>NC_142542.1:1977500-2595714 GCF_056151865.1 Erythranthe guttata | reverse complement strand
TCGTGAAACGCCTCATGGATCGTGACATGGGGTTTTTCCGGTGAGTTTTGGACGAGGATCCACGTCGTAGTCCACACACCCGAATCGCAACTTGGCATGAAATTTCTAGATTTTTTCGAGTCACTGTGTCACAATCCTCAAATTCAGATCGTTACCTCGAATGTATTGTCAACCTGAAAAAGGGGTTGAGCTTACGTCGAGGGCTTTCCAATGATATATCCCGATCGCTGAAACCCGCCAGGAAGATCGTCAAGTCAACATCTTTCCCTCGATCTGTTGGTTGAACCCTAGATTATCTCCAATATTCATGATTTTTCTCTCAAATTATTCCTTCGATTAATCTCTTGATTTTTCTTCGAATTCTATGTGATTTGTTGATGATGATTCTGTAAATCTACTGATTACAAGCATGGAGAAAGAAGAAGAAGATGGGGAGAAGAAGAAGACTTCATTCATCTAACAGAATTGTGAAAGTTACCGTTACAATGTGAAGGGATTGGATATTTATATCCAATATGTAAAAACGTGTTTTTAACTAATCAAGAAGTGCTATTTAATAATAACAACTTCTATATAACATGAAAGTAAAATTACACCTACAATTATCAATATACAAAGTATATATATATATATTAACACCCCCCCCTCAAGATGGAGAGTAGACATCCTTAACTTCCATCTTGGCTAGAAGATGATTGAAACCCGGAGAAGGAAGAGCCTTAGTGAACAAATTGGCTAATTGGTCTTTACTGGAAACGGGCATGAGTTTGAGAAGTCCAGACACAACTCTTTGTCTCACAAAATGACAGTCAATTTCGATGTGCTTGGTCCTCTCATGAAATGTGGGATTGGAGGCAATATGCACAGCAGCAAGATTGTCACAGAACAAGAGAGAAGACTGAATAGGCATGTTGAAGTCTTGAAGAATCTGAATAATCCAGATGATCTCACTGGAAGTCATAGAGAGAGCCCTGTACTCAGCTTCTGCAGAACTTTTGGAAACAGTAGCTTGTTTCTTTGCTTTCCAAGAAATGAGGGAATCCCCAATGAAGATACAAAACCCTGTGGTGGACTTCCTAGTATCTGGACATGAGCCCCAATCTGCATCTGAAAAAGCTTTAACAGTGAGAGAAGATTTGGAAGAATAGAAAATGCCCTTACCAGGAGAAGACTTGAGATATCTAAGGATATGATGAATGGCATGAAGATGAGGCACTCTAGGCTTGGAAACATATTGGCTGAGCTTATGCACAGCATAAGTAATATCTGGCCTAGTAATGGTGAGATAAAGCAGCCTACCAATCAACCTTCTATACTCAGAACCATCCTCAAGGAGAGCCCCTTCTTCATTATTGAGGTTAGCCTTGGGATCCATGGGCAGCAAAGCTGGCTTACAGCCCAAATAACCAGCATCATCTAACAATTTGAGAACATATTGCCTCTGAGAAAGAACAATCCCAGTTGAATTCCTAGCTATCTCAATACCAAGAAAAAATTTGAGCTTTCCCAAATCCTTAAGCTTGAAAAAGGAGTGCAGCTGACTTTTAACCTGTTGTATCTCTGTTGGAGAAGGCCCTGCAATAATCATATCATCCACATAGACAATTAAGGCAATAAACTGAGAAGATGAACCTCTAGTGAATAAAGAATGATCAGAAGGAGACTGAGAAAAACCAATTGAAGTTACTGCCTCAGTGAACTTTTGATTCCACTGTCTTGAAGCCTGTTTCAAACCATACAAGGACTTGTGCAATTTGCAAACTAATCTAGAATTAGACAAAACAGAAGCAGTAGAGGAATGCTTATATCCTGGAGGAATATCCATAAAAACTTCTTCCTTAAGATCACCATTCAAAAAAGCATTGTTAACATCTAATTGATGAAGCTCCCAATTATGAATAGCAGCTAAAGCCAAAAGAATCTTTACTGTGACTAACTTGGCAACAGGGGAAAAAGTATCAATAAAATCTACCCCTTCTTGTTGAGTGAAGCCTCTAGCAACCAACCTGGCCTTATATCTGTCTACTGAGCCATCTTGCTTTCTTTTAATCTTATACACCCACTTACAACTTACAGTGTGTTTATGTGCTGGCAAAGGCTCTATGGTCCAAGTATGATTATCTTCCAAGGCTTGAAGCTCAGCATCCATGGCTTGAACCCATAAAGGATTCTTCACAGCTTGTTTATAAGTGGAAGGCTCAGTATCAGCTGAAACATTCATGACATAATCAAAATGACCTGCAGACAGCTTATGGTAAGCAACCTGTTTAGAAATAGGATAAAGAGAAGTGGAACCAATAATAGAGTTGCACTGAAAGTCAGCTAAATAGGCAGGAGCCTTAGTGTTTCTGGAAGACTTCCTAGTCTGAGGAGGTGCTGGAACTGAACCAGCAGTAACCTGTGGAGGAACAGAACTAGAAGGATAATCAGTAATAACATCAGACTCAGTAGAAATAGGAACAACAGATGGTGGAACAGAATAATCTGCAGCTGAATACTTATCAAAATTTCATATCTTGATCACCAAAAGGAAAAATGTGTTCATGAAAAACAACATCCCTAGAAATAATTACTTGATGGGACTGTAAATCATACAACTTATAACCTTTGATGCCAACTGGATAGCCCAAGAACACACAAGGCTTGGCTCTAGGCTGAAACTTTGACCTCTGGGCTGGCAGTGAAGAAGCAAAAACCAAACACCCAAAAACCTTGAGAGAATTATAATCAAACAACTTACCAGGGTACAACAATTCAAAAGGAGAAAGATTATTTAGCTTAGCTGCAGGAGTTCTATTTATCAAGAAAACTGCAGTAGAAATACACTCATTCCAAAAAGTGATAGGCATATGAGACTGAAACAATAAAGATCTTGCAACATTAAGAATGTGCTGGTGTTTTCTCTCCACTACAGCATTCTGTTGAGGTGTGTAAACACAAGAAAACTGATGAAGAACACCTAACTGAGAGAAAAACTGAGTGAATTGTAACTCATGAGCATTATCAGACCTAAACATCTTAATATTACAGTTAAACTGAGTTTTAACCATATGAAAGAAAGCAGGAATAACAGTCAAAACATCAGATTTAGACTTCAGCAAATGAATCCAAGTAAACCTAGAATAATCATCAACAAGAGTAACAAAATATTTGTAACCATTGTGAGACTCAACTCTGTAAGGCCCCCAAATATCACAGTGAATAAGATCAAACATATGAGAAGAAACAGTAGAACTAATAGGAAATTTCAAACGTTTTTGTTTAGCCATAGGACAAATGTAACAACAAGAATTGCTCTTAGGCTTATCCATGGCTAAAGAAAATTTAGTAGACAGAATATCTAACTTCAACTGAGGGATATGCCCAAGTCTATTGTGCCAAACAGTGGCAGAAACTTTATTACAAAAAATATCAGTAAAAACTTTGTGAGGCTGAAGAACATATAAACCATCAATTTTGCTACCCTTGCCAATCTTCTTCAAGAACTTGTCCTGAATAAGAAAGGAAGTAGAATCAAAAATAACAGTGTGAGGTAAATTGTCAAGCAAAGCACTGACAGATATTAAGTTGAACTTAAAAGAAGGAACATAAAAAACATTTTTCAAAATCAGATCATCTGATAAACACACATCTCCCATATACTCAACAACAACCAGAGAACAATCTGGCAAAATAACTCTAGCAAAATTGACTTTATGAAGAGAAGAAAATAAAGTTTTATCATTACATATATGTCTAGAAGCCCCAGAATCAATTATCCAATAATGAGGCTGAAAAGATGCATGGAGAGAAGCTGCTAAACAAATACCTGACACACAAGAAATATGTGCAGCTTCAGCCTCACCCCCATGAGATTGCTGAGTAGGAACCTGTTTCTTGGCAGCCATTTGGTTAGAAAAATATGCCATCAATTGCTGACATTGAGCAGCAGACATGTTAGCCAAAACAGGATCAGAAGAAACAAAAGGTGGTTGAGAAGTACTCCCTGAAGTTGCATGATCAAGTGGAGACTCCATGGCAGAAATCTGATTAACAGAAAATCTGCTTTGAGGCAAAGAAGAGTATCTTGGCTTTGCTTTATAACCAGGGGGATATCCATGTAGCTTGTAACATTTATCAACCGTATGCCCATATATGTTGCAATGAGTGCAAAATCCTCTTTCATTTCTTTTAGGTGCAGATGTGTAAACTTGATTGTGAACAGACCGTTGAACTGATTGATCACCACGAATTGAAAAGGCTAAGGAATTCTGCACTTCATTATGGGAAGGATGAATAGACCTCTGCCTCTCTTCTTGAGAAACAAGAGCAAAAACCTTGTTTATAGGCGGCAATGGATCCATGAGAAGAATTTGGCCACGGGTGGAAGTAAGAGACTCATTTAACCCCATGAGGAAAGCCATTACATGTTCTAAATTGTAATGTTCATTAAGCTTCTGAACACCACCACAAGTGCAAGCTCCACATGTGCAAGAGGGTCGAAAATTGGATAATTCATCCCAAATAGCCTTCAATTTCGTAAAATACACATTAACTGATTGTGTATCTTGAGTCAGATTAGACAATTCCCGACGTAATTGGAAAATACGCGGACCATTTGTTTGTGAAAATCTGGTATTGAGATCCTTCCACATCTCGTGAGCAGAATCAGAGTACATAATACTGGCCTGAATATCTTTTGACACAGCATTCAAAATCCACGAAATAACAATGCTATTATTTCGTACCCAGGCATTGTGAAGAACAGCGTCGTCTCGACTCGGTTCAGTGATCGTACCATTGATGAACCCTAACTTGTTCTTCACCGTAAGCGAAATCTGCATCGCTCTACTCCAAGAGGCAAAGTTATCTTCAGAGAGTAGCTGCGAAACGAGAACTAACCCAGGACCATCGGACGGATGCAAATAGAACGGACTGGAAACATCATCAACTCGTCGATTTGCCGCCATGGATGTGAGAAATCAGAACTCGTAAAATGTCGAATTTGGAAACAATTGAAGAAATTGACCACGATCTGATCAATTGAAGAATGTGCGGAAGCGAAAAATCAAATTACTAATCTGATACCATGTAAATCTACTGATTACAAGCATGGAGAAAGAAGAAGAAGATGGGGAGAAGAAGAAGACTTCATTCATCTAACAGAATTGTGAAAGTTACCGTTACAATGTGAAGGGATTGGATATTTATATCCAATATGTAAAAACGTGTTTTTAACTAATCAAGAAGTGCTATTTAATAATAACAACTTCTATATAACATGAAAGTAAAATTACACCTACAATTATCAATATACAAAGTATATTGTTAAGTGTATATTTTTACACTTTATCGTATCTTTTTATTTGAGCTTTTGGTGTGTTTTAACGATAATTGGTGCTTAAAAAGTTGATTTATTGTATTTTAGGTACAAATTGAAGAATTGGAAAAGTATGGGGTCAAAACTGCAATTTTGGAGAAAATATGGGCCAAAAGTGAAAAAAGCAGAATTCTGGAGAATAGACCGCGCGGCCGTGCGGATTTTAGGCATAAATCTCACACGGCCGTCCGGATGGGCGAGTTGGCGCAGTGAGGGAATCTTAATTGTACAAGGAAACTGCCTTCTTCCCCAAGTTTTTCACCCTATATAAGACCAAGCCAAGCACACAATTAGGGATCCATCTTTTTACGCAATTTCAAGAGCAACAAAGCAATAACGAAGACGAAGAATTCGAAGACTCCAAGCATAGATTTATCGTCTATGATTTATTTTATTTGCGTTTTTCCTTTAATCATGAGTAGCTAAATTACTTGTTTCTAGGATTTTATTTGGAACCCTATGTGGGATTTATGAACCCTTTTCTATGATTTTATGCAAGTTTTAATTCCGGATTATTTCTTCTACTTGTTTTATTAAGTGCATGAACTTGATCAACTTATGTGCTTTTATGTTATTGTTAATCGCATGAATCGGAAGATCGGGTTAATAATTAGAACTGTGGTAGAAGAGCCTTTGTGGTATTAACATAGGAATATAGTTAATCTCTTAGGTATCCATTATTGAGATTTGTGCTTAATGCTGTGTTCTAGAATTAATTGCATAGGAATATAGTAATTGAATCTAGAGTATTAGAATCGTAATACACGCGGAAGCGGGTTATGATTATTTTGGCATCTCAGGTTAATAATCCGGGTTAATAGCTTGCATAATTGAAGGAATTGGGGGAATAATAATCACATAGGGGGAAGAATAAAATCCTAGGCTTGCTTATCTTGATTAAATCTTCGTTTTTAATTGCTTTCTTGCTTTGTCTTTTTAATTTGCTTCGTTAATTTAGTTTATTATTCATCTTTCGACTGTGTAGGGTGGGCTTGATAATAATTGGTAGAATTTAGCGTCTAGGATTAATTAATTAAATATTCCCTGTGGGTTCGATATCCGGACTTAATTGTCCACTATATTACTTGTACGATACGTGCACTTGCGTGTAGGTTTTCGGCCAACATATATATATATATATTAACAGATTCTATCGATGGGAATGGGTAATTTATAGCAGAAGTGAAGTTGGAGAAGTGAAGTTGGAAGATGTTATTAATCGGATGAAGATGACGAAGACTTTCTCAGTTATCCGCCTATTTCATAAACTTGATTGCCAAGTTTTCAATTATATTATTATTATTTATGCTTATGCCCCAATACTATCTCATAATAACACATTAGCCCCAAATCTCATTATTAAGCACAATGAACTCTTAAAGAAAACTCATAAGCATAAATTACGGGGTGTTACACTTCTTCAATAAACTTTGCTGATACTATAAATAGAAGGTCTTTATTTCATTTGAGGGGTTATATAGTTTTTCTCATTTCTTCTTCGATTTCACCAATTTTCATGGGAAGCTTTAACGAGGATTTTGACTCTGGTTTTATGTGTCTAACGGTGCAGGAATCTATAAATAGCGAGCCTTTGAGTGAATCCACAATCCCCCACTAACATCTCTTCGAGTTGCTTCAAGTACTGCATTTTTTTTATAGGCTTGTGGTTTACTATATGCGAAGAAAATGTATGGAACTGATGGTACAACAAATAACGAGCCCTTGAGCAAATCCACAATCCCTACTAATCTCTCTTTCATGAGTTGCTTACGATACTGTATTTTTTTATAATAGGCTGAAAGAATTTATGGTCCCGAATTCGTTTAATACAGAGATGTTATCTTAAGTGTTATGACACTTAAGTAAACATGCAGCGGAAATATAAAGACGATACTCAGATCTAAAAATGTTCACAAGTAAAACTTGTGAACTTGCCCTTTACAGGACGGAAAAATTATATTAAAACAATATTACAAGAATACAAAGGGAAGATGTACGAAAACTTCTTCCTTATGAATGAATCATTAACATGATCATTCTTACATTCAAATCTAGAAACAAAAAGATAAATACTAAAAATTCTAGATTTCAAAGAATGTACTCGTGAGGGGTACGTAAAGAACTTCTTTCTTATGAATGAATCACTATCTTGATCATTCTTACAACCAAGTCTAGAAACATAAAAATTATATATTAAACAATCTAAACTACAAAGAATGTACTCATGAGGAGTACGTAAACAATGTACTTGTGAGGAGTACGTAAAGAATGTACTCATGAGGAGTACGTAAAGAATTTACTAATGTAAACACACTTAACATACCGCTTGGAGTGTTGGAATCGGACACGTGTAAGCAGCGAAAAACAAAAATTTTATGCGAATTAAACGAATTTAAAACACATAATCACATGCCCGATAATTATAAATAATTAATGGCGTACCTTTGCGCTTCCAGCGAAATTAAAAACAACATACATGCGAATTATATAATCGACATTAAATCAATTAGCATGCTCGCATTAAATCAATTAACGTGCTCGCAGTAAATCATGAAATTCATGTAATCATATAAAACATACAAATTCATAAAACATATTACGAAGCGATCATGCATAATTTAATCTAATTAAATTAATTTCGAACGAATACCGAATTCGAGAATTACCTCTTGAAGCGTGAGATTGGCGTACGAAAGGAAGCAAGATTGCCACGGAAACCAATCCGTGCAATCCGGGGCAGCAACGGCGAAGCGGCGGCGGCTACGGCTTAAGCAGCAGCGGCGCGTGAGGATCACGCGCTGTCTTCGGGCGGCGCGTGGGAGCGCGTGCGTCGTTGGCTCGAGGCTGCTCCTCGAGTCTTCGATTCTTCGATTCTTCGATTTTCCTCCTCTCGGATTTCACCTCGTAAACTTTGATCTACTAAAATGTGGCACTAGACACGCAGTAGTTAGAATAAACGGAAAGAATAAAAGGAAAAAAAACTACCAAGATTAATCGACCAAGTGAGGCCGATTTCCGGCGGTGGAACGGCGGTGACGGCGGTGGCCGTGAGCTAGTATGGCAGAGAGAGAGAGAGAGAGAGAGAGAGAGAGAGAGAGAGAGAGGGAGAGAGAGAGAGAGAGAGAGAGAGGGAGAGAGAGAGAGAGAGAGAGAGAGAGAGAGAGAGAGAGAGAGAGAGAGAGAGAGAGAGAGAGAGAGAGAGAGAGAGAGAGAGAGAGAGAGAGAGAAAGAGTGGCTAGGGTTTCGTGTGTGAGTTGTGTTTTTTTTTTTGTGCAAGACCTATAAATTAAGTATTTATCGTGTCTTGCATAAAAGCCCTAACGGGCTTAAGTTGCACCGGGCCCAACAACTTAAGTTTGCTAGTTCTTTATTCGCTCGTTTCTCTCAATTCAATGATCGAAAAATTTCAACGATTACATTTTCGGAATCATTATAATATCCTCATCATTACGAGTGCCAATACTCGATTTCCAACTTTCAAAAAGTGGAAACCCTAATTCAGTGCACTTTCTAAATTTGGAAACTTCCCGATTTAGAAAGTCCACTAAGATGTTCGCTTATTCTTTTCCTTTTCTTATTCTCATTCGTAATTCCAAATTACGAATGTTGGACCTAATCATATTGACTTCCAATCATGCAAAGATAAATTTTTTTTTTATCTCTGATCGTTCATTCAAAGATGTCATGTGCACGAGCAGTGTGACCCTCGATGGTTCAGGTGTAAGCTAGACGTGGGTCCACAACCCTTTGTGGTCAAAACTCGTCCCTTAGAGTTACGATTAAGATGAAACTCGTTTCACCTTAATCACCCAACGAATCAAGATTGACGTCTAGCAACTACGCGTCATGATTCCCTAGATCCAAATAAAGTGTCTGCAAAAACCTTTTGATATAGTTAGCGTACAGTACGATCCCTTCGATTCATATGTCCCGATTGAACTAGAGACATTGGTTCATCGAGACCTCCTTAGTAGTTCAATGATTGTGCGATCGTTCTAAGTGTTGTAATCGGTACGTGCATGACTTAGAGAATCGAATTCTCTAATCATCACTTAGTCAGCTCTGGCCAGAGACTTAGAGATTACAAACTATGAGAACACACAAGACATCCAAGACTATTCTAGCGATCGAATCCCCGACTACTATGCACAGACCTCCCACTAGATTTCGGACTGCGCGAACACTGGCCCTTGGGGCGGTCCTCGGTGGAACTCAGGGACAGGTCACGATACAGTTGGTCCTCTAGTGAAGTCACGGTGATGTCTAGGTCATAAGGACTAATGGTGTACAACTACACCATAGATATCCCTACTCGATTATTGAAAACCACTTAGAGATTTCTAGGGTGAGGGAGTTCAGTGAACTCGTCAACTTACGAGCACCCACTTATGCATGCCGATATCACAATACCGTTTGTTGATGAGATGCAGTACACATACACTAAGTGCTAGTCTCTTAATGGGAAATGCCGATATCCTCATTAGTGGCATAACCCTTCGACTAGGAACACATTTAACAGTTATAATACTAAAGTAAATATCTCACAATCCTTACGATCAATTACTCGTACTTGTAATAACTGTAAGGACTATATCTATGCTTGTGATAAAGGGACAAAGATATAGAATGCCAAGGTGTTTTATCATTAATACGAAAAAATGTTTGTTTATTACAATTATAAATATGAAAAGCCACAGTCATAAGTTGGCTTGTTGGTCACCTACTCTAACATGGAGCTCATTTCAAGTTAAGCTTTAAAGATAAACCTCAAAGTGATGATGAAGATGTAAAGTTTATTCAAGAAACTCTTTATGTCAGTGCTATTGTAAGCATCATGTACTCAATGGTGTGCACAAGGTCATATTTGGTTTATGACTTAAGTGTTGTCAGCAGGTTTATGGCAAATCATGTTGAATCCTACTAGCAAACACTAAAGCGGATAATGAGATATAGTATAGGCTCTACTGATCTTGGATTAGTTACATAAAATGTGTTGAAAATGCTAGTAGATTGGAAGGATATGTTCACTTAGATTATGTTGGATACATGTATATCGTTAAGTGGATAAAATATTACATTTTTACACTAAATGAAAGGCCAATAAGATGGAAGGTTTCTTTGCAAAATGTAGTAGCCCTACCAACTACGTACAAAAGCTGAATACATGGCAGCTACAGAAGATTTGAAAGACGGCCTTTGGTTAAGAGGGTTAGTGTCAGAATTATATAAGAGATTGATGTGAGAGTACACTGTGATAATCAAAGTGCACCGCATCTCATGAAAAATCCCACTTTCGACGAGATGTCAAAACATATTGACATTAACTTGTATTTCATCAGAGATGTTGTTGCAATGTTGTTGGAAGAGAAAATATTAAATCTCAGACGGCCGTCTGAGAAACAGAGTCAATCTCTGCTTTTGAGACGGCCGTCCAAGTTTTAGTACAAAATCTCAGACGGACGTCCGAGATTACGAAAATGCGCAGTAAAGGGATTTTAATTACACAAGGAAACTGCATTATTCTCCAATTTTTCCACCCTATATAAGACCAAGCCAAGCACACAATTGGGGATCGATCTTTTTACGCAAATTCAAGAGCAAAGAAGATCGACGAAGATTCAAGCATAGTTTTTCTTATTTAATTTATTTATTTTATTTTCTTTATCACAATAACTACGAGTAGCTAAGTCTTTATTTCTAGGATTTTATTTTGAACCATATGTGGGATTTATGAACCCAATTCTATGATTTTATGCAAGTTTTAATTCCGGATTATTTCTTCTACTTGTTTTATTAAGTTCATGAAACTTGCCACTTTATGTGCTTTTATGTTATTGTTAATCGCATGAATTGGAAGATCGGGTTAATAATTAGAATTGTGGTGAGCCTTTGTGGTATTAACATAGGAATATAGTTAATCTCTTAGGTAGCCATTATTGAGATTTGCGCTTAATGCTCTGTTCTAGAATTAATTGCGTATGAATACAATAATTGAATCTAGAGTATTAGAATCGTAATACACGCGGAAGCGGGTTATGACTAATTTATCATCTCAGGTTAATAATCCGGGTTAATTACTTGCATAATTGAAGGAATTGGGGGAGTAATAATCACATAGGGAGAAGAATAAAATTCTAGGCTTGCTTTCTCTGATTTAATCTTCGTTTTAAATTGATTTCTTGTTTTGCTTGCTTTTTAGTTTATTAATCCTTTTTCGACTGTGTAGGGTTGGCTTGATAACAATTGCTAGAATTTAGTGTCTAGAATTAAATAATTTAATATTCTATGTGGGATCGATATCCGGCCTTAATTGTCCATTTTATTACTTGTACGTTACGTGCACTTGCTGAGTTTTGCGAGCATTAACGTTTATACGCTGATATGTTCGATGGAGATGAAGAGGGTCGGAATAGAATCGATGATCATATTTTGACATGCAGTCATGTAAGCGGATCGGCTTCACAGACCAAATGAATGTCGACAGATATGGGATTGACAATTGCTACGAAATACAACGCTCTGGTGCTAATATTCACAGGTTGGGTAATTTTACATATCTGCTCTCGTAATGAATCCCGCGTTATCAAATATTATCCCTATTTCATTACATAACAATCATTTCGTAATCCTTCGAGTACATGTTTACTATTCTATACATCACCACCATCCTCGGTGGATGTATTTTACAACTCCCAATTTACTGCCCTAACACGAGTCTTACATAGATAGGCTAGGTTTGTGAACAACATTAACAAATTAAATAGACATAAGTAGATTTGGTGTTTGCATCTTTGTAATCGTATTTGTTACTGTATTTATGTCTTGAACTTTGTTATTGTATTTGGTTTTTGAACTTTGCTATTGTGTTTGGATTTTTTAACTTTGTTATTGTATTTGACTTTTTTTCCGTTAATTATTCGATAAATAAACACAAGTCAGATCTTTTTCTTAGAGTTCGTGTGGAACCACACGAACATAAACATTTTGCTCGCGTGAAACCACACGAGCACAATTTCTCTGTTTGCCGGAACCTCACGAGCACGGAATATGAACATAACCGACTTGAAGATCATCGGCAATAGGTAGAGAAGGCACTGCTCCAACTGCAATAGCTTATTCTCTCGCTCTGATTGTTTCTTCTATGGCTCTCGCTTCTTCTTTTGCCATCACTTTCCTTCTTCTTTTGAATGCAAGAACTCCCCAATTTTTTATGCGATTCGGGTCATCCGGAACGTTGGACTTCCCACCCAAAGTCTTCATTAAATTCTTGCCTTTTTTCGGCAACATGACTCATTTAAATGTTTTCCTCTACCCCTTACTATCTATAATTTAACCAATCAAAAAAAATAGTGTTGCAAGAAACAAATGTGTAGGCGAACAAATGTGTACCGAGCTCACGTGGTCATGCGAACTCTGTTCACCTCTTCGCCTACTTTTACACGAACAACCCTAAATCTGCAAAATCCTAAAAGAAAAATTAAAAGTTAAAAGCGCATTTGCTCGTGTGATTCTAGGCGAACTCGTTCTATCGAGTTTGCTGATTTTACGCGAACTCAGTATACAGAGTTGTCCTGGAATCACCCGAACACGTGAATTTCATTTTTTTATAGCAAAAATTTGATAAATTAAGTTTTAAATAAAAAAAACATACAAACTCAAGCGCTCGCGTGGTTTTACACGAACTCAGGGCTGAGTTCATGTAGAAACACGCGAGCTCTACATTTGCCTATTTTTAATTATTTTTTCCATATTCATAATTCATGTAAACGAAACAATCATAAAAACGTAAAAATTACCTCCGACCTGTTGTCGTCTCGGTCGAAATATGAGAATGTTCCAAGAACTTGAGAGTTTGGGTAAACTTAGGTATTTGGTTTGGTAAAAATGGTAAAAAAAAAAATGTCTGCAAATTTTTAAAAGTGTCTGCACAAAGATTTCAGTATCTCAAAGGATGATTAGTGCGTTTTTCACTAGTTTAATAAGACCTTTGGGTATCTCAAATAAGCCATAAAATAAAACATGTCTAGAAGACAGGAAGAACATCGTACAAATGGGTTGTTTGGTTTTAGTTATTAGGTCTTGGCCGTAAATGTATCATAAAATTATATATTAGCTTGCATTTTTGCCCCCGTGCGATGCACAAGATATCATTTTAAAAGTGAAAATAATGATTAGTTTAATACATGACAATAACACTTATAATAAAATTTATTAGTGATATCGGTAACAACATTAATGTTTATACAAATTTAATAATACAAACTCATTTCGAAAAAAAAAATATATAAACTTAATTGTCATAATATGAAATTGATCATTAAATAAAATAAAACAAAGAAGAATTAGAGAAAATGGACTGGATAATAGGAGATAATAATAATAATAATAATTATGATAAAAATATAGTGTTGTAGATCAGGACTGTGCTAGTCGAAATTTGATGTGAAATACTTAGAAAAAGAAATGACTGCAAAAAAAAAACATATACCATTAGAATTTCTTAAGTTGCCATAACGTTTTTTTTTCTTTTATATATTAGATTCATTTGCCATGGCCATGTCTACCTCTCAAGGGTGCAAAAGTGGTATTAATACTTTTGGGGTGCAAAGTGCTAATAAATTATATCGAAAGGGTACGAAGTGGAATTAAGCCTTTTATCTTTTTGATAATTTCGATGAAAGTGACACCAAACATGTAAAAGTGAGAGGGGCAAGCACAGTGTCAACCTGAACTCAAAGCAACTTACGTTGAAATTGTAGAGCACCGCAGGAATAGTCTTTGTAGGAAGCAACCTGGAGTGGGAAGACGGACCCGAAAAGCAGTAGAGACTGAGCGCAGTGAAGTAAACTGTCCAGTGTGAATTCATTTCATCTCACCCTAAATTCTCATCTTTATTTATTTATTAATTAATTAATTAATTATTTTATTGTTCAGCCAAAAAGATACTCTCACAATCTTATTTCACTGCCATGTTTTTCCTCTTCTTCTCTTTCCACTCTCTATAGGGTTTCTGTACCAAAAAAACCAAAATCCAAATTCAAAACCCTTCATCTTCCTTTTATGCATGCAACTGAATTCAATTTCTCAGCGCAGATCCGTGAGTAGAATTCCCTCTCTTGCGTTCTCCGCTGCTGTTTTCGCAGTAAATCCGAAGAGCTCGAGGAAGGAGACGAAGGAGCGGCAATGAAGCCCGAATTGGAGCTCGAAATCGACTCTTCGGGCCAGTTGAAGGAGTCCGGGCCGGATTCCGGATCCGGTGATCCGGCGCGCCGTGATTCGAGCATTTCGGAATCGACGGATCACTGCTATGTGCCTAGGGTTAGACCGAGCGAGGCGAACGGTTTTGCGGTTTATACGAGGAGTAAGCGGTTGAAGAGTAGAAGCTTGAGTGCAATTGAGTATTTCGCTAAACTCCAGGGTGATGCGGGAGTTTCAGTCAAGGCTGGTGAGGCTGAGAGTTCGAATGGTGGAGTTGTAGTTAGTGGCGGTGGTGGTAGTAAGGTAAATATGAGTGGAGCCGGAGGTCAATTAGGGACTTTAGGTGTTAGCGGAGCGGAGAGCGAGGGAGAGATGATGGAAATTGAAGTGAAGGAGGAGCCGACGGCTCGGAGGTTTACGCGTTCTGTCCTCAAGTCGAAGGACGAAGATTTTGGACTGGAGAATGGGAATTTGGGGAATTTAAGGGAAACGGTGGTTTTGGAGGCAGATGCATTGTCAAGTGAAGAATTGACTGTGTTGGGCAGTCCGGATACAAGGAAGATGGAGATGAAGATGTCCAAAAAAATTCTCATTAAAGGGCGGCCGACAACTGTCAGGGAGCTTTTCGAGACAGGGTTGCTGGAAGGATATCCCGTTTTCTACAATGGGGGAAAGAGGGTATGCTTACAATTCTAATTTATTTATTTTTGCATTATTTTGTTGTGGTTATTATTGGTTTTATTTACCTGTTCTTATGCTTGTTATTACTATACTACCATGATTGATATTGTTAGATTGATATTGTTGTTTTCATTATAAATAAAATTTAATCGATATTACTGGTATCTTTATTGAACTTTAATTTGTTTTCTGCATGCCGAAGTTTTTTCCGTTTATATATCTTATACCTGCATCATTGTAGGAAGAAAAATGGGCAGTTAGTGCAATTTTTGGTACCATTCATATTTAAAAAAGTAATTTATTAGTGTTTCATCTCTGTAACGGGGAGATGAGAGGTGCAGGGAGAGGATGTCAGGGAAGGCTCTATAGACTCTTTTTCCTTTCATCCTCTTCCTGAAATAAGGAAAGAATCTCATCCCACTTTCCAAATAAGTAGAGTAGTGCTCAGTGAGCTACTCACAAGAATACTCATGTTTTTCTCGCTCAAAATCTAAGAAAACATAAAACAGTAGCTATTGTAGATTAATATATTTGCCTGGAAATTTTTTTCATGCTCTGGCTGTAATTTCAGATTTATCAGGAATTGAATAGTGCACCTGCCATTAAGCTAATTCAATGGCTATGGAATGGAATGCAGTGATTTATAACATATTGAGCATATAACTAGCATTTTTGTTTGGAATCCGAACAGTAATGCTTGATGCCTAGTTCCACAAGTTTTTCATCCGTTGAGAAAGGGGAAATGAACATATCACGTAAATAGATTTCATAGAAGCAGGGGTCTCATTGAAATTCTTGTATAGAGTCCAGATTAAGATATCTTTCTCCTAATTTTTATAGTAAATACTCTTATCTTAATATTACTGATTATAAACTATTTTAATCGCATATTTGTCTTCTTGTATATGAATTTTTATTTATGATTTCTTTTCATGGCTCTCAACTGATAATTACATCATCTAGGGATTCCCACTACGTGGAACCATAACAGATGCTGGAATCCTCTGTTCTTGCATTTTGTGCAAGGGAGCTCAGGTCAGTACTCATCCTGGGTTTTCTTTTTTCTTGTTTATTGAACAAATCTAAATGTTCTCGTTTTGTTGTCTTCTATATCATGCACCTAGCACTTGACTCCATGACTGGTGATAATTTAATTCTATAGGTAGTTCCACCGTGTCAATTTGAGATTCACGCCTGCAAATCATATAGACGCGCATCACAATATATATGCTTAGAGAATGGAAAGAGCCTTTTGGACGTGGTCAAAGAATGCCGGAAATCTTCAGTAAAATCATTAGAAGAAACAATACAGAACTTTATTGGCCCTATGCCTGTGAAGGAATCTGTCATATGTCGGAATTGCGAGGGTGAGCAATTCGTGTATAATCCTATTTAATCATTTTCTTTGAATATTATGTGATATACATGTGTATATTTATCTTGTTTATTATCTACAATCCTCTTCTATGTTGTTTTAATCATATCTAAAAAGACAGTTGGGTGTTTTTTGGTTTATAGGATCATTTCTTGCAACATCGGCTGCAAAGGTGGAACTACTTTGTGATTCTTGCATGGTTGTCCTGAATTCAGATGTTGACGCAGAATGTTTGAAATCGAGGTATTATTTCTGTACAAGTATCAACTGTTATTGGTTAGGAACTACTTTGTGATTCTTGCATGATTGTCCTACACTCCGATTTTGATGCAGAATAAGATATTATTTCTGTACAAGTATCAACTCTTATTGGTTGGGTGGGATGAGATCTACTCTTTAACTCTTAACTTTTTTCGATAAACTGTTGCACGTCTAGGCAACTTCTTATACATTTGACACAAAATGGAATGTGTTTTTGAGAGCACAAATCTAGTTGAGGTTTTCTTTTGTCTTTTCTCCTCTACATTTTATGCATCTTTAAGTCGATGCTTGCTGTGTCGTAAGTTAAACAATCACCAGATACCTGAGAATCAGAGATATAGCCAGGTGGTAATGAAGTGAGATGAAGTACCTACCAAAACCTTCATTTAGTTTTGACAGAATTTGGAGGCCTGCAAATGCAAATGTTTAATTATACCACTAGTTTAGAGTGTAGAATCTGCAATGTGTCTCTATATTACTCATATTTCCTTTAGCTTTTAGAAGTCATCACCCGAGTTAAACAAAAACTATATGTTTATAATATACTAACTGAGTTTTTGTAAATAGCTTCCTGATGTTAATGTTGAATAGTTTTCAGCGTAGTATTCTTGAGTTCTTTTTAAATAATAAAAAGGTGAGGGGTATGGACTTGTACTAGTCCTCTTTATTTTACTGATAGCTTTCATTTTTTCGGCTCTTTCAGGCCTCTGAAGCCACTATTAGGCTTGGGAATTTCGGAAAATGGTGAAGTGCATAACACTCCCCAAAAAAGAGGTCGTCAAGGCAGGAGAAAGAGAAAGTCTGTATCTTATTTGCCTTTCTCATGCTCCTAGATTATTTTTCTTGTGACTGCTTGAGAGAGAATAAATTAAGCGTGTCAATTTGTTTCCAATTTCCAGGCACTCAGAATCAACGACTTATAAAAAATCTCCTGGAAATGCCTCCTTGAAGGTTGCAACAAGAATGAAGAGCCAAAGAAAGATAACAAAGAAGTGATATTTCATTTTCTCCTTTACTTTGTATCAGCAGATTAGATTACCATTATTTTCATTAAACTAAGTAGCTATGTTTACCTTGTAAAAACTTCCTTTTTTCCTGACGTGTTTATGTTTGGCATCCTAAGGTTGTCAGAGCCAGCTTCGGTCATCAAGTCGCCTGGAAGTACTTTGCTAAGTTATTCTAAGTCATCTTCTGATCTAACATCAAATGGTGGGACTTCCTTGTATGGCTCACTGAAGGACATGACTACAAGAAAGATTTTAAAGAAGTTGGTGTTTATGCTTATTCCTCTTAAATTTTGAGCCTGGAATTCAAGCATTAATTTCTATCTAATTATTCATTTGTGGTGTTTCAGGTTGTCAAATACTATATCACTCTCCAAGTCCTTTAAACAAGGATCTCCATCTGTCTCGGTTCAATCAAATAGTTCATCGAAGATAACTAAAAAGTTTGTTAAAATTCAGTTTGATTACTTGTTCTGTGCATTGTTTTAGTTATTCACTCTGGAATATGAGAAAATCTAAATGGTCTTTTTCTGTCGTTTCTACTCAGAGATCAGAGGATGCACAAACTGGTCTTTGAGAATGGTGGATTACCAGATGGCACTGAAGTTGCTTATTATTCTAATGGCAAGGTAGTTCATAAAAGAGACTCAATCCGATATTTCTCTTTTTTCCTATTTCAGCAATGTAATCATCTGATTATCTGTTTCTAGAAATTGCGCGATGGCCATAAAATGGGCTCAGGAATAATTTGCCGTTGCTGTAGCACTTTGGTAATAATGTTGATTTTGCATCCAAAATACCTGATCTTTTAGAAGATGTATTGATTAATTTTTCCTACCGTGAGCAGGTTAGTCCATCTCAGTTTGAAGCTCATGCTGGTTGGGCATCCCGCCGGAAACCGTCAGTCTATTTTGTTTTTCTTTTAACATTATGTAATTGAACACCTGTTCCATTTGCAGTTAAGTTCTGATTATATCCTTTTTCTTTCTGCAGTTATATGTATATCTACACATCTAATGGAGTATCTCTTCATGAATTTGCCATCTCTCTGTCAAAAGGGCGCAAGTATTCTTCAAAAGACAACGATGACTTGTGCATCATTTGTGCAGATGGTGGCAAACTTGTGCTTTGCGATGGTTGTCCAAGGGCCTTTCACAAAGGTCGGTATTTTTTATTATTTTTCCTTGTGCTGGTAGGATTGCTGTACTTTGTGGACCAATTATCCCCTGTCAGTTGTGCTTTAAATTTTTGAGGGAGCTTGACCTGTTTGATTTGTCAAATCTTTCCTGTCTTTGTTAAAGTAAATGTGCAGAAAAAGCATCTTTTATATCCACCACAGTTCTCGAATTTAATTTCATATGAGGATAATATCTGCTATATACTTGAATTCATCTAGGTGGATAACTTCTTATAGAGGAGGTGTCTGCTGGGCTGTTTGGTTTGGACTACAGCAGACTAGTCTCTGAGCTATTCCTTTCGAATTTGAAAAAAAGATAAATTTATACGTTTTGAATTTTTTATTTTGTGTAACAAAAGAATCTATTGAACTTAGTGCTTTTCTTTGGTATGATTTCAAAGACCTTTCTTCCTAAACTTTTGAGATACTGTGTGGGACCATGGCTCATATGATTAGATTAGTAGCTTTGTTTGATATAATATATGTCATCTATATTGCTTGAGTTTTTAATTTTGGTACACGTATATTTTTCACAATCATGTAATTGTGTATGTTGAGGAGTGATTGTTTTACAATGCTTCACATATTAGAGGTTAACAATTTGTCATTCTCCATAAGAAATGATGTTTGTTTGTATCTTTATCTTAATGGCAGAATGTGCATCTCTGTCGAGCATCCCTCGTGGTAAATGGTATTGCACATATTGCCAAAACATGTTCCAGAGGGAAAAATTCGTTGAGTCGAATGCTAACGCTGTTGCAGCCGGCAGAGTGTCTGGTATTGATCCTGTAGAGCACATAACAAATCGTTGCATTCGCCATGTAAAGAATCCGGAAGATGCGGAAGTAATAGCATGTGTGCTATGCAGGTAATACATATATACAAGTGAACCTTATTGGTGCCTCATCTGATTTTACGTGTACAAAGATTTAGATACTAACATGTAGCTAATGTTGTTTGTTAATATATAGATTTCGTTTCTTCTTTTTTATTTGCAGAGGCTATGATTTTAGTAAATCTGGATTTGGTCCACGCACTGTTATATTGTGTGATCAGGTACTCCTCATGTGTTCTGTAATATATCATAGTTTGCTGTACATTATGCTCAATGGGATTCATATTTTTCAGTGTGAAAAGGAATATCATGTGGGCTGTTTAAAAAAAAGCAAGTTGGCTGATTTAAAGGTGAGCACATTGAATAGAAGGATTTATTATCTCCGACTTAGCATTTTATACACATTCGTCCACCTTGTAATTCTATGCATCTATGCACAGGAACTTCCGAAGGGAAAATGGTTCTGCTCTGCGGACTGCAAGTGGATTTATTCTACTCTGCAGAATCTGCTGAATGCTGGTGCAGAAGAGCTCCCTGATTCTACTGTGGACATTTTAAAGAAGAAGGAAATAGAGAAGAATTCAGCTTATACTAATTTTGACGTCCGGTGGAGACTTTTGAATGGGAAAAATACATCTCGGGAAACCAGAGTATTGCTTTCACAGGCTGTTGCTATATTTCATGTAAGAGTTGTTGCAATGTAGTTTGTTGTTCATTGTTTTCTGATAAGTCCTGTTGCCCCAATATGTAGATCGACTCTGATCCATATCACAACCCTGCAAATAATTTAAGCAGAGTGTTATATGTAGCCCATTGCTTTTAGCATAAATTATTTACTGACATAACTATGAAATAGATTGCTATTTTTAATCTGGGCATGAAATAAAACTCTAAGCTAATAAAATTGTGGCTTATGAAAATTAACTCTCTTTAGATTAGGAATTTATATTTAGATTAGACTCTCTTTCTATTAGGTAGTTCTCGTCTGTTTTGGAGATTTCTGTCTGTTTTAGCGAAGAAGTCTTTCCTAGCCTTTTCTACTTTTCTATTCTAACATGGTATTGAGAGCCGGTTCAATTTTTCTTCCTTGATAGCTCTATTTTCGAAATACCAAATTTAATCTGCCACCTTCAGTTGCAGCTGCCACCACCTTTCTTTTACGGCGACCCCAGCATCCTATTCCTAATCTTAACCTCCTAGATCTGAGTTTACTGCCGACTCCTGCCCCCTGTTTTCTTTTTGCCGCTATTCTGTCTGATTGAATCCTAGATTTTTTTACTTTTCTATTCTAACACAATTACAAACGGTATTGAAACTAATTATGGTCATCCATGTTTGAAAGAAATACAGTCTTCTCTAATTTTTTATTTCACAATTTTTAGCTGATTTAAATTGGTATTATCGCTTCTTATGACTGTTCCTATGTTCTAGTTTTATGTTTGGAAATTTGCAGGATTTCTACTGATGCAAATTTATTTCATCTGTTAAGTTTTGATCTTTGAAGTTGTTTATTAACTTGTGTTCCAGGATTGTTTTGATCCAATTGTTGATTCAGAAACTGGACGTGACTTCATTCCCTCTTTGGTCTATGGGTATGCAGCACTGCTTTTTTGCCTTTATAGTGGCTTTGTTTTTTGCCTAGGGTATTCTATCATGTCTCATTTAATATTTTTCTTGCTTTCCTTCCCCTCTATCTGTCTTGCTCTATCACATCAGGAGGAATATAAGGGGCCAAGACTTTAGTGGAATGTATTGTGCTATTTTGACGGTCAAGTAAGAACCATATCTCCCTCGTACTTTACTGGACACTGATAATATATTCTTCTTGCTCAAGCTCATATGTCAATCTTGCAGCTCAACAGTTGTATCAGCCGGTATCCTTCGGATTTTTGGACAAGAAATTGCTGAACTTCCATTGGCTGCAACACGAATTGGTAATCAAGGCAAAGTAAGTCATTTCATACGCCCTGGATACTGTTTGTTATGTTTCCTAGTATCTTTTCATTCTTCAACACATTTAGTTCGTTGGAAGTAAATGAAAGAATTCGTGCAATTGCTGCAAGACCAACTGTGCTGTGCACAGCTACCTCTTAAAATTGGAGAAGATATGAAGAATAACAATGAAATTTAAAGTTTTGACCATGCAACTTTTCGTAAGATGCTTGAAGTGATTTCTGTTAATTAATTGTTCTTTTCTGGTTGATTTGGAAGAAAAATTTCGACAGTTTTGTGTGGAATTGCTTGCATGTTTTTATAGAACAGCTTTATGCGCAATATTTACAACTTTCCCCTCAAATTTTTGAGGTTGAATTTTAATTTTTGTAAGGAAGTCATGAACTGTCTTATTGCCAACAATTTTTATATAATAAGAATAGGAGAAGTCATAAAAATGTAAATCTAAGTTGTTGATTTCAACGGCCGTGGACAAAGTTTGATTATTGTCCATGTATCCATGTTTTCCTTTTTTTTTTTTTTTTTTTTTCATTTATCTTACCCTGTGTTTCAAGCTCTGGTCTAGGGGTGTAAATGTGTCGACTTCTTAAATATTCTTAAGCATATTTACCTCAATACGTAGTTGGAAGAAAGGCATCAGTGATGAATATTTATACTTTTGGTGTTTGTGTCATATCTGATGGCAGCTTAGAGGTTTGGGTTAGTGACAGCAAATCTCAAATATACAGTTAAATGTTGAGAGCAAAAGCTGTTTTCCCTTGCAGCTTGTAGTTTTCGAACTGGTGAAACTTGTGAGTGGTCCCTCATAAACTAGATTTAGATGGCCAAGGACTGTACTCAGTATTTTTGTTGCTTTTTGTATTCTATGTTAAAAAGCTAACGAGGTGAAAAGTTCAGCAGGTGCACATGAACAGCTTACAATTTTATTATTTCTCAACTTCAATGTCGCAAGTACTTAGACTATTAAATATAATATGGGAATAGTCGTGTGACATTTCCTTAGAAACTTGCTCGAAGTAGGGAGGGAATTTTGTGAGCTGTGATTTGATTTTTTGTTGGAATTTAGCTGTAGCACTTTTTTCTGATGTAACTGAAATATCTTTGTAGGGATACTTCCAAATACTCCACTCGTGCATCGAGAAATTGCTTGCATTTCTAAACATTAAAAGCTTAGTTCTACCAGCGACTGATGAGGCAAAATCAATTTGGACAGAGAAGTTTGGATTTAAAAAGATACCACAGGAGCAGGTATTAACCAGAAAATTTCAACTGAACATATTTTGACATGCCATTGAGAGAACTCTAATCATTCCTTTGTGCTTTTGCAGCTTTTGAATTACAGAAAAATATGTTGGCAAATGATGACTTTCAAGGGAACATCTATGTTAGAAAAAGCAGTTCCAAAATGTCGAATTATTAATAACGATGATGAAGAAGAAGAAGAAGAAGAAGAAGAAGAAGAAGAAGAAGAAGAAGAAGAAGAAGGTGCTTTTCCAAACTGATTCGTATTTATTATTCTTTTACGATATTTCTAGAAGCTTCGAGACTGAATTAGAAGGTGCAAACTGGAATAGGAAAACACCTGCCGAGAAATGGTTGAATTGTGAGAGAAGTTGTCATCGGTAGTTAATTATTGAAGATTTCAAGTTAAGGTCTCATTTTTCTTCCCTAAGATATTTGCTGCCGCATGTAAATAACTTTCGGAAGGCGCTACTTTCCTCCAGCACACATTCGTTTATGTTTTATCTATTTGTGGGCAAACTAACTTCATCTGGTGTTGTATAATTGTATCTTGTATAGACATAATGGATGTGAATATAACGATGGTCGATGTTATATGTGATGATCTCTGTATGATTTCCCCATATTTTATTTTACCTTGATCAACCGTCTCCATGCGGAAGACGGTTCCAGTTGTGACGGATCTTTCGATGCTCCCGTTTTGAAATAGTGATGGTCCGAAAGTGAGCGTCACTAGAGGTTGTGAGATAGGAATTGCAAACGACTTCTTCATGTTTAATATACTCCTCAAGCATGAACGAGCCGCTGGCTCCTCCTATCCCAAAGGTTCCAGCAAACGCTCGCATCAAGAAGGAAGGAATCTCTTGCAAGAGTTGTCTTCAACTCATCGAACCAACTCCAGAAACTCATCCTCTCATAAAACAACCAGATAGCAAACGGTAAGTTCTCCTACAGCACTTGCGTGCCCCTGTAACCATGTATACTAGGAAAGATATATCCACCTTATTCCTACAATTTGTGTTAATATAAATCTTAAAATTCTGGAAATGAATGAGATATTTATTCTATTAATTATCCAATATAACACTTGCCTCCCTCTAATACTTAAGATTTCTAGTATCTTTAACTATAATATAAAAAAGATACATATATCCTTAGTAAAAAACGTGAAACACTATGGTCGGATTCGGTTCGTCGGGATGATGATGTTAGCCTTATCTTGCTTACATCTGCCTTTTACTTCTGCCGGAATTCTCGTCGGTCGTTGTGCCTGCTACACCCGGAGGGGTTTCCCGGCGTAAAAGCTCGGACGATCAAAGTCAGAAAGAGGATTTTAAATGTATAATATGCATTTTTGTGGAAAAACATTCAAGAAGTTAAAGTTTTTGAGTGAACCCCCTATTTATTATATTTATGTGTTATGATATGCAAACTTCATTAGGGTTTTAACTTAATTCTCAGCTGATTTGGGTCTGCTACATTTAATGGCTTTTAGGTTATACATGCCTTAGCTCGTTTAAAACACCGACCCGAGGTCTTGTCGTATCATCTTGTGACCTTACCTCGTGTTAGCTCATGTCGTAAGGTCTGAACGACATTCTCTCCTTGGTAGGGTTTCGTACATTCTTTTAATTGGACTGAACTTTCTAGTTTTTGGGCCGCCCTTTTTGCGCTTTTTATGTGTAATTCACTTTACTTGTGCGGATAAAGCTTATATGGACGATTAGTCTATATCACACTACATCCTAAATATAAGAATAATGAATCAATATTAAAATAAAATAAAAATAAAATAAAATAAGGGTTGTAAACTGTGTCTAACTCTTTGGTTTGATGATTGTGGAATAATATGGTAGATTACAATGTAAACAACAAGAGAAAGAGAGAAAGAAAGAATAAAAAAACAACAAATACCACCAGGAAGTTACAACCAGTACAAATTATGGGGATAATTGGGTAGTGAGAAGCTGAGAATGTATAATGAAATATGAAGATTACAACCTTTAAAGTGTTGGGCAAGAAAGATCCACTTTTCTATATTATTTACAACAATAAGTTATATTTTAAAGAAAATAAAATATTAAAAAAATTAAAAAAAATCATAATTATATGTAAAGAAGTATATGATGCATTAAACTTGTGTATAAAATACATCTATGATGTAGTGCTTTTCACAATTTTTGTAATGATATATTCTTTTTGATAATATTGTTAATCATATTAGAAATTTAAAGAATTCGAGGGAGTACATGTTGTAATTAATATTTTAGGGGATCAATCCTATCTACCCAATAGTTAAGGGATGGTTTTGTAGATGTTACACTATGTGAAATACACCGGATGATATTGAACTGTTGATCTACACATAATAGCAACATCAATGTGCATGTGTGCTTAGTAGATGGTTACTTATAGAAATCTATGGCTTAAAATTACTCGGTGTATTACACCTAGTGTTCTAAAAATCGGCCGCGGTCTCCGAGGCTGAGGCGGTTCCAAACCATTACGATTTTAGTTTAAAGGTTTGAAAAATGGGTTTTTTGCATGTGAGGCGGGTTTAGACTATTTGAGGCGGTTCGAGGCAGTTTGAGGCGGTCAAACCTTTACGGCGGGTCAAACTCGGTGGCAAAAATCTACAAAAAATCGGTCAAAAATCGTTTTTTTTTTAATTCAAAATAAAAGTTGGGATTTAAAAAAAAATGAGTTTATGCTTTTGTTTATGTTAACTGTTATTATTAAAGAACTAATGATGTATGCCAAGAATGTTCAAAAATAAATGTAAATTAAAAAAAATGCCTTTTTATTTATGTTTTATAGGATGTTTATGTACGATAATCTTATTATTATTAAACTTTTATTATAGTATTAAGATATATACATGATGGAAATATCTTTTATATATGTTTTGAGTATTTATAAATAGGGATTATTTTGTAGACCCCCCCATTCCCAAATTATATAGAACTAACTACCAAGTGGATTACACTCTAAGGGAAACCCCCCTAATTTCGAAAATATTTTGACATACCCCCCTGGGCCCCTCTGAAGTATCTAAAATACCATTTTAAAATCAGTTTTAAACCCTAGACACTCACATTTCGGTCTCTCTTCTTCTCCCAGATTCAAAATCCCGCCTCCACAAACCTCCCACCGGTGAAATTGCTTCCCGGAGCCATAACTCTCTCTCCGGTGGTCGGAATTCGATAGTTTAACTACCGTTGGAATCCTCTCGTCGAGCTCTTTCTTTTGGTGGTGATTTCATTCAGTTTGGAGAACAGATCTGTTTGTGCAATTTTTTTTCATTCGACGACGGTGGTCTTGCCGGAGGAGTTCTTTGTGTTCCATCAGTCGAAATTCGACGGGCTACCCACCGTTGGATTCCTTTCGTCGAGCTCTATATTTTGATGGTAATTTTGTTTATTTTTATATTTACAAATTTATTTCTATAATTTTCTGCATTTGTGGGTGCGCGAAACTGTGGGTGGTTAGTAGCGGCGCCTAGGGTTTTGGTAGGAGGCGAGGGGGGGTGAGGATTCACTATATGTTTGAAATAAAATTTGTAGCATTTCCCAGCAATAACCTCTCTCTCTATCTCTCGATCTCTTAGTGTTTGTTGATTTTTGAGTGTTTTGATGTTTCATCAAATTTTGTTGATTTGCAACTAAGTAATTTTTTTTTGTTTTGATTTTGCAATTGCAGCTTATGAAAGCCATTGATCCTCTCCTTGAAGGTGTTAAAAAATTGGTTGAAGTCACATGTGAAGCAGTGTTTGACAAACTGTATACATTACTATACATTACTATACATTACCATAGTAACATGTAGTTACATATGCGTATATTTATGTATTTTCGATTTGTATTTAATTGGTTCTGATGTGATTTATAATAAAAATATTTAAATTTGTAAATTTTTGTTGGGGTTTTATGAATTTATTTTGTATAAGTCAGTATTTGTGTGTGTATACAATTGATCGACTAAAAATATGGGGAAAAAACGAACATAACTATGAATTACTATAGGTACTATAGTTACATGTAGTTATTTTCAGTACTGTAAACATATTGTTTTGAAAATTAAAAAAAAATAAAAAAATAAAATAATTTTTTTTTTAATTTAAAAAATAAATATATATATATATATTTAACAAGCAGATTTATAAAAAAAAAAAAGGAAAATAATAATAAATAAATCAGCGAAAATGATAAATGCAGGACCATAAATGCTGAATGCAGTTTGGCCGAAAATTGCACATAAGAGTAGTATAGTACTTTCGCTTCTCCAGGGAGGTATGTCAAAGGATGATTTGGGCTTGGGTTTATCCCTAGTTTATTTGGTGGCTAGGGGTATGTAAAATAACCCCTTATAAATAATATCTAGAAATATATTATTTTAATTTTAAAAAATCGATTTATTTCCGATTTATCACCGATTAATAACCGCCGCACCAATTAATCTTAAGTCGGTGCCTGACCACCTCCAAGCTTATTACCGCTTCTTACAACCTTGATTACACCTAGTCTATCATCTCATAAACCGTTGAGGGAGATAGTTTACTTAACCCTAAAAGAAATACGAAAGCCTTTTATTTTCTATTTTCTTTTTTATGTTGAAATTTCGTTCAATACTAAGATTAAATAATGGTAATTTAATCCTCCCCACCAGGTATCCGCCCCGCGCAGGATTTATCGGATAATCCCCGCCCCAGTTGCTAATGGGGCAGATACGAGTTTTAAAAATTTCACCTATAGTGGATACGAGTTTTAGACATATGCACCCTTACTCGCCCCATTATTTTATTCGGTGTATTACACCTGGTATAGCATCTCATAGCATCTCATAAACTGATAAGGGAGATTACTTAACCATAAAAGAAATACGAAGGTTTTTTTTTTTTTTTTTTTTTCTTTATTTCTTTTGTATGTTGAAATTTCGTTCAATACTAGTAATAATATTAAATAATGGTAATTTAATCCTGCCCACCAGGTATCCGCCCCGCCTGGGATTTGCCGGGTAATTCCCGCCCCGTTTGCTAATGGGGCGGAAACGAATTTTAAAAATTTCACCCGTAGTGGGTACGGGTTTTGAACATATCCAATCCGTTTATATATTTTTTTGTTAATTTTAATATATTATAATTAAATAAATTATAAATATTACACACACACACACACACACACACACACACATATATATATATATATATATATATATATATATATATATATATATATATATATATATATATATATATATATATATATATATATATATATATATATATATATATATGGGGCGGGGCGGGTACGAGGTGAGTTTTATACAGGGCAGGGGCGGGTTTAACAAAATCAAACCCGGATCAGGTACAGAGCGGGTAGGAATTTTGCTAGCGGGGGCGGGTGCAAGTTTTCCAAATCCCGCCCCATGACCATCCCTATCCAACAGTTGTACGTTTCATTTGATATAAATCAAATAATTAGCTTATACTCTTACTCTTTCAAACCTAATTAGTGTTTGTTTTATCTTTTTAAATATTTATTTTTTTTAAAAAATAAGCTTTGAATTTTTTTAATTTTTCATCTTTTTTACGGCGGTGGCATGAGCCCAATTAGCTGACTCAACATTAGTTGAAGTTCCATTTTTTTTTCTTTTATCTTTTTTTAATGAACCCTTTTTTTTTTTCCGGCGGTGGGTCATTGGAGCTCTGGTCAGTTGACTCAACATTAGTTAACTTCTACATTAATTGACATTCCATTTTTTTTCTTTTAGTTTTTATTTTTTATTTTTTAATTTTTTTTCCAGCGGCTGGTTGTTGGAGCTATGGTTAACCGTGTCAGCATTAGTTAACTTTAATATTAGTTGACATCTTTTTTTTTTTTCCCACCGGCTCTTCATCGGAGCTGCGGTTATCTGACTCAACATTAGTTAACTCCAACTAATATGTTGACATATCATTTTTTTTTTTTCTGATGGCGGGTTGTCGGAACTCTGACTAGTTGATTATGTATTAGCTGACTTCAACACTGACATTCGCTGACGTCCTTCTGTTTTTATTTTTTTATTTATTCTTTCCGGCAACGGCATCGAAGTTTCTGACAATGTTATTAGAACCGGACCGGACCGGCCGGTCCGACCGGTTCGACCGCGACCCGCCGGAAAACCGGTCCGGTCTAACCCCCAAACCCACATAAATTCAAAACCGGGGTCAACTACCAGAAACCCAGTCTGACCGGGTGGAACCCGGGACCCTGCAAATCGGCCGCCGACCCGGGTTCGATTCCTAAACGCTGCGTTTTATATATATTTTTTTTTTAATATTTTATCAAAACGACGTCGTTTTAATTAGTAGGTTTAAAAAAATAAAAAAAAAAATTGAATTAAACAATACGTTAAACATGAACAGACTTGTTTGACAAGTCTGTACCTATTCTGCCTTTCCCGCACCCAGCCGCCGCCCAATCCTCCAGCCGTCAGCCACCGCCGCAAACCACCAGCCATCGCCGGCCGCCGCCAGCCACCGCTGCCCCCACAACCTGCCGGTACCCTCTTTCGTGTAGATGAATCGTGCAATTTTTAAATTCTTTTGTTTAATCATGTGATAATAATTTTGTTTAGATTTCAATTCTTCAAACAAATTTTGCTTAGATGTGAATTTAAAATTTCTATTTACACTTGTAGTTTTTTCACCATTTAATATCGTATATATCAA
The DNA here is from genome assembly GCF_056151865.1 of Erythranthe guttata. Taxonomy (NCBI): domain Eukaryota; kingdom Viridiplantae; phylum Streptophyta; class Magnoliopsida; order Lamiales; family Phrymaceae; genus Erythranthe; species Erythranthe guttata. The sequence goes on along the minus strand of NC_142542.1, from coordinate 2,565,920 downwards.
ATTTTGTTTTTAAGTAAATTGACTAGTTTATATGTTTTAGTTTTATATTTTAAATTTTAATTATGTGATGAGGATGATTTTGATGAGATACATTATTATTATGGGTAGTTTTTTGGATTGAAGTGAAGTTTTGTATATGTTGTTTAATGTTTTAAATTTTTATTTGGATGTAATTATGTGTATATAAAATTAAAAAATAAATAGAATAAATAAAAAAGTAAAAAACCCGGGTTGACCCCGGTTGAACCGGTCCAACCATGACCCGAATGCCTCGCCGGTTTAATGTCCGGTCCGGTTCTGATAACATTGGTTTCTGATTAGCTTGTACCATCGGAGGAAGAAAAAAAAAGTTGAATATCCACTAATGTTGAAGTTAACTTATGTTTAAGTTAATTATATTGAAATTAACTAACTGAGTGAGCTAATTAACCTGAGATCCGACGTCCCGCCACTGAAGAAAAAAAAAAAGATGTCTACCAATGTTGAAGTTAACTAATGTTGAGTCAGCTAACCGAAGTTCCGACGACTCACCACTGGAAAAAAATTAAAAGAAAAAAGAAAAAAAAATGGAATGTCAAATGTCAACTAATGTTGAGTCAGCTAACTAACTGGAGCTCCGACGAACCACCGATTTTTTTTTTATTTTTTTCTTCTAATATATATATATATATATATATATATATATATATATATGACCGGGTCGGATCGGACCGGCCTGGGCGGTTGGAATGGGATGGGGTGGGGTGGATTGAGCTTATCTCAACTATAAATATGTAGAGTTATTTTGAGAATTCATATTTTTGTGAGTTTATTTGAAATGAAAATTAAATAATGAGTTGAAAATTAAATTCACCCTTAATTAATTGTTGACCATGTAAAGAAAATCACACTAAAAGGAACAAGTATCTATCAAACAAGTACAAGTATCTATCAAACAAGAATGAAGAGTCCCCAAACATAACCAATTAACATTTGTATGGTTAAATTCGAATATCCATTTAGGCCACTTTGTACAAACATTATTTGATTTTGTGAATTAATTAACAAGTGTATAACTATCCAGTCCACTTCAAATAATTCCTTTAAGATGGATAGTGTGGCGTTAAGATATGATGTCACTTTCGATTATAAATTTCCAAGACATAATTTTATAATGGTGTTTTTGTGCATATGTTCTTAACCAAGCAAGTATTTTTATTATTCTAGGTTTATGTGCTACATCTTTTTCACCAATAAGCCCATTCTTTTAATATTATAAATAAAGGAGACATTCATGTATATGGCAAAATTACCCCCAATCCCTTATACCAAATTCTTAATTGTAACCCAAATTTAATCAATTTTGTCCACAAAAATCCAATTTTGATTTTTTTTTTCAAAAATAATTTTTTTGCCGCCGAATTCCGGCGTTGACTTTTTTTTTTTTTTTTTTTTTTTTTTTTTTTTTTTTTTCACGTCCGCCGCTAAACGTTGACCGTAATTGTGCTATCACTGACAGTATATTAACGTAATTATACTATCAATGACAGTACATTAACGTAATTGTACTACCGTTGACAATACATTTATGTAATTGTTCTGCCGTTGACAGTAAATTAACGTAATATTATTATTTTTTATTTTTTGTTATTTTTTTTATTTTGTTTGATTTGTTGACAAATCAAAATAATTATATTACTGCCGTTGACAGTAAAATAAATGTAAACACAATAGTATTACTATCAACAACATCAATATTATTATTTTTTTGAGTTTTTTGTTTTGTTTGAGTTATTTACGGAGTAACGTAAAAGTATTACTGTCTATTATTGTAATATTACTGTAAACACAATAATATTACTGTGGTTGACGGTAATATCACTGTTGTTATAGTAATATTGTTGTCAACCACATCAATAATATTATTATTTTGTTTGGATTCTTTTGTTTGTTTGAGTTATTCAAGGAGTAACGTAATAATAATATGGTATATTATTGTAATATTACTATGGTTGACGGTAATATTACTGTTGTTATAGTAATATTACTGTCACTCACAGTAATATTAATTCCTTTGGCTTTTTATTATGTTTACATTTGTTGAACGGTCAACGTAGTAATATTACTCTATTACACAATAATAATGAGTTTTGTTGTGTTAATATTACCGTGCTAGAGATTAATATAGCAATATTAATGTGTTAATCTGTAGTATAGTTAATTTTATTGTGTTTAACAGTAATATAGTTAATATTACTGTCAATATTGCTGTTTAAACGAGAAAAAAAAAAGATGTTACAGAAAGAAAGAAATGAGTCTTTTACAAAAAATGGACTATATGTGGACTTATTTGTAAATGAGTTTATTGTCTGGATCTCTTTATGAATAAGTACCCATTGATGGACTTATTTGTAAAGACCCATTTTATAATATACGATTGTTAATCAATATATAATTGACACATGTCACTATTTCATTGGCCACAAATTTTAATCAGTCTATAGGACTAAAAGTCCACGACGTAGTTATGAAACTTATCTTAAATTCTTTGAAGAGCTAATCACTTTCATTTCGAGCGCTTGTTCGTCAATGTTCAAATGATCGGCCCTTTGATTTTCAATTTTGTAAAAAATAATAGAATATAATAAATTGAAATATGAGATGGACTTTTCATTAATTGACCAAGGGAGTGTTTGATCATATCTTAATGGGCATTTATCACTGATTCGATCAGCATTACTCCATTAAGTTTGTTTGGTGTGAATTTCTAAACAAAGACATTTATCTCTAGCTTATTGATTCAATCCAAAATTTATGACTTATTCGATCAGAGGTACATCTGAATACATTTTAGACAAATGTATCCCTTTTTTGTCTTTTCTTCACAATATATTATTTGGAATTAAAAATACAAGAAATACCTATGAGATGAGAGAGATAAATGAAACTGTGTGAGACTTGCTAGATGTTTCAAAGGGTCCACAAAATAATTAATGTAAAATTTGGTTTGATTAAATTAATCTATAATGAAATATTCTTCCACAATTGGTATTGTGGAATATAATTTTTGTACCCTTCCTTTTCTTTTATGACTTTTTTGCTAAAAGTTTTAAATTATATTCGACTTTTTTTGTTTTATATATTTGTTAAAATAATACGATTTAGATTTACAATTTTTAGTCTCGTACAAATAAATATAATAAATAATTAAAAGGCAGATAGTTATTTTTTTCACTTGAATATTATTGAAATTACACTATGTTCAATAATTATGAGGGTTAATACAGTAAAATTACATTATTCAGATACAATAACTGTTTCAGTTATCAAACAAGTTTAAACATTCAGCATTCAGTATCCAAACACCACTCTTAACGATTCAGTCATGTATTCATCATTTAGTGTTCAATGCTTAATTATATCTTACACAACCTAAAAGTATCATTTTCTCGTGAATTGTTTCACCGTTAAAGTGATAAGTGATTTGAAAGAAATAAAGTTTTCCAGAAAAATAAATATTATGGTACAAAAAGAGTAACTAAATTTAAATTGAGGGGTAATATGCAATACCCCTCATTTAGAAAATATTAAGAATTAAACCCAATTAAATTTAAAAGACTTTTTTTCAAAATTCAAATTCCAATCTAAATTAGTGAGACCCTCCTGACCAGACATGATACGACTAAAGTGCCCTTATGTGGTTAGGTTTTTAACGTGATACAATTCTCTCTCTCTCCGGTCGACCGAAACCCAATGCAAGAAGCCCTCAAGATCGTCTCCCCTCTCGTCCAACACCACATCGACGTTTGGTAAAAGTGGTGGCGGCGGTGCCTCCCCACCTCGTCGCCGCCCTTTGTCGAATGCGTGATTTCTACATGAGGATTCCCCTGTTTCATTATCTCTCTCGATTTCTCAGTTTTTTTTCCTCCAGATCTGTCCACCACCACCACCGTAGCTACCTCCCTCACTCTCGCTTTCATTCACCGTCGTTGTCGTCGCCTCCCCCTCCCTCCATTTCTTTATTTTTGATTTTTTTTTCTCCCCATATCTGAAGCAGTAGCAGTAACGTGATTATAGTCTGGTTCAAATATGACTATTGATTATTCACTCGATTAGTGATTTATTAATTTCTTGTTGTTACGCGAATCACAAATAACATAGTATATGTTGATGAGGAAGAGTGGTTCCAATCACTTCTGACGAATTCGAAGAAGGAAGATGCGATTCAAAAATAATACAAGTTTTTTTCACAAGGAATGTGAGGGACTCCATTGTACAACCAAAGAAGAGGTAGCTAAGCTTCTCGTTTTATCATACATAAGAATAAAACTTTATTTTATCCGATCACATTGCAAATTAAGTTCGATATTCAGGTTTTTTTCCAGATCTATCCACCACCACCACCGGCGCCGCCTCTCTTACTCTCTCGTTCGTTCACCGCCGCCAATGTCGTTGTCGTCAACTCGTCCCCTTCCCTCTCTTTCGTTATATTTCTATCTCTATTTGTATATTTTTCGATTTTTTTTTCTTTAGATCTAAACTAGCAGCTGTAACATGACTATAGTCATATTCGAATTTTTTTTTCTCCAGATCAGAACTAATTTTTTTTTCTCCAGATCAGAACTAGCAGCAGTAACATGACTATAGTCATACTCGAATATGACTATTGTTTGAATATGACTGTAGCCATATTCGAATATGACTATTGTTTGAATATGATTGTAGTCATATTCACTATGACTATTGTTGAATATGACTGTAGTTATATTCAAATATGTTCTATGTTTTCGTTTCAAGTTGACTAGTAATAACAACATTCAAATTGTGATTTTTTGTGTGGATGTTGATTGAGTTATTTTCGTAAACAATAGGCAATCTTCGTTGTTTTATATAATTTGGTAAACATGACTGTACCACACTATATCATTGGAATTTTTAAATTGAAAATGTAAAAAATTGCAATATAAAGAAAAAAATATGACTACAGTTGATATAGTCACATATAGTCATATTCAACTATAGTCATATTCGGCGTAGTAAACAAGTCGAGAAAACAATTTCAATTTTTTGTTTAAAAAAAATATTTTTATTAAAAAAATGCGAAATAAATCCAAAATAATAAAAAATAAAAAATTCAATATTTTTTTTTTGATTTGGTAGCATATTTTTATGAATTTAGAAGCAAATTTTTAGGAATTAAATTGTTGTTATGAAAAGACAGAAAAATGAATAATTGAGACAAATTGTGCTATATAATTATTAATTGATATAATAGAAGGGATTATCCTTTTATTTTATTTTTTTAATTATTTGTGTGAATTCTCCGTTACACAATATGTTCATATTTATTTCTTTAGACTCGCGGTTTAATGGTCGTTTCGAACTTACGATTTGCAATTTGAGAAAATATACGAACAATAACTGATTTGTATTTATAAGGCAAATTATGGCCACCCCTGAGGTAAGGCAAAATTATGAAAAAAAACCCTTATTGTATGAGTAATTACAACCACTCTTCTCAACTATGAATCTTCTCACACGTCCACTTCTTTGGTGTCAAATTCAACATAATTTTCTAGATTCCGTGAAATGTTCTCTAATTGTACTCGTTTTGTGCAAAAATACAGTTTCTGATGCACCATATTTTAATATTTACAAGTCAAGAGACACATCTTATGATCATCTTATTTCAAAGTGCGGAGTTCGAATGAGGTAAGACGGTTACAAATTGGAGAATATTTCACATAATCTAAAAGATTCTACAAAATTTCACACCGCAAGGATGGACATATAAAAAAATAATAGTTGAGGGGTGGTTGTAATTACCCAAACATGATTTTTTTTATAAATTGAATTTACCTCAAAGGATTGCCGTAATTTACCTTATTATATATATTAGTTCATGATTTACTGGAAAGTGGTAACCGGCAAGTAAATAAAAAAATCATGAGTATTTTTCTTAAAATCCAAACATATTTTGTGATTTTGATCTTTTTTCCTATTTCAGCTCCCGACTGCTTATGAGATCCTACACCCGATGAAATACACTATGTGGCTTTAACTGTAGATTTACAAAAATAACTGTCAACTAACACATACACATGGAGGTGTGTGTGTTATTATGTGTAGATCAAAGATGTAAAAATACAAAGTATATTTCACCAAGTTTAGATTCTACAAAAGCATTCCGACCCCTTAGATTTTCCATTACACTTTCCATTTATTGATTTTGAAATCCAAAATCCAAAGTTTTTTAGAACCTACACATGATGAAATGCATTATGTAGTTTTACATCGTTTATCGACATATAATAACACTCACCCGTATATTTGTGTGCTTAGTGGATAGTGGTGTATTTCACGTGTAGAATCTGATAAGGCTAGATCCAAACGGATACTAAATGTGAAATGATAAGGAAAGAAAAATTTAAGAAAATAAGAAAAAAATATAAACGTGAAAGACGGGGCCGGTGAGTAAACTCCATCAAAATCAATTCAATTGACTCCGATTCAACTCAGACCTAGTCAAGCTCACTTTAGAAGACCCATCCCAATATTCTAAACATTTCAAAACCAAACCCAAAATTTTCTACTTTGTAAAAATCCCATTTCAATAATCATTTAACAAATATCATCCCAAATAAAAAAAATTAAAAAAATAAAAATGGAAAAAGTACACTTCGTGCTAATCCCACTACCAGCACAAGGCCACATGATACCAATGATCGACATGGCCAAGCTACTCGCCCAACACGGCGGCGGCGGCGTCGTCACCACCCTAGTCACCACCCCCCATAACGCCGCCAGATTCTCCGCCACCATCCACCGCGCCCACGCCGCCGGCCTCCACATCCGCCTCATCGAGATCCCATTCCCCTGCCACGAAGTCGGCCTCCCCCCCGGCTGCGAGAATCTCGACAGCGTCCCTTCCAGAAACCTCCTCAGAAAATTCTACGCCGCCCTGGACAAGCTCCACCGCCCCCTCGAGCAACACCTCCTGGAGCAGAACCCGCCGCCGAGCTGCATCATCTCCGACAAGTGCCTCTCCTGGACATCCAAACTCGCCGCCGATTTCAACATCCCGAGGCTAGTCTTCCACGGGATGTCCTGTTTTTCCCTGCTGAGCTCCCACAATCTGAATCTCCACAAACCGCACGTGTCGGTGACGTCAGATCACGAGCCGTTTGTCATCCCGGGGATGCCGGTCACCGTGAGGATAGCGAAAGCCCACCTCCCGGGCTCGTTTCTCGCGCTTCCCGATCTCGACGACGTTAGGGAGCAAATGCACGTGGCGGAGTCGAACGCCTACGGCGTCGTGATGAACACTTTCTCCGAGCTCGAAGGCGGCTGCGTCGAAGAGTACGTACGCGCCGTCGACAAGAAAGTGTGGTGCATCGGGCCCGTGTCGCTGTGCAACGGCGAATCGGCCGATAAGTTCGAGAGAGGCAACCGCGCCTCGATCGACGAGAAGGCGTGTTTGGAATGGCTCGATTCGATGGAGCCGGAATCGGTTGTCTACGCGTGTTTAGGTAGTCAGTGCCGGTTGATTCCGGCGCAGTTGATCGAGATCGGGCTCGGGCTCGAAGAATCGGGGCGTCCGTTCGTATGGGTTATTAAACGAGGGGAGAGATTCGATGAGATGGAGAAATGGCTTTTGGATGAGGGATTTGAGGATAGGGTTAGAGGGAGGGGGCTCTTGATCAAAGGGTGGGCCCCACAGGTTTTGATTCTGTCGCACGGTGCGATAGGTGGGTTTCTGACGCACTGCGGTTGGAATTCGACGATAGAAGGTGTTTGTTCGGGGATTCCGATGATGACGTGGCCGATGTTTGCGGAGCAGTTCTTGAACGAGAAGCTTGTTGTGGAGGTGCTGGGGATTGGGGTGAGAGTTGGGGTGGAGTTGCCGGTGAGGTGGGGTGAGGAAGAGAGGGTCGGGGTGGCGGTGGTGAAGGGGCAGGTTGCGAGTGCTGTGGCGGCGTTGATGGGCGGCGGGGAGGAAGGTGAGCGGAGGAGAATCGACGCGAGGCGGTTGAAGGCGGTTGCGGTGAGTAAAATGGAGGATGGTGGTTCGGCGAGATTGAATATATCGGCTTTAATTCGGGATATTATGGAGCTAACTTTGTTGCGTAGAGATCAATTGTAACATGTTAGCGTATTGAAATGGTAGTTGTTTAACGCAAATTTCTTGTTTATGAAATTGACAAATGAGAATAATTTGCACGGCGGATATAATGAAGCATATAAACTAGGGGTGTAGATTGAATCCGAATTTAGCCATTTCAGAAGAATTCCAATTTTTTTTCTCAAGTGAAACACTAGCGGAAATTGGAACGAAAAAGGTTGTTCCAAAATAGGAAAATTTCGGATCGGAAGCGGCAAAATTTGGAATTTTCTAATTTTTGCTCACCTTAACTATAAAATGCATAATAATATTGGTATTTTAATTGTAATATTTGCAATTATTTTCGGAGCTTTAATCGAATCGGAAATCATAATCTAATATATATTCCAATTCCGATCCAAATAATTTCGGAAAAATTGGAAGTCGGAATTCGGAATGTAACATATTGTTCCAAAATCAGAAAATTTCGGATCAGAATCGGCGGGAATCGGAAATTACATTCCAATTTCCACCCTTAACAAAAACAAACACATTTTCACACCACATAAAAACATAGTAAAAATATCCAGACAAAAAAAGCATTACAACCAACAAACTGCATTCTCCATCACTTGATTATTTTTGCCTTGATTTCTTCAATCAACAACGTTATGTTCAAATAAGAAGAACCACCTTCTTCAACTGCCTTCTTCGCCGTTTCTCCAATCTCACACGCCCTTCTCCTCCTCTCTTCACCTTCGTCTCCGTCATCCATCACCAAATCCAAAGCTTTAGTGACATCATCCTTCGTCACCACCACGCCACTCTTCTCCTCCTCTCCCCACTTAACCGGCACTTCCACTCCGATGCTCACTCCAGTTCTCAGCAACTGAACCACCAATTTCTCGTTGCAAAACTGATCCGCGAAAAATGGCCACGTCACCATCGGCACACCCGCCGATATCCCTTCGAGCGTCGAATTCCACCCGCAGTGCGTCAAGAATCCGCCCACCGCCCGGTGCGCGAGAATCAGCACCTGCGGGGCCCACCCGTGGACGAGTAACCCTCTGTCTTTAGTCCTTTCTTCGAACCCGTTTTCCGATATCCATTCCTCGAATGCTTCTAGTTTGCCTCCACCCAATGCCCATACGAAAGGCCTGTTCGACGCCTCTAAACCGAGCGCTAGCTCTGCTTTTTGTTCTGTTGTGAGACGAGCTAACGAGCCGAGGCTCGCGTAAATTACGGATTTGGGCTCGTGCGAGTCGAGCCATTTCAAGCAATCTTGATCGTTAATGGATGAAGTGTTGCCCCTTTCGGATAAATCGAGGCTATCTTTATTGCAGAGCGAAACGGGGCCGATGCACCATACTTTTTCGCCTTTGGCCTTGCTGTACCCCTTCACGTACTCCGGTTCGAGATCCTCGAAGCTATTCACCACCACACCGTAAGACGTCTTCTCCGCTGCTAATATCTGATCGGTGGTTTCTTTCAAGGCGGCCGATTTCTTGGCCATTGAATTACCAACCCACGATTTCCTTAACATGATCCGATCGGGCAGGTTCGGAACCTCAAAGTAGTCCGTGTCCGATTCAACGGAATCAAGAATCTGCGAGGACCGAACGTTGTGCGAGCAGAGAAGGGAGAAGCAGCAGGTTCCATGGAACACGATCCTCGGGATTCCAAACTTTTCGGCGATTTGGGTCGTCCAAGGCAAGCCCATGTCGGAGATTATGCAGCTCGGCCGAGGAGTCATTTCGTCGAACACCTTGCCTACGTCTTTCTGCAACAAATTGAGCGCGGCAAAGAAGTTGATGACCATGCCCAGTGAAGGGAGAGCGTCGAGATTCTCGCATCCTTCCGGCAACCCAGCTTCCACCGCCGGGAAACGGATTTCGACGATTCGGATTAGCAGCCCGGATTTCACAGCGCGGGCAATTGTGGAGCCGAACCGGATCGCGTTCTGGGGTGTTGTGATTATGGAAACGATGACGCCGCGGAGTGCGAGGAGTTTGGCGATGTCGATCATGGGGATCATGTGACCTGGAGCCATGAGAGGGAACAAGACGAAGTGAAGGTGGTGGGATTGGGATTCCATGGCCGAAAAAAATGGATTTGAGATCAAAGGGTTTGTGTGTAGAGACGGTCGAATGTAAGAAATGTGAATGGTGTTCCGACCATGGTACTGAAGCAACTTGTACTTGCTTCTTGTCGTTGTTCACTGTCTTGACTCTTTATCACAATTATGAACCACACAAAAATAGGGAGGGCTTTCTTGGGATGTTTGTTTTTATTTCCAAACATTATATTCCTTAAAATCGAGATCATATTTGTTTGGTAATTTTATCCCGAAAATTCCATTTTTTTTTATCAAATTTCTACTGAAAATACAATATTTATATTTTTTTTCAATTTTCAAACATACTAAAACAAACTACTAACCTATGTATTTTATTCTACCAACTCATTTTCCTTTCCTTTTATTCATATCTCTTTATTAATATTCACACTCTCTCTCCTCTCATTTATCTATTCTCATTAATATATACACTCTCTCTCCTCCCATTTCTCTCTCTTATAATAATAATAATGGTGCAAATAATAATAACCACCACCACCATCATCAATCATTATATTCTATTTTTCACTTACTTTCGTAAAAAAACTCACCACAACCAAACATATTCCATTTTCCACACAAAAACCAATACATCTATTTTTTCTATCAGAAATTTTGAAAACTAGAAAATACCAATAGAGACATAACCAAACATCCCATTTGGTTTCCATTATTAAGCTTGATGGGACAATCAATAACTCCGAATAAGCTGTTTTGTTTGGTAGTTTGGTCAAATGTTGATAAGTGGGCCCACTGTTTTCATTCCCCATTTGAATTATTGACAGTGAAGCCAAATTCGGCTTGATAATTTGTCATCAAATAATTTCATCATCTAAGTCTCTGCAATGTCGTTGTTGACCTCAAACTACTTAATTAATTACATAATCCTTACATATAAATAATTTTCTCCATCTGAAAAACACCCCACCCTTAACATCGATGAACCCTAAGTTTTTGGAACGTAAGGTCCTGTCCTTCTCCGCCCTTTTCAGATTCGACAAATCTATAACTCAATCTTACAAATGCGCATTTAATCTTAATCATTTACTTTTGTTAGGAAAACAACACCATTACCAAGTAATTAAAGATCGTCTGTGAGGAAGAAGAGGTTATTTTTCACAATTGGTATAATCGATTTTATTAACTGTTATTAATTTCCTCTTTCTCATGTTTCGTGTTTAAATTAATTATACTCTTTCCTAATCCCTTCTAATCCGGTGAAATTGCATACTAAAACCCTCTTGCAGAACACCATATATTTCGAATTAATTCTAGAAGTCACTTATGTACTCAATTTTGGATTATTGAGTATGTACAATCTGTATATTTTATATTTTTTTGTTTCAGATTTAATGTTAGTTTACCTTGATGTGTAAAATTTGTGCTGAAATGTGTTCGACGAAATTTGGATCGGTTTTTCTAACTGTTGTGTATTCTCTCGTATGAGATTTGCAGCTGAAGACATTTTTCAGTGTTTGTTTTGAAACTATTTTCGCGTCCATGAAGTTTGGAGAAGTAGCTTTACGCCGCAATCGCAAAAAAATGGTTGATCGTGTATGTCGAATGCGCCGTATTTATAGTTTCTCGTACTCTTTCTTGAGCTACTACTGCTGCTACTATTCATTCTCCAAAGAATTGAACACTTCAATTCAATAGTCGGCAAATTCGATTTCAAAAAATACCAACTTAGGATTACGACGGGATTTGGTTCGAAAGGGGGGTTTGAAAGCTTAGATGTAAAGAAGAAGTGGATACTTTAATAATGTCAGTTAAGGGCATTTACGACAACTTGTTACAAATCCCCGCTAATAACTTCATATCATCCAAACAAAATGGCGTAGTATTCATCAAAAGATTATTAGTCATGACATAATATCACAAACCAAATAATATGACTAATATAAGTCATCATGCTTTTAATCACAATATTATGTTATCACACCTTATATATCAAGACACTCAAACCTTATATAAGGGCATTTACGACAACTTGTTACAAATCCCAACTAATAATTTCATATCATCCAAACAAAACGGCGTAGTATTCATCAGAAGCTTATTAGTCATGACATAATATCACAAACTAAATAATATGACTGATATAAGTCATCATGCTTTTAATCACAATATTATATATCCCATTCCACCTTATATATCAAGACACTCAAACTAAATAGGCTCTTTCAGTATGATTTAGGGGTGCAAGTTGGAACGGATTTTCCAATTTCCGCCGATTCCGATTCGAAAAGTTCCGATTTGGGAACAACTTTTTTCATTCCGACTTCCGAAAATCCGATTTCCGAATTTTTCCGAATTTTTTGGATTGGAAATGGAATTATATAAAATAAATTTGGAATTTCCGATTTCCGATCCGATTTAATTCCGAAAATTTCCAATTTTTTTCTGAAAAATTATGATTTGTCCATTGTAGCATTATATGGATCAAAGGCGAAATAAATCTAGCACTTTTGTACTTTGTACCATCGATTTTTTTTATAGTATTTTACACCAATTTTTTTTATAGTACAATCGAAGGGTTTGTGCAGCTATTCTGTGTCGACTGTAAGAAATGTGAATGGTGTTCCGACCATGGTAACTACTCTTAAAGCAACTTGCTTCTTGCTTCTTGTCACTGATTACTGTCTTGACTCTTGCACTCTTATCACAATTTTGAACCACATAAAAATACTCTTTATTTCGATATGATTTATTTAGAGCCAAATTCTGACTTGTCCATTAAATGGATCGGAGGTGATCCGACCCGGCCCATGGTCAATGTAATCATTAATTTATCATTTCCATCCCATTTATTAATTGAGAGAGGTGTTATTTCCACCTTCAGAATATCTTATTTTACCATCATATTAAATATATTTCTTAATCTACTATTTTCCTCTTCTTTTACCTATATTTTTTACAAATTTATAAATCATCTACCACTAAAGTTGTGGTAATGATTCTGGTATTTCCATCAACTTTTTAAATGAGTTTGGTGTGGTCATGGTTTGAGCCATATTATATGGTAATGGTTTTTGTATTGCACTTTTTCGAGGGTACCCGCTCCGCTATCATCCCTAGGCGGAAATTTTCAGACTCAATAGAATCCTCCTCCGGACGGTTTTATAAAGATCAACTTTGATGCAGCGGTTCCTCAAGGAGAGAGCTTTTACTCAGTTTCAATGGTTGCGCGCGATAGAGAAGGGGAGTGTCGTTGGTGGGCGGTCCGTCGATATCCAGGACATCCTAGAGCGGTTGATTGTGAGGCGCATGCAGCCCTTGAAGCCATCAACATTGCCAAAACTCAAGGGTGGACCTCGATCATATTGGAGGCCACAGGTTATTCAAGCGTTAAACTCCGGCGATCCTCTTTTGTCGTCGTTTGGTGCTTTCCTAGAAGAAGTTTTATCGATTGCTAAGAGATTTGTTCGTTGTAATTTTTATTTTATCAAGCGAAGTGGGAACCAATTGGCACATGACATTGCCACTAAACTTGGTTCGGTTTGTACGTAGAGAAGGTTTTTCCCTTCCGCATAGTCTGGCTTGTGCCTAAATAAAAGCTCTACGTTTTCTTCATAAAAAAAAAAGGTAGAAGTGAGAACCCTCTCAAGCTTATTTTTTTTAATAAGAATGAGTCCAACCCATTTTCATTTATTTGTGGTAGATCTAATTTTTTATTTCTTCCAAATTTACCCTCCCACTATTCACTATCATTCTTTTAATGCAATTTTCATTTTTTTTATATAATTTAATATTTTCGTATTTATTTAATTAAAATAAAAAAAATTAAGAATTTCTTTTTTCAACTTAATCAATTTAGACCATAAAAATCCAGTTTTGACTTTTTCTTATTCTGAACTTTTTTTTTTGTCTGTTTTTTCAGTTGCCGGTCTCCGGCGTTGATTTTTTTTAAGGCCCGCCGCTGAACGTTGACCGTAATTGTACTGTCACTAACAATAATTATATTGGCGTTGACATTAATTGTACTGTCATTGACACTACATTTACGTAATTGTACAGTCATTGACAGTACATTTTCGTAATTATTTATTTTTTGGCTTTGTTTGATTTGTTGACAAGACAACGTAATTATATTACTGTCGTTGATGGTAAAATTACTGTAAACACAACAATATTACTATCAACCACATCAATATTATTTTCTTTTTGGCCATTTTGGTTTGTTTGATTTATTGACCAATTAACGTAATAATATTATTGTCTACTTTGTAATATTACTATAAACACAATACTAGTATTGTGGTTGACGGTAATATTACTGTCGTTACAGTAATATTACTATGGATGACTTTAATATTATTGTCAATCACATCAGTATTAATTCTTTTGGTTTTTATTATATTTTCCTTTGTTGAACGGCCAACATATTAATATTACTTTATTACACAATAATAGTGATTTTTGTTGTGTTAATATCATTATGCTAGAGAGTAATATTGCAATATTACTGTGTTAAACTGTAGTATAATTAATATTACTATGTTAAACTGTAGTATAATTCATATTACTGTGTTAAACTGTAATATAGTTAATATGACAGTCAATCACAACAATTACTGTTTAAATGGGGTAAAAAAATTGTTGAAGATGAAACAAAAGTTAACGACGGTGACGTGCGAAATTCTACTCAAAATTGACTTTTGGGTCAAAATCGAATAATTTGTGAAATTTGGGGGTCAAATTGAGGTTAAATTGAATTTAAAGATAAAATTAGGGCATATAAACATATGAAGGGGTATTTTAGTCTTTTACACAACTCTAAGTAATGTCTGAATTTGTTTGTAAAAGAGTTTTTTGTCCAGATCCCTTAATAAATAAATATCCCATGATGAGCTTATTTGTAATGTGCACTTTTAAATAACATGGCCGACTCATTTGCAAATTACCCTTTAAACACGCGGTAAAAGACAGAAATAGCCCGGGGTTTTTTGTTACTAAGAAAAAGAATGAAGCATCATGATCTTCATCATCTTCCTCGTCGACAACCCCCACCACCAACCCTAAAACATCTTCAAGATCTTCATCTTCTTCCCAGATAGGCCCAACATCTGCCGCCAAAGCCACTGGCTTTGGTTCTTTTCTGGACCCAAACCATCTTCCTCGGGACTACCACCGGCCCGCCCCTTTCTCGACTGTCGGAGCACTGGTCCTTCTCGATTTCCTCCAACCTCGACCAAAACATCCCAAGGTCCCAACAACTCCGACCACCACCCTATTTTCTGACGTATTTTTGTTAAAACTTATTTTCTCTTCTTCATTCTTCATCTTCGTCCACAAACCACCCTTCTCACAACCTCATGACCCCGAAATCACCCGCAGTGGTTTTGTGCAAGCATCTTCACCGAAGAAACCATGGCCGTCAAAGGTCAACTTCAATCTCCAACGGTGGCTTTTGAGCAATCGTGAATTAAAAGCCTAGGTTCAGGATTGAGAATTTGAATATAATTAACTTTGAATTGGAACTTCTAAATTGAAACTGAGGAGGTGGTGGTGATGGCGCCGGAGAAAGAAGCCGCCGAAGAAGATGGCTGTAAGACGACGTGAGTAGTGTTTGTCAGCCATGGGTTTTGGTTTGGGTTTTTTAAGAAATTATAAATATTACAATTGGGTCCCTAAAGTTTAAACTATTTATATTTAAAAGTTGAATTATTAATGAAATGGATTGAACGGTATTTATGTATTTTCCTTTCAAAGCACCAACTGCGAGTGAAACACACGAACTCGACCTATTGGAGAAAGTGCCTTTGACTAAAATTCATAGAGGGTTCGAGTCATATTTTTTAATACAAGAAGTTTTTCTACAGTTCAAGATTTCACATGGCTACTTTTTGAAAAAAAAAACTAATAAAAACAACTAAAAAAAATAGTTGCTTTCAATAGCACGTTTATCCCATCAAAAAAAAAAAAAAATCAATAACAAATTAACGAAATCAATTATAAAAAAAATTAAAATCAACTATAAAATTGTCGAAATCAACTACAAAAAACTGAAAAGAACTACCACGGTATTAAAATCAACTATAAATTATCAAAATCAACTACAAACAAAATACCCCCATCCGAGTAACACACTTGAATGTCTATAAATAGACGTGGTTGCCTACATAATAACACAAGTAATCATATAGTAAAATAAAATGATATAAGAAATAAATTTAGAATGAAAGTAAATCTTTTAGCTAGTTTACTATACCAACATTATTTATAGGGTAAATGGCAAAAAAGTCACGACAGAGGCACTTAACTAAAAAATGGACATTCAAATTTTTTGTTAAAAAATTATTCCAGCTCATTCATACTTATTTGCAAATAAGAAAAACCTTTTTACATATATACCAAAATTACCCCCAACAGAATTGAGTTTTCTTTTCTTTACGTAAAAATCTCAACAGAATAAAATTAAATTCTCTACGTCTTCAACAACTTTCCACTGGAAAAAAAATCTCAAAAAAATCTCAACAGATTTTTTTTCCTTCTCTAGAGCTTCAAAAAAAGTTCCTCGGAAAAAAAAAAAAATCACTATGTATATATAATAATTTTTTTTTCGGTTTTGAAAAGATAAAAACTTAATTAATATTGATTTTGGGGATAGTTTACCAGAAAAATCAGTTTGTATGGTTATTTAAAATGGATTAAAAGACTAAATAATATATAAATAATCATAAATTTGTTTGATAATTGTTTTTTGATGCTTGTGGTTGGAATTCACTAGTTGTATAGAGATATCAAAGTATAATCTTGGTTATCAAATGAGTATTTGATTACCCCATTTGATAACAATGGGTTGGAGTTGCTCTTATTGATACTTATGCAATTATTTATTTTTAATATTTTTTCTCTACTAATTTTTTAACTATAATTTTCAACAATTATTAATCTCCCATTTTTCATCAATATATCTCAAATCTTAAGAGATAAAGCTAGAAATTCGATTTGTTAAATCTTAGTCTATTTATTTGGATTATAAATCTTCATAAGTAACATTTAAAAAAACTAATATTATATAAAATATGAATAATACTACATTATTAAATTTTACAGTATTAGTGTACTATATTTTCTTATTATGTACTGAACTGATTATTTTTTTTGGTCACTATTTAAATAATATCCCGTGCATAGCTCGGGGAAAAAATGCTAGTAATAACAATAACAAGAATAATAATAATAATAATAATAATAATAATAATAATAATAATAATAATAATAATAATAATAATAATAATAATAATAATAATAATAATAATAATAATAAAAATAATAATAATAATAAAAATAATAATAATAATAATAATAATAATAATAATAATAATAATAATAATAATGATGATAATAATAATAATAATAATAATAATAATAATAATAATAATAATAATAATAATAATAATAATAATAATAATAATAATAATAATAATAATAATAATAATAATAATGATAATAATAATAAGAATAATAATAACAACAACAACAATAATAATAATAATAATAATAATAACAACAATAATAATAATAATAATAATAATAATAATAATAATAATAATAATAATAATAATAATAATAATAATAATAATAATAATAATAATAATAATAATAATAATAATAATAATAATAATAATAATAATAATAATAATAATAATAATAATAATAATAATAATAATAATAATAATAATAATAATAATAATAATAATAATAATAATAATAATAATAATAATAATAATAATAATAATAATAATAATAATAATAATAATAATAATAATAATAATAATAATAATAATAATAATAATAATAATAATAATAATAATAATAATAATAATAATAATAATAATAATAATAATAATAATAATAATAATAATAATAATAATAATAATAATAATAATAATAATAATAATAATAATAATAATAATAATAATAATAATAATAATAATAATAATAATAATAATAATAATAATAATAATAATAATAATAATAATAATAATAATAATAATAATAATAATAATAATAATAATAATAATAATAATAATAATAATAATAATAATAATAATAATAATAATAATAATAATAATAATAATAATAATAATAATAATAATAATAATAATAATAATAATAATAATAATAATAATAATAATAATAATAATACTAAATTATTATTATTATATTTTACTTTTGCACGTATAGAGAAAATTCACAACAAGCAAACATATTCTCATTTCTACACCTACATAAAACTAGAAATACCACTTCATCCAAACATATTCCCATTTTCTACACAAAAACCAATACATCTACTTTTTCCATCAGAAATTTTGAAAACTAGAATATCCCATTAAAAACATAACCAAACATCCCCTAAGCATCTCCTTTCCTCTGTTCCATCTCTCCGGAGAAACTCCCACCACTTCAACCGGCTACATATTCCATAGTTCCACCAAATCAATTACCACCACTACATCACAATCCGTCGACGAAGAAGGGGCACGAGCATGTTGCATAGATTTCTGGCGACGAATAAGGCCAATTTGAGATGCGACTATGACAGAACTTCGTGGGACGACATATTTGGATTGTGACGTGGTAGACGGCTAACATTGACAGAGTATGGGGCGGGGGCAGCGACGAGTGGAGGTAATGGCAGTTGGGTATGGTGATGGAAGATTGAAGGAAGAAGGGCAACAGTGAAAATGGCTAATTTACTGATTGTTGAAGAAGAATTATTTTGGGATGGAGGTGGGTCAACGGGGAAGACAAGAAGACTCTTCTCTATTCTTCTTGTTTTTTTTTCATGAATTTTTTAAGGGGTTAATTTACATACTCCCCTAGCCACCAAATAAACTAGGGATAAACCCAAACCCAAATCATCCTTTGACATACCCCTGGAGAAGCGAAAATACTATACTACCCTTATATACAATTTTCGGCCAAACTGCATCAGCATATATGGTCCTGCATTTATCATTTTCGCTGATTATTTATTATTATTATTATTATTTTTTATTTATATAAACCTGTTTGTTAAATATATATATATATATATATATATATATATATTTTTTAATTTTTTAATTTTTTAATTTTTTTTTAAATTAAAAAAATAATTTTTTTTTAATTTTTTTTTAATTTTCGAAACAATATGTTTACAGTATTGGAAATAACTACATGTAACTATAGTACCTATAGTAATTCATAGTTATGTTCGTTTTTTTCCCCATGTTTTTAGTCGATCAATTGTATACACACACGAATACTGACTTATACAAAATAAATTCATAAAACCCCAACAAAAATTTACAAATTTCAATATTTTTATTATAAATCACATCAGAACCAATAAAATACAAATCGAAAATACACAAATATACGCAAATGTAACTACATGTTACTATGGTAATGTATAGTAATGTACAGTTTTGTATACAGTCTGTTGAACATATCAGATGTAACATCAAAAAAAATATTTGACACCTTCAAGGAAAGGATCAATGGCCTTCATTAAGCTGCAATTGCAAAATCAAAACAAAAAGAAATTACTTTAGTGCAAATCAACAAAATTTGAAGAAAAACATCAAAACACTAAAAAATCAACAAACATTAAGAGATCGAGAGATAGAGAGAGAGGTTATTGCTGGGAAATGCTACAAATTTTAAATCAAACAGACAGTGACTCCTCACCCCCTCGCCTCCTACCAAAACCCTAGATGCCGCTAATAACCACCCACGGTTCCGCGCGCCCACAAATGCAAAAAAATATAGAAATAAATCTGAAAATATAAAAATAAACGAAATTACCATCAAAATATAGATCCCGACAAGAGGAAACCAACAGTGGGTGACCCGTCAAATTTCGAGGGTGGAACACAAAATAAAGCTCCGGCAAGACCACCGTCCTCGAATGAAAAAAAATTGCTGAAACAGATCAGCTCTCGAAACTGAATGAAATCACCACCAAAAGAAGAAGCTCGACGAGAGGAATCCAACGGTAGTTAAACCATCGAATTCCGACCACCGGAGAGAGAGTTATGGCTCCGGGAAGCAATTTCGCCGGTGGGAGGTTTGTGGAGGCGGTATTTTGAATCTGGGAGAAGAAGAGAGAGACCGTGAGTGGATAGGGTTTAAAACTTATTTTAGAAGGGTATTATAGGAACTTCAGGGTAGCCCAGGGGGGTATGTCAAAATATTTTCGAAATGAGGGGGGTTTTCCATAGAGTGTAATATACTTGGTAGTTAGTTCTATATAATTTGAAAATGAGGGGATCTACAAAATAATCCCATTTTTTAATTGGGTTTTCATTATAATGCGTTTTTAAATTAAGGTTAATCTTGTCATTTCATTTATGTTAACAATTAAATCTGATAAAAGTGACGGTGTGCTATATAAAACCAAATGTAAGGAGTCTTTGCTAATTATTTTATTATGATGGCTTTTATGCCAATTACAAACTGTGCTATTAACTTCACAAAAACCTTTTAAAAAAAATATATAAACCAAATATCATATAGGCACTGGGTTCTAGATGTTACCCAACATCATATATCATTGTCATTTCTCCATAAAAGATTCCCACGCCAACAATTAGGCTTCCAGTCCTTTCGCTATAACAGTTAACATGCGTCCGCACCATAACACGCAATGCTGTACCACTGTCAACCACAACCATATTTCTTGTAGCCCAAGATTAATTAATTAATTAATTACTTGGATATAAACCACTGTCCAATTTCGTTTTGTTCTCTTCTGTTCAAATCTGCCAGTCTAGATATATATAAATCACACATGTATCTCTCATTCAAATTCATCCACAAAATCCCAATCCCACAACCAAAAAAAAAAAAAAAAAAAACTGTACTTAGCTAAATATTCATAAGCTCTTACATCATCATCACCAAACAACAATAGATCAACAACACAGAGTACTTACTACAATGGCAAATTATGAACAACAACCTCATTTTGTTCTATTTCCATTCATGGCACAAGGCCACATGATTCCCATGGTGGATATTGCCAGATTGCTGTCCAGACGAGGCGTCGTCGTGTCGATCCTAATCACTCCCGGAAACGGCAAAAGATTCGAAACGGTCATCGACCGCGCAGTTTCGTCCGGGCTGAGCATTCGTCTCCTCCACATCAAACTCCCCGGCGCCGAAGCCGGTCTCCCCGAAGGCTGCGAGAATTTCGACATGATCTCTTCGATGGACGAGGCGCTCAAATTCTTCAAAGCCACCGCCATGCTCAAAGACCAGGTCAAACAAATCCTCCAACACCTCAAACCCTATCCGAGTTGTTTAATTTCCGACATGTGTTACACGTGGACGACCGACGTCGCTCTAAGTTTGGGTATTCCTAGGCTTCTATTCCACGGGTTTAGCTGCTTTTCTCTCGTGTGCATGCACGTGCTGGCGGCTTCGAAAGATTTCGAAGACGTGGCTTCCGACACGGAGTATTTTGTCGTGCCCGGCTTGCCTGATAGAATCGAGATCACTAAAGCTCAGCTGAGGGGCACTGCTAAGGCAATCCATGCCGATTGGATCGACATACGAAACCAGATGCGGGAATCCGAGGTCGAAGCACTCGGCACAGTGGCCAACACTTTTCAAGAACTCGAACCTCGATACGTCGAGAAGTACATGAAACTGAAAGAAAACAAGAAGCTATGGTGTGTAGGCCCCGTTTCGCTGTGCAACGAAGACGAGTTGGACAAGGCCGAAAGAGGCAACAGAGCCTCGATCGACGAGCACGAGTGCTTGAAATGGCTCGATTCTCACGAGCCAAGTTCCGTCGTCTACGTTTGCCTCGGAAGCTTATCGAGGATGGCCACCTCACAGCTGATAGAGCTAGGTTTAGGGTTGGAAGCATCGAATAAGCCCTTCGTTTGGGTCGTCAGAAATGCGTCGGCCGAGTTGAAAGAATGGCTGTTGGAGGAGAAATTTGAAGAAAGGGTCGGCGAAAGGGGGCTCTTGATCCAAGGGTGGGCCCCACAAGTGCTGATTCTCTCACATCCGTCGGTGGGAGGCTTTCTGACGCACTGCGGGTGGAACTCGACTCTCGAAGGAATCACAGCTGGCCTGCCGATGATGACGTGGCCGGTATTTGCCGAGCAGTTTTGCAACGAGAAGTTCATCGTGAGCGTGATAAAGACGGGAGTGAGAGTGGGCGTCGAGCTGCCGGTGCTGTTTGGAGAAGAAGAAATGATTGGAGTGCAGGTGAAGAGTGATGACATAAAGATGGTTATTCATAAGTTTATGAATGGTGAAGATGAAGAAGTTAGAGAGAGGAGAGAGAGAGCTCGAAAGCTCGGTGAAATGGCGAAAACTGCGACGGAGGAAGGGGGGTCGTCGTACCACAGCATTACACAGCTTATACGAGATATCGCTTTGCACCATGCCGATAATAATAACCATGAAAACCAATCTGCAAATGGTCTTAAGTTAGATAATGAGAAGTCTTTTATAGTTCAATGATATATGAAATGTAGCAGTTAAGTGTTTCAATGCACTTGGAATGATTAATGTTGTATATATATTTGGCATTTCATATATGTATTTCTCAATAGTTTAATTTAAATATGAAGAGCATGCGTAAAATAGAAAAATAGGCATTTTCGGGTTCTTTCGGAGGGGGTGGCAAAATTTTTAGTAATTCGTCGTAACAATATATATAATTGATGTGTACAAGAAAATGGTGCCAAAATTTACAGCGCCCAAATTAACCTTTGATCATCGGTGGTCACAAGAAGGTGGTTACTATAAGTACGCACTCAGTAGGGGGTGAGCAAGAAAATAGAAAAATCGACTTGTTTCGAATAGCAAATCGTATGTACGATTTTATATTTTTGAAAAGTTGAATTATTCGCTTCATGTAAGGTGCAATTGGATGATACTGTTTTATTAAAGTCGTAGCACATCTACTTGTGAAATTCATTTCATATGAATGTCTAAATAAGGGAAATACTTTTTATCCTTAAAATTATATATATCTTTTTTTTTTTTTTTTTGAAGTACGACGTTATGTAGAAAAATCACATGTAATACTAGAATTTAATAGGTTTAATACAATAAATAACACGTTCGACAAAATATATTACTAACTACATAATTAGCTAGTCATCAAGGACCTAATCCAATTGCAACAAATCCAAATTAATTCAATATAGGTTATCGAACGAGTCCCTATTGTATTAGTTTCGTACTGAAAAAAAATAGGATAGAAACTTCGAATTTGTATTGGGGCAAATTATGTATATACACATAGAGACCAACTTGTTTACAAAGAGATTCACACCAAAATATCTTTTATCTAAAGGGGACCGCTAAAACAAATACCGTTTCTTTCTCACTTCAATACTATCGACATAAAAAATAAAAAAATAAATAGGTAATAACATTAATACTCTTAATAAATCAACACCACACAAATTTTGTCAGTGGTATTGAACTTCTTACAGATAAAACATCCATCTGGGCCCAATTTATGAAAAGCAAATATTTCCCCCAAACCAACTTTCTAAATGCTCCCAAACCTAAAGGATATAATAGTAGCATATGGAAAAATATACATAAAACTATCGACCTTATCACAAAATGTAAATTTTGGATCCTGGGAAAAGGTAACAAAATCAATTTTTGGTTTGATGAATGGATTGGTAATTTTACTATTGTGAATACACTCATAGCATCCCCACGAACTCATCAATCTTAAAGTCTCAGCTCTCATAAATCCTCAGACTAGATCTTGGAATTTATCTCATATTATCAACCATGTGCCAGATTTTATTACAAAACGCATAACTGCTGTGCATATTCCCGCTAATCCTATACACGATAAATTTGTTTGGGCATTTTCCAAAACTGGTACATTTACACTTAAAAGCGCTTACTTATGGCTACTTGATAGCTCAAACCCTACTCAAAATCCCACCCTCCCATGGAATTCTATATGGAAACTTCAAGTTCACCCAAGAATAAAAATTTTCATTTGGCAATCAGCCCATCAAGCCATACCAACAGCTGATTTTCTTTGCAAAAGAAAAATATTACCTACAAATCTATGCCCTTTATGTAAAACAGAACCGGAAACCATATCCCACGTTTTCCTCTCACGCACTTTGTTCAACCCCACTATAATAAAAATCCCGTGGACAAATAATACTACAAACTTTAACATATGCTCCCACCTTTTCAGACTTGCAAGATCCCACATTTCTTATAATCAGACTGCAATTGTTTTTTGGTTAATATGGAAATCGAGAAATGAATACATATTCCAGAATAAACCTATAAATAACTATCTAATCTGGAATATGACATCACACTACTCTCTTCGAAATACTCAACCTAACCATCAACAAATTACCCTAACTCTTAAATGGAAACCCCCACCAACAAACTGGTTTAAACTTAATTCAGATGGCTCGTCAAACAAAAACATGGGAATAGCAGATATCGGTGGCATTATCCGTGATGATATGGGAAATTTCGTATCTGCTTTCTCAAAAAATATTGGATGTACCACAAATAACAAAGCAGAGATTTGGGCTTGTTTATTTGGTCTACAACAGGCAAGAAATCTTGATATTAAATAACTTGTAATAGAAACAGATTCAACTTTCTTGTTATCATGCATTAACAGGAAGGAAGCACCTCACACCAGCCACCAATCACTCCTCAGGGATCTACAGGCACTACTGACTGAATTTCAGGATGTCGTCATCAAATTCGGCTACAGGGAAATAAACAGCGTAGCGGACGTTTTAGCAAAACGAGGAGCGGAGCTAAATCTCAATGAAGTTTTTTTCTATGATAAATGTCCCCCGTTTCTTACTAGTTATATATATGCAGATAAAACATCAAACTTTAATAGATGTACTACCCGTGCTTTGTAACTGCATCTTTTGTTAAATATGTAATGTAGTTCGTGTGTTCAAAAAAAAAAAATGGGTAAAATGTCATTAACTATTTATTTTTTTATTATTATGTTGGTGGTATTGAAGTGAGAAAAAAATAGTATTAATTTTAATCGCTCCCTTACGTAAAATGACTGACAATACAAGATCTTTTTTTTTTCTCCCCCGAAAATCCCATCAATAGCAAAACATCCCTCGTACACGACCGTCGGCTACTTGGCAGAGCATCATTCATGGCACGTCCACATCTCCGAGCCGGGAGTGAGAATGCGTAATGGGAATGGGCAAAATAGGGCGATTGGGGATCCATGGCTCACAGATAGCAATTTCAAAATTGTCACTAAACACTCTATTTATTTAGTGTTTCATAATGCAGTTTCGGACCTATTGATAAATCAAATAATTCATGAGATTTGGGGGTGATTAATTCGATCTTTTAGCATGTCGATCGACAAGCACAGAAAATTGGCGGTTCCTATTGGTTGTCGAATTAGTCATTAAGCCTGTTAGGTTACAATATCTGAATGAGTCCAATAACGTCTTAACCATTCATCCAAAAACAAACGTGCTTACTGAAATAAGAGGAATTAATTTATTCTAAAGTTTAACAACTCATGCAATAATCTCAAGACCAACATGATTACTTGTCCTAATATGTTATTCCCACTTATTCCCTTGCAATATTATTACAACTGCGAAGAAAAAAAAGAAGAACATCTAATACACACATACATCAAACTAGTTAAGTACTTAGGGGCAATAGGTAATAAGATAGTTCGGCCCAGTCGGGCACCTAAAAGTTTTGTTCTCATCATCACCACTAAAACTATACGCCTGAGGGCACCGTTTATTGAATATCTCGGAGTATTTCGTCGGCTGACATGTTTGCGGGTTACCGAAATCGCCGTAGCAACAATATCGCGGCGTATTAAAAGCAATACAAGCACCCTTACATCCAACCGCAACACCGTTCAGGCCTTTAACAACCAATTCATTAGGGCAAGCAGAGTTAATATTAGCTGCACAAGTTACTGCCTGACAATTTGCCTTGTCGGGTTTTATGGATACCGGTAGATTGAACCCGTCGCTTAGATTGATTTCATAGAAATCCTGATTAAGGTCTCCTCCTATAGTCAATTTGACTAGAGATGCCGGTGGTATTGCATCGGCTCCGCTGCATTCGATACGACCCGACCCGCAGTCTCCGCTCAGACATGTGAACTTGTTACCGGAATTCGAGCACTGGTATCGAGCCCAGAATGTTCCGTCCCATGAAGATGAAATGTTGATGGTTTTTGAAGCTTGTGGTGCCAAATGGAACCCAGTTGGAACGAGAACCGGCGAACCGGATGTGGTTAGTGTGCCCGGCCAGATTTCGAACCCGCAATTATTTTTCATAGTGAGAACTGCTGAATGTGCCCCTACAAGTGTTTAAAATAATTGTTAAGATTTTTCTTAAAAGAAAAAAAAGAGTTCAAGTTATTTGCATACTTACTCAAATTTATCTTTTATGTTTATTTTTATAAACGTAGGAGAGTTTAAAATAATTGCAATTAAAATAAAATTATTTTACCAATTCCAAAAAAAATCATTTTCAAAAGTTTTTCAAAAACAAAAAAAAAAAAGGAAAGAAGTTCTATTTAAAATAAGTTAGAGAAATAACTTACCATAGAAATATATTGCTGCAAGAAGAATAAGGGATGGTAAATTTTTGATTGCCATGGTAGATATTTTAAATTGATGTGCTATGGTTTCTTAGTGCAATAATAAGATGGCTAAGCAGCATTGGTTCTTGCTTATTATATAGAAATGAAAATGATTACAATAATATGGAAAACAATTTCTTCTTTAATGAGCATTTATGATATTTTATTAGATTTTACATTACTAGAATAATATGCGACATATCCATGTAATTTAAAAACGTTATTACATCAATTTAGTATTTTCTTAGAAGATTAAGGAAATCTCTTCTACTTTTGGTTGTCGACATTACTAAAATATGGTTTGTTTAGGGTGACATCTTAGCAATACAACTTATATGAGATATGCCTATTAAAACGCGCTATGTGTCCCAATAACACAATTAAATTTTAATGGTTTATGTATTGTGCAAAACGCCCTTATTACAAATAATTATTATTCAAAACATAAATAATTAATCTTATGCGAATGTCTTTTGTACCCCTTTGATTTTATAACATTTTAACTCCTATAGTAACTCCTTTTTCTTCAACATCACATTATAATGTCATTAACTTTGACATTATTACAATTGAGGTGTCACTAAATGTCATTTTTTCTTGTACCGGGTTATTTCTATAATACACCCGGTGAAAACTACATCGGGTGATTTTTTACCGTTGATCTACAAATACCAATATGGGTGTGTGTGTGTTTCTAGGTATATGAATGGTTAAGATCTATCCGGTGTATTTCATCCGGTGTAGCATAGAATAGACTCTTGTACCGATAGTACCAGTCATCTTGGCCTACGAGCATGTAAATATAGTGAAAGTAGAGTTTTTTGCAAAAAGTACCCCTGTGAAATCTTGAACTTTCCCCCTAGATCGAGTTCGTGTATTTCACTCGTGGTTTGTTCGACTGGTGATAGGATATTTGAAAGGAAAATACATAAATACCCTTCTATCCATTTCATTAATAATTCAACTTTTAAATATAAATAGTTTAAATTTTAGGGACCCAATTGTAATATTTATAATTTCTTAAAAACCCAAACCACACACCATGGCGCAGACAAACAGCCAAGGCATTTGTCACTTCGTCTTACAGCCATCTTCTCCGGCGCCACCACCACCACCTCAGTGTCAATTTAGAAGTTTTAATTGAACTTAATTATATTGAAATCACCAATCCTCAATCTAGGGTTTCAATTCACGATTGTTCAAAATCCACCGCTGGAGATTAAAGACGACGACCATGGTTTCCGGCGAAGATGCTTGCACAAAACTACTGCGGGTGTTTTCGGGAGTCATGGTTCCTTTATTTATAAATCAGATTTTTCTCCCATTCTTTTTCCTCCTGTTCTAGCCGTTCCAACTGCGACACGGCCGTTATGTAGTTCCATCTCTCCCGTCCTGCCGTTATCCTGGTGTTCCGGCGCATCACAGTGCAAAAATCGGTTTTGTTAGGGATTTCGGAACGGAGGGCACCGTTCTCTAACCAAATCGATTTTTGCACTGTGACGCGCCGGAACACCAGAATAACGCCAGGACGGGCGAGATGGTGTTGGAATATTTTATAAATAAATATGGAATTTTCAAATCATATTCGGCTGACAAATGTGAAGATTTGTCAGTTACAAAAAAAAACTTGACTTCAATGTTTTTGACCCAATATTAAATTATATTTAAAGGCTACATACGTTTTTTGCAAGTTACAAATCAGCATTTCAAAATTCAAAGGCAATTATTCTGTTTTTAATTATACCATTTACTTCACAAATAAAACGGCCCCAATTTTGTTCATATAAAAGGGTGCTATGCTGATTTCATTTCTACTCACTTTTCCATGCAAAAAACTTCTCCTCTTTACCTACTAAATTGTTATCTTTTGAGTTCTTATAAGTGTCGGGTGCATGCTTCTTGCTTCACTTGATAGTGCGGTTTCTTGTGAAGCTACAGCAACGAGATAGGGTGGGCTGTTGTATCCCATAGGCGACACGATTGCGACCTTACTGCACCTCATCGAGAAGGGATCGTGAAATTCGTCTTAAGAGAACGACCTAGTCCGCGCCTCACCTTGCCTATCTGACGAATTATTTACAATATTTCGCAGCAGATTCCCTACAATTTAAGACGATTTTTTCTTATTCTCAATGGAGAGGCCTGCTGCTGTTGCAACTTCTGCTGCCCCTACCAGAATAAACGAGCTCAACCGACCATTGCGCTTCAATGGGCAGTTCTTTCGACGATGGGCTAAGAAGGTGTTGTTCTACTTGAAACTCATGAAGGTGGCGTGGATTATTACCGATGACAATCCCAATCACATAAACGCTATTGCATTTGACGAACAACAAAAACGAGATCACGACACATTGCTAAAAAAATGGGCCAACGACGACAAAGACTGTAGAAATTATATACTCAACTGTCTTTCCGATGAGTTGTATGATTTCTACTCCAACTCTTACTCATCCGCGAGAAAAATTTGGGCAGCCTTGGAAGACAAGTACGACTCCGAAGAAGCTGGCACTAAGAAGTACGCATGTAGCCGATATTTCAACTTTCGCATGGTGGAAGAGAAACCGGTGCTCGATCAAATCCATGATCTCCAAATGATTTTCCACGACATCGAAACGGAGGGCATCAAGATCGACGAACAAATGCAAGTCGCCGCCATAATCGACAAGCTACCGGAATCGTGGAAGGAATTCCAAAAGACGCTCCTACACAAACAAAGCGAGTTGAAGTTGGTTAATCTCATGGCACAGCTGCGAATCGAGGAAGAAGTAAGGAAACAAGACAAAGGAAGTTATCGCGAAAAGGTACATTTAGTTTCTGCAAATAATGGGCCTAAAAAAGAATTATGCTCACCTTAAACCTAAGGGTAAATTTATGAAGTCAAATGGAAATAATAAATTTACATCTAACAAGTATCCTAGTCAGAATTCACATTTTGGCCCAAACAAAGGTTACCATGCTCCATCTTATAATCGGCCACCACCGAGAAACAATGGATATGCACTTAATGGTTGCTTTGTCTGTGGAAAACCGGGTCACAAGGCAAAAGACTGTAATCATCGAAAAACCGGTTCTCCACAGGCGAATGTAACTCAAGCTGTTGAAGAGCCATTAGTCGCGATGGTCACCAAAATCAACATGCTTGAAAATAATGATGGGTGGTGGTTAGATACTGGTGCGTCGAGGCACGTGAGTCATGACAAAACCTTGTTCAAAACCTATACCTCTTCCGAGGATAGCAAGGTGCTACTTGGTGATTCTCACACTGTTAATGTGATGGGCATGGGCAACGTCCACTTGAAGTTTACTTCGGGCCGTGTGGTTATTCTGAAGGATGTTCTTCATGTTCCTGCTATTAGAAAAAAATTAGTTTTTGGTTTTATGCTTAATAAGGCTGGTTTCAAACAAGTCATAGAGGCGGATCAATTTGTACTTTCTAAGGGTGGTGCTTTTGTTGGTAAAAGGCAATGCTTGTGATGGCATGTTTAAACTTAATGTTGAAATAAATGATGTTTCTGCTTATGTCGCTTCTTGTGTTAATATGTGGCATGCACGTCTTTGTCATGTTAATAGTAAATATGTGAAAAATATGAGTAAAGTGGGTATGATACCTAAATTTCATAATAATTTTGAAAAATGTGAATATTGTAGTATGACTAAAATCACTAAACAACCACATTTTAAAGTTGATAAAACGACCGAACTTTTAGAATTAATTCATTCTGATATTTGTGAATTTGAAGGTATTTTAACTCGAGGTGGCAAAAGATATTTTATTACTTTTATTGATGATTTTTCAAGATATTGTTATGTTTATCTTTTGAAAAATAAAAGTGATGCTTTTGAAAAACTTGTGATTTTTATTAAAGAAGTGGAAAATCGTTTTGAAAGAAAAATCAAGTTTTTTCGAACTGATAGAGGTAAAGAATATGATTCACTTGGCCTTAGATCTCATATTGAATCCTTAGGGATCGTACATCAAGTCACCGCTCCTTATTCTCCTCAATCAAATGGAGTAGCTGAAAGAAAAAATAGATCTTTAATTAATTTGACTAATGCTATGCTCGCTAGTTCAAATGCACCTAATTATTTGTGGGGTGAAGCTGTGTTAACTGCTAATTATGTTTTAAATCGAGTACCTAGAAAACATGATTTAATTACTTCTTTTGAATTATGGCAAAATCGAAAACCAAATGTGAGTTATTTTAAAATTTGGGGTTGTCTTGCTTATGTGAGAATTTTTTATCCTAAAATTCCTAAATTAGGAATTAAAGCTTATAAATATGTTTTTCTTGGTTATGCGGATTCTAGTAAAGCGTATAGATTTCTTGACTGAGAAAATAATGTTGTGATTGAATCTTTAGATGCCATATTTCATGAAGATAAGTTTCCCTATAAATTGAGAAATAGTGGGGGTAATAATAAATCTATTGAAGAACCTAGTTCATCTAGGATCACTATCACCAATGAGAACATAATAGAACCTAGTGTTGAAATTGAACCTAGAAGAAGTAAGAGACCTAAAATTGAGAGGGACTTTGGTCCTGATTATTTAATTTATAACGTAGAAAATGATCCTATAACCATTAATGAAGCTCTATCATCCCCTGATTCTGATTTGTGGAGAGAAGCCATTAATAATGAAATGGATTCTCTAATTTCTAATGGAACTTGGAAATTAGTTGACTTACCTCCCGGTTGCAATGCGATAGGTTGTAAATGGATTCTTAAAAAGAAGCTTAATCCCGACGGTTCTATTGATAAATATAAAGCGAGATTAGTTGCTAAGGGTTTTAAACAAAAAGATGATATAGATTTCTTTGATACTTTTTCTCCTGTGACTAGAATTACATCCATAAGAATGTTGATTGCTTTTGCATCTATTCATAATTTAATTATTCATCAAATGGATGTGAAAACTGCATTTTTACATGGTGATTTAGAAGAAGAATTGTATATGGAACAACCTGAAGGGTTTGTTCAACTTGGTCATGAGAAAAAAGTATGCAAATTGATTAAATCTTTATATGGCATGAGAAATTTGATCGTTGTATGCTCACTAGTGGTTTTAAATGCAATGAGAGTGATAAATGTATTTATTATATGTCTAGAGAAAAATTGCATGTTATTATATGTTTATATGTTGATGATTTGCTAATCTTTGGCTCTAATATAGAAATTGTGAATTTTGCTAAAGTTTTACTTAAAAATAATTTTGATATGAAAGATATGGGTGAAGCAAATGTGATACTTGGCATGAAAATAACTAGAGTAAAGGAAGGTATATGTCTTGATCAATGTCACTATGTTGAAAAAATCTTGAAAAAATATAATTATTTTGATTGCAATCCTATGTGCACCCCTTTTAATAATGTTGTTAAATTGCGTCCTACTTTAAGTGACAATGATGTGGTAGATCAAAAATTATATGCGAGTATCATTGGTAGCCTTAGATATGCAACTGATTGTACAAGACCCGATATTGCTTATGCTGTTGGTGTGTTGAGTCAATTCACACATAGACCTAATGCTATACATTGGGAAGCTTTGAGAAGAGTCATGGGTTATCTTAAGAGAACCATGGACTACGGAATATTTTATAAATCACATCCTGCTACCGTTGAGGGTTTCAGTGATGCTGATTGGAATACTGAGTATGTAACTCATTTTCTACCACTGGCTATGTGTTTGTTTACATTAGGTGGAGGAGCTATATGTTGGCGCTCAAAAAAGCAACATATTATAGCTAAATCCACTATGGAGGCTGAGTTGATTGCACTAGCCTCAGCGAGTGAAGAGGCAAGTTGGTTGCGAGATCTACTATATGAAATTCCAATGTGGGAAAAACCAATGCCTCCTGTTTTGCTAAATTGTGATGGCAAAGCTGCGATTGGCCGAGTGCAAAATAAATTCTACAATGGTAAATCAAGAACCATTAGAAGAAAACATAGCACTGTGAGGTCATATGTG
Organism: Erythranthe guttata; assembly: GCF_056151865.1. Taxonomy (NCBI): domain Eukaryota; kingdom Viridiplantae; phylum Streptophyta; class Magnoliopsida; order Lamiales; family Phrymaceae; genus Erythranthe; species Erythranthe guttata. The sequence goes on along the minus strand of NC_142542.1, from coordinate 2,533,136 downwards.
AACAATGGTGCTGTAACCATTGAGTTTGTGAAATCGTGCGATAATCTTGCGGATTCGTTTACAAAATCTTTAGCTAGAGAAAAAGTTTTGACAACATCGAGGGGGATTGGACTAAAGCCTAAAGAATTGTAAAAGTTGTTGATGAGGATACTACCACCTAGGGACTAGAGATCCTAAGAACTAGGCGAAGAAAAACGAATCTGAAAGCAACTTGATTGTGATAAAAGTGCACACTTTTATTATCCAACCCTATGACGCGTGTGCACAAATAAAGCTCGTAACGAATTGTGAGGATGAGACTTTGACCTCTTAATGAATTCTATAGTCCTAATGGGGGGATGTTGGAGTTACGTAAACATCCTTGATAGAATTCATCTATGTGAGTGTGGAAGTGGGGCCGCTTTCTATCAGAATTATAGGCTATTCCCTAGAGCACTCACTAAAAATGGGGTAAGGCACAAGGCCGTTAATGTGCCGGCTTTAAGAAGCTTATTCGGGACACTCGAATATTATGTGTGCATTATAATTCTACGTGCCCCAAGGATCACTGTTTCAAGGCTAAGTCCACTTTGATTCTAGTACGGGAAATATAATTAACTAAGTGAAGGTTTCAAGGCATTGCCCACTTTCATTATGCATAATATTCTCTTAAGAACTCAAAACGTTAAATTATTTTAATTTATTTATAAAATAAGTGGGGGATTGTTGAAATATTTTATAAATAAATATGGAATTTTCAAATCATATTCGGCTGACAAATGTGAAGATTTGTCAGTTACAAAAAAAATAGTCTTAGGACCATATTACAAATGAAAAATAAATAAAAAAATATTTAATATATCAAACTAATTACTTAAGGGCAATAGGTTATTCGCTCTCGTGGGGCACGTAAAAGTGCTCGTCCTATCATCGAAAGCATAACTGTATGCTTGCGGGCACTGTTTCTTGAATAACATTGAATAGTTCGTTGGCTTGCAAGTGTCGAGGCTACCAAAATCGCCGGTGCAACAGTATGGCTGATTAAAAGCAGCGCAAGCACTTTTACAACCAACCACAACTCCATTGAGGCCTCTGACAACTAATGCATCAGGACAATCGGAGTTGATATTGGCTGCGCAGGTAACAGTTTGGCAACTTGCTCCATCGGGTGTCATTGAAACCGGTAGGTTAAAACCATCGACTAGACTGATATCGAAAAAATCTTGACCGTTGGCTCCTCCTATAGTGAATTCGGCCAGAGTTATGGGCGGCGGTGTTGGACCTGGCCCGTTGCATTCGGTTTGGCCTGACGCGCAATCTCTGCTAAGGCAGGTAAATTTATTGTCGGAAATCGAGCACTCGTATCGAGCCCAGAATTTCCCGGACCATGGAGATGGAATAATGTTGACGGTTTTGGAGACTTGCGGTGCCAAACTGAAACCTGTTAGAACCGGTGAACCAAACCCGGTTAGTGTTCCTGGCCAGATCTTGAACCCGCAGTTGTTCTTCACGGTGACAAGAGCTGAATGAGCTCCTCCTGCAAGAGTTTTCCATATAATTTGTTAAGAATAACTTTCTTTCGTTCCAAAAAAAAAACAAAAAAGTTCGAGTTTTGCATTTATTACCCTTGAAACTTATCATATAGGGATAGTGATTTTTTATTTTTTATATTTTATATTTTTATTTTTCTTAAGTGACATAGGATAGTATACATTAATAAAAATAAAATAATTTTCTTTTAAACAATTAAAAGAAGAAGAAAAAAAAAAGAAAAAAGCACTTGTTTAGAAGTTTTTGCAAGAAAATTAAAAAAAATGAAAGAAGTTGTGTGGATTTGAAATAAGTAATCACAGGAATAACTTACCACAGAAGTAGAATATTGCCACAACAAGGGACTGAAATTTTTTGATTCCCATGGTATAAATTGATTTACTGGGAATGTTTTTTTTTTTTTTTTGATTGAAAGATACTAATATGTATGCATTGAAGAACAACATCATCCGACACCTCCACTACTTAAAATTAAGTGTTGACTTAATTCTATGACAAAATATATTAATAAACATTTAATTGCGTACATGCAATGTTTAAATATTAATAGGGAAGAAACCAATGTTATGGGCTTTGATCAAAGTGGGTTGTTTGTTTCCGTTATTAACAACTCTTTCAATTAATAAATGGACCACGAGTTTTGCTTAACTATTTTGTTACTTCTTTAAATTATTTACTTTTTTATTTTATTTGATTTTTCATTTTGATTTATGTATATTAAATGAAAAAATTTACGAGTTTGTAAACAAAATTATTTATTACTTACATTTTTTTATGGTACAGTAGCATAAAATAATTTGATATCGTAAAAAAATAAACAATTAGTTAAAGCTAAAATACACCATTGGTTTTTACAATTAGTTAAAGCTAAAATACACCATTTTCATCTACTCAAAGCGTAGATTATGTTATCATCACTTATTACTTGATTTAAATATGGAATCATACTTCAATAATTTCCAACACAAATTCTATATTTTGAGTTTTGCAAATTCAGAATAAAAATTGATTTGATCACGTTTGAAGTCCTTATTCTTTCCGAATTTGTGTGCTTATTCAATAAGAGGAGCATGAGAATTAATTTATTTTAAAGTTGAACAACTCATGCAATAATTTCAAGAACAATATCATGCATAACATGTCTCAAAATAAAAAAAATTCATTATATTTCGAACAATATTTTCCAATTTATTCTCTAGATACCTTATTAGAACTCGGAAAATAATATATTAATCTAAGTTAAGGACAAAAGGTAATAAGATAATTCGCCCCAGTCGGGCACGTAAAAGTACTGGTCTTATCATCAAATGCGTAACTATAAGCTTGGGGGCATTGTCTCTTGAATATCTCCGAGTAATTCGACGGCTTGCACACCGACGGATCTGCAAACGCGCCGGAGCAACAATATTGCGGCTCATTAAAAGCAACACAAGCACTCTTACAACCGACCACATCTCCATTCGGGCCTTTAACAACCAATTCACTAGGACAACCAGAATTAATATTAGCTGCACAGGTAACAGTCTGGCAATTCGCCCCATCGGGTTTCAAAGAAACCGGTAAATTGAAACCGTCAACGAGACTGATATCAAAGAAATCCTGGCCGTTGGCTCCTCCTAGAGTGAATTCAACGAGAGATACGGGCGGTATTGCACCCGCCCCGTTGCATTCGATTTGACCCGATGCACAATCTCCGCTCACGCAGGTGAATTTGTTGCCAGCGTTTGAGCATTGGTATCGAGCGAAGAATCTTCCTGACCAAGGAGCTGGAACGTTGATGGTTTGTGAGGCTTGGGGTGCCAAATCGAATCCAGTTAGAATCGGTGCTGAACCCGCTCCGGTTACTGTTCCCGGCCAAATTTCGAACCCGCAATTGTTTTTCACCGTGAAGACGGCTGAATGAGCCCCTACAAGAGTTTTCAATTTAATTGTTATGAACTTTTCTTCTTCTAATCGTAAGTTATAGTTTTTTCATTTAATTTGGTTCCCTATAAACTTACTCCAATTGAGAAAAAAATAATAATAATAAATTAAAAAAAAAAAAGGTAACATGCAATAAAATAAAATAATTTTCTTTTTTTAATTAAAGAAAATAGTATATGTTTAGAAGTTTTTATGCAAGAAAAAAAATGAATTGAGTATTATGGATTTCAAATAAGTGACCTGCATAACATACCATAGAAATAAATTGTTGCAAGAATAATGGAAGGTAAAATTTTGATTTCCATGAAAGATATCTTTAAGTTTATCCTATATGGTTGTTCACTGCAATAATATGACTAAGCATCACTGGTTATCGTTTATTATATAGGCATGGGAATGATTACAATAATTTAAAATAAAGTCATACTTGAATGAGATATTATTAATTTGTTTTATTACAAGAATAATATGTAATATCTCCATATATAATTAAAAAAAAAGGTTATTACATCAATTTATTTTTTCATGGTTATAATCTAATAGATGATTAATTTAATCTAATAGAATTGCAAGAAAGCACTAATTGATTTTTTCTTTCAATTTTACCCTTTATAACTCTTAATTGGTTAGTTGAAGAACAATTAATGATAAGTGTGCTTTAATATTACTAATATTATTTTGCTATAATCTATACATATTTATTAAGTTTTTTAATATGTGTGAAACCACAAAAATAACATACAATATAGGAGGTAAGGAGTACTTTTTTACTATTTTTTCCGTAATGTTATCAAAGTTGTGTAATGTTTGAATGGGAAAAGGTAGACGAAACCAATTTTTGGTAAGTTGACATTTTTTAGTAGAATTTGAATAGGAGTCCTAATAGAGTTTAAGTGGCAAAAGAACTTTAATTATTTTTATGTTTTATTGGTACTAGAAAAATATAGGCGCGTGCTTTCCTCATTTTCGCTTTAACTTTTTATTTAAGGTCGGTTGTGTAATAGCAAATGATATTTATTTTAAATTATAACATACTAGTATTCATCCGTGCGATGCACGGGGCGGCATATTTTCAATTGGAAATACGTTTGAAAAACAAATTTATGCATATATAAATTAGGGTAAATTACACACACCCCCCTGGGGTAAGCTTAAATAACTGTAAGGTCCCTGTGGTATCGATAATTACACTTAGCCCCCTGAAACATAGTCAGAAACTCTAATGGGATAATGAATTGGATACGTTATTCCGATAGGGTTCTAACGGACTATTGGTTTCAGAAAGTGGTGAAGACAACAAAGAGCTATGGGGTGACATGGCTCGCCGAACATTCCCGAACATTTCTTAAATCACCCATTTCTTAATTCAACGAGTTTCAGTCCGATTCTCTATCAATTGTGAATCGTTTCACATATTGACTTATATAATAGTTGGAACCACTTCTTCTATTATGATTAGTAAATCATTTCATTTGTTTCTCCAGTGGTTCAATGAACGTAAATCGTTCTTTTCCCGACTCTTGGACCATTTAGGATTATTGTATTTATCCACTAAATCATTCGTTCCATACCTACTGTGAATTGATGGATCGTTCTTATCTTAACTTCCCATTGATCCTTTGAAACCACTTGTCTTTCGAGCTATACAACTACATATTCTATTTTAACCGTAGACTATTGGTGACTGAGATCCATCTTCATCAATTGTTATACGATCTTGAATTGTGGTCACTCTCTTATTGAAACCATTGATCGTACCCTTCTTGACTTGGGATTTTTGTGACCACAAGTCTAATTTTCGCCAATTTCAAAACTTATTTTTTAAAAATTAAATCAATTAAATTAGATGTTGGTGACAAATTTATGCATGAATGAATTATATTTTTTGACTTTTTGATAGCTCAAAAGATCAAAGTTGTCTGCAATCTCTTGAATAAGTTACTCGATATGGAGTGATAAAATTATGTAAGAATCAATTACATTTTGCATTTTAGATGTCAAAACATCAAAATTGTAGGCAATGTTCTTTCATTCATGCATATATTTATCACTCAATATCTAATCTTGTTAATTCAAGTTGAATTAAAATGCTAAATGAGAGGACTACAAATTCCATATTTAGTTTTGCTAAATTCAGAATAAAAAATAACAATTAACATTTGAAGTCCTTATTCACTTGATTTGTGTGCTTATTCAATAAGATGAGCATCAAAATTAATTTATTTTAAAGTTGAACAACTCATGCAATAATTTCAAGAACAATATCACCATGTCTCAATAAAATATAATTGAGCATATTTTGAACATATTGTCCAATTTATTCTCTAGAAACCTTATTAGAACTCAGAAAATAATATATCAATCTGAGTTAAGGACAAAAGGTAATAAGATAATTTGCCCCAGTTGCACACGTAAAAGTACTGGTCTTATCATCAAATGCGTAACTATAAGCTTGAGGGCATTGTTTCTTAAATATTTCCGAGTAATTTGACGGCTTGCACACCGACGGATTTGCAAACGCGCCGGAGCAACAATATTGCGGCTGATTAAAAGCAACACAAGCACTCTTACATGCAACCACGTCTCCATTCGGGCCTTTAACAACCAATTCACTAGGACAACCAGAATTAATATTAGCTGCACAGGTAACAGTTTGACAATTCGCCCCATCGGGTTTCAAAGAAACTGGTAAATTGAAACCGTCAACGAGACTGACATCAAAGAAATCCAGGCCGTTGGCTCCTCCTAGAGTAAATTCAACGAGAGATACGGGCGGTATTGCACCCGCCCCGTTGCATTCGATTCGACCCGATGCACAATCTCCGCTCACGCATGTGAATTTGTTGCCGGCGGTTGAGCATCGGTATCGAGCGAAGAATCTTCCTGACCATGGAGCTGGGACGTTGATGGTTTTTGAGGCTTGGGGTGCCAAATCGAATCCGGTTAGAATCGGTGTTGAACCCGCTCCAGTTACTGTTCCGGGCCAAATTTCGAACCCACAATTATTTTTCACGGTGAAGACGGCTGAATGAGCCCCTGCAAGAGTTTCCAATATAATTGTTATCAACTTTTCTTCTTCTTATTGTAAGTTATAGTTTTTGCATTTATTTTGGTACCCTGTAAACTTACTCCAATTGAAAAAATAATAATAATAATAATAATAATAATAATAATAATAATAATAATAATAATAATAATAATAATAATAATAATAATAATAATAATAATAATAATAATAATAATAATAATAATAATAATAATAATAATAATAATAATAATAATAATAATAATAATAATAATAATAATAATAATAATAATAATAATAATAATAATAATAATAATAATAATAATAATAATAATAATAATAATAATAATAATAATAATAATAATAACTTTAAAAAAGAAAAAAAAATAAAAAGGTAACATTGAATAAAATAAAATAGTTTTCTTTTTTTAATTAAAGAAAATAGAACATGTTTAGAAGTATTTATGCAAGAAAAAAAATGAAATGAGTATTATTTGAAATAAGTGACCGGAACAACTTACCATAGAAACAAATTGCTGCAAGAAGAAGGAAAGGTAAAATCTTGATTTCCATGGTAAATATATTTAAATGTATCTACTATGGTTGTTCACTGCAGTAATATGACTAAGCATCACTTGTTATTTTTTATTATATAGGCATGGGAATGATTACAATAATTTAAAATAAAGTTGCATCATTAAATGAGCATTGATGAGATATAATTTTTTTTTATTACAAGAATAATATGGATATCTCCATGTAATTAAAAAAGGTTATTACATCAATTTATTTTTACATGATCATAAACTAAGAGATGATTAGTTAAATCTTATTTGCTTTTGGTCTAAGTGTTGAATGTTAGGATAAGCATAAAATTTAATGCAGGAGCGATGAAACATTTGTCGTTTGTAAATATATTTTATTTTCTCAGTCTCATATTATATGTCTCTTTGGATATTCTTTTCGATCCCATATTATTTGGTGCTTTAGAATTTCAAGAAAGAAATAACCATAATATATATATATTCAATTTTACCTCCTATTGGTGTTAATTACTCCTAGATAATTGAAGAACAATTAATGACAAGAGTGCTTTAATATTTTTATATTATTTTACTATAATCTATATATATTTATTGAGTTTCTTTATATGTGTGAAATAATGTAATTTGCTTTATGACATCTAATTTATGTAATGTTTGAATGAGTTTTATCTATCCTACACCCGGTGAAGGTTACACCGGGTGGTTTTTTACCGTTGATCTACACACACCAATGTTAGTGTGTGTGTGTTTGTGTGTATATGAATGGTAAAGATCTACCCGATGTATTTCACCCGGTGTAGGATCTCAAAAGCCGGTTTGAATGGGAATAGCCGAAACAAGTTTTTGGTAAGTTGACTTTTTTTGTAAAATTTGAATAAGAGTCTTAACAAAGTTTAAGTGGCAAGTTCACATTAACTTTTAGGGGTAATTTGTTATAGGTCCCTCTATATTAGATTTTATGTCTATAAATTCAAATCAAAATTTCTATTTTTAATAAATTAATTATAGTTATTGAGACAAAAATACTCTTAATAATATATAAAATAAATAAATTCCGAAAATAATTGTGCACATTGCAGAACCATAAATTCTTCAATTATCTCCCCAAATCAACAAAATTAATTAATTAATTATACGCGAATCCCTCAAAATTAATTAATTAATTATATTTGTCCTTCTTCTCTCATAAATCTCTGCAAATGGCTAACCATGTTTACGAATTTGCAATTTGTCTTCCGTAGCAAGATGCTTCAAATCGTTTGTTGTTAGTTTAGTTTTCGTTTGCTATTTGTTGTTAATCGATATGTATCTAGGTCTTGCTGTTGGATTTGTACATTATCTTGGACCCGCATCACCAGTGAACATCATTAGTTAGAAAAATAGTGCAAAATCGTGAAGGCCTTTGTAAGTAAAATTCTCGCATCCATTCCATATGATTTTAGAAATTTTGATAATAATTTAATTGTCAATTTTTATGAGTTTCTTTGTTTTAGTGGAATCGATGGCAGGTATCATTTTCCTTCATTACTAGTAAAGCATCGATGGGTCTTCCTCTGTTTGTTTGTTTCTTTTCTTTGCTTTTTCTTTTTTAAATCATGCTTGTGGTCTGTATTTTATGTTTTTTGAGTTAAAACATCATGTTGGTGTAAATTTAATATGTAAATTATTATAGTTCATATTGTTTAACAAGTACTACTAGTTGTTTTGAAATTTGATATAGATTGGAATAGCAGTTTTTAGTTTCTACTTTTCAAATTTCAATTTGTAAATTCCTCAGTTATGAGAGTGCAAAGTGCAAAATGAGATTCCTCGAATATTAGTCAAAGTGGCAGTTTTCATTGTTAATTTTTTACAATTTTTTTGGAGATGCAGCATTAATTTTACAATCTTAGTTTGCATTTGCATATAATATTTGCAATTTTCAAGTACCATTTTTGTTTGGCTAATTCATGTGTAGTTTACTTACATATGATGTTTTTATTTGCATAAAATATTTTGGAGGTCTTGTATGAACTTGTGTAAGTTATTTGCTATTTGATAGTTGCAATAACATTATTTGGAAAATTCTTTTTTCCTTTCTTGATCTTCCAACAGCCAAGGATAAAAAAAAGAGAAAAATTCAATAAGCGACTGTTCAACATCATCGAAAAGGTGGAAGAAAAACGATCAACTCAGTCTGCAGTTGAGGCCTCAGAACCACCAACCGTTACAGAAAGACAAACCAATTCCACTATATCGTTCTAACCTCGTTTTGTTATCCAACGTATTGCAGTTTGCATTTCAGCTTATCTTTGTTGATAAAAGGAATTCATGTTTTACATTCACGTTACAAATTCCAAGTTCAAAATTGTAAATGAAAATGATTGTTTTGCAATTGTCTTTTGTCATATTATTTTCCAGGCTAATGCAAATTACAAATTTATTTTTGATGTTTTACTGTTTGCAATTATTCTGGTGCAGTTTGTTATTTGCTAAAATAACATAACATTAACTAACAAAGGAAAAAAAACATCCTAAAAGAAACGAAATAATTGTAAACATTTTTTTTTCTTTTTATTATATTGAGGAAAAAGATATACATGGGATTAAAGAGAGCAGAGAGAAAGATGTGAGAGATGTGGGAGAGAGAGATAAGGGTAACGTGATAGAGAGAGGAGAGAGAATAGATCTAAAGAGAAAGTGACATGGTGCGTGAGAGAAATAAGTGTGATAGAAGAGAGATATGTGGAATTTTTATTCCCTAATTTTTAATAAATATTTATTTTCATATAAAAGTTAATTAAGGATATTTATGTCTGCATACTAATAATTTAATTTAATTTATATTAATTTTATTGGTCAAGGGACATATCCTCGTATCCATCTAATAAAATGGACTTCCACCTATATAAGTTTCATTTAAGGAGTGTCAAGTCAATTATTCCTAATTTTTAAAATGCAATCGCAAATAATATTTATTATAAATTATTAAAATAGATAAAGCTAAGAACAAATATTTAGAAACTTAATTTGATTACAAAAATCATTACAATCTATTGTCTAGATTTCAATATCTTTCTTCCTTGCACTTAATTATAAGGAAACCTACTTTCCACATGTTTAGTTAATATATCATTTGATTTTAGGTGAATAATTGCAAATGACACTTATTATAATCTACTAAAAGGATAAAGATCACTTTCCACTCCTGAATTATGGGATGTGTCGCATAGACCTCTTGATTATAAAAAGTACCAAATACCCTTCTACGTTTTTTCTCAAACTTACAAAAATGTAAAGTTATTAATTAGTTTTGTAATGTTTTGTTGTACAGTTATAATCTTACCACCACCTTTAGTCTATCGAGAATATATGTGAACTTTGTACTTCAAAATATTTTAGTCAAAATAAAAAAAATACAAAGTGAGTCGCTCATCTTTTTTTCCAACATAATTCATCTTGCAAACAGTACTTAGATAATTACTTAAGCAATTGTTCAGCTTATTTTAATGTTTTATTAACTAGAGGATATATCTTTTTGTTGCTTATAATAGCAGGTTTATTTTGATATAATTAAAATTCATCATGGAAGTTTGACGGAGTTTGAATATGTTCGGGGTTTGACTTACACTGAGAGATATTTACTCTGATTTGATATCGTATTTTGAAATTCTTAATTTAATTAAAGAAATTATGTATCCGGTTACTAATTTGGTTTAGTTTAGAATGTCATTTAAAATTGAGCTCAAACTACTTGTTGATGAAAAATGGACATAATAGTGAAATTAAGAAGAAAAATGAGGAAAAAATAAAACAACTAATTTCAAATTTAAAAAAAAAATTAGAAAAATAAAGGTAAAAATTGAGGTACATTTAAACTCCCAGCCCTTGCACAATATATATAAGTTCTAACCAATAGAGAGGTAAAAATGTCAGGAAAAAAAAAAGGCAAATGTTATAATAAGTGATGGTAACAAGAAAGTCAACTATTTAAACATAGTGAAAAAAGTGAGGGAGTATTTGGTAGATTTTGTACTTGAGAGGTGTGTTTGCAATACATCCTATAATTCAGAGGTGACATCCTATAATTCAGAGGTGCAAAATGAACTTTGCCCTTACAAAAATAAAGCTAAGAAAAAAATTATTTGGCTAGGTCAACTTACATTAACATAAATCATTACTATATATGGCCTAATTTCAAATGTTATAATTTTTAACCGTTGGACATGTTTTGCACGGTTTTTCACACTTTTTAGTTAATTTTTCATTTGAGGTTACACAAGTAGAAATTTTGCTTTTTACTACGAATATTTTTGCTACGGGACAATTTAGAAGTCGTAGTACAATTAGGATTTACCGTAGCAAAAAAAGTATTTTGTACGGCCATTTACCGTAGTAAAGTTTTTGTCACGCCCGTGTGTACTACTACGGGGTAAATTCGTAGCAAATGCGTAGCAAAAGCTTTTTTACTAGAAATTTCTTACCTTTTAGTATGATTAATGGTCGTAGTAAAAAGTCATTTTTCTACTAGTGCTAGTTGTGTAATTACAAGGAAATTTAATATTAAAATATATTTGAATAGATAAAATAAAATTCTGAATAAACATATATTTTTTATATATATATTGTAATAGTATTCAATTTTGAGGTTGTGATATTAAATTTATAGAACTTTGTTAAAATAATATCTAATAACGAAAATTAATCAATTTCAAAACTACAACTATGTATATTAAGGTGGTGTTTGCAAACGCTTTTCCAAAGTAATTATGAGTTTTTTTTAGTTCAAAATCATTTTTTAAAAACTCATAATTACTTTGGAAAAGCATTTACAAACACCACCTAAGTATCTTATACTCAACTAAAAGCAAAAGAATAGTCGTTATATAAAGTTTTATGCACATGCTTAGTATCATCATAGTTGGAAATCTCTTAAATTTTAGTTTTATACAAAATAAAATTTAGCTTAATATTCAATATATAAACTCCTAAGAGCATCTCCAACCGGTTTGACTATTTTTCACCAAATTCCATTTTTTGTGGTGAAAAAATAGATTCATCTCCTACGGTAGTACACCATTTCACCCTTTCACAGTTTTTGAAGGAAAAATGGTGTTTTTGGTCTCTCATGGAGTTCACCAAAATTTAGACCAAATATTAAAATAATAATATTTCACTATTTCACCACTTATAGACAATGGGATTTGATTTGGTCTCCCATAATATTTCACCATATATGCCCCAAAATATGTAAATCTAATGTTTATCATACTTATAGATCCAATTTTAAATAATAATTTTAAATCGGATCGGAAATCGAAAATTCCAAATTTATTTTATATAATTCCAATTCCAATCCAAAAAAATCGTAAAAATTCTGAAATCGGAATTTCGGAAGTCGGAATGAAAAAAGTTGTTCCAAAATCGAAACTTTTCGGATCGGAATCGGCGAAAATTGGAAATTCCGTTCCAACTTGCACCCCTAGTCATATATGTAGTCATGTATAATCATGGATACATATAACTATACATGACTATAGAACTTGTAGTATACTATAGTCATTTGTAGTCGATTACAGTACGGTAAATTTATCAAAAAAAAAAATCATGTTTTTTTGTATTTTCATGTAGTCGATTATGACATGCATGTCGTAATTAAATGAAATTTTGTATGCTTGGTGAATATTTTATATAGGTCCATTTTTTTTTATCCCTTGAAAGTTATGATTTATGATTTTTACTATATAGTAACATGTAGTCATGTATGAGTTATGTGGGGAGTATATGCTGGTGATGTATATGTATATCAGTAGGTGATAGTGTATGTGTGTGTGTGTGTGTGTGTGTGTGTGTGTGTGTGTGTGTGTGTGTGTGTGTGTGTGTGTGTGCAGATTCAAATTTGAAGCAAAATTCGTTGTTTGCTCAACTCTTTTTCTTTTTCGCAGGTCTTGGTGTTTGAGCTACTATGTAGTAAGTTTTTGTGGAGTGGACTTTGTATTCGTTGTTCAAAACAAGCCGTTTTCTTCTTGGAGCTATAAACTACAAACTACATTATATCTGACTATACTCGTATAGTCACATGTGGTCATATACATGTAGTCATATATAGTCACGTGTAGTAACGTGTAGTCATATATAGTTATATATATATATATATATATATATATATATATATATATATATATATATATATATATATATATATATATATATATATATATATATATATATATATATAAGCTATGTGGTTTTTTTGATGCGTAGACATGTTGATGATTGTATTTTTTCAATTTTTTGTTCGGTACTGATTGATGACGATGATTTGTTCTTTGTTGAAGAACATATGCATGGTGTATTTTGATCTATATTTGTACAAGTTGATTCATAATATCAAGAATTAAATTGTGATTTTTGTTGGTGTCGATGAAGTTTTTTTTTTACATATAATCAGCGGTCTACATAGTCGGTCGACTATATATAACTACATAATTTTGGGGTGAAAAGAAGGTACATGACTATGTATAACTTTGGAGTAAAAAAAAGGTACATGACTATATATACTATAGTCATATGTAATCAATTTATGTACAGGAAACTTTATAGGAAAATTATTTTTGTATATTAAAAAAAAAGAAAAAAAAAATTAAAAATTAAAAAAAAAATTAAAATACTTAAAAAAAATTAAAAAAAATTAAAAAAAATTAAAAATTAAAAAAATTAAAAAAATTAAAAAAATTAAAAAAATTAAAAAAATTAAAATAAAAAATTAAAATAAAAAATTAAAATAAAAAATAAAAAATGAAAAATGAAAAATAATAATAAAATAAAAATTTATATTTTTTTATTAAAAAATCTGAAAAAATGATAAATGCAGGTCCAAAAATGCTAAATGCGGTTCGTTATTATGCTGAATGTAGTTGGCAAAATGCTGAATGTTGTTGGGCGAAAATTACAATTAAGGGCACAATAGTACTTTTGCATGTCCAGGGGTGTATCTGAAAGAAAGAATTTTAGGAGTGGACCTATCCCAATATATTTTCCATTCTAGGGATGTATATCAAATGCCCTTAGATTTAACTATAAATTATATTTTTAAAAAAATTCATGTAAAGAAATAATTATGTTAGGAAGCATACAAACTCCTATTTTTTAAAACATAATGCAGTATATGAAGATACTACATTAAGATTTCAATGTTCTGACCGAAACTGTGCGCATTGCTAAAGTTGATATGCGGGATTTCTTCGTCCAAACGTTGATTGTGCATCCGAAATTGTATTTTTCCCTCTTGGGCCTCTAATTCTCGTTTTGCACATGTAAACCACGAAACAATTAAAACACATATGCAAATTAATCTGAACAAAAATTCTCGTAAAAGTAAACCTATTGAATGTAATTCTTACACTCAACACTCGGTCTTTACAAGAGTAGTCGTTGTCACCTAATTTTTCAATTCATTCCAATAGTGAAAAATCTCAGACATTTCAATTTCAAAATTCAATCAACTTCTTCAAAAGTCTCAAAATATCCAAAGGAAAATTAATATATATATATATATATATATATATATATATATATATATATATATATATATATATATATATATATATATATATATATATATATATATATATATATATGTACATGTGGCAAATCGAGTACTATATTTAGCAAGTCTCGTGTTCTTATCTTATGGAGTCGAATCTAACGAGACCCAATTAATCTCGAGTCTCCAATTTAATTAGGAAAAGTGAGTTAATGAGCCTCATTTATTTTATATTGTAAAGCTTATATGCTCTCCTGAAATCTAGTGTTGATACTTGATTTGAGGGTCGGATACCAAAAGGCAAAAACCCTTTATTTTCGATAAATTTCTTAACTCGTGGCCGCGAACGAACTATATCCCTTGAAATGATTCTGCATCATTATCGTAAAGCTGTGTTTAGTCAATACAAACAACTGATTAATAGACGTTAACACACAAAATACTCTCCTCAACTACCGTTTTATCACAATTCAACTGTTTTTTTTCGTTTTCAAATAACATTAATTGGTTGATTTCTGCTGTCAAAATATAAACTCCCGGTTTCCTTTAATGGAATCTATTCGAAAACAACACAAATCCGAAGAGAGAGAAAAGTCCTAAAGTTCGATAAACCAAATCCCGCTTTCTGTAAGTAAATTCTATGAATTGCATGAAACTAAAAAAAATTCCACTTAACATTTACTTATTGGGTAATATATGATGTAAATATTATGTATATAACACCATGATATAATTCTATCTTTTCATTTTATTTTATTTTTTGAATTCGTAGGTGTCAATTCATTTGCATACCAATGGCTGCTATATTGCAAGGCATGTTGGCATCATCATTGATGATCCTTGTGCTTGTGGGGCCTACTAGTGCACATTCCCACGGGCCGGACTTCAAAGTCGGCCCGTGGAAAGACGCTCATGCTACCTTTTATGGCGGAGCCGATGGCTCGGGAACAATGGGTGCAACTCGCAATTTAATATATCTCTACTTATATTTTTTTTTTCTATGAATTCTTGAATAATGTTTGTATTAAAAAAAAATGTATATAGGAGGAGCATGTGGATACGATGACCTCGTGAAAGAAGGCTATGGGTTCAACACGACAGCATTGAGCAGCGCATTGTTCAACGACGGAAAAGCGTGTGGCTCTTGCTATGAGATAAGATGTGCCAAAGGGAACAAATGGTGCAAACCAGGGGCATCATCGTCCATTTTTGTCACTGCTACCAACTTCTGCCCTCCAGGTGGGACCGGCTGCTGCAACTCGCCCAACGAGCATTTCGATTTGTCCCAACCCGCGTATCTTCAGATTGCTGAATACAAGGCCGGCATTGTTCCTGTTCAATATCGCAGGTACTTACTATTTTCATTTTTCTTTTTTCCCTATATTATGATTGGAGTTTATTACATTTCGAACCCCATGTGTTATGTCAAATTGTTAGAGTAAACAAAGGGGTACTAAACGCAATATATTAAAGGAGCTTTATTTATCGAATTGTTTGGTTTATAGGGTTCCGTGCAAGAAAAGGGGCGGAGTGAAATTGACCATAACGGGGAATCCTTATTTCAATTTGGTGACAGTAACGAACGTGGGTGGTGCCGGAGATGTGACAAATGTGGAGGTGAGTGGCGGTAAAGACTTGCCTTGGACAAAGTTGAGCCGTAATTGGGGCCAGAAATGGGAGACGAATGCTAAACTCGTCGGACACGATCTGACATTCAAAGTCACCACAAGTGATGGCAAAACAGTAATTTTGCAGAAAGTTGTCCCTCAGAACTGGCAATTTAGCCAGACTTATGAAGGCCAAAACTTCATGTGAAGAAGAACAAACAAACTGCAGCACAAACATCGTTTTTCTACAAAATCGAACATTTAATTCGGTAAATATGCATGAAAATGTAAAAAAAAATGTAATCTTTTTCAGGCTCCAGAAAAATAGGACAATTCTATAAAGACATTGAATACTCCAACGTGCGACAGTTTTGCGTATATCAAGAATAATTTACAACAACAAACCAATTGAAGTTACCCCACTACTCATGACCAAAACGGTAAGTTCGATTATCAAAAATTGCTATATACCAAAAAGTATATAGTTGAGAAAATACCAAATATCTGCAAAGTCAAGACCAAACGTGTCCGTCATCAATCTTCTTCTGCTTCTTCTTTTTCCTCTTTTCGTCTTTTGTGCGTCTCCCTGCTTCAGCTTTTTGGGAATACTGTGTTCGTATCTCCAATAGTTTTCTTTTTGCATCTCGAAACGGTGCGTCAGACTTAGCAGCCATTAATTGCTGCGACAATATATATACAAGTCAGTTTTTATAACTTAATTGGAACCGACTAAAATCAGATATGTCGTTAATTTAAAATGCAGAAGTGAATAAATATAATTAATTACCTTTAGATGGTCCATTGCAGCTAAGTTGAAGCCTATGGTATCTTTGCACTCCTGTCAAAACAGGATTAGTTAAAATTGGGGAAAATGGAAATTATTTTGAAATTTGATGTTCGAATAATATAAGGCCACAATTTAAGAATTAAATTTTAACAAACCATTGAAAAAATTAATAATTTGGGAGAATCGAAATATTTGAAATGTTACCTTGACCCGGGCATGCAAGATGTCTTTGAGAAGAGTTACGATGGGCCTGGCAGACACTGTGGAGGTTAACTGGTTGTGATGGATCGGCAACAATATTGTCACAATCCGACCAACGAGCTCAACCTAAAAAAATACATTACAAAAAATAAAAGATAGGTTACTGAAAAAAAAAAAAAAAAAAAAAAAAAGGTATTGAACGAAAATCGCTCTCGACGTTTTAAACGGACAAACCTTATCACGGAAAGCAACCCAATCTTTACAACAAGACAAAATCCGCAAGCAATCTGAGAACGGCAATGCCTGCAAAAAACGCACAAATAGATAAAGATCACGCTTCTTTCTTAACATCAATGCTAGTTTTGCAATTCTTGAAATTATAATAATACGCTTATAACGAAATTCATTTCCATGACAGCTGGCAAAAGTCTAAGAAACCTAGCTTCTAAATAACGAGATTTCACAGATTGAAGTAATATCACAAAACTTACTAGCAATGCCTGCTCCAAATCATTGGCGTGAACACTCGAAACTGATTTCAGAACATAATCGGATGGAGAAAGGCCGAGCATTAGAATGTTTGGCCTGAAATCAGCAACTCTCCCTTTCAATTTCTCCTCCTGCAAATCACACAAGAAAAGGGGGATTTATATGAATCGTGCATCCAAAAAAAAGTTAAATAAAAAAACAATTACAGAAAAAAAATACGTATATGGAGCAGCACCTCGTTTTGAGCAATACGTTTCCGTTCTTCCTCGGCCATATCCAGTGCTTCCATAATAGAGTCGGCTGCAGTCACAGTTTCCTCAGTTTTCTTTCCTGTCAATGCCACAGCACCCTCCTCTGGAACTTCCTCCTTCGATAGATACTTCTCGGAATCGTTTTCCATACCGTATTCAATTAACTCCTCCAGCCTTTTTTCTCTCTCTTCCTGCAGTACAAAACAATTGTGAACTTTATGGGAAAAAAAATGTCCCTCATAAGACAACAATATATCTCATTTAATGATTACAAAAAAAGGCAATACCTCGATAAAGAAAGGCTCTTCAGTACGATCCCAACGGCGAATGGATCTATCATGAGACCCCGTTAAAAGAAAATCACCACGATTGCTAAGGGCAAGACACAAGACTGCTGAATGATGGCCTTCGAGAGTTAAAAGCAATTCGAACTTGTCTGCATCCCAGTATTTCACTTTGCGGTCTTTCCCAGCAGTGAAAAAGTAATGGGTATTTTTCACAAACTTAACTGCCTCGACACTGCGGATCAAAATAGAGTTTAGGAATTAATAAAAATAAATGGGTGAAACTGGAGGATTTTTTTTATATCATATTTTTTCGAGCAAGGGGTGAAGTAAATACTTGTCATCATGAGCAAAAAGGGACTTGTGGCAGTCACCAAAATCGAGACCCCAAATCTTTATATTTTTGTCAGCGGAACCGCTAACAATCAGATCACCGTCGGAAGATATGTCCATGCATAATACAGGCAGCTTATGGCCGTACAATGTGAGGAAGAATTTAAGCGAGTCCAAGAAGAAGACCTGAGTCAGTTCGAAATAGCATATTACGATTAGAGATGTAACTAACATGCAAAACAACAGAGAAACCCATTACTACACTAACAAATCTTGAATTTCACCTAAACATAAGTGAATGCAATAACCAATGAAAAATACAGTAAAATCACTCAAAAGAAATGATGGAGCATCCAAGTTGTTCGTTGCATGCCTAATTGTAGTTACTCTCAATTTCAACATTATCAAATGGCATATCATAATTTTACTACAACAAGTCATTCAACCTTCATTGTGCAATCCATCAAGGCAACCGCAATATGTTTACCCTCTGGGCTGACAGCAACAGCTACAATGTCGTCGTTCATTTTCAGATTCCGCACAGGAGATACTGTCAGATGTTTAACTGCCTGCAAATATTAGCACGGATAATCAACAGTTAGAATGTTCAGTTCACAGACAAAATCAGTAAGCACGAGAATTTAAAGTTACGCACTTGATCGGGTTTTTGTGTAGTCTGGTACTCCCAAAACTTGACATCCTTGTCTGAACTACCAGTGACGAAACCATCCGGCGTTGCAACAATAGACCGAACAAGGCCGCCGTGAGCTTCAACTGTATCCAGACAAGTACCACTTAGAACATCAACAATTTCCAGCTTCCCTTTTTTGGTTCCGACAATTGCATACTTATTACCAGGAGCAAAGATCGCACACAGTCCATAATCCGAAGCAATAGTTCGGAGGCAAGAACCAGTGCTAGGATTCCATATCTTAACAGCATCGTAGCATGTTGACAACAAAAGAGTATTGTCCGAACTAAGAGTGACACTTCTTACATCAGAACGGTGTCCTTGTAGCTCAATGGCAGCAGTTGGTTTGGACATGTCCTCAATTAAATACATCCTCAATGAACTATCGCCCAAAGACAATGCTAGAGTTGGTCGGGCGCCTTTTTGAGTTATAGGACAGAAAGCGATAGAACATATAGTCTTCTTGATAGTTTTTAGCAGCTGCTCTCGAGACTGAAAGACATCAGATACTGTAACAAGAAACTCGCTACTCTCTTGAACTTCAACATTCCGATTTCCGTTTTCAGTGGTCTCGACTTTTCCTTTAACAGCTTTTTTCTCTTTCCTTTTGATTCTTTTTTTAGCTTTACGTTTCGATTCAGACTCATCCAACACGTCAAAAAACTCAACCGTATTTCCAGACTCTAAACAGGCCAGCAAATTCCCGGGCTTGTTAAACCTCACCATAGAAACTCTGTTTTTGGTTTTACGCGGTGTGTCACCAAAATACTTCAGAATTTCCCATTTGTTTGGCACAGGGGCAGTCCCGTTGTCAATATCGGATTCAACTTTCTCGAGCCCCGATTTTTTATCGGACAAACTGTTATTGATTGAGTAAAATCTCAGCTCTGGGTCTGCTGAACCAGTGACTAGATACCTTTCATCAGGATCAACGTCAATTGACCAGATTTCACTATGGTGACCACTAACAATCTGTACACAGTGTTGTGTTTCAAGATCCCAAACCCTCAAAAACTTGTCCTTTGATGAACTAACCAGTTTTTTACCAGAATCAAGGAACAAAAGATCAGTCACCTGCATTATCAAATTAAACGAGCACCAATGAAATCGACGCAATCCCAAAAAAATCAAAAGTAGCATAAGGTTAAACAACACTCAATCTCCATTATCACGACTATATAAAAAAAATAAAAAATATATATATCGGAAGAAATTAGGCAAACCTGATTACGGTGACCCTGAAGGCGAAAAAGTCCGGCTTCTCCAATCACATCCCATAAAATGATGTCACAGTCTTTGCTTCCGGAAGCAAGTACAGATCCAAGCTTGTTGTATCGAAGTACTGTGACAGCCGATTTATGTCCATTCAAAGTGGTTTCACAAGTTCCCTTCTCGATATCCCATATTCTCACAGCCCCGTCAGCGTAACCACAAGCAACCTGCAAGCACAAATAAAATCTAAATCTTTATTTAACCACATTTACCCAGTCAAAATAAATTTTCCAAACAAAAGACGAAAACTCTAGCTACACAAATTCGATGGTCTATCATCAAAAAACGAGGAATTGAATAACGGCATAAACTCCCTCTTCAACTTTCTAAGCTTTTCGATTAAATTCGAAGAAAATTCCATCGGCATAAATTCCGCTCCTAAATATCTAACCACACAGAAAAATTACTTCTACAGTTCCAAACAGAATTTGAATAAGCAATGCACTGAAACAAACAGATTAGAAGGGGTATTTACAAGAGAAGACGAAGAGGAGGCTATGGCGGTGACGGCGAGAGAGGGGCCGCGGGTGGAGGAGGAAGGCGACGGAGCTAGGGTTTTGGTGCAGACACCCTGACGGACGTGCCACACGCCAAGCTTCTCTAGCGCCGCCGCCAGAAGGTGCTTGCCGGAATTGTCGTAAGTTATGTTACAATCAGGCGATACTATCACCCCGAAAGAAGACGCCGCCTCGTAACGCAGGTACGCCTTCACCATTTTCCGGCGGTCGGTGGTGCGACGGAGATTGTGACTTGGAACACTGGAGAAGACGAACGTTGAGGTTTTTAGGGTTTAAGGTTGCAATTTTCTCATTTACTTATTATGTAATTAAATAAATAAATAAATAAAATTGGAAAATGGATTTCATAATGGAAAAATAAAGAAAATAACTCAGTATACATAGTGGGCCCTTATTGGTTAGGTCCAATAATCCCTAAAGTTAGAAAGCCTTCCGGTTAAAATCAAGCCCAATTCATGCAATTTTAGAATTATGATTTTTTTATTTTTTGCCAAAAAAGATTTATTTCATATAAAGGGGGTCTCGTTAAAAATCTTGTCGGACGTAACAAGTTCCCGTTTCCAACCCATTGGTAACGGCTAAGAATAGTGTTGTATTATTCGACCTGTTTTCATAAAAAGAAGAGAAGCCTGCGAGCAAATGACCGCATGCGTCACGAATCAATCCCCCACGTGTACAAAAAACACCGGTTTTGACCATTAAATATTGAGGGCAGATATTGCTAAAGGGCACCCGAAAAGGGATCACATGGTGAATAGAAGAATAATAAGTCGGCACGCCAAACAAATTACCAAAATATTGCCAAACCTTAGTCGCAACTTTCGAGTATAAGAAGAGATGAAAGATCGTCTCCTCATAAGGGTTATAAAACAAATGTTGCATCGAGACACAAGAGGGATTGTTTTCTTGCGCACGCGTTGATTGACTAGTAATGCATTATGCAGTGTTTTGAATTCCTGACAGGACCGATCGGTTGAACCGGTTAAATAGCGAACCATTGTCTTGTCCGGTCCGGTTTGACCAGTTGAACCGTAATATCGGAACCCGAGTAAAAATGGGAATTTTTTTCCTCTAAATTGTGCTTTTTCTAAAAAAATAAACAAATAAAATGGCTAAAAATATGTCTTTTTACTTCCCAATTGAAGAAAAAAAAAATTGAAGTTGCAAGACATTATTTAAGATTATAATTTCTATAACATTTGAAATGATTTGGTGTGATATGTGTGTGTTGATATATAGTGTGTGCAAAAGAAAAATAGGTTTGATTTATGTTCCAATTGGAAATGAGTAATGAGTTAATGTCTAAGAAATAAAATATACTTTATTTACTATAAAAAAATATGCATAAATAGTTATAAAATAAATATGAAAAAACCAGTTGGACTCTGTTGAGTGTAGATTTTACGCTTAATACGCTTACTTTACGTGGATGTTTTGTTTAGATTTAATTATATTTGTGCTTTAATTGATTGATTTTGTGTTTTATAGGTGAAAAACAAGAATTAGGTGTCCATGAAGGAAAATAGATCAAAAAGGAAGGAAAAAGTTGCAAATAAGGAAATAAATCAAATTGGAAGAAGGAATCTCGCCACAGCTTTGGCAGTGTCCACCATTTCGAGTATATCTCTCTCATAAGAACTCCAAATCGGCTGATTTTGGCGGCATTAAAAAGCTAATTTCAAGGGCTACAAATCTTATTTACACAATATTCCAAAATTCGGACTCCAACATGGCGAAAATCTAAGAACAAGTCTTGATGGGAGAAAGTGGCGGAAATTGATTCCTATTAGGTTTCTACTACTTCATTTTCAAGAAAAGCCTATAAAAGCAACAAGTCTCTACACCATAAGGAGGAAATTTTACACCACAAAACGCGAAGAACGAAGATCAACGAAGACTCAAGCATAGTTTTTCTTATTTCTTTTATTAATTCTATTTTATTTATCATAAGAATTACGAGTAGCTAAGCTTTTAATCTAGGATTTTGTTGGAACCCTATGTGGGGATGGTGAACCCGTTTTCTTGAGATTATGCAATTATGATTTTATGATTATTTCTTCTACTTGTTATGATTGTTAGTGCATGAACTTGATCAATTTATGTGCTTCATCTGTGATTATTGGGATTGACTCGACAGAGCTATTTTGATAATTAGACGGTAAGTATAAGAACCTTCGAGTAGTTTTCACCGGATGAGTGTGTCAATTGCATGTGGTGTCGTAGACATATAGATATCACCTTAGGTAGCCAATTACGAGACTTGTTAGTTAATGATTTATTCATAATTTGTTTGCATAGACATATAGTGAACCGTTTATGAATAATAGACTCATAATACACGCGACAACGGGTTATGAGTAAATTAGTGTCTCGGGTTAATAATCATGAATCATATATTTCATAATTGAGGGGTTTTGGGTGAGCAATTCTTGCATAGGGGGAAGATAAAATCCTAGGTCCGTTTTATTGATATTTTCTCATGTTTATTTGCTTTCATAATTAGTTTAATTGTTTAATTGATTTAATTTGACAAACTTGCGTAGGCTGGATAAAAATCATAGTTGTTAGAATTTGGTAATTAAGATTAGATAATTTGAGTATTTTCTGTGGGATCGACATCCGACTCTCACGAGTCCACTTTTACTACTTGTTTGAGATACGTGCACTTGCGTGTGATTGAACCAGCCCAGCCATGACCCAGTAACTTATCCGAGTCAATGTCAGATCCGATTTTCAAAACATTGGCATTATGTAACATTTTCATATAAATATTCCAATATTAGTCGTCGTTGCCGCCATGGGTAAGCCGAAAAAGAAGTAGGATACCATGATATGGTAAATGTTGACAACAAAAACAACAATAATGAGAAAGAGAGAGTGGCTAATAAAAGTGAAAGATCGATAAATTGATCTTGATATTAATCCTCTAAAATACAAGATCTCCACCATCTTCCTCGACTTCTTTTTCTTTATTTCTTTTTTTTTTATCAAGAAAGCAAAAACCTCCACAATTTTTTTTCCAAAATTAAATGCCAAGATATCAAAAATCTCCACATTTATCATGTTCTACAAACTTATACCCTACTTCAGCCACAAAGTAGTACAAATGACAACTGCGGTTTAACTTTGGGATGGGGAGTGACGGCGGCCTTGGTGGCCGGAGATCACCAATAGGTATTTTTTTTTCCAGCAACCACAGTATAAATTCGAAGGTTGTTATGGCCTCATTTGCAATCTATACAACATCCAGGGTTTTTTTACATTAACGATCGGCCACCAATCACCGGCGAGATTGGAGTCCACCAATCTGAACAGCTTGGTGGAGCAGCGGCGGTGCGTGCGTTGCACACGCTGATCTCCGGGTGCACGCAGAGGCAACATCCGACAACGGCGACGGCGCGGCTGAGTGGAGGAGTGGCAATCGTGAGTTGTGAGAGAGAGGGAGCGGCTAGGGTTTTTGGTTGTTTGTGCAAGAACTATAAATCTTGTATTTATAGTGCCTTGTGCATAAACCTTACCAAGCTTAAGTTGGACCGGACCCATCAACGTAAGCTCGTTAGTCTTTCCCAAATTGTTTCTCACAAACCAATGATCGAAAAATATAACAATTATATTTTCGAAATAACTATAAAGTCCTCGTCGATACGAGTGCCAAATTCTCGATTTCCAATTTTTAAAACGGAAACCTTAACTCAGTGTATCTGCTTAATCGGGAAACTTCCCAATTTAGAAAGTTCACTAAAATCATCGCCTATTTATTTTCTCTTTCTATTCTAATCAATAATTCATAATTATGAATGTTGGACTCAATCATATTAACTTCCTATCATGCAAAGATCAACGATTCAATATTTGACCGTTTATTAAATAAATTCAAGTATACGAGAAGTGTGACCCTCGATGGTTCAGGTGTAAGCTAGCCGTGGCTCACAAAACATTGTGGTTTAAACTTGTCCCTAGAGTTATAATTAACATGAAGCTAGTTTCAACTTAACTACCCAACGAATCAAGATTGACGTCTAGCAACTACGCGTCATGATTCTCTAGATACAAATGAAGTGCATGTAAGAACCGTGTGATATAATAAATGTACAATACGATCACTTCAATACATATGTTCCGATTAAATTAGAGGCATTGGTTCAGCGAGACCTCCTTTATAGTTGAATAACTGTGTGAACGTTCTTAGTATTGCAATCGGTTTGTGTATGACTTCGAGAAACATATTCCCTAATCATCACACAGTCAGCTCTGGCCAGAGACTTAATGATTACAAACTATAAGAACACACAGGACATCCAAGACTATTCTAGCGATCGAGTCCCCGACTACAATGTACAGATGATAAGTGTTCGTTTTGCACGATTTTTACTTATCAAATCTTCGAGTTTTGGTCTTCGTTCGTCCGAGTTTCGGCTTTATTTGTATATATTATTGCGTTTCTTGTTTTATTTCTATTTCAGGGTTTTTTTTAGGTATTTTTTGCCGAGTTGAAGCCATTTGAAAGCGAAACCAAATTTTCAAGCCATTTTTGGGGCCAAGAAGACCCAGATCGCGATCTGACATCTCTGGATCGCGATCTGGGGGTTGTTACAGAGCCGAAATTGATCAAGACCCAGATCGCGATCCAGAAAGTCGGATCGCAATCTGGGGGCTCTGACAGAGAGAAATTGATCAAGACCCAGATCGCGATCCAAAAAGTCGGATCGCGATCTGGGGGGTCTGACAGAGAGCAAATTGGGGTTAGATCCAGATCGCGATCCAGAAAGTCGGATCACGATTTGGGGGGTCTTACAGAGCTGAAATGAGTCAAGATCCAGATCGCGATACACATTCATGGATCGCGATCTGGCATGGCGGTGGGCAGTTCCCCCAGGCTGCCAGATCGTGATCCAAACAACCCGGATCGCGATCTGGGCACGCCTTTTGAGAAAGATATTTTAAAATGCAAAGCTTCTTGAGGAAGCTTTGCATTTCACTATAAATAGAAAGGCCCTTTCATTCTTCATTCTACTTCGACTTTTTACGGTTTTCGACGGTTCTTCGTGGGAATCATCAACGGGGGTTTCGACTTGGGTTTTTCTTACGCAATTTCTTTATGTTTTGTTCTTCATTTCTATTGTACATTCTTTTGATACTATGTTTGTTATGAACTAAGAACATTTTCTTCTAGGCCAATGAAGCCTTGTATATATTGATTTCGATTGTCATTTCTGTTATCTATTTGTCGTGTTTCGATTTCGTTTATGTTTTCCTGTATTAAATGCTTCTGATTGTTTGATCAGCTCTTGGATTGATATTAAATAGGAATGAACTCGAGAGAGAGGATTTCTTGTTTGAAGTTAGGAAAACATAGCTCGGGGTTTGGAAACGTAGACGTGATGCACTTCGGGTAGCCCTTAAGGACTTGACCTAAAGGCTCTCTTAATAGCAGGTTCTGAACGGAGACGTCGGACCTGTGGGTAGACTCTAACTACACTAGAGACGGGGGTTAGAGTACATTAGCGTCTGGGTTAACGAATAGGAATGTGGCATTAGATAACGGATTTGTAGATCGTTGTTGATTATACATAGGTGGATCTGGCCCTAGAAGTCCCCTTTAAATCGATGTCCCCCCGCGTTGAGTGTCGTTACTTTATTTACGCACATTCCATATTTGCATGTTTACAATCTTGCATGCTTATAAATTAGGGTTTTTCACCAATCCAAATGTTTACGATCGGCTAGATAATATAACGATAATATAATTACACTACTCAGCATGTGAATCTACAAGGTCTCTGTGGATCGATATCCGGAACCACTGTTTTGCAAAATGTGAAACTATATATTTGCGGTAATTTATACGTGAGTAAAACGCGTATCAACAGACCTCCCACTAGATTTCGGACTGTACAAACACTGGCCCTTGCAACGGTCTGCGGTGGGACTCAGGGACAGGTCACGATACAGATGTTCATGTAGTGAAGTCATGGTGATGTCTGGGTCTTAAGGACAATGTTGTACAACTATATCATAGAAACATCTACTCGATTATTGGGAACCACTTAGAGATTTCTAGGATGAGGGAGTTCAGTGAACTCATCTATATGAGCACCCACTTATGTATGCCGATATCACAATACCAATTACTGATGAGACGTATTACACATGCACTAAGTGCTAGTCTCAAATAGAAAGAGTCGATATCCTCATTAATGGCGTGACCCGTTGACTAGGAACATGGTTTAACAGTTACATTACTTAACTAATATATTATGATTCAACTAGATCCATTATAAATAATTATATTAACTATAAGGACTACATCTATGCTCATGCAAGGGACAAAGGTATAGAATGCCAATGGGGATTTTATTATTAATACGAAGAAGGATTATTTATTACAATGGGAAATAAAAGACCACTGCCACAATTCGGCTTGTTGGTCACCTACTCTAACAGAAAAATCAACTAAAATTGAAAGAAAATATTAAAGAACAAATCATATAAAGTTTCCTAGGAACATGACGTATTTCCATGTTATACCATGAGTTTTTCGGTGTATATCAAAAACATCTCTTCGACTTATTCATCTTCGGGATCATAAGTTGTAACAAAAATAATTTAAAATAATAAAACACTAATACAGATCCTAAAAGATATAATTATTAAGTTTAAAGTGTTAAAGTTGTAACCGTTCGATCTTCAAGCCAATATGGCACATATAAAATAGTAAATGCATTCTTCGACGGTATGGAGATTCAAAAATTTCTAGTGATTTTGTCTCCATAGATAAATATTGATTCAGAAACAATAGTAATAATAGTGATACTCTGTAAATCACGAACCATTTGTGCTACCCCAGTATATGTAGTAGTTTCTCCCTTCCAGTAGTCTAACACATCCGAATTTAGGATTGTTTCATATCAAGTAAAGTATGGTTCAAGTGTTTCTCTATTTGAGACTGAATTCGGATATATTACGTTGACTCTGGATAACACCAAACTCCTGCAAAAGTTCATGTATGTTAAACCTAAAAGAAATTTTGATTAGATATTATTTTTCTATGTCATACTTCCATAAATACGTTAGACATTTCAGTATCAATTCCAATAGTATGTGAAGATTGAGTTGGTGTCAAAATAGATTAAAATAAATAGTCCTCAAAAAAGTCGTGCATTTTCTCTTTTTAATCTTCTATCTTACTTGCAACTATGAGCTGATCATGTTTCCCAGAGGAAAATTCAACAAATTGCAGCTTATAACGAGGATCAAGAATAATAGCAAATAATAGTATTGTGCTATAAGATTACAAATATTTGTTGAATTTCGGTTTCATGCTTGTTGCTATAGAACTTACTATGGAATCACCACTTATCATTTCATGTTTATCAAACCTCTATATTTTTCCAACATTTGGAAAGTAAAGATTCGTCATTGCATAGTGATGTCCAAAGAAAAAACTCGGTTATCTAGAGAAACAGTCTAAAAACTTAGCTATTTTCTCTACTATTTTTCATTCTTCATATGATGGACACCACTTATACTCTATGTCTACGAGCTTCAATTGTTGAAAAGCAGTTTACACAAGAGAATTCTCTCAAGAATTAGATAAGTGAAGCTCCACCTAACAAACATATTTTGTACTAGTTTTTTGCTTGCCTTCAAACCTGACTATTTGACAGACTCGACAAAGTTTAAAGTTCTTATTTTTTTACCATCACATATATTTCACTCTGTGCCTATTTTTTTCAATCGATTAATCAATGACTTTTAAACTATGTAGGACCAAGTTTGGAATATGAGTTCCACATCTCACATGCATGAATTCTCCGCTACAAAACCAAAGAATTCTTGAAGCGAATATGATTTTTCAAAAAATCAATAACAATGTCGTTATAATTTGCATTGTCCAACATAAAAATAAATATTTATCTCTCAATCACCCACTCTTGTAGGAAACTTATCAATTTTTCACAAACACTTTTTCCATCATGTGGACATAGGAGATGTCAAAAAATCGATAATCACTTCTGCAACAGCCAGTTGTTATCAACATACTGAACTACAACTGCCATACAATCATTATAAACTACCGAAGACCATAACTCAGATACCTAACATATTCTACATAACATCTCTTTAAGTTTTTCATTATGTCTCTCGTAGATCACAAGGACATCTAATTTTGATATATTCCGCGATAAATTTTGGAACTTAGGTATTCAATTAAGAGAAAACTTCTCGAATTCCTTCATGTTGAACAAAGTTAAATAGGTAATCCGTAATTGTGTTTAATTGTCGTTTTTTATACTTTTTCCTCTAAAAACATACCGATCAACTTCGATAAAATTATCACCACTACGCAACAAACAAATACTCTCAAGATGGATCTCCAAGTTTGTACTTTTACTACTCGCGTAGAGTTGGCCGCATCTCTTACATTTTCTATCATCAAAAACTTTTTGAAAAAAGTTCCAAACCTCAAAACATTTTTTCCTAGTTGTCCTCGACCCAACTGAAGAAGTATCTCCATCACCATTCTCCATCTCAATATGAGGTTATACTAAAAATAAGAGGACAATAACATCGCAAAAATAGCCAATCAAGAACCCAAAAAAAATCATGTACAAATAGTCACCTTGTCACCGAATTTTGCGAGAAAAAATACAACCGAACCAAACAAAGTTAAAAATACAATTGCACAAGTCTCGTTAAACATTCCAAAACGCAGAGTAATAATATTTCAACCACCCTCGTCAAATAAAACAAAGCAACAAAAACCTTATTCATATATTCCTCATGTTGAAATCCATTAATGGCATAAGCCTGCTCGGTTCACAATGTTTCAACTTGGCGGTTCGGCACGTGAACTGGCCTGGAATCGGCGGATATGCCCGTCTAGCATTCCGTTATGAACCGCGGATTTTTTGGTACATCATATCCATTCATTTACGACTCATGTCACGGTATTGATATTCATGATCACGAAACGTGTTTTATTTGCTCGTAGCTCCCGTTTAATGCCGGATAAATCAAATCTTGTGTTGGATGAGATGAGTCTTTTTTTTATTGCGTGAGTGAGATTTATTTAACTAGGTGAATGAGACTTATTTAATGGTATATTTAATTTCTAATAAAAATAATTTCTAATAAAATCAACTAAGCCAAGTATAAATTGTTTTAGCCCTATTATTAATCGATTCACAAGCTTTTCCTTCATCTGAGACCTGCCCACTTTCAGTTGTCATGTTTTAAGGTTTCATCTCAATCAACAAGCCAACTTAAGAGTATTGATGTTGTGTAGTATAAAGAATTAAGTTTTTATTTGGTATTTACTTATTCTAAAAAAATATGAATAAGTGAATATGTTTTTTTTAATTCACATATAATGTAACATATATAGTAATATTGACATTATAAACATCATTGAAAAAATGACAAGAATGTCGTCGAAATAACACTAAAAGGTGGCAAAAATATCAACGAAAAAATCGTCGTAGCGAAATTTTAGATGCTGAAATTCGACAAAATATTCTTGATCGCCCTTGCCGATCACTCTCCATCGTCGGCGAAATCTCTACAAGGTGCTGTTTGATTCTTCAAATCTTCATATACAATCTTCATTTTATTTTTTAAACTAACCTCATGAGGTGCACAATGTTAGATGAAAACAAACCTCAGAGGTTATTAGTAATTATGGATACCTGGATATGTTTTTTAATTTTTTAATTTTTTTTGGTAATTGAACCATGCCTAACGGTGGTTGTGGTAATTTATCTTTGGGAAAATTTGTTAGACACTTCTTACTTTGGACTTATATAGGTGTAAATCTTAGTTGCTAGATGGATATAGACATAGGTCATTTGACCCAAAAAATAACATAAATAAAATAAAATAATTAGGATACAGACATAAACACCCTCACTTGATAAGAAAATAAATCTCATATATCAATCTTCATCTCTCTCCAATCTCACGTAATCTCTCATTTCCCTCTCTCTCTCTCCCTCTCCTCCCTCTACATCTCGTCTCTCTCCCTCCCATGTCTCTTTTTTTTTCAATTTTTCTTTTCTTTTCTTTTGAATACCATTTTTTTTGGTGAAGAAAAGTTATACACACGAAAAATTATGGGATCCTTTTATTTTATGAGATGATTTCTTGGTGAAAGTGTTAAGAGCGGCGAACAAACATCATCCTCCCAGGCCCTCCCAAAGTTAAGAAGAACAAATTTTAGAAATAAAAAATCATAGCCGAAATTCGCATTGCATGTTCCGTATGTAGAACATTCTCATCGTTTGTTGTTAGCAATTTCCCTTGGAAGGTTGGGTTAACTTATTTTGTTGTTTGAAGAATTGCGTTTGGTGTTGAGATTTGATCCCTCTGGTTTACAATTTGCAATGTATGTTTTAAATTACATTTTGCAAACTATTTTGTTAATGTTGTTGTTGTTTGCAAAGTGTTATGTAAACAATTTTCTTTTTTTTTTTTGATATTTTTAATGATGCTGATTTTTTTCTTCAGTTTGTTGTTTTGCTAGTTTGTTGTTTGCAATTCAATAATGCAAATTCCGTTGATATTTTTCTTTAGTTTGTTGATTGCATTTTGGTGAAATCTAGGTAGTTTGTTGTTTGCAATTCAATAATGCAAATTCTAGATTTTTTTTAATTCAGTTTATCGTTTGTATTTGCCGAAATTATAGGTAGTTTGTTATTTGTAATTCAATAATACAAATTCTAATTTTCAGTTTGCTATTTGGAGGTCACGGAATCAGCGGCGGTGGCGCGGCAGCGGTGACGCGACGTCGATCGTTTTTGCAGAGTATGAGTTTGTACAATAAAATAACTTTTTTTATGAATTAATTTTATTTTGTAGTTAAATTTGGAAGAGAGATGTTTGGGGGAATTTGTTTTGATAGATAAGTTTTTTGGGGATTTAATTTTGATTTGATTAAGGGTATTTTTGGTAGAATGAATATAATTAATTTATTAAAAGATTGAGATTTTGACTTGAATTTATAGACTTAAATTATAGGGATAATTAGCCATAACTCTCACTAGTGTTTTTTTAATAAGGAGGGATCCAACAATATTTTCAATATTAGTAAAAAATCCACTATTTTAATAATTCCCGAAAATAGCCTTCTGAAAGACACACGCACAAAATCCGTTAATTTGAGATCCCTACCATCGTGTGTGATGGATTATATCCCAAAAAAATAGCTTACCAAATCTTTCTATATACTCCTTGCAAACTCTAATTTTTTTTTATATATAACTTAAATAAATTTAAGTTTTCGTTTTTTGTTATTATTTTATTTAAAAACTATCAATAATAGCTTTAAAAAAATATTTTTCTCTTAATTTTTTATTTAAAAAATATTTTAATTTTTTTAATTTCCGTTTTTTTATTCGGAATCAACTATAAAGATCCTGAAACCAATTATAATATTTCCGAAATCGACTATAATTTCGAGTATTCCTATTTAATTTTTCTTAATTTTAATTTTCAGTTATTTTTGGCATTTTTTCCAGAAAACAACTATTTTTTTGCCATTTTTTTAATAAAAAACAACTATAAATTGTAAAACAACTGTTAAAAAATAACTATTTTTTTCAATTGTTCGATTTTTTCGCCATAATCAACTATTAGAAAACTGTAAAACAACTATATATTAACGTACATCAATTATAAAAAATCGAAATCACCTACAAAGTTGTCGAAATCAACTCTTAAATTATTGAAAATCAACTAAAAAAAATAAAAAACAATTACAAATTATCGAAATTGGCTATGAAATTAAAAAAACCCCAATGGCACTGGAAGTGAGAAGTGGAGATTTCTTCGATGGGGAAGTTGGTTTTCGCTACTCGGCTGACGCAACGCCTGATTTCTTCGACTACAAAAAAGTGAAAACAGCTACAAAAAACTACAACATTATAAAAATCAACTACAAAGAACTGAAAACAACATTATAAAAATCAACTACAACATTATAAAAATTAACTACAAAAAACTGAAAATAACTACAAAAAATCAAAAATAACTTTAACATTAACAAAAACAACTATAACGGTATCGAAATCAACTACAAAAATATATCTTCAAATTTAAGCAAAACTACTATTACTTGGAGCGAATATATCTACAAAACGCAATCTTCTCAGATCCAATTCACCTTCTTCCTCGACTCTTCAACATTCAACATGGCACAATTCTTCGAGATCAAATGCTATTTAATGATTCAATCAAGACACAACGTCATAACTTTTAATCTATGAAAATAATTAATCTAAAAACGAATAAACATTTAAATAACAATGAAATACATAAAAATTTCAAAGAATTTCTAGCAAGATATTATCGGCCTACTGACTTTTTTATTATGTTTTTCATTCTAAGATTTAATTGTAATTTTAATTTTTTTTAATGCTAAAATAACATATAAAAGACGTTAAAATCAGAAACTGAAAACACAAATTTATAAATGTCTTTGTACTATTTCTGTTTTATAATTCTTATTGTATATTCTTCATTATTTATTTACTTATTGTAGAAGTTTAATAAATAAATAAACTCTTAATTTTAAAGGTAAAATTTTTACAACATAAGTTTTCTCAAAATTTTGAATTTTTCCCCTTTTAAATAATAATTATTTAAATTGGCAGGAGTTGTTAATTATTTTATTTTTTTCAGACCTTAGACCTAACGGTGTTAGAATCAAATGTGTGAAAACTAACGGCAAGGGCCACATTGAGACAATTTTTCAAGTGCAGGGGAGCAAATCGATGCAGTCGAGAGTAGCAGGAGGTAAAGTAATACCGAGGTAAAGTTCAAGGGGAAAATGTGGAATTTACCCTAATTTTAAACTTAAGATTTTTATAACATAAGTTTTCTCAAAATTTTGAATATCTTTTGAAAAGACTTTTAAAAACATCTTATTATTGTGAAAAAAAAAACAATAAAATAGATAGCCGATAATATCAAACAACCACACATGTTTACCCAATAAAGTCGGTTGTCAACCATTATCTGGTCCATAATGGTCGGGCCGATAGTGATTTTCAATTTTCAACAAAATCAGATGGTAGGGTCGAGTAGGTAATTGACCGATAATTACCCGACCCGACCATTGGCCAACCCTAATAACAATTACCAACATTTAGTCATTTACAATTTTTTAAAATGTATTTTTTATTATTTATTTTTTGTTCCTTTTGTTTTTGGTTAAAGAAGCAAAATTGTTAATGTTCGGACTCCGAAAATATCTGGCATTAGAAAAAAAACTTGGTGGTGGCAGGTGGCCGGGGTCATTACCAATCAAAATCAAGCATAAAATACGACATTAAGAAATAATTAATAATAATAATTATTTATAAATAAGAGGAGATTTGACAAAAAGAAAATACTAACTTACTAATTCGCGGTGGTGGGCGGCGGCTGCCGGACAAAAACAAAGCGGAGAATAGATGTAATTTTTTGGGAAAAATGACAAGAAAGCTGCTACAACGAAAATTCTATTTTTTCTGTATTATTAGCTCAACGGCTACATACTTTTACTTGCCGACAATGTTTTGAATTCTGATGATGAATTAATTTAGGATAAATTAGGTCACCATGAAATAATGTTAATTTGCGAAAAATTCACTCATATTTGATCGATTACAATTATTTTCTTCAATTACAAATCTCCTTACACATCAATTTTTGCAGTATCAAATTTAGTAGAATCTTACAGGTTATGTGGAATATACTTCAATTTATGCTCATTTTACCTCATTCGAACTCCACATTTTGAAACAAGATAATCATGAGAAGGGCGGACCTGGGGGGTTTTGGGTGGGGGACTAGAATATTTTTTTGGACAAAAATGGTATAAAATTTAACTTTGGAGGGCTAAAGTGTATAAATTAATAGATAAATAACACAAAATATTAAATAAAAAAAAAAAAAGAGTAAAAAAAAAATCATGGGGCGAGGGCCCTCCCAAGACTACCTTGGGTCCGCCCCTGATCATGAGATGTGTATTGTAAATATCAGATTTGGTGCATCAGAAACTGTATTTTTGCTCAAAACTAGTACAAACTAGAGAATATTCTACGAAATCTAGAAGATTAAGTTGAATTTTACACCATAAGGATGAAAATGTAAGAAAATTCATAGTTGATAGGCGGTTGTAATTACGCAAATAAGAGGGGTTTTTTTTTATAATTTGACATTACCTTAGGGGGTTGACCGTAATTCACCAATTAAATTAGGTCAATGCTTACTACTTTATTTAGGGTAAATTACGGCCACTCCTTAAGATAATATCAAATTATAAAAACCATCTTTTGTTTAGGTAATTAAAACGATTCTTTTAAACTATGTATTTTTTTACGAAAAAAACCCTCATTGAATAGATAAATTTAACACCAGAAGAATTGACGTATGAGACACCAAACAGACTTAGAGTTGGTTTTAATTTGCTTTGATTTTTTTTTTTTTATCATTTAGGTAAATTTTGCCAACAATGAGAAGATAGTGGGTAGATATGAGAAATGTTTTAGCAACGTTAAAGCTGTCTTTTTCAATGAGTACCGACCATAACTTTAATCATGGGCTGGACAAGTTAGTACGTACCACAAAGCAACGATTTTTAATTTGGGCAGCTTTCATAATGGACAATGAGTCTATTATTGACTTAGGCCTAAATTATAGGCAAACACAAACTCATGTCCAACCGCAATCGGTCACTATTTATTTAGTTTCAAAACAACCAATTATATATTTGTCAAGGGGTCACTTCTTCTTTTGTGTATATTATTGTTAAAGGTATATTATAATTTATAACTGTCCCTGAGGTAAGATTTATTTACGAAAAAAAAAATCCTCATTTTTTTCATAATTACATTCGCTCCTGCAAGTTGTGAACTTTTTACATTAACATCATTTTATAGGAATGTTGATGTAAGAAATTTACAAGCTGTAGGGGGTGGAAGTAATTTCTAAAATATAAGGGATTTTTCGTTACAGATTTTACCTCAGAGATGATTGTATTTTTATCCTTATTATCATTGCAGACTGTAATACGCTAGTAATTTAAAAGGCACACACCTCATTACTTCCTAAGCAAATTCAAAGCAAACTTGAACACATCTCGCTAACTCAATAGTATGAGACCGACACCTCAATAATTATATCATCTTACAATTGATAAAAACATTAATTAAATATAATTAATATGTACATATAAGAGGTATTAGCATAGGCTCCCTTTGTAATCTTTAATTGTTCGAAAAGTCCATCTGTTAGAAAATTTAACGAAACACCCCCCCCCTGTCGTGTTTTGTGACGCACACCGGTCCTTGCATCAAAATTGTCTGTTGACTTTCATGAAAAGACGAAACTACCCAGTAAATTTTAAACAATCTAATTTTAAATAATAATGGGAAAAGGACGGATGGACGTCGGAGA
The DNA here is from genome assembly GCF_056151865.1 of Erythranthe guttata. Classification (NCBI taxonomy): domain Eukaryota; kingdom Viridiplantae; phylum Streptophyta; class Magnoliopsida; order Lamiales; family Phrymaceae; genus Erythranthe; species Erythranthe guttata. The sequence continues at coordinate 2,496,717 of NC_142542.1, read as the reverse complement.
AGACACCGGAAAAACACGAAAATTAGTATTTGTTCGTGGGGGCAGATGTTTCTTGGGATTTTCAAGGGGTTTGTGATTTGTTTTATTATGGCGAATTTGCACGGGTTGTTGTTGGGTTTTTTGTAGTAGAAAAACGAGCTTGAAGCTTATTCTTTTTTCCCTAGTTAGATTTTTTTGGATCTTGATCAGAACAGAGCTTGGGCTCAAATCTGGGTTTTTTTTTTTTTTTCGAGAGAGCTTGAGGCTTCGAAAGTTAGAGAGAAGAATGAGTTGAAATGTGCTTTACAAACCAATCATCTGAATCCTCTTCTTCGCCGTCGAAGAGTCGCCGGAGTTTTGCCTTTCATCATGGAGGAGCCGCGACCGAAACTAAAGGGCTGATGACCTGTTGCCTGAATGAAAGAATTGGAAAACTGTCCATGACTTAAGAGAGAAGAGGGTCTTTCTAAAATTTGTTGAAAACTTCATTTTTTGGCTTGTTTTCCAAATCTCTAAATTAAAGGGTATTTTAATCTTTTTAGGTTAAAAAACCAACCTTCAATTGCATATTTCGCGAGTGTAGGCCACCATCAACTCGAAAAGGCCTTATTGCCTTTAACTAACTTTAATAGGGGATTGTTACTAATTGTTTTAACACATAAATATTTGTGGCAATTAGAGATATTGCAGAGGTAGTCAGTGCTAAAAGCTTGTACATAATAAACTAATTAATGTTTGGGGCTCTTAGATAGCGCCCCAAACATTACAATAACAAGAAAATATTCAACTTCATTTTTCTCACTAGACAAAAGTCATACTCTTTGAGTAGTTCTATTACTACACTCGTCTTCACCTTCGATCTCCACGATTACCGACGGCCGCCACTGAAGCACCACTGTCTGGACATCAAATACCTCCACCATCGCCAATGCACTACCGTCTGGACCTCATAAACCTCCACTATGGCTGAGGCACCGTCATCTGAACATCAAACACTTCTATTGCCAAAATTGAAACAACCCCCTCTGATAAACCAACAATGCCAAAATTGAAACAACCCCCCTCTGATAAACCAACAACTTCATCTACGGCCCTGACCAATACATCACTATCAGTGCTTCTCCCTTCCGTCGGACACACTCCAGAATTTTTTCCATCGATTTTAGTGTTGTTATGTGACAATTTACGTAATCGACTATAGTCGATTACGAAACCAACTATGTTTCTTGTATAGTCGATTTATTATTTTATATCTAATATATGCTTTAATATGTTAATCAACTTATAATTAATTAATAAATCAACTACACAAACAGCTTGGTCGATTTACGTCTGGTTTAATCCAAAATTTCGTGAAAAAAAAAACATAAAGTAATCAAGAAATTCGCGGAAAACATAAGAAGGAGATTATCACCAATTATTATCAAAAGGTGGACCTACGTCAATGCAATTTCAAGACGGATGATGTTTCACTAATTCTCCCTTAATATTTTATATAAGTTTGGATTAAAAATATGTATATGTGTGGCACAATAACCGTACCTTGGTGTTTGGCTAAAAAAAGTATTGTCTTAAAAGACAAAAAATAAATAAATTAATATAAAATATTGTCTTTTGGACTCTGATTTTGACCCTTTTAAAAGAGCAAATTGGACAATTGTTTCTACTATGTCTTAATGATTTCTACGCCTTTCCAATAGGGGACACATTATTATCTATATAAGTAGACAATATAGTATACAAGTTGTGCAAGTTGGCAACTTAGTTAATTTCATCTTTTTGGATTCGAAATTTATTATTAAAAAAGGGTCGACAATTTTATACGCAATTGGGGTTTTTTTTAATTGGGGGAATTAGGGAAAATTCTTTAAATCAATAGCGATAAGAACGCGCTAATTTAGAGAGAAGTTCTTTTTCTTTCTTTGTACAAAAGTACAGTATTACATCGATAAATTAATAATCTCGTTTAAATAATATATTTTCTTGGTCCCGACTCGAAAGTGATGTGCCAAAAAATATTTTATTAAATTAATATTTCGATAAATTAATAGAATTTGGTTGATCCCAACTACAATAATGTAAAGAGGTTTAAGTGTATGTTGCATTGTATTAACTAGAAGTCCATAATAATAGTACAATTTATGACAAATGCATATTTTTATATTTAACATATACTTTTTACTAAGATGGAATTGAATTTTGAAAAACCCAAACCAGGGAAGTTGTACGTCTGTTTGTTGGCTTTTTAGTATAATTTAAATCAATGCAACTGGACTTTATATGAGATTATGGTCAAAATATTAATCTCGGAAAATAGTGAAATGCAGAGTTTTAATTTTTAATTTATTCTTAAGTACCATATAATTCAAATTTTTAAATACTCAAAATACAAAAAAAATGTAGCTCTATTTATGCTATGTAAAGATATTATCTTAGGGACCCCTCGTATGCAAACTAACCACCAAGAGGATAACACTATGTTGCAAATCCCCTCTTTTTTTATAAAAAAATTGACATACCTCTGGGCCAATTTGAAGTACTTAAAATGCCCTTTTAAATCAGTTTTTAACCATAGCAAACTCATATCGGTATCTCTTCTTCTCTCAACTTACAGATCCAAATTCCGACCCCCGAGGTCTCCAACCGGTGATGTTGCTTCCCGCAGTCATAATTCTCTCTCGGGTGGTTGTAATTCGATGGTTTAACTACCGTTGGATTCCTCTCGTCGCGATCTTCTTTTGGTGGTGATTTCATTCAGTTTGGAACACTGAATCTGTTTCTGCAAATTTTTTTTTCTTTAGATTTTGCAATTGCAGCGTAATGGAAGCCATTGATCTTCTCCTTGAAGATGTCAAAAATTTTGGTTGAAGTTACATATGCTTTAAATTACAGTGTTCTACAGACTGTATACATTGTTGTACATTACTAGTTATATTAGTAACATGTAGTTACATATGCATATATCTGAGTATTTTTTATTTGTATTTGTTGGTTATGAGGTAATTTATAATATAAATACGAAACTGTAAAAAATTTGTTGTTGGGGTTTATGAATTTTTTTTGTATATGTCAATATTCGTGCATGTACAAAATTTGTCGACTAAAAATTGGGTAAAAAGAAAGAATATAACTACGAATGACTATAGTTTACTACAGTTACATGTAGTTATTTTCAGAACAGTAATCATATCGATTTAAAAAAAAAGTAAAAACAAAATAATAAAAAAATATATAAATGATAAATAATAAATTAATCAAATGGGTATTTAAAAAAAATCAACAAATAAAAAAATTAAATAATCAGTGAAAAATGCTAAATGCATGCCAGAAATGCTTAATGTAGTTTGGCCGAAAATTGCATATAAGGGCATTATTGTACTTTTGCATTTACAGGGGGTATACCAAATTTTGGCTTGCGTTTATCCCTAGTTTATTAGGCGAGCTGTGTATATACAATACTATTCTAAGTGCAAATTGATGGATGAAAACCTTGTGATTAAAATAGCAAATACAATAGAACATTGATAAATTAATACTCGATAAATTAATAACCTCGCTTAAATAATATTTTTTTCCGGTCCCGACTCGGGGACAACGTACTAAATTAATAATTCGTTAAATTTATAAGATAACATACTTTCGAAAATTTTAAGAAGCCCCATATAATATATAAATTAATAATGCATAAAAAAAAAATTAAAATTACATGGTACAATATATATTTTATAGATCTATGAAGGCTTAATACAATATAATTTAATTGTTGATTGTTTTTTGTTAAAGTTCTCATTACCATCAATCTCGTCCCTCGCTTTTCTTAAAATGGTCAGAACTTTCGGTATAGTTTTCTCATAACTCAATATAAATCGTTATATATCATTGTTACTTTGAGAGCTTCAGTTTGTGAAATGGGCTCTATAATGCATTGAAGTAATGATATAATGAATAATATACACGTAAAAAAATTAAAAAAAAATGTATTTATTAAAAATAATAATAAAAGTAATGTCACAAATTAATAAATTATTAATTAATGTATAAATTAATAATTATTAATTTATCGACAGGTTGATATTTCGCTAAATTAATAAAATTTTGAAGGTTCCAACTCTATTAATTTATGGAGATTTAAGTGCACTATCAACAAAATAACTAGGTTGCGGTTTCAGAATTTTATAAACTATTGAAATTTAACCATGTTAAAATTCGAATCCTCAAAAATACAAAACATGAATTTCATAAATCTTTTTGTTAGTTTTCAGAATTTGGACGGACCAAATCATAGTTAACAATTTTGAGAAGATTTTCAATTTCTTCGGAAGTGAAAGAACTTATTCCAACCCAATAAGTAATAAGAAAAAAATATGGAAAATAGAAAATTGAAATTTCAAAAGTTGGAATGAAAAGATTTTCTAAAATTGATTTTTTTTTTTTTTTTTGGACAGTTACTAGTTACTGACAGAATTCATGCATGTCATAAATGGTATGAAATATACAATAATATTGACATTATGAAAGCATTGTTGGAAAATAGTGGATATTTTGAAAATTGAAATCAATTGAAAATTTAAATTTCATATGCATTCTGATTCCGATTATTATATAATAATTTTGTGAGAAAAAAAAAATATATCGAATGGAATTTTTAATTCTGAAACCAAATGAGGTTTGAATTGAAGTATTCATCTGAGTTGTCATATCATTTATTTAAGTAAAGAAGCAAGTCAAAGCGTGATTTATGAAATGTCATTTTTCTTCTACAAGCTTATGAGTTATGACATGCTCATTTAGTGGTGTAGGAAAACAGTCCCAACGTCTACTTGGCAGGGCCCCCACCGATTCTTTCGACCTTACACTCGGTGTTTTCGGTCATAAACATCGGGCGAGTCTTCTACTGGCATGTGTTATATTTAATTATTTATTATATATTCCCTCACTTGGGTTAACCTGTTGAAGTTTTAGAAAAATACAAAGAAGTACACATGTCAGCAGAAGTTTTACCCAATGTTTATCACTGGGTGTAGGATCGAAAGAACCGCCCTACAGACCTACCCATGTTACTAAATATTCAAATTCTTATAAAATAAATACTCAAAAAGTAATTTATTTTTGTTCTTAAAATAAATCAATTAAGAAAGTTATGACAAAATACAAGTTATCATTTTTTAAGGGTAAATTCCACGACGTTAGTCATAATTTATTTTTTATTTTGTTAATAATTATTTAAACTAGGAGGGGTGGTTTTTTTTTTTTTTTTTTAATTTTCAGACTTGGATCAAACACTGTTAAAGTCAAAGGTCTGAACGGTTAGGGTCACATTTAGACAAATTTTCAAGTGCACGGGGCAAATTGATACAATCGAGAATAGAAAGTGGTTAAGTGATATCGAACTAAACTATAAAAGGAAAAAGTGAAATTTACCCTTTTTTTTTTAAATGCTCTTATTATGGGCGTTTTTGCAATTCAACCAATTTATTTATGTTTTTTTAAGACGATAAGCATCTACGAAGACAGTTTAGATTTTAGAATTAGATTAGCTGATCAATATCACCTATTAGATTAGATGCCCAATTCTTGACTGAATAAATATTTAAATATTAAAAAACAAATCTTGAATATTGCATAGGTATTAAACTATTAATAATTCTTATGTGGTGGTGGAAACTCATGGCCGGTGAAGGGCTTAATTTGAAATATAAAAAATTATAATTAATTAATTTGCTAGATTTTCAATGAAAGACTTGTTTTGTCCTTTCCTACTCTATTTACTACACAGTCAACATTTTTTATTTCATGTCAAGTGTAATCCACATCTGCATTCATATTTCTGCAACTTGCTATTTCATTTGCACCCTCAACTCTCATTAATTTATTAAAAAACCCTCAACTCTCATTATTTTACTTTTCAATCCACTACAAGGTTCTTCATTTCTTTTTTCACTTCTTTCATATTTTTTTTCCATCTTTAATTGCTAAAAAATTTACTCCCTTGGTTTCATGTTAAGGTAGTGTTTGCAAATGCTTTTTGAAAGTGATTATACGGTTTTTTTTGCTCATAATCTGTTTTTACGTGTTTGCAAAATCAACTTTTGCTTTTGCTTCTCTTAAAATAATCTGCTTTAAGCCATTTTTTTAAAAGCACCCATAACCCTGTTTTTTCTATTAAGTTCATTTTCTGGAATATTTGCAAACACCCCCAACTTTTAGAAATAAGCACTTAAAACTAACTTAAATCACAATCACTAACTTCTGCTTTTAAATAATCATTTGCAAACACCACCTAAGTGTCACTTTAGCCATAATTTTTTTTTTCTTTATATTGAATGTCACTTTAGAATTTTAAAATAGAAGAACTTCTTTTTGTTCAACTTTATCCTAGCATTAATGAAAAAATAGACCATCATATTTTTCATTTTCGAACATAGTTGTACGACCATCGTTGAAGCCATTTGAATGCATCATTCCATTCCATATGCAATAATTAAATACTCATAGGAAACAGTTTCAACTTAATTCAAATTTACAACAACATGAGCTTTATACAAATTTACAACAACATGATGTAACTCGGTAATCTCTAGTTCTTTTATCTCCCACCCACGATGAAACTCGCGATCATCCATCTCTTCTCTCACAATAATTACAAAACTTTGAAAAAACTTCCCACAATCACCCCAAAATCTAATGTACAATCAATCATTCACACTCCATTTAATCTCTACCACTACCACAATTCCATCACCATTTTTAAGCTTTTGTAACTTCGATGTACATTCTATATTATCTATTCTAATGCATCCTAAAAGTAAGAACTACATAGTATTTGTTGCATTAAATTTTAAACACATTTGACAAAGAATCTGAATTCGATTCCGGATATGGTACGTTTACGACGATCGGTTGCTAAGACAATCCGATTAAAGAAAATCCACCACAAGCTAGATGGTTATTGATCATGCTACACCGGATCATACACGCCGGGTGATTTTTAATCATTGATATAGTTAATAACATGAATGCGTGCATGATTATATGCAGGTGATCAACAATTAATAATCACCCAATGTATTTCACCAGATGTAACATTAAATAAACCCAAGCTATATACAACCTCGAGATTTTCCTAGGGACCAAAAAGTGTGAAAGGAAAAATATCGAGGGTCAGAATTGAATTTGAGAGCGACTCCAAAGAAATTGTATTGTCCATTCAAAGAAAAATATAATAATAAAATATTATAGAATATAGTATTATTATAATATACGAATTGATAAGGTAAAAATAAATAAAAGTATATTTAGTTTAGTTTCCCCACCACAACTATTGAACTTTAAAAATTTGAGGTTAGTCCCCAGTTGTTTGTGTTTCTTGGGATCCGATCCATCTTCACTTTGATCAGAATCCACTCCCATTCACAAAAACCCTCAACTGAAATTAACTGAATAAACAAAACAATTATATATTAGTATTAAATAATCACCTCTCCTTCTTCCTTCTTCTTTCTCTCTTCCTCTCTCTCTCTCTCTCTCTCTCTTGCATTCTAGGTAACCTATTTTCTTTTTTTCTTTTTTTTTTTTCTTTTTATTGCTCTGTGTTTTCTTATTTTTGCCGGGTCAGGTCAGGTACAATAATCTTGGAGAGTTGACTATTTTTTTTTCTTCCTGATTCAAAATCAAAATTTAGGGGGTTCATTTATTTATTTAATTTATTTATTATTACAAGTTTTGGGGTTTAATATTTTGTTTGCCTGGTGAATATGGAAGTCAACGTATCAGAAGAATTAGTCTGACATTGCTGAAACCTTTGCAGGAAGGAGTAAAAGGGGAAACTCGAGCTCTAACTGTATAAAACCAACACTGTAAGATTTACTAAATATTTCTTGTTTTAATTTGGGTTTTTTTTTTCTTGATATTTAGTGGTGTTTGAAATAGGAGAAATCTCTGACATTAAATAAGGTTGCAAGAACTAGAATGTAAAAAAGCAAGGATCTTTGTACCCATTTCTTGAATTGTGGGATCTGTTAGTTTCATCTTAGATTCTTGTGTTCATGATATATTTGTTATATTTGCAAAGAATCAAAAAAAAAAAAAAAAGAAAAAAGAAAAAGAAAAAGAAAAAGAAATCACATTGTTCACATCTCTAAATAAGCTTATTCTCATTTTTTTGTTACCACAAGGTATGAAAGTGAGAAAGAGATTACACAAGTTGTTGTGTGCCGAACAACGTTCGTCGAGAAGAGCCCATGAGAAGAACATTCCGGATTATTCTAATTCGTGACTGAAAAAAAAAGAAAAGAAAAAAATCTTCGGACATTATGCATGTCTGGCCCGGTGGCCATTGTGAATCATGTCCAAAGAGCACTTTCTCTCTCCGGCCGTACGAAATCGCTCGACTCTCTCTCCACCGACAAAACAAACACAAACGGAGGAGACGTTTCTCGCTCCTCCGAAACCAACAACCCCTCCTTTAGAGCAGCCGTAGACATCTCTCTCCCCAACGGGGAATCGTACTCCGGTTCTCTCCTCGGTAACACACCCGAGGGTGCAGGGGACTACCTATGGTCCGACGGCTCCAAATACTCGGGCGAATGGAGCCGCGGCATGAGAAACGGCACCGGGAAACTCCAATGGCCCTCAGGCGCTCTCTACTCCGGCGAGTTTTCCGGTGGCTACATCCACGGTACCGGGACCTACACTAGGCCCGATAACACGACCTACAAGGGCAGGTGGCGATTGAATCTCAAACACGGCTTAGGGTATCAAAACTTCCCAAATGGAGACATATTCGAGGGTTCGTGGATGCAGGGCACTCCGGAAGGTCCCGGAAAGTACGTATGGAATAACGGAAACGTCTATTTAGGGAATATGAAAAACGGGAAAATGTCGGGGAAAGGTACACTCACTTGGACGAACGGCGATTCGTTCGAAGGGAGCTGGTCGAACGGGACTATGCATGGATTCGGAATATACACGTGGAGCGACGGGAGTTGCTTTGTCGGAACTTGGACGAGGGGTTTGAAGGACGGAAAGGGTACTTTTTATCCGAAAGGGAACACGCTGCCAGCTGGACAACAGCTGTACCTCAACGCTCTGAGAAAGCAAGGTTTGCTGCCCGATGTCAAGAAACAGAACCAAGTTTCTTCGGTGGACGTCAGAAAACAAAACCCGTCGGATAAATTCGCAAAGGAGGGGCTTTTTGGTAATATTGAGCAGTCTCGACCGACGAATGTTTCTTTGGAGAGAAGGTGGAGCCTTGAAGTTTCGATCGAGAAAGTGATAGGGCATGTTAGATCTTCAAGCGTGACCGATAATGGTTTGGAGGGTGGAGAGTATAACAACAACGAAGATGATTTGAATACGCCGATATTGGAGAGGGAGTACATGCAAGGTGTGCTTATAAGTGAGCTCGTGTTGAGCGATCGGTTTTCGCCTTCTTCTAGAAGGGCGAAGAGGCGGCAGAGGAGGCTTGCTAGAGAGATAAAGCGGCCCGGCGAACAGATTCTTAAAGGGCACAGGAGTTACGATTTGATGCTCAGTTTGCAGCTTGGTATCAGGTATGGATAATTTATTAACAAATGCAGATTCTTATTTTATTGTACTAAAGAATCTTATTGTTATTTATGATAACTGATGTTGGTTTATAAAAAAAAAACGAGCAGATATACAGTGGGTAAAATAACTCCGATACAAAGGAGAGAAGTGAGGGTGACTGATTTCGGGCCTCGTGCGAGCTTTTGGATGACCTTTCCTAAGGAAGGCTCGCAACTTACACCGTCACATCAGTCAGAGGATTTCAAGTGGAAAGACTATTGCCCCATGGTTTTCAGGTTTTTTTTTTCTCGTTTGATTAGCATCGTAAAACAAAACTATGCTTGTCGTGTGGAATTTTTTTTAAAAATTTTTTTTGGGGTTATTTTTAGGAATCTGAGGGAAATGTTTAAGATAGATGCAGCAGACTATATGATGTCGATATGTGGAAATGATGCACTAAGAGAACTTTCTTCTCCGGGGAAGAGTGGCAGTGTCTTTTTCCTTTCTCAGGATGACCGATTTATGATCAAAACATTGCGCAAATCGGAAGTTAAGGTTAAATATCTCGTTTCTGAAACTCCGTTTGCTTTCTTTCTTTCTTTCTTTCTTTCTTTCTGTTCCGTGATGCTTAACTTTCTTTAGGAACCGTTTTGTGAACACTAATTGTGATTGGCTTTTAAATACTTAAGACTGCTTTTGGATTGAAGGATTTGAAATCCATCAAAATTGCTTCAAAAAAAATACTAATTTTCGAGGGCTATGAGTTTGTAATTTATTGTCGAATGACTCAAAAGAAAAAAGAGATTTCGACCTTCCTTAGGGCTTTGTTTGGTTAATGGAAAGATTAGCCTAGAACTAGGAAAAAGCTATTTTCTCAAAAAGAAAACGAGTAAAAGCGAAGAAAAAACTATTCCTCTCACGATCGGATGTTGTGGGCCGGTCGAATGTCATTAAATTCAAATTTTTGTGACTACTTTTATTGGAAACCAAACATATTTTGTGATCTCGAAAAATTCGAGATTTCATTAATTTCTCGTTCACCTGAAATCGATTTCGAGAAATTAAATATATACTAAACCGAATCTACTCGAAGTGTAGATCATGATTTTACCGTATTTTTTCCATTTTCACCAAATGGACACCACTTAAAAGAATTTGTCAAAGTTGGGTCAAAATCCAATCTTTCCGACAAGTGCGTAGATTTATTCGTGTTTGCTAGATTTATTATAAACCCGAATAATGATCTAAAAAATAAAAAATGCAGGTCTTGTTGAGGATGCTCCCAAAGTACCACCATCATGTGCGCATACACGAAAACACTCTCATAACTAAATTCTTCGGTCTTCACAGGATTAAACCCTCTAGTGGTCAAAAGGTAATTATTTATTAAATTTCGTTTCTTTTTGAGGTGGCTAACAAATTTTTTCAATCATGTCGTATTTTGGGAAATAACTCTTGCCTCTTTGCAGTTCCGATTCGTAGTAATGGGAAATATGTTCTGCACGGAGTTAAGGATCCATCGAAGATTCGATCTGAAAGGTTCTTCTTTGGGACGTTCTGCTGACAAGGTCGAAATCGACGAGAGTACAATACTTAAGGATCTCGATTTAAACTACTGCTTTTATTTGGAACCTTCTTGGCGAGATTCCCTACTACAGTAAGTGGGATTATAAACTAATTTAGTGATATTTGGAATGAAAAATAAATCTTTTTAAATCATGAATATTTGCTTTCTAATTTGACGAGCTGGAATATTTCTAGAAACTTCCGTCTAATTTTACGTAGATTATAGTTGACATGCGTATGATTTATGCTGCTCGTTTATTTTATATATATATAGGCAGATCGAAATAGATAGCAAATTCTTGGAATCGGAGAACATAATGGACTACAGCCTATTGTTAGGCGTTCATTATCGAGCACCACAACATCTACGCTCTCTTATGTCTTACAGTCAACGCAGCATTTCTGTTGACGGATTGGGAATCGTAGCTGAAGATGGTAAGTTGAAATTTGTATCGACTTTTAACTGAAATGATAAATGTCGTTTCCATTTTACTAATACCGCTTTTGAAATTGAACGTGGCTTTGACCCTTTTCTGGTCGACAAAATTCAAAATTCACGGAGACTGTAGTCTTTTGGGTTAGCTTTTGAATCCAACTTGAATCAGCTCTAGATTGGATGTCCGATGACAAAGTTATGCATGAACGAGTTAATTGTTGATTCATGCATATATTTCTCACCCGAGATTCAATCTTGGTAATACAAGTTGGATTAGAAAGCTAATTCAAAGAACTACAAATTTCGTGTTTTGAGTTTCGCCAAATCCAGGCTCGAAAATTGTCAAAGTCACGGTAGAAGTCGAAACGGTATTATTAAAAGCGAAACGGCATTTATCACATCCCTAAACTGAAAATTCAAAATTAAAAAAAAAATTGAGTTCTTTACATTTAATTTGGTGATGATTCGAAAATCAGAGTGTATGGAGGATGAAATATCTCCGGAAGGCCTTGTCTTGGTGCCACGTGGCACTGATGACAACAGCGTGGTTGTGGGCCCACATATTAGAGGCAGCCGATTAAGAGCTTCATCTTCAACCGGTGACGAGGAAGTTGATCTACTCCTTCCTGGCACAGCTAGGTAACTTCATCATGCGCCCAATTTTAAATCATCAATTATTATATTTAAATTTATTCGTCGCACTTTTAATAATTTCTGGTTTTTTTTTAAATCAACAGACTACAAATCCAGCTGGGGGTGAATATGCCGGCAAGAGCGGAGCATATTCCGGGACATGACCGGACAGAGATGTTTCACGAGGTTTATGATGTGGTCCTGTATTTGGGCATTATCGATATCTTGCAAGAGTACAACATCGGTAAAAAGATTGAGCATGCGTATAAATCTGCGCAATTCGATTCTTTGTCGATCTCTGCTGTGGACCCCACATTCTACTCGGCACGGTTTTTGGAGTTTATTCAGAAGGTTTTTCCACCGAATGCTGTGTTGGGTTAAAAATGGCACAGCCAGTTTAGTCCCGTTTTGACCTTGTACTATGTTGTATCCTACGACTTACCTTGGTTAATAAAACTTGCGATTTCAATTCTGTATATTTGGATAATTTTGTTTTTTTTTCTTGACAAGATTATGGAGTATGTTAGCGTTCGATCAAACGCCTTTAAAACGGGAAGTAATCTAGAGTATCCACATGCTTAATTCAGTTTGAACTTTGTTACGAGGGCTCATATGTTCGTTCTATTGTGGTACAAACATTATTTTATATTGCCCATTCATCATGTATTACATGTTTTGTATTAAACATTGAGATTCGACACAGTTATTCATCCGTAAAGTCAAATGAATTCTTCAAATGACGGACTAGGAACTTTTTCAAATTTTGAGGCGAACAAAAAAACAATATCCGATAAACTTCAACAATTGCTCATAGCCAAGAATCTTAAATACAATCAAGTTCAAAGGTAATTTTGCCTTCAGAAGTAGAGTGGCTTTGCACAAACGGAACTCCGAACTACAACCGAGAAAATCATAATAAAACTACCATTAACTGCTACCATATTCAACAAAATCTCTACCCATCTTAGTATCACATTCATTAATGAAGGTTTTCCATAGCTTTCAGTTCGCATCGAGTTGAAATGGCGTACACGCTATATAATGACCCGACGGTTATCTGCTTGTGGTTGTAATAGAGAATGCAGGAGACAGAGTCAACCCATGTTCGGGGGAGGAGGCGGTGGGGGGTATGGCCCCTGGCCCTGCATTTGAAACCCTTGAGGAGGCATCATAGGAGGCGGCGGCCTTCCCATCTGGCCACCAGGTGTAAAATTTGCCATAGGACCACCGCCGACTGGTGGTGGTGGTTGAGCAGGCATATTCCCACCTGGCGGCATAGGCCTTGGTCCATTGCCCATCACAGACGAAGGAGGGGGTCCTTGTGGTGGAGGTGGCGGCGGACCTTGGGGTGGTGGAGGCAAATGCCTAGCTGGCGGTGCGCCTGCTGTCCCGTTAGCGGTAGGAGGAGGAGGTGGGGGTTTAGCCTCTGGTGGCTTTATCTTGAAGTACAACTGCAACTGCACATTCACATAACAATGTCACGATGTCATTAAATAAAAATAAAAAATCAAATCAACAAAATTTTAATATTTTTTCTAGTAATAGAAGTGAATGAGAAGTCATAAAGAATGGAGCAGACTTCACTTATTGCAATTAAGGTTCTGCAAATCGTTATTTTGCAAGAATTATCGGATTACCCACAACAAACAAGCAAAAGGGCAAATAGCCCCAAATATATGTATATAAACATGATCCGAATTCCGATATTGGTAAATATGTAGACATAACTAATGCAGGGACCTTCATTCTTACACCTAAAAGGGTGGATCGTAATGACTTGTAAATAACTCCATAGAAGAGGTGACATGGGTAGCCTTAAGTATTCAAATCCAGACTAAGTTATATGCTAAGGCCTCGTTTGGTTGGGAAGATTAGCCATAATTAACTAAATAATTGGACTTTATTTGATGTTTGGTATCCTTAATAACTTGCGGGGTCGACCCGCAAATATTATATTATCATGGCTTATCTTGCCGTCTAGGAATGTTTTTTTATTGGATCTTCCAAGGTCCAATAATATAATTGGGTTTCATTAGATTATTTAATCTTATCTTGGCAACCAAACGAGGCCTAAACATAGGGATTCAGAAGAAGCTGAATGTTGATGTTTAAAGCAAATAGAGCGTACAAAATAACAAGAGACAAGATTCAGGCATACCGTGAACATCTTTGAGTCGGGATCCCAGTGGGAGAAGAACTTGGGAGTTGATTTATCGATCTCTGTACTTGGAACCTAAAAAACAAATATCGTTATAGACAGTAATGATTAACCATGAATAATCGACTTGCATAAATTGGCACTTAAGTATTTATTACCTTAAAAGATATAATTTCATATGGTTCAGCAGCAAACAGAAGAAACTGATATCTTTTATCAAACGGTTGAAGTTTCTGCAAGCACAAGCAAATTAAAAGAGGATTGTTAAACAATGTGTAGACAGGATCAGCAATATTTTATACATAGTCTCTGGCCCTATGTAATGATAGAAGGTACGTACCTGCTCAAAGGATGACATAAACCGATGCCTTGGTTTTGTATTATCTTCAATCTCGGGGTATTCTATCTGCAAAAGTACCAAATAATATTATTTACCCCGGCCAATACAATAAATATCAATTAAGTTTCTTCAGCAAGTTAATATAATCCCAAAAAAAAAAATATAAACAAATTTTGGCTGGAAAAGTTCCTAAAGCTAAGTTCTTTCTTCATCGACCAGATAGAAACATCATAACAATATAACTTATTCCAAAACAAATAAAAATAAAATAGGCAATGCATGAAATAGCTATATACTCGTGATAGTTGGCATGAATAATTACACATCAAAATCACAGAAACACGCAGTACTAGCATCTGTGTTCCATGTATCAAAATTATCTCATACTTACTTGATCATGTATCGATTATCATGCAATACACCGATTATCATGCAATACACCAGGCTCAGTTCTTTATAAACCAACAACAACAAAAATGAATAAGAGCTACTTACTGTGCAAATTGCAATAGGTAAGAGTTTATAAATAGATTGGATACAACTTGTTCAAAATATAACATACGAGAAGCGACGAATGCATACCTGGAAAAGTAGTGACCTCTGTTTGGTCTCAGGGTCGAATTGCTTAGTAACACGATAACCAGGTCTACCGATTTTAACTGCCAGAAGATGAAAATTGTTCAACAATTAGAAGATACAGAGGTAAAACCGTAAAAGCTAAATAATTATATACACGGATAGTGTTCGCAATAGGAATTCGAACTAATAAACCATCCCAACCTTTTTTCCCCAAACATCGAAGAAATAAAATGCATTGCATTAACAGACACACCAAATCGACAATATCTATGCAGTTAAACAAAAGGAATATCTAAGGAACATGGATTTTCAACAACCACGGAAACTTAAAAACACCATTCCACAAGTGAAGGATATAAATTATGTTGTAATTCATGAATTAAGTAAATTGCAAAAAAAAAAAGAAAAAAAGAAAAGGAAAATAGGGTTAGGAAGTAACCGTTTTTCTTGAGGGAAACTTTGCGCTTATGAGGCTGCGGCTGAGCGGGAGCTTCTTTGGCTTCGCGAGCGGCTCGCTTAGCCAAGTTGGTCTGGTGGCGCTTTCCCTGAGTATGCGCTAAGTAATTCCCCTCGTTGTTATGCAGTGTTAAACATAGTTTACACTCGTAGCTGCAAAATTCATTTATTTTATTTATTTCAAAACAAAATCGAAAAAAAAAATGAAATTGAAATTGAAATTGAAATTTGAATCAAGCAACGAGAATGTAGGGAGAGTATAGAATTCTAGGGCTATGTTATTATACCTTCCGAGGTGGTTTCGCATGAAATAGGGATCTTTAGCTAAATCGATGGTTTCTAGGGCGAGTCGGCGGAGACGCTCGCGGCGGTCGATGGCCTCGTTCTGGGCGGAGGCGGCGCCTCCGCCTCCAGGCTTCGAACCCCACTCTCTGTCCATTGTTTGTGGTGGTGCTCGACAAGTTTCAAATCTGCGGGGAAGATGGTGAGTGTTTTTGAGGAGGGATGGGCAATTTTTGAGGGGTTTATGCGTTCGGGTTCAGTAAACGGGTCTGGGTTACTTTTTAAGGTAAAATTCATTTTGCACCCCTGTATTATGCGAAATGTACCATTTACCCCCATAATGTATGGAAACATCAAACACCCCCTACCGTTAGTTTTTTTTTTCCTAATTCCGTTAGTGAAACCTTTTGACCGGCTGTTCTTAAGAGTTGTTGACTTTTTTTTTACTCTATGTATAAATAAGTTGCTTGCTTTTGGCCATTTTTCAGTAGATTTTTCGCTATTTTCAACCCTCTTTTTTTCACTTTATTCAGCCATTTTTTTAGCTTTTCAGCTTTTTTCTCTTTTGTTTATGCATAAAAAAATTAAAAAGTCGGATCAATAAGAATGAAGCTTTGCATATCATAAATGCAAAAGCCAAAAAAAAAAAAATTGAAAATCGTTAAAATCTAAAAGAAACCTTAAAATTGAAATAAAACCTCATGAAAGAATTGCAAATTAAAAACAAATCTTTTATATTATAATTGCAAAAGCCCCCAAAAAATAAAATTGAAAACCCCTAAAATCAAACACTAAAATCGACAAAAAACCATAAATGAACGTTAAAAACCGTCAAAAATCCACAAAATTAAACTTAAAAAAATTAGGGATTATATCATACATAAAGCAGGGTAAAATAGTTATTTCACGCTCAGGAGCGTTTAATGTTTTATATACTTCATGGGGTAAATGATACATTTTGCATATTACATGGATCCAAAATAAAATTTATCATACTTTTTATGAACTGTGCCGGTGAGAGAAACCAATTACACAATCTGAGTGTTTGTAAATTCACAACACTACATGATTCTCTGCAGGTAGAAAAATTGAAACATCTTTTGTACCGAAGTATACGTAAATTTTCGGTACCGACAATGTATGTTACATTTTCGATACCGTTTCCACTTTCCACTAATATTTTGGGGATCAAGATTTTGGCAATTGTGACCGTAGAAATTCTCACCATGTGAATTTAAGTGTAGGAACGGTCTAAATTAGGGGTGAAAGTCGGATGGATCGGATCAGAATTAGCCTTTTCGGAAAATTTCCAAAAAGAATCGGAAGTACAAAATCAATTCCAATTCCAATTCCAAAATTTTCGGAATTTCTAATTCCAAAAGGCCCGGAAATTTCGGAATTTCGGAAAAAAAATCAGAAATCACATAAGCTTTAAAATTTCAAAACTTAACCGAAATTTTCTAAAATGTTCATAATTTTTCGAAAATAAGAGCATGCACGTCGATAAAAGTAAAACTAATAACTACTAAATTTCAGCTCAAAAAAATAAATAAAAATAAACACAGCATATTATCCAATAAAACTTCTCACAACAATTCATTATGTCAAAATGCTAAAACAAAACTGATAGGAGTATTTTTTGGAAAATAAGCATTATATAATATATACTATTTATAGGTGTATTTTTCGGCAAAAAATCGGAATTTTTCGGAATTAAATCGGATCGGAAATCGGAAATTCCAAATTTATTTTATATAATTCCAATTCCAATCCAATCCAATCCAAAAAAATCGAAAAATTTCGGAAGTCGGACTGAAAAGAGTTGTTCCAAAATCGGAACCGGCGAAAATTGGAAAATCCGTTCCAATTTGCACCCCTTGTCTAAATCAATAAAAATAAATAAAAAAAATCATTAGTTTTTTTTTTCCTAGATCACAGGATTTCATTTATATATCGATGCTGTAAAATTATATAGACTTTGTAAATCGTTTCGACTCTCATATTTTTCTTTATTCCACATTATATACTATAAGATTAGATTTGTATTGCTCTTAATTTTATATTTTATCTATTTATTTATGTTCCATTGTGTGGTTACCAAAGTTTAATCTATGCATATCCATTTTTAGGAGAATTTTTGGATGAAAAGATATAGTAGATTTACAGTCATTTGTGTAATTACAAATATGACCCTTTAATTATTTCCAGAAAGAATAAACCCCACCCCACCCCACCCCCAAATTGCAAAACCCTCATCCACCACCGGTTCACAGGGCGGCGTTCACAGTCGATACACCAGACCGGGACTCCATATCCCCACACACACAGTAGGCGGAGAGAGAGAGAGAGAGAGAGAGAGAGAGAGAGAGAGAGAGAGAGAGAGAGAGAGAGACGTAAGAGAGAGAAAATGGTGGTTCGTTTGAGGCTGTCGAGATTGGGATGCCGGAACAAGCCGTTCTACAGAGTGATGGCGGCGGATAGCAGATCCCCTAGAGACGGCAAGCATTTGGAAGTCCTCGGCTACTACAATCCCCTCCCCGGTAAATCTTTATTTCCAATATTTATTTTTTCCAGATAATTGTTGAACTATACATACATACATGGATATTTCAAAGCTTGAGCTTGTATTATCATCTAATTGAAGCTCCGAATCCATCCATATAACAATGGCAGATAATTCTATTTCTCTTAATCAACTGAAATAATTTAGACACGTAGACTAGGCTTCTCATAGCAAATCATTCTTATTTTGGTTGTTTAAAGTTTCAAGTGGAGATGAAAAGTGAAAACTTGATGCCTTGGAGGAGTAATTTCATTAAGGTGCTGTTTGGCAATGCCTAACATTAAAGTTGTAGTAGCAAAGGAGTCTTGCAGATCGGAAGTATTCGTGTAAATGCCACGTTTTAAAAGAATTCAAATCTGTGTGCTTAGATGTGGAAAAAATCAACTGCGCCGATTCCGACACGAAATTTTCTGATTTTGGAACAGTATTTTTCAATCTGAATTCCGAAATTCCGAGTTCCGATTTTTCCGAAATTATTTGAATTGGAATTGGAATATATATGAGATTCCGATTTTCGATGCGATTTTAAGTTCCTAAAATAATCCGAAAATTCCAAAAAAAAAATTCCGAATATTACACTTAAAATACCAGTATTAAAAAAATAGAAATTCCGAATTCCGCTGATTCCAATCCAAAATTTTCCGATTTGAACAAATTTTTTCATTCCAATTTCCGAAATTCCGATTCCGTTGGAACGGAATTGGAACTATTTTTTCACTTTTGAAAAAAATCGAAGTTTTTTATCCGATTGGGCTTATTCCGATCCGATCCGATCCGTCCAATTTACACCCCTATAACTAGGTCAGAAAATTGGGCAACTAGGTGATTTTTAGAATAATAGATTAAAATTTCATTAGCAATAATGCTAGCAGCTAACATGAATGCATAAAATATGAAGTTTGGACTGTGATTTGAGGACTCTGTGATTTATACTGACCATGATTTGCGGGTTACACCAGATTTTAGGACCCGTATCTAATTACAAAACTCTTGATTCCTACAACATGAGTTTCCTGAGATTTTGTCTAGATTCCGAGATGAGTGAAATGTGCATGCTATAATCCATCATGAATATACACACAAAACGAATTAATATATAGAATGTAAAAATTAGTACCAAAAAGTTTAGCCTTAACAAGACAACAGTTAAAACTGAATATAAGTAACAAGCTTTTGTCATATACTAACTTTAGAGAAAGAAATTCCAGCAGCCAATCAATGGCAGAAATGCAATAGCTTCTCAATGAGTGTCAGTTACATACTTAGAATATAAAACAGAACATGAGTTTGTGTAATGATCAGATTTTGATAGAGATAGATATACTATTAACAACATAGAACCATTGTTTCACAGGAATCGAATAATCTCGAATCGGGACTAGTTTAGATTACTTCCAAAAATCAAGAAAATGCCCTAGGACTTATGTCAATTTGTGCACAAAATTGATCAGAATTTGCTCAATCCAACGGTTAAAATTAATCTAGCTGAAAATCATTAAGGAAATACAACACCACTAACTAGAATCTGGAATGTAATGTGCTAACCTGCAGCAAAGAGATAACCCATAATTAACGATGCATTCCTTTAGGAATGTCTCTTTCCTGTTGTGATGGAAACTCACAACAGAAAATTATTATGTGTATATACCCCATATACATGGACTTTTTTTTTTTTTTTTTTTAAGAATTTGAATGCTTATTAATTTTAATATGTGAAATGGTGCAGGTCAAGATGGAGGTAAAAGAATGGGCATCAATTTCGACAGAGTGAAGTAAGTGGTTTCTTCTGTTGTTCTAATTTTCGGTTCCTTGATTTTTGAAAAGCTATTTTTTACACTTAAGGCACGCGCGACGTACTGTGTTTAGTTCCGTTATTCTGTTGTTGATACTTCTAAGCTTCTTGAGATAGGTTATCTTGAGCTTTTCAATTTATCTGTTCTTTTGTATTTATGATGAGGAACCGGTATCTTACATAATAAGAATCGTACCTTACGAACTTTTTCCCTCAACCTTGTGGATTGCATCTCTGCTACTTACTTTTGAACTTTCCGTTGCGGACTGAACTGCAATATTCAATTTTGGGTAAATTGTGCATTGAGCATAGTTTGAAAGACGGTCTGCTGATCATAGAGCCGCTTCCCAAATCTGCTCTTCATTGATGTGATTAATAATTGCGGAGCTGTGGTAGTAAGCTAACATCAGCTAGCACTAGTAAGCTAATTCATATCTTTAAAAGGGTTTTATTGCATACTGAGTGGCAATCTATAGATCATGTAAAAAACCTACTCTTGAGGCCAAGGCACTGCCAAAATATGACCAATTTTGAAGGGTTTATTTATTTTTTTGTGTGTAAATGTCCTGATGGGGGGAATGGCCTTACAGGTATTGGCTTTCAGTGGGTGCACAGCCGTCGGATCCAGTTCAGCGGCTTCTGTTCCGAGCAGGGATGTTACCCCCACCACCGATGCTTGCAATGGGGCGAAAGGGGGGCCCACGAGACATGACACCTGTCCATCCCATGACCGGACGCATTTTTGCACAGGTCAAACAAGAAACCGTTGTTGGGTCGGAAGAGGACCCTAAAGTTGACGAGGAGGACGACGAGACTTCAGCTTCTTAAACGAGCAACTGATTGGTTCCGAATGCAAAACGCGCAACTGCTGTTTAGTTACAAAGCTAATTAATAAAGAGCTGTATTAGTGCGCACAATTAGTTCGTCCTCTCTTTTGTTGAATTAGATCATATCTAACATTTCGTTTTGGTGAACTCGGATCAAGTTATAGACATTATACTCGTTCGCGTTCGGATTTCAGAAATGAGTTTCATTTTAGACATGCTGTCTAGGCATTAGGCACACAGGAGTTGGGGTTGTCTGATGGTGATGGTGGCAACTGCCACTTGTCACTCTCTTATAGGCGCATTGGCATTGCATTCTAAAGAAAGGGATGCATGCACCACAATTTATTTCATTTTACACCTACTTCATATGAGATTTTTTATCTTATTTTACCTTGGATTTCAAAATTTGAACAATTTGTTTAGGTCAGTCAAATATTCCATTCAAATTCACTAAAAAATGTACTTTTCTCTTCCTAATGTTTTGAAGTATATATCACACCTTGATTTATTGATATGTTGAAAAATAACACCATGAAGAACTAGATTTTTTTTTTTTTTAAAAAGCAAGTAGATAGGGAAGAAAAATAATTGTTTAGGTTAAGATGATCAAATCACCTCTATAGCATTTTGTTGTGTGCAGCACTACAATGGTAGTGTTTGCAAAAGCTTTTGAAACACGATAATGAACTTTTTCGAGTTTATAACCAATTTTGGAGTTTCTGCGAATGCAACTTCTACTTTTGAATTCTCTTAAGCGAAATTGTTTCAAGCTATAATTTGAAAAATATTTGCATCGACCTTTTCTTTTTAATGTAAAACGGTATTAGATGATCTCTTATCATTTTTCTCTAAATCCAATTTACAAGTACACTTTTGATAATTTAAAAAGTAAGTTATTGTAAATTAAAGTTTGTTTTGCAAGCACATCAAGTTATAAATAGCTGTATAATGTTGATTTTCCATCGCATTTGCACCGCCGGTGCTAGTGTGAGTTGTGATACGATCCTAGCAAGCTCAAAGATGAAGAATTGGAAGAAGCGCAAGCGTACGAGTTTTAAGAAGACATTCGAGTTTTCCTTGGAGAAGAAAGGCTGGAATCAAATGTTTGAGATGTCTATGGTTTGGAATTGGAAGAACAGAAAGAGAAGAATTCGTTGGACAAGTCGAATTCCATGCATCCGAGATTCTCGCCTATTCTGGCACAATTTACCGTTCGAGTTATAACTCTCGCATCTGAAATCCATTTGAGCTGATTCAAAATGATTCGAAAAGCTCAATGAAAGGTCTACAACTTTCATGTTTAGAGCAAAGAGATATTCGAAGTGGAACAGTGTCGAAATTGAGCTTTAATTGCATGCACGTGCACAATCCAATGTCGCGAGATTAGAAGGGTGATCGAGAAGCCGACTTGAAGATCAAGTTATTTAATTTACTTATTCACGTTTTTTATTTATGTTTAATTATGTTTTTATTATTTTAGAGTCTTTTATGGTTAGGATTTGCTTTTTTATTTATTTCCTTATTATAGTTTATGTAAGAGTCATTTTCCTTGTGACAAAGGAGTCTTTTTAGACCTTATAAATAGGTTGCCAATTTGGCTTATTTTATCAGACGAATTTTAATGATTTAATAGAGTTTATTCTCTTTGGTTCTTTAAGAACTGTTCGAACATTTCGGTGGATTCCGTTTGTTCACCCCGACTTATCAATCGATCTTTCGCAATCGATTGTGGCGTCTTCACATACCAATGTTCTTGCCTCTTTATAGGCAACGGGTCGCGGTTCCACCTTTGATTCCTTCTTTGGACGGTCCAGGATTTGATATCCGAAGTATTGGTATCGGGTCTCGTCACATGGTTGGCGTGGTTCGTATCAAGTTGCTTATTGAAATGGAGTTTTTGTGCATAAGTTCCCAACCAAGCATCTTTATTATTCTAGGTTTATGGACTATATCTCTTTCACCAATCCATTCCTTTAATACTTATTATAAATAAAGGAAACATTCATGTATATGCCAATATTACCCACAACCATTTATACCCAATTCTTAATTGTAACCCTAATTTAATCAGTTTTGTCCACAAAAATTAAATTTTGACTTTTTTTTTTTAAAAAAAAATTCAATTTTTTTTTTTTTGCCGCCAGATTCCGGCGTTAACTTTTCGATTTTTTTTTCTTCCGGATTTTTTCGCCAGCGTTGACTTTTTTTTTTTACGTCCGCCGCTAAACGTTGACCGTAATTGTGCTGTCAGTGACAGTAAATTAACGTAATTATACTGTCAATGGCAGTTAATTAACGTAATTGTACTGCCGTTGACAATACATTTATGTAATTTTTGTGCCGTTGACAGTAAATTAACGTAATATTATTATTTTTTATTTTTTTGTTATTTTTTTTATTTTGTTTGATTTGTTGACAAGTCAACGTAATTATATTACTGTCAACTCAGTAAAATAACTGTAAACACAATAATATTACTGTCAACAACATCAATATTATTATTTTTTTGGGTTTTTTGTTTTGTTTGAGTTATTCACGGAGTAACGTAATAATATTATTGTCTATTATTGTAATATTACTATAAACACAATAATATTACTGTGGTTGACGGTAATATTACTGTTGTTATAGTAATATTGTTGTCAACCACATGAATATTATTATTTTGTTTGAATTTTTTGTTTGTTTGAGTTATTCACGGAATAACGTAATAATATTACTGTCTATTATTGTAATATTACTGTGGTTGACGGTAATATTACTGTCACTCACAATAATATTAATTCTTTTGGCTTTTTATTATGTTTACATTTGTTAAACGGTCAACATAGTAATATTACTCTATCACACAATAATAATGACTTTGTTGTGTTAATATTACTGTGCTAGAGATTAATATAACAATATTACTGTGTTAAACTATAGTTTAGTTAATTTTACTGTGTTTAACAGTAATATAGTTAATATTACCGTCAATCACAGCAATATTGCTGTTTAAATGAAAAAAAATGTTACAGAAAGAAGGAATTGTTTTTTGAAAAAGTCAGCGCCGGAATCCGGCGGCAAAAAACGTGTTTTTTGAAAAAAAAAATTGGGTCAAAATTGAATAATTTATGAAATTTGAGGTTAAATTGAGGTTAAAATAAGTTAATGATGAAATTGGAGCATATTAAAGTATGGGGGTCTATTTTAGTAATTTACAAAAATTTGGAGCATGTGTGGATTTATTAGTAAATGAGTTTTTTTTCTAGATCTCTTTATGAATAAGTACCCATTAATGGACTTATTTGTAATGACCCCTTGATCTTTTTTCGGCGAAAAACTAATTTCAATTATTTTCCAGAAAAAAATGGAAAACTTGAAAAATGAAATTTTAGAATCTGGAATGAAAAAACTTGTTCCAAAACTGAAAGTATCAGCAATTTGTAGAAGAAGACGGTATAAATGGAGTGGTGATTTGTTGGTTTACGACAACTTCATGGATAAAATGACAATCAACTTCAATGTACTTGGTCATTTCAATATGAATTGCTGAATGTACTTATTAATTCTATAAATAAGAAGATTTATTTTATTTTAATTTTATATAATCAGACATATATGAGGTGTTATTGCAAGGGACATGCTATCCACAACAGGAATAGTACTAGGATGTAACAGGATTTTAGTAATTATTTTAAATCCTTCAAAAAATTTCAAATTCTATTGACTTTGGAATTTTGAAATTTTGAAAATTGTGAAACACGCTTCGATAATATTCAAAGAACAACAAAATCATCTGAATGGCCGATTTTGAGGAAAAAAATCGTTATTTGTATTATTCTTCGCACACTTTGGTTGTTTCGTGCTGTTGAGCAGAAAACTTGTTTGCATGTTTCGTGTTCTACAACACGAAACTATATATAAAAGGAAAAAAAAGTTTCGCGCCGCTCTACGATACGAAAATATATTTCGTGATGTATATTACTAGACCCCAGCACAAACCTCGCACTTTAGAGCACTAAATCCCTGCACAATCTTCGTGTTCTGGTGCACTAAACCCTTAGTTTTTTTTTTTGGAACTCAAAATCTCTAAAAATCTAATATTTAAACAATGATTTGTTACCTAAATCGTACATAATTTGATTCAAAGGTAGTAACCCAATATATTACCAAAACACGAGAAGTTTCTTCATAATTTAACCTTATCTCACGCAGGTCGGTAACTTGCCCAGTATATATTTGAAGCCAAAAATGCAGAAGTGTCCAATTTGCAATCATGAGATTGCCAACTACTACTTTTATGTGAATAACTATGATTAGTGCCCCTGAATATTATGTCTATAAAAACCTTAATCCTAAATAAAATAAAACATTTTTGCTTTTTTTATAATATTGAACATGATTACACAGTGGTTCTGACCGAAAAAAAAAATATATATATATATATTAGAACTGACCCAGTAAAGACAACATGGACCCCTAACCCAAAACAAAGGCCCACCAAAAGTAAAACCCCCATGGAGCCCAAATCTTCTCACAATCTACAATAACCCCCCATTTTGCTCTTATATTACAAATATGCCATCAGACCATAGTCACGGTCACCGTCAAAGAAGCAAAACCCACGTTTGCATTTGCCTTGCGCTGCAAAAACGGAATCGCATCTGAGAGAAAAGAAAGGGATAAAGTAAAGAATAAACATTGCCTCCCTCTCTCTCTCTCTCTCACAGCTAACCGTTCTCCTCCCCTCCACCACTTTCTCTCTCTATACATACAAGCAGGCTGTATCTATTCATATTTTATATAGAAAGAGAAAGCCAAGTTAGTGATGGCATAAAGCTTCTCATCTCCTTGCCTTTTCAGTTCTCTCCCTCTCTCTCCTATTGATTACACATTGTCACTGTTATAGTTGTTGAGCATCTGAAATATATATATACATACATAGAGAGAGAGACAGAGAGAGAGAGAGAGAGAGAGAGAGAGAGAGTATTTTCATATTTTTTTTTCTAGAGAGAGAAAGTGAGATAGTTGGAATGGGGAGTTCGGGGCAGGGGCAGAGCAACTACGATCTGTCGTTTAAGATCCTGCTAATCGGAGATTCAGCTGTCGGCAAAAGCAGCTTGCTCGTTAGCTTCATTTCTAATTTAGTTGACGATCTTTCCCCTACCATAGGTACTTCTCAATTGCACTTTCTCTCTCTACAATCTCTCGTTTCTGATTTTTATTTATTTATTTAATGTTTGATTCTTCTTAAGCTTGATCGAAATGTCAAATTCGTGATCTCCAACTTCCGTTTTGTTAGTTTGTAGATTCACTGAAATGTGTTGGTGTTGGTGTTGGTGGTGGTGGTGGTGGTGGTGATCGTTAATTTTTTTTTTTTTTTTTATTTCCGATTATGTTATTGAATTTGATCCTAGATTTGATTCTTCCTTTGTGTTTTTGCTGTTTGAACAAATTGAATTTTTGTAGGTTTTTTGGTAAATAAGTAGAGTTGATTTCTCTCCCCTTCCAATTTGAGTACAAGCAAGGGTTTTGGCTATCTGTTGCTTTACTCATTGTGGATAGTTAGGTGTTTGGGAGCTATTTTCGATGAGTGCAAATTGTCCTAACTGTTGTTGACATTTTGTTGTGGATTCAAATAGGTAAATATATCGAACATGTGGATCAAATAGCACCGATATGATACGATGGATCTAGAAACAAAATAAATATATTAAATATGTCCCTCGAAGCCGTATTAGGCGGTTTTCTTTATGGATACGGGTTTATTCCGATTGTAATGTGTTTCTTTATCTTAATTAGGAGTAATCACTACTTCTGATTCAATCAAGTTCGGCGACTTTTGCTCGATTTTGTGTGTTTGTCGTAATATAAATCTTACTGGAGTTATATCTTGACTTTTAGGCAGATACATATTTAACAAAAAATAAAAAAAAATTGTCTGGAATTCATCATAATTAACGGAAAATGTTGCTTGTAAAATTAATGATTTTCCGATTTCGAAATATGCTATTATGATTACTAACTTATTACCCTCTCAGTTATGGTACCTTTTGTTTTTTTGTAAAATTGAGAACATGCATAAATTCTATTTGATTTTGTATCGATATTATTGTTCAATTTCCAGGTGTGGATTTTAAGGTGAAGTTTCTCACAGCTGGTGGGAAAAAATTGAAGCTTACAATCTGGGATACGGGTAATTAAGAATTTTTGAGTGGTCTTGGCTTTGACGAATCGTCTTGAAACCTAATCGGTTTTGTTGAATTATTTTTTCAGCTGGACAAGAGAGGTTCAGGACATTAACAAGCTCGTACTACAGAGGTGCACATGGAATAATTCTTGGTAAGCCATTAAAGAAGAAAACAGTAGAAACAATTTCAACCATTAGAATCTGTAGTTAATCGTTTGAATAACCCATTTTCGAGTTGGCATTGCTTATAAACTTTATACAGAATATGCATAAATTGGATCAAGAACAAGTAAACGGTAAACTAATTTCAGCTACAAATCAAATGAAATGAAAAGAGATGGATAAATTTTGTTACGTTCCTCCATGAATGAAATTTTGTTTTCTTATGGACATTCAGTCACGATAAATATTTTTTCGATGGCTCTTGTTTTCAATTGGTTAATTTTTTGGACGGCTTGTAGTTTATGATGTAACAAGGAGAGATACATTTACAAACTTATCCGACGTATGGGCAAAAGAACTGGATTTGTACTCAACTCACGAGGATTGCATCAAGATGCTCGTTGGAAACAAAGTTGACAGAGTTAGTCCCTTTCTCCCTCGCTTTCTCACTTCACATTTCAAATTTCCCATTCCTTTTTTTATCCTTGCAAATATAATTTTAAATTTTTAATCGTTTATATCATATGATTCTTCATATGATTACTACTCCTGTTAAGATCTGTAACATTGTTTAGTCATGTTCAGAAATTTCAACAATTCTTGTAATTACAGCAGGAACTATTTGGCATAGTTTTCGTGATTTTTAAAATATATTTTGATATTTTTCTCTATCTATTATCTATTTTATTGTATTTTTTGAATTAAAATAATAAAAAATATAATTATAAACCAGAAAAAAAAATTCAACAATTCTTATTTGGCATAATTTTCGTGATTTTTAAAATGCATTTTGATAATTTTCTTCAAGTATTGGCACCGTCTCTTTTTATTTATTATCGATATATTTTTTTTATCAGGAAAATGAACGAGTTGTGAGTAGAGAAGAGGGGATGAGCCTGGCAAAAGAACTTGGATGTCTATTTTTCGAATGTAGTGCTAAAACTCGAGAAAATGTGGAGAAATGCTTTGAAGAGCTGTCGCTCAAGGTAAGACAAAATACATGATTACCGATTTTATTCTTTATAGAAAACAAAATAGACATTTTAGTAGCATTGAAAACCTTGTCATTCGATTTATTAAATGAAAACTCGATTACGCTCAGATAATGGAGGTGCCGAGGCTACTGGAAGAAGGATCAACGGTGAGCAAGAGAAATATCTTAAGACAGAAGCATGAAAATCAGGCACCTCCGAGTGGCGGTTGTTGCTCGTAGAAAGACACATCACATGCTGTCTTAATATATACGGTGAATCTCTCTCTCTCTGTCTCCGTAACATTTCATGTTCGAAATCTGTAAATGATAGTTTCGTTTCTTTGTTTCCATACCTGAAGTTGTGCTTGAGAGGCACCAGGTACATGTGATGTTTCTCTCTACTGATGATGATGCTCTAATATTGTAAAGTTGTTGGGCTGTTTGGTATTCTGATCTCCATTATTTCTGTTGAGAATCAAGACCTAATTCTATTGTAACAGGGTGATTTTATCTGATCCATTATTTGGTTTTTATTATGTATTATTTATGCTTATTGCATTCCCTAATAATGTGTTGCTATTTTCTCCAAAAAGAAAGAAAAGGCGAAAAAATCTTAATCCACCACCATGGTTTTAATCGCACAATCTTTTTTTTTTTTTTTTTCCTCTCTTACCGATCTTGAACCGAAACCGAAACCGATCTACTCTCACACTATAAAATGCGTAGTCTTTGTTCTCCATTCCTTCGAAAACTTAAAAATACTGCAAATGATGGGAACAAAGAATATCAATTAATAACTGAAAATAATAGTAGAAACATATGTTGTATTAATTCTTTTCCTATCTCATCGTTTCTTCAACTTCTTATAATTCTTGAAGATTTGGTCCAACAAAAATAATAGAAAATGGAGAAACAATCTTGAAGATATCGATAGTTCTAGTTCAATATTTTCAGAGACAATCGGCGCTCGACAAGTGGGATATCAATTTCAATTCTCTCTCATGTCTGCTTTTTGGATCGAAGGATTCAAAATGAGTTCCAGAGAGTAATATAACAATATTATTGTGTTAAACAATAATATATGTTCGAAAAATGCAGACAAAAGATACAAAATAATATATAAGCCGGAGACCGGCAGGTAACTGACGGCGACAGTTAAAATTGGAGTCAAAATTAAGTTAGGGGTTAAAATTGAATAATCGATAAAATTTGAGTTCAAATTAAGGTCCAGTTGAATTAAATGATGAAATTGGAGGATGTTGAAATATAAGGGGTATTTTAATCTTTTACACATTTGTGGACATTGTCTGAATTTTTTTGTAAAATAGTTTTTTGGCTTAACCCCTTCGTAAATAAGTAGCCCATGTTGGACTTATTTGTAATAAGCTCTATTAAGTAAAATTAGGCTATACTTACACTTGAACTTTATATTAATCGCTCATAAGTTGAAAACTTAGCTAGAATGTTTCAACACTAAAATATGTGGTATCCTTATTATCATTGAAGAAATATAAAGGTTTTCTCGTTAAGAAAGTTCTTAGTCCATTGCTTTTCTTTTCTCGTTCTCCACCAATGTTTAAAAAGGTATTTAGAAAGAAGAGAACATGAAAGAAGCACGCTTTGAGACTAAAGTTACTAGTACTAGCCAGTCAAGAATCGAATTCTTGCGTCCAAGTATACGATTTATCTCCAAAACTCAACATTATACCAAACAAATTAATTTACTTTGCCACGCTTCAAATAATTAACGGATATTCTTTTACAAGATATATTACCTACCTAAGTAAGAAAGCTGAAATTGGAAAGATCCCGACTAATGACTAAGTGCAGCACCCGAAGCCTCTTCCAGTATCCTTCTAGCTTCAGTTCCGGGTTCAGCAAGTTCAATTGGAGTCTGCCAATATTACTCATTAAATCAAAAAACAAAAAAAAAAAAAATTCAGTACAAGAAATCGATGAAATCCCTAATGATGTAGTTACCTTTCCATAAGAATTTGCCTGATTCGGAGAAGCCCCATAAGCAAGCAACAATGTTACGACATTGCTATATTCCCCTCTAGCAGCATGGTGAAGAGGCTAACACGTAGCAAAAAAGTTGTCAAATTACGCAAGTAAACTTTGGTCTAAGAACCCTTATGTCAAAATTTAAAACAAATGCTAAATAATTACATAACCCGTTAAAATAAGAACAAGTGGAGATACACATACCGTGTCCCCTTCCATATCAACAGTTTCTAACATTCTCTTCACACGATCTTGATCATTAGCACTACTTATAAGAAGTTGTGCTATCTCAGTGTAACCTGAAACGTAGTTTTCACTTTTCAATAACAGAAAACAAAAATAAGATGCTACAGAACAAGGGTTCAAAAAGACAGATGGCAATCAGATAATCCACCTCCCGCACAGGCGTCATGCAAGGGGATTCCTCCATCTTCATCCTTCGCCTCCAAGTTAGCTCCCATTTCCAACAAAAGCTGCACAATGTACCGTTTCGTTTTGCATTTTACACGTTATAAAAATTCATACTAACATCAGCGAATAAACTAAGGGTTGCAGACTAATGGAAACGGCTGGTGTAGTAGCTCATTCGGTTGATGTAGATGATCTGACCTGGACACAAGCCAAATGGCCATAGAGACACGAGAGATGAAGAACAGTGTCACCATCTTGCACTGGCTCGTCGATGTTAATATCGAAATTATCTGCAATTTTCCACAAGGTTTTAGAACAAGTATTAGTGCAGATAACAACATGAACAGTTAGCTTGTATGTAATATTTCTCCAAGGTAACAAAAGCACACCTGAAATCAGAAAGTTTGACTACTATAGAGATGTGTTTCGATTCTACTATATGAAAGAGTTCCATGAGTTATCTTTGCTATAAGTGGCACAACCGGAACATCAATAAAATCTCAGCCTTAATTGATTCAGTTGGATATTTTTTTAAAAATCCAGCAAATTACGGAGTAGGGACACTACCAACTTCTGGTGATAATAACTGAAATAGCAGGCTAATATGCCTAACGGCTCCAAGATATGGCTATGATCTCAATGTACTTGTTGCATTTGCATATAATGACAAGATAAAAAACCAATCTCAATCAATCAAGACAAGGCATTTGGACGTCTATATAAGGCCTGATCGAAGATCATTTGCTAACTCTTAACCATTTTCGTGCCAATATCAACACAGAAAAATGAAGAGTAAGCAACGAAGAAAGGAGGACCACAGTTCAATGCACTGAAGTCAGTAAACACTGCACGGAAAAAAACAGAAAAAATGGCTATTAAGCTCAAAGGAAGCATAACTTCATGAATCCTATCACTACAGTTATTTCTAATACGGTTACAGCCGAAAAAAATGATAGAAGTGCCATTTCCTCTCCTCAGAAACAGTTGATGAATTCAAATCACTAATCGAGCATCTGTTTGAGCCATTTTCTAATTTTCCGTGCTTTTCCAAGGCTACATGTTAATATGTTATTCCCTAAAAATCAAATTCAAATAACACACCGGTATATATACATACACCTTTCCAGTTCTTATAATACTTTGTTGTTATATAATCGGAAATTAGTTGCAAACTATATTCCAGTCACAGTGCAAGCTTGATATGAATCATCGTACCCTAAGATTCTAATTTCATGTAAGCTGCGTACTTGACTGATTAAAAAATACGGAAAAGAAACTGCAAGTCATAATTCAAGTCTCAAACATCTTAAATGCCAAGAAAAGGTGAAGTAAATCAACATAGCAACGAACAGACTTCTAAGTATAGACGCATATTAATTTGGCAATCAAAGGCTTTAGAATTCCGTTGGTATGTTAAAAAAAAAAAGTCTCGTAATTCAATTTAATTTAATTAACAAACCCCAGCCATGTGATCTCATTTTGCAGCATACACCTCTGCAAACGAAAAATGGGACGTTTTCACATTACCGGATTGAACTGACCGAACTGAATATGTTATCGAGAGTTTTCGAAACAGAGTTCACAAGGTAATACAGCATAAACATAAGCAATAGGGGAAAAATACAATTTTTTCAACCAATGTGCCGGACAAAATAAATTCATTTGATCCTCCTATAATTGCATCTATGATTTTTTTATTTTTCTTCTTCTAAACATCAACAATTACACTTAATTAATCACTGTCTTCGTGAGGAAAAATCGGCAGGGGAAAAACAAAGCATAAAATAAAATAAAATTGCGTGTTTGTAGATATGAGTATAATAGTAGAAGTTACCGAGGGCTAGGCGGAGGGCGTCGAGGTCGCCGGACTCGGCGGCGGAGAGGAGGGGGCGGAGGTGGAGAGGAATGTCGGAGAGATCGTCGTCATCGGCGAATTCCACGCCTTCTTCCTCGAATAGAGCGGCGCCATCCTCATCTTCGCCTTGTCTACCATCGCGCACCGCCATTTGTGAATAGCGGCAGCCAACAATTACACTCTTAGATTTTGCTGTTACGTTTCTTTTTTTCGTTTTTGCGTTTTATTGAGAAAAAATATGCTATTACTTAAACCCTCGTATAATATCTCGAAAGAATAGTACTCTCTCTCTTTCATAATATCCGTCTCTTTTGAGAATTTTTTTGTTCCATATTATCTGTCACTTTACAATTTCAATGCTGCATTAATTGCTTATTTTTCAATTTTACCCTTATTAACTCTATAGCACTTTTCCTGCATTAATTAATAAACAAGGGTATTTTGGTCAATTAATATCTATTATCCTAAAATCAAAACATATTTATTGAAATTCTTAAAATTTGTGTCAATGTGAAAAACGACACATATTTAGGAACGAATGGAGTATTAATTATTTATTTTGGATAAAAATAATTGCGTTCAATTATATATGTGTACTGGATAAACCTCTACTTTGACATAATAACATCAAATGTGTGTCTCAAATGATTTTAAAAGTCTTATATATATATATATATATATATATATATATATATATATATATATATATATATATATATATATATGCTCTGGGTAGATATACACTTTTGTATAATAACTTACAAATTATACGAGAGATGTAAATCATACTCAGCTGACCATGTGTGACAAGTTCCACCTAGCGATGGTTAACAAGAGAATTCAACCTCAATTAATACATGCTCACTTGCTCCGGCCAACTATTAGGCCATCCATTACGGGACTTTTCTATGTCCCTCTTATTCTGTTGGAAGATAGAGGAATACTAACATCTATAATCGCCATATAAATTACTTCTCATGATAATTATACTGTTAGTGATATTCTTTCCACCAAAGAAAAACTCAATGTTCTCTTCCCCGTTAGTACAACATCTGTTTTCTCAGTCGCTCGGAGAAAGAATTGCTCGATCATCTTTTCATTGCCAAATTTTCATCTCTAAAAATGAATTTTGTATTGATCATTTTAGAAAGAATCAATTAAAAATTGGGTTAGAAAATTGAGGGCTTAATTAGAGAGTTTAGTTAGAGATATAATTAGCAAAGGAACATGTATTTCGAATAATTTGAAGGGACAACGTAGTAAGGGAGTTTATCAAGCGATCATGAATTTCTTAAACGCTTACGAGATAGATACCTTAGTTAGAAAGCTAAACAAACAACCATGAATTTCAATAGACTTTAAAGGAGAGCTTAGTTAGAGATCTTAACAAATAATCATGACTTTCAAGAGATTTTAAATGAGAAGTGAAATAGAGAACTTATATAGAGAGTTCAATAACAACCAAGCATAAAAACAAATTTAAATGAAAGATTTCATAAATAGTTTATCACAAATATGTGTTTTAATATATGTTTTAGAGAAAACATTAGATAGAGAGCGTCACTAGTAACTCTAACAAACAAACATGTATTTCAAGTCGTTTTAAACAAGAACTTAGAGAGAGTTTTCAATTATAAACTTGAACAAACAATTTTTTATGCACTTGAAGAGAGTTTCATGATAGCTTAGATAGAAACTTTAGTTAAAGAACTTTGCAAGCAACCATGCTTTTCAAAAAGTTTTAAAATAAGAGCATAGATAAAGAGTTGAACACCAAAATGTGTTTCAAAGAGATTTTAGAGGAGAATTTATATAGAAAGCTTAGCTAAAAGATTAACAAACAAACGATTATTTCAAGTGTTTAAAAAAAAATAAAAAAAATACACAAACTCGAGAGCTCGCATGGGACTGAGTTCGTATAGAACCACGCGAGCTCTAGATTTGGTCTTTTTTTCCCCATATTTGTAATTTACGTAACAAAACAATCGTAAAATATAAAAATAACATTCGATCTGTTGTCGTCTCAGTCAGAATATGAGAATGTGCCTCCAAAAGCTTGAGAGAGTTTGAGAGAATTTAGGTTTTTGGTTTGGAAAAAGTGGTAAAAAAATGCCTGCAAATTCTAAAAGGTGTCTGCACAAATCATTTCAGTTATATTATAATTTGATTAATTAGTAAAATCTAACAAATAAGTCTGAAGAATTCGTCGAGTTTGGTTCGTCTCAGAGCATCTCCGACCGGTCGCTATATCGCCATTTTTTCATCTAATTTAGGTGTTTTTAGCCTCCCACCCGAAATTCCTATATCACTATTACACCTAAAATTATGGAGATTTGGTTTTAGCCTCCCACCGTGGTCAACTTCTATATATCACCATATACTCAAATCCTATTTTTCCACCAAATTTTTTGGTGAATGAATTTTCATCTCCCACCGGTCCACCATTTTCCTATTTTTTCCACCAAATCCTATTTTTCCTACCAAATATAGAGGCGAAAATAGGATTTGGTGTAATTAACACCATTTTGTTAAGTAGCATATAAAATGACGACTTTAACTAATTGCACCTGATTACCAACTTATTAGCATATTTATCGTAAATACTAGGGGTATGCACGAGCCAATCTCGCCTCTTTTGGCAGGCTCGAGCTCGAGTCTATTTTGTTGAGCTCGAGCTCATGCCATTTTGTCGAGCTCATGCCATTTTGTCGAGCTCGAGCTCGAGCCTAAGCTCATTTTGTAGTTTTTTTTAATATTTTGTTTTTCAAAAATATTTAAAAAAAGAACAAAATAAACAAAATTTTTGTAATTATATATATATTTTATTATGTATATTTTATTTTTATTTGTTTCTATAATATTTTATATTATTATACATTATTTAAATAAAAATATATAAAAAAAATAAAGAAAATAATAATAAATAAGGCTCACGAGCCGCTAACAACTAAAAACTGGCTAAAGCTCGAGCTCGAGCTCAAAAACTCGAGTTTGAGTTCGAGTTTCTCTCGAGCCGGCTCATCGAGCTCACGAGTCGGCTCGGCTCGTTTACCACCCCTAGTAAGTACATTGGTGTTAATTTCTTTATTAGTTTTTAAAATATAAATACATTTGTTATTTTTAATTAATTTGTATATTTGTTTTGGTATCAATGTTGATTAGTTCATTTATTTACTTAATTAATATGCTAATTGCTATTAATAAAATATAACAATCAACAATATAATATTAACGAAACACACTTTAATTAATAAAACACAGGATAAGACATTTGAATTGAAAATATAATTTTTTAAATTATGTAGTTAAAAAACATTATTACTTAATACTGGATCTATAATTAATATTTTATGAAATAAAATATAATAAAATTACGATTAACATTAGATTTATAATTTTGGGCATATACGGTGAAATGTCATGGGAGACCAAACCAAATCTCATTTTCTATAAGGGTGAAATGGTCAAATGGTGAAACATTATTATTTTAATATTTGGTCTACATTTTGGTGAAACCCATTGGAGACCAAAAGTACGATTTTTCCACCAAAAATGGTGAAAAGGTAAAATTGTGTACTACCAGTGAGAAATGAACCAATTTTTTCACCACAATGGTGAAAATGGTTGAAGATGCTCTCAATTAGACAATTGAAGTTCTTTTGAGCTTAGAATAAAAACCAAGATCAATCATAATTCACGAAACGGGAAAATATGTATCACATATCACTAGGGGTGCAAGTTGGAACGGAATGTCCAATTTCCGCCGGTTCCGATCCGAAAAGTTCCGATTTTGGAACAACTTTTTTCATTCCGACTTCCGAAATTCCGATTTCCGAATTTTTTCGATTTTTTTGGATTGGAATTGGAATTATATAAAATATATTTGGAATTTCCGATTTCCGATCCGATTTAATTCCGATATTATTTCCGATTTTTTTCCGAAAAATACACCTATAAATAATATATTTTATATTATACTTATTTTCCAAAACAATACGCCTATAAGTTTTGTTTTAGGATTTTGACATAATGAATTGTTGTTAAAAGTTTTATTGGATATTATGTTGTGTTTATATTTATTTAATTTTTTGAACTAAAATTTAGTAATTATTAGTTTTACTTTTATCGATGTGGATGTTCTTATTTTTTTTTAAATATGAACATCCTAGAAAATTTGGGCTAAGTTTTGAAATTTTAAAGCTTATGTGATTTCCGATTTTTTTCCGAAATTCCGAAATTTCCGGGTCTTTTGGAATTAGAATGAATTTTTAGATTCCGAAATTTTTGGAATTGGAATTGGAATCGATTTTGTACTTCCGATTTTTTTTGAAAATTTTCCGAAAAGGCTAATTTCGATTCGATTCATCCGACTTTCACCCCTACATATCACTGATACTAAATTCATTGGAAAACATAAATTAGCATTCTTGTAAGTTTCGTAGATAAATTAGGATGTTTTTTACGTCAACTTCAAAACATGTGCTTGCTAATATATAAAGCAAACTAATCAACGTGATTCTACAGTATAGTCAGAAATTAAATCCAAATTATACATTGAATTTAAAAAAAAAAAAAAAAAACTCTATGAATATAAATATTTATCAAAGTATTGAATACTATTTCTTTCGGTCATGATCAGTTATATTTGTTGAATAACAACTCAACCAAAAATTTAAGTTTTAAGTAAGACATACAATCATTTTATATTTATATTAACGTAGCGGACCAAAATTTCTTCTTACAAGTACAGTTCTTATCAGACGTAAGAGATTATCAGAATTAATTTCTTCTTACAAGTACAGTTCTTATTCAATTATTTATGCAAATTGTTTATTTTACCCCCAACATTTCTTTTGTGAGTTTATTGGGAATCCTTAGATCAAAGACATGTTAAGCATTTTCCTGAAATAAATTTTAATTTATTGGCAGTTATCAATTGGGAAAGGACGATTTTGCATGCAACTCCAAATTTTAATAAGAAAAGAAAAGAACGAAAAAAAGAAAAGAGAAACAAATAATAAT
This sequence comes from Erythranthe guttata, assembly GCF_056151865.1. Lineage (NCBI taxonomy): Eukaryota > Viridiplantae > Streptophyta > Magnoliopsida > Lamiales > Phrymaceae > Erythranthe > Erythranthe guttata. The sequence goes on along the minus strand of NC_142542.1, from coordinate 2,458,979 downwards.
ATCAACTATATCAGTCATCTTTCAAATTGTCGTGCATGTACAAATAATAATATTCCAAAACAAAAATAATAAGTAATTAAATGAAAATGAACAAATGAATGTATATATATATATATATTAATTACAATCCTCATTCATCTCAAAATAAAAGGTTTGAGAGATACACATAAAGAATCAACTCTATAGAGCGAGCTTTATCAACATGAATGCATAATAATGTTACCAATTTCACAAATTAATTTTCTAGTTGAAAATTAAAATAATAAATTAATGATCACAAAATAAAAAAAGAAAATAAAAAAAGAAAGAAAGAAAGAAAACTAACTAAATCAATAATGGCAATCAACCAAAGGAGTGGCGGAGAAGACAATAACTTGTTCTTTGGGTGCAAAAGGAAACTTTGATTCCGCCGCCACCGCCGCCGCCGGTTGCTCTTCTTCCGGTGCAGCTGGGAGATTAAGGTCTAAGGACAACAACATATTCCTCTGCCTCTTCACTTCTGGATGCTGATCACCATGCCCGCTGCCGCTAATTGACGCCGCCGGAATTGGTCTGTGGCGCCGCATGTGGCCGCCCAAGGCCTGGCCGGAGGCGAACTCCGCCCCACACAAAGAGCACTCGTGAACCCTCCTAGTAGTAGTAGTACTCTTATGCCTCGTTTGGTTGCCAAGATAAATGTTGCTGTTATTATTATTATTATTATCGGAGATTTGAATTGATCTCTGATAATATTCATCCACCGCTGTAATTGTAATTGGCTTACTACTGGGTTTCTTGTGGCTCGCCCGGTGACCGCCCAGTGCTTGGAACGAAGAGAAACTCTTGTCGCACGTTTTGCACTGGTATACATCCATCGCCGCCGCAGCCGGCGGCGGCGGTTGAGGTGGCAATGGCATCCTTTGTCTTTGACCTCTAGCTAGTAGAATCAAACAGTTGGCCATATCTTGTTCCTCGTCGTGGGTGAGTTCACCTGAGTCGGAAAGGGAGGGGGTTGTGCGATCAGAAACTTCGTCACTCGTAACACCACCACCACCAGCGGCGGCGGCGGTGGCGGTGCTGGATGAGCTAGTGGTGGGGGCCATGGTAGTTAATTCAAGGGAGGAGGGGGGGCGGGGACGCTTGGTTCGCTTTCCCTTGAGCATAACTACTTGATCTTCTAGATCGGCCTGTAGGAACATACTTTAATTTGGAGGAGTTGTTTTTTTTGTGCTTTCTCTCACTTTATTTGTTTCACTTTTCTCCCAACTAAAATGTCAGAAAAGGAAACACAAAGAGGTGGGACAAAGAGTGGAGTTGAAGTTACTATATATATATATATACACACACATATATAGATATGTATGAGAGAGAGAGAGAGAGAGAGAGAGAGAGAGAGAGAGAGAGAGAGAGAGAGAGAGAGAGAGAGAGAAGTGTGTTATAAAGTGAAAAGAAAACCCGTGAAAATGTATTTTCACTGATGATCTTCTTTTCTTGTCCTTACAGCTCAGGAACTAATTTACATGTGTATATGTTTACTATACGCAGGAAGCTTGTCCAAGTGACAAACACAAATTAAATATATTTGTGTATATATGGGGTAAATTGCGACCACCCATCAGGTAAGACCAAACTACGAAAAACTCCTTCTATTTGGGTAATTACAACCACTTGTTCATTTCTGAATCTTTTAATTACACGTTTATTTTTACGGTGTCAAATTCAAAAGAATCTTCTAAATTCCATGGAATTTTCTCTAGTTTGTACTCGTTTTGTGCAAAAATACGGTTTTTTCTGATGTACCGCAATCTGATATTTACAAGCAAAGAGACACATACACATACATCTGACGATCATCATCTTGTTTCAAAATGTGAAGCTCGAATGGGGTAAAAATATTCCACATAATCTAGTAAATTCCACAAACAAAATTCAACACCTCACAGATGGGCGTACGTGTAAGAAATTAAAATTCATAACTGAGAGGGTTATTGTAAGTACTCAAACATGAACGGTTATGATCATAATTTGATCTCGCATAATTTACCGTAAAAATAATATGCGGCGGAAAGGAGAGGGAATCGGTTGGCTTGGAAGCAAACACGGTAAACTAAAAGGGAAGGAATGGTTGTTTGTAGAGATGAGAATTGGAGTGCAAGGCTGGCTGGCACCCCACACAATTTCCGCTGTAATACCTTCACCGCCCCCCACTACTTCCCCCGCCCCCCTTCTTTCTCTCTCTCTTTATTTTATTTTATTTTTCTTTATTATTAATTATTTTATGTACCACTCCATTACTCTACATTTCTTAACCAATAACATTACCTCAATTGTTTAATCTCAATATGCTAGTTGTCCTTTCATTTACAACTTCATGTATATTAAAATATTCCTACTAAATCATTGCACCAAAAGTCAGCTAATTAATTAGTATACTTACTGAACAACTTCTGATCTTACTGCTTAATTTACATATAAAACTTGGGGTTTTTTGCAACTAATTATAAAAATTAAGAACAGTATTCATCAGAAGTTGATGTGTTTGTAAATAATTTTTGTTTTCTTTTGGTTATTTTGGTAAAATATCTAAAGTAACCTAAACAATTGAATACAATATTGATAAGGAAAATAAGGTTAAAAATATCAAATGCACATTTGTTATTTAGTTATGAAGTGCTTTTAGATTGGAGAAGTAGCTCCAAGGGTGTTTATGAGATCAATAAGCCTTAAAAAGTTGAATGTATTTAGAGAAACATAAGCAAAAGTTGAATTTACCAGTAATCACTTTGCAAACACCGCCTAACTATATAGTAATCGTGTGAAATTTACCTAATGCACCTTGAGTAGCTGGGGTACGTTTGGTTCTCTATTTTCAATTTTTTTTTTAAGAAAAAGAAAAGAAAAAGAAAGTTATAATGTTTGTAGTCTACAGTAGAGATCAACTGTGTACTAGTAAGTGGATTAGCACCCCCTAATCATGCCGGGTACCATAATTAATTAAATTAATGTGCAGACTAGTAATTAATGCTTTTAGCCAATGATTAGAGTTGGTAAAGTATGGAATAAAAGCATGTTCTCTTTGTTAAATGGAAGACTTTATCAATTATTTTTTGGCTCCAATTAATGATCCAATTAATACATTGTGTTTCATATAATCCACTACAGTATTACTATCCAATATCCATATACATTGTCAATGTATTATAATTTATAAGATAGATGAATTAATATTGAGGGAGAGCTGTCACCAATTATAAAACATGGGACGCTTTTATTAATTAATGTTTAAAGAAAGAGATTAAATTCTGAGCGGATCAGCCGATATTTAATATAAATCGGATTTCATTAACTTTTTGACATGTGGCACTCTTAAGTCTTAAGTCTTAACTCTTAATAAATTACGCTCATTATAATTAGGGTTAGAGGGGTTACGGGTTATGATGAGGTTTTTTTTTTCCAATTATTAGAATCCTAACTATATTTTTAATTAAATTATCCACGTGTCAATCATCCTATGCATCCGATTTTCGTATTAAAACATGCCATCCAATCTAAATTTGCACCATTAAAGAAATATCTAAAAATTCATTCTTTTTATGACATATCAACAAAATTCAAATTAGTATTGGAAGGAAGTGCTAAATAATTTAATTTTGTCTTTCCTTTACCTCTTGAGGTAAAATTGATAGAAAATTTATTATAGTCCGATAAGGAATGAACTAACGTTTGGAGCAAGTGAGCATGCGTTAATTGACCCAAATTCGAAATCTCTTACCAACAGTTGCTAGATGGAGCTTATCAGACATAATTAGTCTAGTGTGACTTTCGTCTCTCGTATAACTTTCAAGCTATTATACGAGAGTATAAGTTTATCAATGCAGATGCGGGTTCCTTCCTCATAAAAAAAGGATAAAAAGAAAAGTTTTTTATATACAAATAGAACCAATCTTGGTCCGCATTTGAACATTATCTTTTTCGTAACTAATTAACAAAATTATATGATATGATGAGCGAGTAAATCACATATATACAGGGGTGGACTCAAATCCATTCTCAATTTATAATTTGTCATTTATATTATACATATATCTATTTAATCCATTCAAGTTTTACTAATTAGCCCACCTAAAATCTAAATTAATGCAAAAAGAACTCTTAAAAAAATTTTTTCTTTTTTGCTTTTCCGATCCCATTTTTGGTTTTTATCACAAAAAAATTGTAATTTTTTTTTTCAGGAGCAGTGCCCCCCCCCCCCCCCCCCCCCCCCGAAAACCTCTTTGTAATAAATTTTTGTACTCACCACTGCATATATATACAGTAATTGCTTATTATTATTACATCAAATACTTGTCGGACTAAGGGATGAGGGTCTGGGGACGAGAGATTTCGTCTTTTGTATAAGTAATTGCTTATTATATACGTACATAAAACATTGGACGATTAGTAGTGGAATTATATCCATCCATCCATTACAAAAAAGATGAAAAGCTAGAGCATATATCCATCCATTTATAATCCGTCGTCATTGAACAAGACATAAAAAATAGCGAAAATGTAGAGAAGTGACAAAATTATTTTTTTAATAAAATAACCAAGCACCAAGACCACTACATATATATTGAGATATAATTATATAAATAATTCCTCTTAACAATTTTAGTTAATATAATATATATAAAGTATATTGGCGTATATTTAACTATACGTATACTCTACGAGAATGTTGGGGGCACGTAATTGTCTTGTAGTATGCTGTATGCCAGCATACATACATATATAATTTAGGTGAAGTACGTAAAATAATTTAATTTTTATTCTTTCCTTTGTGCCAAAAAGTAAAAAAAAGAAAAAAAAAAAAAAAAGCACTGAAACCATTGTTAAGACTTTAGTGCTTGGTAGAATTAAGGTATTCTTTTGTCGTACTCTATAATTCGTGTATATATAGAGAGCATCCTAGGTAGCAATATATATATATGGTAAATTACACTCACACCCCTGAGGTATGTTTAAATAACTTTAAGCTCCATGTGGTATCGATAATTACACTTACCCCCTTGAAACGTAGTTATAAACTCTAATGGGATAATGCATTGGATACGTTATTAATAGAGTTCTAATGGACTATTGGTTTCAGGAAGTGGTGGAGACAACAAAGAGTTATGAGTGATTAAAAATATTGCGGGAGCCATGTCACCCCATAACTCTATGTTATCTCCACCACTAGATAAAAGTAATACTCCATTAGAACCCTATCGGAATAATGTATCCAATGCATTATTCCGTTAGAGTTTCTAACTATGTTTCAGGGGGTGAGTGTAATTATCGATACAATAGGGACCTTAAAATTATTTAAGCATACCACAGGGTGTGGGTGTAATTTACCCACATATATATATATATATATATATATATATATATATATATATATATATATATATATATATATATATATATATATATATATATATATATATATATATATATATATATATATATATATATATATATATAATACTATAATATTGTACACCGTCATTTTTTCAAGCATTGAAGAAAGGAAGAACGAGCAAGAATGTCGGTGAAGTGTTTTGTATCTTACGTTAGTTTTAATAATATTAATGTATGATTGTTTTTGTTGAGGTGCAGTACTTCAATATTTTTCACATTGTCTAACTATTGTCTATTAGTATTAGAAAAGTCAGGGTTTATAGATAATAGATGGATTAATCTTCGTTGGTATGAGGCATAAAGTCATGAATTAAATTTTTCATTCCGATTTTTCCGCGGGAAAAATTGTATCTAAATCGAAAGTAGATATAAATTTTTTGGAATTTCAAATTTCGATCAAAAATTCCGAATTTTTCCAAAAAAAAATAAATTCCGAATTATTAGCCAAACCGAGCCTTGGATGTAGTTAAGGGGACGACTAATACAAATACAATTTATTTCTCACTTCAATACTATTAAATTAAAAATAAATAATAAATAGGTAATTGTTGTAAAATGACGTATTTAATATAGCTCTTGGATTGATAATTGTGGAATAAAGTACGCCCAAGAATGACAAGAATTGAGAAACAAAAAAAGAAAAAACATGAGACTATATGTAGGAGAAATTGGTGTGTTTAGGAGAGGGAAGATTCTCACTTATATATATGTGTAAAACTACCACGAGGGTAAAAGTAGTGGACTAGTTAGTAGTTACCCATATTTAATATAGTATGTATAACAATAATAAATTTATAATACATTAATATCCTTAAGAAAAATAATACCACATAAATATTAAAAATCTAAATTTTCTTTTGTTAATGTCATACTCACAAAACCCTCATACATCTCCTCCTTTCCAAACCCCCTTCTTGTTATGTTTCCACTCGAAAAATCTTACAGAAACTCAGAAATATTGTTCGACAAATCAAACATAAATAAACAGATATGAATAAGAATGAAAGATTGAAAGATAATATAGAATAAAACACAGCTCAGTCTTTCAAACCGATTCACACCAGAGATACATAGAGATCTCAAATCTTACACACACAGAGACTAAGATTGCACCAACAGAGAACATATATCTCTCTCTCTCAAACCCTAACCCACCCAGATCAGAGGTATGACCAAGAAAACGAGGCACTCAACAGCTCACCCACTCACCACAGACCCAACTCACAGAAGAGAGGGGTAAGTAAGGGTTTGAAACTAGGATTTTTCTCTAGGTCTTACCTTCTGCCACTTCAATCCCCACATTAAATAGATGCTCCAGTCAAAGGTAACCGTTGAAGGGACCACCACTGGGACAAGCACGACCAAGGACGACGGCGTTTGGTCCATGGTTGCTGGAGCAAAAGGAGTAAAAAGCAGAAGGGGACAAATGGGAAGAACATAGGCTGTCTAGGGCACAAAACGGGAAAGGAGAGTACAAGGGGAGAGGGAGAGTCAGAAAGAGTTAATGGCCATGATCAAATGGATTAATCCAACGGCTCATATTAATCCTTCCAGCATATTCCCACAAGTGGGCTTTTTCACTGATGGGCCATTCTTTAGTAATGTGTGTGTGTAAGTAATAGTGAGATTGGGCTACAAGCCCTAAACACATTGGGCCACAACCTTAACAAATCTCCACCTTGGACCAAAGTGTATCATTAGTGAATTTATGGTTTTTTATGGAAGTCATCATTGTTGTTTTCGATATACCTGTAAAACACAAAGTAATACCAGTACATCTTTCTGATTTCACACAGAAAGTCAGAGGTAAGTCACACAGAATTATACATTTACACAAAATGCAGAATTGAAATCACACAGATTGCAGTTCACAGAGAAAAGTATGCATAAAAGCAATCACAAAGAAAGCAAATAAACATTAGTCACACAGACTGTAACAAGAAAAGCACACAACCGTTTAATCTTGAGATTTTAGGTTCAAGTTTTTCAAACAAGAACGAAATTTCTCAACGAGTAAGCACTTAGTCCCCACATCAGCAGGGTTGAACTGTGATGGGATATTCTCAAGATCAATAACCCTTCCTACACAATTCTCCTAATGAAATGAAATTTGATCTCAATATGTTTGGTTCTATCATGGAAGACAGGGTTTTTGCACAATCGGATACCATATTGACTATCAGAAAAAACTATCACTTTGTTTCTCAAGAAATCAATTTCAAGCAATAGACCTTTCAGCCAGATAGCTTCTTTAAAAGCTTCTGTAATAGCTACATACTCTGCCTCTGTAGTAGACAGAGCAACAATCCTTTGAAGCTGAGATTTCCAGCTGACACAGGAACCATTTAAAGTAAACACATAAGAAGTGGAGGATTTTCTGCTATCTCTGTCATTGGCAAAATTAGAATCGACATACGCACAGAGTTCACTATCAGTTTTACACCTAGAAAACAGCAAGCCAGTTTTAACAGATCCTTTTGAATATCTAAGAAACCATTTAAGAGCCTCCCAATGAGGCAAACCTGGATTAGACATATACCTACTAAGATAACTCACTGAATAAGCAATATATGGCCTAGTGCTAACCACCAAATACATAACAGACCCTATAGCATTAGCATGTGGCACATTCTTCATTTCAGAAATTTCAGGTTCAGTCTTGGGAGACTGTTCATTACTTATCATAAAGTGAGCAGCAAGAGGAACAAATACAGGTTTTAAAGATTACATAGAAAAAATTTCAAGGATTTTTTCAGTATAAGAAGATTGATTTAGAAACAATGAACAACATTTTCTATCTCTGATTATATCCATGCCAAGTATCCTTTTAGCATTACCAAGCAATTTCATGTCAAATCATCTCCAAGATATTTAATAACATGATTAATTGTTTTAATGCAAGGACGAGCTGATAAAAGAGCGAGAAGCGGCTTGCACCCCTCGGACACCACCTCGGGTGTCGGGGAATCTAATAGAAAGTAGGTGGGGAAAACCTCGGAAAAAGGGGGCCGGAGAAAGAAAAATCTCTGAGGCCAATTCTAGACTTTATTTGATAATCCACTAAAAAGGCCCAGTTTGGGGTGAGAGGTCAAGTGAAAAAAACCTGAAGGGGAATGATTTATAACGAACGCAGAGTGAAATAAATCACCCGTGGGGTCAAGGCCTGCTTCGAGACAAATCATAAAAAAGGCGGACATAAACTTAATAGAGTTGGGGAGAAATTGGTTAAGGGGGACTTTATATTTATTCGCCACCTCGAGAAATAAAGGATGAATGGGTAGGGATAACCCCGCGAGAAATTGGTCCAGATACCAAGTGTTGAAACCGAGAGGAGGATGTAGGGAATCTTGGAAAGAATCTGGAAGAGCTATATAGTATAACACATCTAAACCCTGTCGCAGAAGTAGATCGGCTATATCATCGGCAGTCAAAATTGATTTGACAGAAGTGGAAGGGATATGTAGGGTGGGTTACCTCGATTTGGATTCACGCAAGATCTCGCGACCCTTGGACAAGGGAACGGCGGGAGTTCCGTCTATCTCATCAGTTTACCTCGGACTTTTGAAGTCACCGTTTTCTTGCTTTTCTTCGGTATGGTGGCGCGTGGTAAGACAACCACAGGGGGCGGGGGAAGGTTCTCCCCAGAAGAAGAAGCCATAGGTACCGGGAGAAAAAATGAACAATAAAGAAGCCAAAGCAAGGAATAAAAGTACCTGGAAAAGGGGGGGAAAGCTGGGAGACTTGCCGGAAAAGGGATAACGCACGCCGGAGGAGGAGCGGAAAAATGAAGGAAATGGCAGGAGGAAGAAGAGCGGAAAGAAATGAGAAAGAAGGAGAGAGGTTTTTATAAAGGGGGGAGGGGGTAAAGAAAAGACGGCTGCACAGATACCTAGGCCAACCCACGCGTCGCATTTAATGCGAAAAGACATGTCTCATCAAGGGGGGAGCCGCAGCTTGGGGAAGCGCAATTGACCCCTCTATTTAAAAAAAAAAGAGAAAAAGCAAAGGAGAGAAAATAAATAATAAAATAATATGATATATACATAAACGAATAATATTTCCAGAGGGTCCTTGTTTCAAGATTTCATAAACCTACTCGCGAAATACTTTAGCTTGTTTCCCACGAGTGGGGGACTAGTTGATTCGGTAAAATCAATATCTTGGTCCGTTAATGAGGATGGCCCAACAAGGGCCCAATAGGAAGACTCCCACAAGGCCCAGCTTAGATGCGAGAGGAGGACGCCCCTCGCTAGCGAGGAAGAAGAGCTTGACTTCTCGTAAGCGAGAGGTCCGACATAGCCGCCTTGCATTTAATACATGTCCCCTCATGTGTCAGGAATATCAAGGAATATGCAGCCTTGGGAATATGTAGCACACAACACTGTTCCTTGAAGAGACAAGTTAAGCTCAATTGAATCTTTATTTGGAGTCCGAAATAATTTGATTAGACGGGTTAAATTAGAGTAAAATCCGGATTCATATCCGGACTTTTTCTATAAATAGTCAAAAATCCGATAAGCAAAGGTACGCATCCATAATTAAAAAAATAGCTTATTAACTTGCGAGAGCATCTTACATCAAAGAAACCTACTAACTTTGCTGTTGGAGTGCTAACTCCGCCACAAGTCCGGTTTCTCTTTTTCTGATCTTATTTTGCAAAACCCGATATAGAGGAAGAATTCGGTCAAAATAATATCAACGGAGTCGACAGAATCAGTGCACATTTTACATATTCTTAGTGGGTTTAGTTTATGAATGCGGAACGTATAATATTCTTCTTCAAATCTCTTTTTTTTAATATGATATTCTTTGTTCAAATTATCAAATATCATAATATACAAATTTTATAATAATAAAAATAAAAATAATATAAAAATAAAAAAGAAGAAAATGAATTCAATCTGAGCTCAAGCTTGACAAACTCGATTCGAGATCGAACTTCGAAAATGGAAGCTCGATGAACTTGTCGCCAGATTTAACTTGAGCTCTAGCTCGATAAATATGTCAAACTCGTCTCATTTATACCCCTATTCAAAGAACCCCTATTCAAAGAAGTCCAACACTCTAACATAGTCGACAAGTAGTGCGTAAGCTCAATGAACCCATTGTTGGGGTAGCCGCATTTCCTAATCTAAGAACGAGGATAAGATTTCTAACCAACCAATACATATTCGGACGATCCACTAAATATTGCTTTAGGCGCCCATCAAACCTATGTTGAGTCCGCCAAATTTTATCCTACTTTTTTTTCATTAATTTTCAGCCCTTTTGATGCATAGAGGTCGATCGTTACCTATATTTTCCGTCCAAAAGTAACACGAATCTAAATAAATTTCCCTCTTTCTTTAAAGGGGGAATTTACTTTCCTCTCTTTGCCTATATGGATGAACATATACAAGATGTAGTAAAGCACATCTTTTCAATTAAGTACTGAATTCCATAGCCTATTATACATCCAATGCTCGGAAATGACTGCATATGATGAAAATATTACTTATAAAATATTAACTCTAATAAGAGAAAAAAAAATCATAACTTAATTAAGTGCATAATTCTCCATGTTCCCTCAAAAAATCATAAATCAACAAGGAATTGAGATTATCTAATGTAACTTTTGTTTCTCGATTATTTCGATCATAAATTTCTCATACAATTGATTGCGCTGATTCAAGTTGATGAATTAGGATCAAACGAAAAGTTATGCAACTTTCTCATACAAAATTCGACTGCGTTGATTCATGTTGTTATTTGAAAGATAATGACAATTTTTCAATGTTTGTGTTTAAAAATGTTTAAGAATTCAACTTGGATCACAGTAAAAAATTCTATTGAATTAATGACATTGTGTAGACAATAATATTGAATAAAGTAAGTAATGTAGAGTAGATCATTATTTTCTCACAAAAACTCCAATGTTTTGATACAAGTTGTTTTACATTATGATATTCGATTTGGATCATGGTCAACAATTTATTTAAATTAAAACCATCTTAATAGTGATTCGATTGAAAAAAAAAATTGAGATTCAAATCAAGTACTATTAAATATTAATTTTTGCAATTTATTTCGATCAAATCTTTCTCATACCAACTCCATTTGAAATTATTCAAGTTGTAACATATAAAAAATTCAACAAATTTTGTTAGTTGAAATTTCAACATTTTGCGTTGTCCATGCTCAAAGTCAATACGAAGTAATATAAAGAAAATAAGAATATTTTTGTTAAAAATAACTCGTGTATAGATTATAAAACAACAGCAATACGGTAGTTAAATGTTTAATACTTAGAGCCTGTTTGGCTAAGTTTATAAACTCCTAAAAACATGTTATAAGATGTTTAAAAGCTTATAATCTGTTAAAAGGTGTTTGATAAAAAATTACAAAAGATCTTATTTTTTCTAAAAAATAAGCTGTTAGGGAGCTTATAAGATGTTTTAAAAAAAAGTACATCTTCCCCACTTTTTTTTCTATAAGATCTTATTTGTTTCCTTACTCAAAATCTCAAAATACAAAATTACCCTCAAATACTTTATTATATAACATGAATACTAATAACATTTATATTTTATCAAAACATGTCTTTTTTTAATCAAGATTAATTAGTTAAAATATAATTATCATCATTATCATATTAATTGTAAAAACAAAATTATCCTCTATTTATATTTTATATGTAGATAAAAATACACAAATATTCTTATTATCTCGATAATAAATTATATTTTCTTTATCCATCAAAAGAAAATTATATTTCTTTTACAACCTTTATTTTATATTAATATATTAATGCAACAAAAAAATAAAACTTTCACAGCACCGTTTCATTAAAATATTTTATTACACTTCATTTTATTTTAAAAAATATTCAAATATCATATCAAACATACATGAAAAATTCATTTAGTTTGTTTATTATATATTTTTATATGTTTAATTTTATTTAAAAAGTTAAGTTTTAATCTTATATCTCATAGTCGATAAATATACCTGATAGAGAGAAAAAAAAGTTAATTTAAAAAAAAAAATGGCTGATGAGGTGGATGAGACATAATTGGTGATAGTGTTAATGAGGTGGTTGGGGCACAATTGAAAAAAATGGGTGGCTGAAATTAGGAAGGCGATTTTTTCAAATGGTGCAAAATAGTTTGGGCATGTCCGTATTAAAAGAAGTATTTAGGGGTTATATCTAGACATCATCATCGGTTCGGTTAGATACGAAACTGGAACCGGAACCGAACCGGGGTCAACGGTTTTTTTAACCGAACCGGAACCGGAACCGAGAAAACCGGTTCGGTTCGATTCCGGTTCCCCATTTTTGGAACCGAGAACCGGTGGAACCGGTTTTTCTAAAACAAAAAAAAAAAAAAATTATATATATATATATATATATATATATATATATATATATATATATATATATATATATATATATATATATATATATATATATATATATATATATATATATATATATATATATATATATATATATATATATATCAACGAAAAGTATTGAAGTATTTAAAAAAAAAATTAAATATATGTTTTTCAAAAAATGAATAAGTATTTTTTTTTTTAAAACAAATTAACTTTTTTTAAAAGTTTTTTTAATTATTTTTTTAAGTTAATTATTAAAAAAAAAAATTGCTTAGAACCCGTCGGTTCTACCAGGTAGAACCGAAAACCCAACCGTAAAGAATTGGAAATATTCGGTTCGGTTCCGGTTCTGATTTATGTCTAGATTATATCTAAGAGGCCCTAAAAATAAAATAAAATATAAGAATATGAATCGGTTATACCGATAATATTTATGGGATATATATATATATATATATATATATATATATATATATATATATATATATATATATATATATATATGTATAAATAAAAGATTGGAATTGCATAAAATAAGTATGAATAGAAGACAAGAAAATGAAATGTAAAAAGAATAGATAGAGAAAGATGTAGTAGATATTAAAGTTGCATAAGGTTAGTGAGTGCGTGTAGCGAAGAAAGCTTTAGAAAGAGTATAACTGATTCATAAAGACAAACATATGACTAGATATTCTACTCACTATTCTCCTATACGAAACCGACCGTTTGATTTGACGTTAACGTCCCCATATGTTTTCGCACTACCCTGATATCGACCGTTAATTTTCACACTCATTTTTAACGTCCATTTCTACAACTTCACATTGTGATTTCCAAGAAAGATTTAGTGTTAATTTTTTAGAATTCATATTTATCTTCCAACCTTGTTTTGTTTGGTTGAATTCATTGTACTATATATTTTGAATCTTTTTAGAGTTTAATTATTTTTTAAGTTATTGTGAAATTTACTTTATTTAAATTCATTTGCTCATATCATTATATAAAATTCAAATTCATCAAATCAAATACAAGTGAGAGGGTTAAACAAAAAATTGTTAATTTTGTGCAATAGTCTGTCAATTAATGATAAGTGTCGTTTAAGGTAAAACACGCAATTAAGAAATATAATAAATAGCCTATGTTCCTTCTATGAAAAAAAAAAATTCTCAAACCGCCCTTTACATGCCCTTTTCTTTTAATTTCAATAAGCAACGTGAACAATCAATGATAAATGGCAAATTATGTAGAAAGAAACTAATTTTTATTTGAAATTCGAGAGTAATACTTAATATGAGAAGAAAAAAATACGGCTAAGCGACACTTGTTTTAAAACAGAGGTATTACTGTAAAGAGATCTGGAAAAAAAAACATGTTTCACCACTATATGATATTTTTATTTTAACTAATTTGTATTTGATATTATTATTTTCATCGATAAGAGAACTCGCTGTAACTCAAGATAATAAATTGAGCAAATTTCTGTTATCGTGCAATAACTCGTAAACTTCAGAAGATGTAGAATACATCAGGGTAATCGTGTGACAAACATAACTAGAAGTAAGATATATTAACACTTGTAGGTACTAAGTTTATTTGATAAATGTGACTGAATTGTATTTTCCGTTTTCTATGTTCTTGTAGCAAAATTATTAAAAGAAAATGTCCTCACAAGTAAAATAACTAATTTGTGACCAAAATAAATAAAGTTGGTCAAATTCGTCGGCTTTAGTAGATAAGAACTGGAATTGTCAGTCTATCACTACTCTGAAAATTACTAAAAGTTAAATTATATTATTTGTTGATATATGTTTGACGAATTGAATTTAGGAATATCGAACTCTATCCAAGTGATTTATAAGAAATTATGAAATATAATTATTAATAATGTATAACATGATTAAAACTCATTTAATTTAAAGGGTAAATTACACCCACACCCCTGAGGTATGCTTAAATAACTTTAAGGTCCCTGTGGTATTGATAATTACACTCACCCCCCTGAAACGTAGTTAGAAACTCTAACGGGATAATGCATTGGATACATTATTCCGATAGGGTTCTAATGGACTATGACTGGTTCTAATTTACCCTAATTTAAAACATAACAAGTATATATATTTAAATTTTCATGAAAAGTCAAATTAATTCAATTCGTAATACATTCTCACTTGATTCTACCTTTTTTTTCTGGGTAATGTAAGAATTCACATTCAACCTTATAGCTGCACTGTGTAAAATCCACCGTCTTGTATTATAGTTTGTAAATCATACGATAGACGTAAACAACATTAGACTAATCATGAGTGATGAGTTCGATTTAACAACCACTTACTTTAACCGCTATGTCATCCTTACGAGACAACACTCGATTTTACTTGAATAGTGCTCACAAGGTGGACTACTCGGATAGAAAATTATGCTTAGATGATGTAGTAACAATTTATTGCATTTTATTATATGCTACACCAAATAAATTTTATTGATTTTATTTTATCAAATGCAAGTATAAATAATTATATATACATATTTTACATAGATGTATCAAAGTTTAGTATCAATAATAATATATAATACCATGGACTGGGTATCAAGTGAGGTACGGAACTGAGTGCTGTCAAGTGGGACCAGATCCTTGTCAGCAAATCTAAAGGAATTTATCCATTTGTTTGTCCGACATCACATATATCCACCTACACAATCTCTTCACTTGGTTTGTCCAAAATACCCCTCCTCCCCACACGCACAAAAAAAAAAAAAAATAAAAAAAAAATAAAAAAAAATCAAGAAGTGGATCATAAATTGGTTGGAGATTTTTCACTATCAACTATAGTGATGATATGTTTATTTATTTATTTATTTTTTTTCAATATTCCTCAATATCAATATGGTCCAAAAGAATTTCAATAGTAACAAAAACACACACGGACCGAGACTTGTGACTCTTATAGGCCACCACCGTTCATACTTTTAGTACTGGAAGAAATTTATCAGATTATTAAGCGTGTATATATCTAAAATATTTACAAATTCAAAAAATAAGTTGTTATAGAGTTTATACCTCTTTTTAAGTACACATGCCTTACTTTTTTTGTTTATTCACTTAAGATTTTATATTCACTAAAAATAATTTATAACCTCATCATCCAAATAAATATTCTAGAAAAACAATTTTCAACAACACATAACATCTTATCAACTCTTCAAAAAAAAAATTATAAGATGTAAATATCGAACTTATCAAATGTTTGTAATACACTCGAACACCCTCGTACTCGTACATTAGAAACTTGCATGTATCAAATAACACAAATGAAGATTCATTTCCAAAATATAATAATTTTAAAACAAGAGAGATACTTTTCCATCACAAATAACGAAAAAATTATAATTTTCGAGATTGAAAATCTACAACAAATAAATAAATAAATAAATGGATAAAATAAAGATACATACCACACTATATATACAGAAAATGAGAAAGGAAAGACATTTTGGTAAATTCACATTTAAAATAGGACCACAATTAAATTACAAAAAAAAAAAAGAAAAAGTGTGACATTCTGAGCTCATCAATCCATTGTTGTCTATAAAGTATGAACTTACGAGTGAGGGAGGGATCTTGCATTTCATACTCCAACAACACAATTGTCTGTCTGAAGTCACTCAAATTTCCTGCACGACGTCGTTTTGTTCTGTAAGCTTTCCCGCTCTACTTCCATCCTTTCTCTCTCCTCCAAATTTTGATGATGAGTGAGAAACTGAGAATATATATATAGTAGCAGCAATAAATCATCAGTTCATCACGCATATATTATTGCTGCCTAGTATTGTCAAAATTACATTTCGATTTAGATCTGTTTTGCGTAGAGTGCTGAATTTAATTTTTTTTCTTCCGAATTTCAGGGAAATTTAGGGACGAATTCTGAATTTTTCACCGTAATTAATTAATTAATTAATTATAACAAAATGGAGGGTGGTATGAAGAGGGATCTGTGTGTGGATGACGAATGCATGACGGAGATGGGATATCAGAAATCATATGGGTAATTTTTATTTCTGCCCTGCTTTAATTTCTCTGTTTCTCTTAATTTACCCTTATTTTGTTTTTTCATCTGCCCTTTTTATTAGTTTTAGAAATCATAAATTTAATGTAAGAAACAAAAATAAATAAATGTTGTTGAATTAATTAATTTCAGGTGCTCGCATTATCGAAGGAGGTGTAAGATCATAGCACCGTGTTGCAATGAGATATTTGATTGCAGGCACTGCCACAATGATGCTAAGGTTCACTCATAATTTTTTTATTTATTTAATTGTTATTACATAGTTATTATTATTCATGTGTGAGCTTACTATGATTAATCTCAATTTATTACAAAGATTCATACAAATACTAACTCATGCTATCTAAATATAAGCAGAACTCGATAGAAGTTGAACCACTCGATCGACATGATATTCCACGACATCAACTCGAAAGGGTTAGTTTTGTAATTTTGTTTCTCGCCGCCCTCGATTAGATTAGACGCTCCCTGTTTTTTTTTATCCTGTTCTTTTTATGACATTTTTTTCGTACAAAAAGAAAACAACGAACAAAGTTACTAATGTTTTTTGGAAGCAATTTTCTTATAATGTCGATCTGAAGTAAATAGTAAATAATGTTTCACTGAACGAATTTCGTTATTCGGCTCTTTGAAGCTTCGCCGATAATTTGCATAGATTGTCATATTTCCTCTTTGATTGTGTTCCAATTAAGTGATCCTATATATATGTATCTATATTGCAATACTTTTTTATTTACTTATGTTGTTTTATACGTGTCTTCAGGTCATCTGCTCGTTGTGTAATACAGAACAAGATGTGAGTTCGAGATCTAGACTTCAAAAGTTACAATTTTCCATTATTAATTTCCTTAATTGACGTTTCATATTTCGACTGTCGTGTAGGTTCAACAGATGTGTATTAATTGCGGGATTTGTATGGGGAATTACTATTGCTCGATATGCAAATTCTTCGATGATGATGTAAGATTTTTTCCCCAATCAATTCGTGAATAATTAACGTATCTTCCTTTCGTTTGGTGCTCCAATATTATATAATTTTTTTTTTGGTTGTTAAGGTTTCGAAGAATCAATATCACTGCGAGAAATGTGGAATATGCAGGTTTAATTTTTTAACCCTTCTGTTTGTACCTTCAATTTTTACGTGCATCTCTGTACATCTAATAACTTTCTCTCTTGTTCTGTGCCTGCTGTTTGTTACAATTAGAACCGGTGGCAAAGAAAACTTCTTCCATTGTGATAAATGCGGTGAGTCACAGTATATATAGTCATAAATAAAATCTAATAATTTACTAGGGGTGTTCACTCGGTCGGTAAACCAACTGAACCGAAAAAACAGAATTAATTCGGTTAAAAACTGTACCGAAACCGAATAGTTCGGTTCGGTAAACGGTACAAATTTTTTAAGTACCGAAATTCCGGTACGGTTTTAACGAATGAACACCCTTATAATTTCCTAAATATAGAAATATTTGCGCAGTTAATAATTCAAATCGATTTTTTTTCTTTCTTTCAGGATGCTGCTATTCAAATTTATTGAAGGATTCACATATATGCATCGAGAGAGCAATGCACCACGATTGTCCTATTTGCTTTGAGGTAAATAAGAGTCAACTAATCCATATATAAATAATATCATTTTATCGTTTTGTACTAAAGAGTTTTTTATTTATTTATTTATTTGTTTTTAATTTTATTATGTCTGAATACAGTATCTCTTCGATACACCAAGAGACACTACGGTGCTTCCATGCGGTCACACCATACATCTTAACTGTGTTAAAGAAATGGAACGCCATTTCCAGTAAGATTTTTTAGTTAGTCACCCTTTTTTTCTCGTTTATAAACGGCCCTTCCAATTTTTTTGTATCTATAATCGACGTATATATATCTAACACATTAGACATATTATTGCAGGTATTCATGTCCTGTTTGCTCAAAATCATATTGCGATATGACTCGTATTTGGGAAAGGCTTGACCAGGAGGTGGGCTACAATTGCTATATAGTTATTATTAGCTTAATATCGACATTAATATTATTAACCGTCTCGTTTGTTTTGTCTGAAAAAATTCAGATTGCCTCAACACCTATGCCTCAAATGTATAAAGATAAAATGGTAAGATTAACAGCTAACTAATATACATATATATTATATATATATATATATAATCAATGCCTAGCCTTTTTTTTATGTAAAATAATATTTTAGCTGAGACGAGCGATACTCGATTTTATTTTTTGAATTAGGTATGGATACTCTGCAATGACTGTGGAGAAACTTCGGAGGTGAATTATCATATTTTGGCACACAAATGCACGAATTGCAATTCGTACAATACGAGGCAGACTAGAGGAGGCCATAGACCATGCTCATCCAGGATATCGGAGATGGTTAGATGATCGGAATTTTTTATTTATTTTTTATTTTATTTTATTGTTTTATGTATATATCTTTTAAAGAATAATTGTGTCCATCTTGTATCAAACTAAAAATGCTAATGTAAAAACCTATTCCTCGATTAGGTTTTTCGGTCTTTTTATCATCCTCGGAGGACAAGTTCTAGATGTGTAATAATATATAATGACTTTGTTATGAAAATATATATTCTTTCAATATCTCTCAAGATTTTAGAAAACCGAAATATAAATTATTTATTAATACATTAAACAGTAGTTAAAAAACGACGAAACCGTGTACGATCGATCTTGAAGGTGGTTAGTCAATTATGCTAATATTTTGTAATAAAGGTGACCAAGTAAAGAATAGATCTTAATAATGAAATGAAAGTTGGAGGAACTAACATATGCTTTTTAAGGAAATTATTACAGAAATTGCTCTGTTCCAAGTTGCCAGAAAAAAAAAACTCTTAATTAATTAAACAGTGTATTATAAATAAATAAATAAATCATATCGAAAGAAGATTGAAACTCAAAAAAAATCTTCAGTAAACATGAATTAGAATCAACATTCAACCAATAGAAAAATAAAAATAAAATTATTTTGTACTAATTTATATATCATCAATCGGTAGCACCTGGCCCGTAAAGGTATATGCCGCGCTTGTTGTGTGGCTGCAACGGCCTCGCGTTTACCTCCGCGTACTGTCGAAAAAAACCCGAAAAAGAAAATATTAAATACGAAAATATGATCGGATTAATTCTTGAAAAAAAATATTTAAATTAATTAGTACTTACATCATGAACAGCTTCTCTGAGCAAATTAACTTGCTCCCTCGAAACAGTCTTCACCTGAAATAATTAATTCAAATAAATATTAATTATTCGGCGAATTTTCGATTTTAAGTGATGCAGCAGATTAAATGAATAATGAGATGATAATACCTTTTTATTTAAGGTCCAAATAACACCTTCTGTACAAGGAGGAACTGTGAGTGATCCCATGTATCTGTAGTACCGTTTGCTGCGTAATTTAATGTCGTTCGGATTAATCATTCCGATATTTACCTGTTCGTCCTTGTTATCCACGATCGACGATATATTCCTCATCAACTGTCGATAATATTCACCGTTATTCAACATTTTTTTTTAATTTCTAAAATCATTTTGATCAAGAAACATAATAATTAGTTACCTTGGAGAGGAATTTATCAGGTTTGCCGATTTTGTACAAGATTCCGACGACAGCTATCTTAGTTGTTACATTCGAATCTGTGTTGAGGTGCACCATGTGTAACTCCATGTCGTACCTATTACGAAAAAAAATCTTTATTTAATTTTGTTACGTCGCAAATTAGGAATCACAAAAAATTAAAATAAATACGTAAGTAGTTATCAATTATAAGTACCTTCTGCCATTGATAGTGTGCTCCGACGGAGAGTGCCAGTGGGCATATCGGAGAGAAAACTCGGTCCCGTTTATTAATATCGACCCGGCATCCCCCGACCACTGAATCTGCACCACCGAAAAAATAAAATAAAAATTTAATAGGATGCAAAATATTATACTACTATATTGTTCATCAAATTGATCATCTGAAGTAGTTGACTGCATGTCCTTACAAAAACATATATGTAACAATCTTAATCAAATCAAAATTATTATAATAGTACTTAAGAACAACAAGCCAGCTATCTAATTGTGACTGAATGAATATTTTAATCATTCAAATAATTGATTTAAAATAAAAAAATAAAAATCTTACTTGAATATCGTGACCTCTATTTCTGACCGTTGCGTTAGAAACTCGGTAAATCCTCTTCTCCGGCTTGGAAATAATCCTCACTCGAGCGTTCGACATATCGACCGGAGATTGCATGGTTCCGTTATTGCATGCAGCCCATTCTTCCTTTATGTGACCCCATTTTCTCGGACCCTTTTCGCCTTTCTCCGCGTAATCGAATTCTCTTTCGTCCTCTGATAATTTCAATTAAAACAAAAAATAAATAAAAATTGGAAATTAAACTGATCAGTTCATGAAAATACATCATACAAATATAGATACATACCTACTTCTTGAGCATGAATGGATTTTGCAGCAAGCAAAACGAGGCAGGCGACGATCAGAATATCGAAACAAGACTTGTTTAATTTGCTCTTAATCATTTTTTTTTAAATTAATTTTTTTTTTATTGCAGGGGGGACAACTATATGTATTATTTGGGAGAAACAGAAGAAAACAATGATGTGAGAATCTTTGTTTGGAAATGGTTTGATTAGTTGAGTTGTGTTATATTATAGGGTGTATATATAAATATAAAAAAGGGAGTGGTGGTTAATAAATTAATGGGGAGGGGCTTTCCTGTAAGTTTCTTGCATAGTTGTAGCATCGGCGTGTGAACGTGATATTTCAATATTAAATAAATATAGTAGGACTGGCAGATTTAGGCACCTAATGAGATCTAACCACACGTATTTCAATTTTAATATGGCTTAATTTCACTTTCTACCCTTGAAATATAGTGTTTTGACACTTTGCACCCTTAAAAAAAATTAATAGTACTTTGCACCCTCGAAAATACACCATAAATTGAATATTTAAAACTAAATAAGGGTAATTATTTCATTTTTATTGGTTTTTTTTTTCCAGTGTAAAATAAAAAAATTAATTATTATTTTCTTCTACCTCCAACATAATTTCAAGCATACAAAATACCAAAAAAAAAAAAAAAATCACAACGAATTATTGAAATATACTATATTTTCTTACTAAAATAAATATTTTTTCTCACTAAATTATTCGGTTGATGGATCTTTTATTGTAATTAGTGAAAAAAAATTGATTTGCATTTGACATCCTAAAACAATTCCAATAAAAATATTAAATTACTTTTATTAACTTTAAAAATTCATCCAGAGTGCGTAATGCATGATTTACTGTGTTCGGAAGATGTAAAGTGCTATTAATTTTTATTTTTATTTTTGCGGATGCAGAACGCCAAAAAACTATAATTCAATGGTGCAAAGTGAGATTAAGCCATTTTAATAAACATTATGTAACAAAAGGAAATAGCAAATTTTCTTTTGGCTCTTACCTACAGAATTGATGTGGCATTTGGTAATCACGAAATTTGAAATTATAAAATCGAAAGCGTTGAAATGGCAGTATACGTGTTCTTAATTTAAATAAATATAATTATGTAAATATTGGCTTTGCAATTGACGCTTTGTTTTAAAATTTGGATTTGGAGAAGAAATTGTCTTGAACAAAATCGAATCCCTTAATTAATATCTTAATCTACTGCAGTATTCGGTGGGTACAAAATCCAACTTAATTAAACAATGTTTAAAAGTCCATATGCTAGCTGTGTTAATTAATACAACTCTATAACTCTTTCTTTCCTTATTTTTTTGGCCTTTTTTTCCCTTTAATTCTCAATGAACCCCTAACTATAAATGTGAATTAGGTAACCCATGTTTTTGTGAATTTTCTTACACCTTCACTCTTACGGTGTTACATTCAACATAATCATCAAGATTATGTGGAATGTTCACTAGTTTGTACTCGTTTTGTGCAAAACTACAGTTTCTGATGCACAACAATCTGATATATACAAGCCAAAAAAACACATTGGAGCTCGAATGGGATAAAACGGGTACAAAATTAAGAATATTCCATACAATCTAGAAGATTCTATTAAATTTGAAACTGCAAGGGTGGAGTGTACAAAAAATTAGATTTTAGAAGGATGGTTGTAATTATCCAAACAGAAAAGGGTTTCCATAATTTAACCATACATCAGGGATGGTTGTAATTTACCCTAATATATATAATCACTATTGTCACGGGATCGAAATTTATCCAGTTCACTTTAAGTGGCTATGTATATAGAATATGTAGGCATCATCGAATTATCCTCGAATTCCTCATTAAAGTAGGAAATACTCCATAAAAGTATTTATTGCTTCATTCAAAATAATGGTGTCCTATACAATTTCAATAAGAAAAAAAAACAACTCTATGTCCCTAATTACTCTAATTACTCATCTACCAACAAGAAAGTAAAATAAATAAAAATGAAATAAAATATATATATTTATTGATCGTATCAAATATCAAGGGATTTTCTTATAAATAAAAAAAATATTCGTTACGACTAAAAGTTAGTCTTTCCGTACTAAAAATAACGTGTTTTATATAAAATAGTAGGCATGAAAAAGAAAGAGGTAAGCATGTTGCGTAACAATTGATGATTTAGCATGCGACAGAGCAAGGGTATTATTGAACTTAACCTTTTGTATACATCAGCAATTAGGTCATCTCCAATATATTTATATCCATCCTTGTCTACTATTTATTTATTTATTTATTTATTTATTTATTTATTTATTTATTTATGTGTTTTGGAATTCTGAAAATTGAATAAGTTTCAATTTGAGGAGTTAAATGAGCTGCGTATGGTTGGTTTGGCGAGCTCGAATCCAGAGTTCGAGCTCGAGCTTATTTTGAAATTGTTTTTCTAATTTTTTTATATTATTAAAAAAAAATATGTTATAGTAAAAAATAAAAAAAAATAATTAACTGTAATTTTTTTATAATTTTTATATGTAGTTTTCATATTACTATTATAATATTTTATATTAGATTATTAATATATATTATTTTAATTAAAAATGACATATGAAAAATTAAATTTAAAATAAATAAAAAGGGCTTGAGAGCCGGCATGTGAGGTCACGAACAACTATAAAGAAGTTCCAGTTCCGCTCGTTAGATAGCTTGAGCTCGAAAAACTCGAGTTTGAGTCCGAGTTTTTATCGAGTCGACTTAGCTCATTTACATCCATAGTTAGACTGCCCATTACAAAATCACCATGAGTTACGTACTCTATCAAACCTGTCGGGCCGGTGAATGGAGACCCTAGGACGAGAGATTTTATCTTTTTGGGCAAGTAGTTTGTTGAAAATTTTGGGCAGGAGAGAAGATTTACTCTTGAAATTACTATTAGTCCACTACCTTAAGAGATATAATCTAGAAAATAATAAATGTTAATGGGGAGCAAAATTTATTTTTAAATAATCAAATCGTGAAAAGAAAATCAGTAATTTATCCTTAGATATATGGATCTTGAAATTTAATTATATATTAATCCCATAAAATATTTTTTTAGGATAATAATTTATAATAATTCTTTTTTTTTCTTATAAATTCATAACTGTCAATTCGTAATTGCAAGCAACTACATTTTTTAATACCACAGTTTGTTGCTTCAAATAACAAACAAAAATGAAAAGAACAAAAAAATAAAAAAAAATAAACAATTTGAAACTCAACTTCCATGATTGTGCAAATTTTGACTATGATGATTAAATGGGAGGAGACCAATTTTGACCAGTGATTGTATTTCGGTCATTTTCAAAACCCAAATAGTAAAGTACAGGAAGGTCAGTTCGTATTGTTTTATGTCTTCACACTTGCATTTTGTAACTTTCCATAAAAAAAATAAGAAAATTATATTTCTCGAGAAAATTGGCTAGACACCCTTAATTATGGACTTATATAGGTGGAAATCATTCTGTTAACTTTGAACAATAAAATTAATATGAATTAAATTAAATTAGGGCTTATTTGACCAAATTCCCTCATATAATTTTCTCATTAAGATAAGACTAATTTTAAAACACCAATTAGTGAGAACTGAGAACTACTCACTTGATTTCCAAAAATGCCCCTAATAATTCATCCGAAAATAGAAAAACAAAATCATATCTTTCTCCAAAATAACTCCTTAAGTATCTGCTCACTCCCCAAAATCCCTCAAAAATCTCACAACATTTCAATTTATTTAATTTTTTTGTATTTTTTTTCGTATTATTTTTCTTCAGAAAATTGGTTTTTCGAATTTCGATTAAAAAATTTGGTATTTATTTTATTTTTATTTTCGAATTTTTAATAAGAAATGTTTGATTTCCTTTTTACAAAAGTTTATTTTCGTTTCCTAATTTTGATTTTTTGATTTTTCTACTACTGTTTTTCAAATTAATTTTAAAAAAAAAAATTGTTTTTAACAAATTCAAATTCAATATAAACTTATAAAAAGCCACTATGTGATTAACGTATTCGGTTACGAAAATCCACTATAAACTTATCGCAAACCACTATTTAATTAACAAAAAACACTATGTAATTGACGAAAATCAATATTTAAGCAATAAAAAATCGCTAGGTAATTAACGATAACCACTATGTATAAATAACTATATAAACATGAAAACCACTATGTATAACAACTATATAAACATGAAACCCACTCTATTGTAATAGTTAGTTGGGGCATATACGATATTTTAGATTGATTGAATTTAAGTCAATACACATTAAGGATTTATCAAAGGCTGCGGCTATATGCAAGACTAATTCCACTTGTGCAAGATCAAATTAATTTTTTCAATGTATAAATACTATAATATCCTTACTTGTTAAAAAAATAGAAAATTCCAAATGTGCAATACCAAAAACTCAAAAACACAAAAGACCCTATCACAAAATCACAAGACCAACTCTCATCTTCTCCATCTTCCAAAACCCACAAAACATTTCTCCTTCCTCCTCCATAAACCCACAAAACCTAAACATTCAAAATCATCAAAACTCAATAAATCTTACAAAGATGTCAAGTATGGAGTCAGAAGACATCAAAATAGAAGATTCTACGGTGGAAGAACCCAAGAAAGTATGCATTTATATGTTTTTTAGCTAAAATATCGTTTTTCCAAAAAAAAAAATTCGTGCAAACGCAGTCGACATGTACATGTCGAATTTTATAGGTAAAAATCGACATTGAGTTGTCGATTTTGGAGTACAAAATCGACACCTTAGTGTCGAAATTTAACTGTTAGCAAATTAGTCCAACTATACTAAATTTCAACATTAAGGTGTCGAATTTATGGACATATATTCGACACCTTAATGTCGAAATTTAGTTGTTTCATATATATATATATATATATATATATATATATATATATATATATATATATATATATATATATATATATATATATATATATATATATATATATTTTAAATTCCGCGCAGACGTGATTGACATGTACATGTCGAATTTTATAGGTAAAAATCGACGTTGATATGTCGATTTTGGAGCACAAAATCGACACCTTAGTGTCGAAGTTTAACTAGTTAGCAAATTAGTCCAAATATACTAAATTTCGACATTAAGGTGTCGAAATTATGGACATATATTCGACACTTTAATGTCGAAATTTAGTTATTTCATAATTTTTTCAACTTTCTATTTTCCAATTACTTTTTATTTCAATATTCATTTATTTGTTATAGCAAAAGGCGAATGCGATGACGCAGTTTATTGTCAAAATTCATCAAAAATTTCAAAAATATGTACAAGACATCAAGAACGTCGCATCAGGAGCGGCGGTCGGCGGCGAAGCTTCGGCGTATAGTAGGGTTTCACGGGGGGAGGGAGGTTTGGGGTGGTGGGTTTTTTTAGTTTCTCATGTTCGTTGTTTTTTTTTTCCCTTCACTATTTATTATTTGGTCTTGCATGAGCAAACAAAAGCAAATTTTATTTATGGGTATATTTATCATTTCATCTTAAGAAAATAAAATCTTTTGGAATCTTTCTTTAATTTGGTGTTGCACAAGTGAAGTTAGTATTACATATATCCGCAGCCTATATAAAAAAGTCAAAATTCCATGAGTGAGTTTTATCAAATAAATCTCACTTATCAATCACTCTTCAATCTCACTCACTCTCACGTCTCCCTCTCTCCTCCCCATTCTCTCTTTCCCCCCTCTCTCTCTCTCTCTCTCTCTCTCTCCCTCTATCTCTCTCTCAATATTTATAAATGAGGGGTTCATGCTAATTTTCCCATTTCAAATCAGATTTTCTCATAATATCTTAATTTTAATTCTTTTTAAAGTCTTCACCTAATCTATAGTTTTGTGGTCACCTGATCTCTTTACTATTCAATGTAAATAACATGTTTGACAATGATACAGATTTAGTTCAGTAAGGTCGAATCAGAAATATGACTCCTAGATGGCTTCAGAAGCCCATTATATATATATATATATATATATATATATATATATATATATATATATATATATATATATATATATATATATATATATATATATATATATATATATATATATATATATATATATATATAGATTTCATGGAAGAAAAGCCATTGCTTAGTTCCTAATTATCGATTTTTGAATTTTCGAGCATGCCAGCGTATAAATCAGGATACTAGTTAAAACCGCCTAAAGTAGATAAGAGAAAGCAAAACCGTATGGGGGCGAGGTTTTTCGCCTTTATGGTGCAAGAAAGTAAATTCGTTGGATTTTGGGCTGAAATGAATTAATCGGATTCGGCCCATTAGCTATCTCCACTTGCGGTGGGCCAACTGCAAACTTAGTTCGTTTAACTTTCGGAACCCTCTCGATCTTTGATCTGAATTGTATGTTTCCACTTTCCACCCATTGATCATGTTCATTCACTTGAGAAACAAAATGCTCTTCCGACGCATTTCTATAACCCAAATCTCTATTTTTTGTCTATCTCTCTCTTCTCGCCCTACCACCACATTTACTATTCATTTTCTATTTTTGGCAACATGTTCTTTGACTATGACGATGGTTATACTAAAAGAGGTCTCCCAACTGAAACCATCTTAATTTTCCATCTTTATATTCAAACCATAGAGAGATCGAGAAACCAACCAACATGCCTTCAGTCCAGTTAGAAATGACCATCGGTTCAGTTAGAACCGGAACTGGAATCGAAACCGAACCGGGGTCAACGATTTTTGAACCGAACCGAATGCGGTTTGACCAGAACCGGAACTGGAACCGAGAACTGACGGTTAGAACTGCGGTTCTAACCATTCGTACCTGTTTTTTATATAAAAAAAATTAAATATTTAAATCGTCGGATTAAAAAAAATAAAAGAATTAAAATAATGAAATTCCACGGTGGCAGCTCCAAACGGTTGGATTTTCAAAACAAAAATAATAAAAATAAATCCACGTGGCAATTCTAAACGGTCGGATTTTCAAAAAGAAAAATTGAAAAAAGAAGAAATGCAACGGTCAAAATTTCCGAGGCCGATGGGCGATAGGTAAGTAAGGTAAGTAAGAACTACGTGGCTTCGATCCATAAAGAACCGAACCGGAAATATTCGGTTCGGTTCCGGTTCCTCCAAAATCGGAACCGGAACCGGAACCGGGATCAACGGTTTGGAACCGGAACCGAACCGTGGTCATGTCTAAGTCCAGTGGCGAATCCAAAATTTCATTATTGGAGGGTCGAATATGCATTAAAGTAAAGTAAAGAAAATACTAACAACAATGATTGTTCAACCAAGTGACGAGCCAATATTGTTACACGGTGGACTTAAATGTTTCAGGAGAATGGTGGGAGCTTAATAGCATTGCTGATGTGTGTGCTAAAATGGGGACTACTTGTTTGTTTTCATGTTTTCAACAATCTATTTGGTTACCGATCTCTTTTAATTTGTAACTACTCCAGATGTACTACTAAAGTTTGTAACTGTTCTCTTTTGCTGAAAATGATAATATAAGTTGATGTTTTTGTTCAAAAATAAGTTATATATACATATATAATAGTAAAATAAAATTAAAATTTGGGGGGGTCACTGCCCCCGGCCCTACACTGGCTTCCCTACTGATTGAGTCGTTCTTCTGTTTTCTTTTGTGAGTGAATGAGAACATCTCTAAGTGAGGGAAACACAATGCCCAAGTGTGTTCAGATCCGTGAGAGATTTAAGGGTCGGATATTGGAGTTCGGGTTAAAACCGAATCCCCAACTCTCATAGATGCTGGAAAGATATAAGTAGAACAGTGATATATTATTTTGTTTACTTTGTAACTATATATGTTCACACGAGTACCCAATATAGTCAAAATATTCTTCTAAATGTAACCCAATTTACTACCACAAACACACAATATTTAGTACAAACAATAAATCGAGGAAGTTGAATTCTCGCATGCATGCTTGTAAGTATTCATCATCTTTTTATCTTTTATCTTTTTTTTTTTTTCAAAGATACCCACCCGGGCACGGCTTACAAGGAATATTAAAGTATTAAAGCTTGCTCAAGAATCAAATAGTCAACACTACGAAGAAATTAAAAGAAGAAGAAAGAAATCACATATAGTAGTTCATTGCAGCTTGATCAGGAGCGGACCCGGAACATTTTAAAAGGGGTGTATATCTCATTTTGAATTCTTGCACGTGTATTTTTTTAAAATAGTTAGATGCTACATTAGTTTATTTGCATCGGGTGACTGTTAAAATCGTAAATCTACACATAATTACACACAATCTCATGCGTATGTGCGCTTAGTGGATGATTATTTAACATCATCAACATCACTTAACAAACATTCGGTGTAAATAGTCTTAGTATAACATCTATCTCCCAATGTTAAATGACTACCTCACTGAAAAAATTAAACTGATAGAGAAACGCATTATTTAATTTAATCAAAACCTAAAAGATATTATGTCATTACTTCTATAAAAAAAAAATTAACTAAGGGCTGGAAAATGTAACCTCGAGTTTAGGGCAGCATTTAACGACGATTGCGGCTAATTACGAAATTAATTAAAATTAAAGCAGAAAAAAAAAAGGTTTAGCACTTAGCAGGAAGACATAGGGTATGCCCCATTATAGAGAACAAGATGATGAAAAGGAGAAATGAGGTTCTGAATGAATCCCCTAAAAATACAAAATAATGATTCTTAATTAATTAATTAATTTTTAATTAATTGGTGACAGAAATCATGGGCCCTTAATTTTGAACTTTGAACTACTTTTGTTGTCTGCCAATCCTCTACCTCAATTGAAAAATGGTTTATAAAAATAATAAAGGACCTGTTGTTTGTTCAAAAGGTAGGTAATTGGGTTTCGTTTTGTTTTTTATATATGTTCTTTAGATATGGGATTGATTATGAAAGTAAGCCCTTAAAATTTAAAATAATAAACTATGTTTAAATATATTTTTGCGATTTTGTATTTGGGAAGCTAAGTTGATAATGTGGAGATTAAAGGTGAAGAGACTACTCAAAGAATAGAACTTTTGTCTAATGAAAAAAATAGAATTGAATTTTTTTCTATTATTTAAATATTTGAGGATATATCTGGAGCCCCTTAAAAAAATATATTACAAATCGTGCACACATATTAGGTAGGGTATGGTAATGATAATTACCAATTTATGTTATCTACTATTTAAGTCTAAATTGAAAATCATTTTTTCAAAGCAATTCAAGGTATACATGTTTAAAATGTACAAAACTAGTTTTTTTAAAATATAAGTATTCTAAATATATGTTCTTAATTTACCCAATATAAAATATTTTTTAAATAAAATTATAACATAAATTTTTTTAACATCAATTATATCATTATTAATGAAAGCAACTTAATATAGTTTTGACATATCTAAAGAGTATAATTAATTTTAACTAATAGTAGTTAATTAGGATACTATATTAACTTTTTAAATATGATAAATGAATTATTAAAATAAAATTTTATTTATTAATAATATTTCGGTACGGTAGGGCAATATACCATTTTAATAATATTGAGTGTCGTTGCCCTACCAAAACATTTCGGTAGGGTACGGTAGGGTACGGTAATAATTCGGTAGAAATATTTCGGTAGAAAATCGGTAGGGCTCGGTAGGGCAACGGGTTGGTAGGGCAATTCGTTAAAAAAAACCCACCCCTACACATATATACCAAAATTGTTTGCCAACATCTAATCTCCTTTGGGCTGCACTTGGATTTGAACTTGTTCGGATTGAGTTATTTGACAACGAATTTGAAACCTATAGCCCTCGACTTTGTTTCTTTTAGCAATTGTAGATGATTTAAATTCAATTTTATTTGGAGTCATTTCAAATATTTTCTATTTGAAGTTATTTTAAACCCTTTAACCAAATGCAATCTTACTAATATTATATACAAAATTTTTAGTGAGTTATTCAAGCATGAATCAGATGTAGTATCAGGCTTATTGTACTGTAATGCAACATGTATTACGCAAATGAAGACATGATTCACTAAATGTGACAACTCCAAGCACATAGTTATGTTGTACATTTTCTTCAATCGACAACAATAGGTGTTAAAACAATAATGATCCAACAGATAATGCGTATGGATAATTTACTAAGTGTTAGCCTAAAGTTATTTTGGAAAAAAACATGTTAAGGCTACTGACTTGAGTAGATTATACGAGTCTGTTGCCTCGTAGACATCAGAAGAAGTTAACGTGAGGGTAGTACCCTGTAGGCAATCAATATCCAGAAAATACTCGGGAGCCATGTTGTACTCTATTTCCTTCGTGCGAGATTTATTTTTCCCAAAGATTTTTTGACTGTTCGTTACTCGCTAAGATTTTAACGAGACAACATATGTTGATTGGAAAGATTGTGCGTTGCAATTTTTTTTTCCTAGCAAATCTTATTTTTTCCCATTAAGTTTTAACATGGCAACTGAAAAAACAAATAGTGTTTTGATAGAAATCCTCAAAGGAGTATGTCGTAAATAAGTGGAATGTGGGGTTTTGCTAACGTAACCACTTTGATGGAGTTCTCAACCTCTCATTAGTGTACACTTTCCAGCTCTTAAACCCCATTATGGGTGTAGGAAATAACTTCTATGCAACTTCCAGTGATTTACATCCATACTTGTGAGAAAGACTCCCTCGCCACCTAAACACTCCACAATTCTCTATATCTCTCAATTCGTTACTTACATTCTTGTGGATCACTTTGTTTTCACAATCACCAAACCAAACAGATCTCTCAATTCGTTACTTACATTCTTGTGGATTACTTTGTTTCCACAATCACCAAACCAAAGAGCTAGATTAAATACACTATTGTATAACATACTTTACAAATATAATTTTCAGAAGAAAAAAAATAAATAAATAAAAAGAATCGAATTTTCCAAAATAGTTACGAAAATTAAAATCAGATCGAAATCTACGAAAATAGAAAAGTTAAAAACTTTCGAAACTTAGAATGAGAAGTGTTCATCCAATTAAAATCAAAATGGGCAAAAAATATTAGTTGCGTTCCAATTTCCAGCCCTAATCATAACTTATGAAGGAATAAATAAAAGGGAGCAGCTAAAATAAATACCGGTTTTTTTCTCACTTCAATACCACCAACTTAAAAAATACAAAATAAATAGGTAATGACATTATTACCCTTAATGATAATCAATACCATGCACAAAATTTATGTGATATTGATTTTATTAAGGGTATTAATTTCATTACCTATTTGTTTTATATTTTTTATGTTGAGAGTATTGAAGTAAGAAATAAACCGTATCTGTTTTAGGGCTCCCCTAAATAAAATGTTCAATACTAGCTCCGGTAGGTAGTAATTGCTATTTTTCATCAGTTAAAACTCAAAAAGGAAGAAAAAAATAATAAAGAGAAGAAGAAAGTCTTCTACTATGTAAAATATAAGTCCTTTTACTTTATAAGTTTCTCTTTTTAACCCCCAGCCGAACTACAACAAAGTGATTCTTTCACAAATGAGTATAAATGTGAGTTGTTAGATGAACACACACAATGTTGTGCGCAGAAAGAAATGGTTGTGGAATTGTAGTAGTTAGTAACACCGAGCCAACCTCTATTTTTCTTTTTCAAGTCTCAAATATATATATTCACTCTCTCTCTAGATCTCTCTCTCTCTTCACACCAGAAAGAAATTAAATGTTCTTCCAACACATTTTGTTGAAAACTACAAGTGGTAATTAATTTCATGAGAAGCAGCAGCAACGTTATTACATTCTTGAAGATAATTATGAGGAGCAGAAGCTGCATTGTGTTTGTGTTACTAATAAGTTTGGGATCTTTTTCTTACATGGCCGCCGAATCTTCATTATTATTATTACATGATGATGATGGCCGCCGCCTCAACAATTTCACTGCTATTCCCGGTCAGCATCCCAGCCCCGAACTCGTTGCTCACCATCTTCACAGGCAAGATGACCACTAATTTATATATACATATATATAATCTTTCCAGTTCATTTTTTTCTGATTTTTTCCAACTAATTATTAAATAGCAATAAATACTTGCATTGTGAATATTCCCTCATGACTTAATTGTATTTAGCACTAAATTTGTCAGAAGCATGTTTAATTAATTAAAAATTTGGATTCATTTAATTTTGTGTAGCTGCTGCAACACAAGCATTAATGCTTAGTACAGTAGGATTGGACTTTTGCTTGCTTATTAGTGCTTTTTACGCTCCTTTCTTGTCTCTTATTTTCTTTTCCTTTTCTTTCTTCTTGACCACCACTGTCAGTGTGTGTGTGTGTGTGTTTTTGTGTGTGAGAGAGAAAGAAGAGAGAGAGAGAGAAGATCTAGAGAGAGATTTCTGGCATCATTGCTTTTACTCTGATATATGTGGGGCCTACTGTTAACATCATTTCAGTTTTCTGTTGACTACCGGTCTCATGGTATCCTATGTCATGTATTTTTCTTTTTATACTTTTATACAATACTCATACTGATTAATGAATTAATACTAACAACATAATTAATTAAACCCCGAACAAATTAAATTAATTATAATTAAAATTAATCATGCAGAATAGTGAACGCGTCGTTGTCAAGAAGAGAAACGCTATCGTCCTACACAACCACAACCGGTGCCCGCGACCATTATGCCTGCCCTACGGGCAACCCAATCGACGACTGCTGGCGGTGCGACCCCAACTGGCGTCTCAACCGCCAGCGTCTCGCCGACTGCGCCATCGGCTTCGGCCAGTACGCACTCGGCGGGAAGGGGGGCCGCTACTACGTAGTAACGGACTCCTCCGACCGCGATGCCGTCAACCCGAAGCCCGGAACCCTCCGCTACGCCGTCATCCAAACGGAGCCACTCTGGATCGTCTTCCCCTCCAACATGCTCATCCACCTCTCCCAAGAACTCATCTTCAACTCGTTCAAAACCCTCGACGGCCGCGGCGCCAACGTCCACATCACCGGCGGCGGGTGCATCACGCTCCAGTACGTCAGCAACGTGATCATCCACAACGTCCACGTCCACCACTGCTACCAATCCGGAGAAACAAACGTCCGTTCGAGCCCCACGCACTACGGGTGGCGGACGAAATCGGACGGGGACGGAATATCCGTGTTCGGGTCGAGGGACATATGGATCGACCACTGCGCGATGTGGCACTGCAAGGACGGGCTGATCGACGTGGTGATGGGGTCCACGGGGGTGACGATATCGAACAACCACTTCGCGCACCACAATGAGGTGATCCTGTTGGGACACAGCGACGATTACATGCCGGATTCGGGGATGCAGGTGACGATAGCGTTCAACCATTTCGGGGAGAGACTGATACAGAGGATGCCGAGGTGTAGGAGAGGGTATATACATGTAGTTAATAATGATTTCACGAGGTGGGAAATGTATGCAATTGGAGGTAGTGGTAATCCCACCATTAATAGCCAGGGGAATCGTTACATGGCTCCCTTTGATCGCAATGCCAAGGAGGTAACAACAACACCTTGTTCATTTTTTCTTGATGTTGTTGTTTTCTAAAAGAATTTCAGCGTATGTAATAGAAATTGTTTGCACCAAATTATTGGATGAGTATGAATTATGGTGCAGATAACGAAGCGCGTGGACACATCGGAGGAGAAGTGGAGGGATTGGAACTGGAGAAGCGAAGGGGATATAATGGGAAATGGAGCATACTTTGTTGCTTCCGGAGAAGGTGTTGAAGTTAAATATGAGAAGGCGTACAGCGTCGAGCCCAAATCTGCTGCTTATATTGACCAATTAACCCTCAACGCCGGTGTCCTTGGCACCAGGTTCGTTTTTTTCTTTTTTTCTTTACTTATTAGACATAAATAATCAACCAAAAAAAGAAATAAAAAAAGAAAAAAGAAAAAAGAAAAAAGAAAAGAAAAGCAAGCCCCTTTTTACTTTATGTTGCATTTCAATACCCAATGTTGGGCCATTCACTTTGAAAAACGGGCTTACTTTTTTTTAACCATTTCTTTGTTTTATCCTTAATTGATCTGCACATACTCGCGCGCGCACACACACCTACTTATAATTTTCTACTTGTTATACATAAATGTACTAATTTGATTGTGGGTGGATTCTTTGTGTTGCAAAAAGCAGGGGTAACAATTTGGGGAAGTGGACGGCCGAAAACAATGGTTTGGGAGCTTATGACGATGCAAATTCAGGCGTATTCGAGGACTACGATGACTATTCGGGGAGCCAAAGGCTTTATTGCTCCGATAATTTCACTCTCGTTATAATTTCTCTTACGGCCTTGATCGTGTGTTTTTGCTTCCAAGTATGAAATGATTTTTGGTTAAAAGAAGTTGTTAGTTTCTTTAATTCCCTCGTGTAATTTAGGTGTCTCTTTACATCAGGAATGTTGATGTAATTGGATTCTCGGTTAATCTTAGGAAATGGCTTAGTTCCACTTTGGGCGGCGTGAGATGTAGCATTTTGACATTTTACACTGTCGATTAATTGCATTTTTCAGGCTTCAAATTCAAGTAATCATTCACTATGACCAAATTGATTTGTTTAAAAGTTAATAAAGGAATATCATTTTTTTAGTGAGTTTTTTAGGGTGCAAAATATTAAATTAAAGCATTATTTTCATTCATCCTTCAATCTAATTTCTATCGTATAAAGTAATAATAAATAAAAAAAAAAAAAAAAAACAAGTATCCCACTATATAATTTGACAATTTACGCAATGAAAAAAAAATCATAAAATACCGTTTCTCACCAAATTATCAGGCGACAGGTATTTTATTTGAATTGGTTTTTGGTGATCTTTTTAAATAAAAAGGTATAGGGAAAAATAATATTCAAACAAATGGTGAGAAATTGATGAAGGAGAAATAAATTCTTAACTTTGTACTTTACACCATGAACATAAAAATATATTGAAAAGAGGAAATTATCCTAATTGAATACTACACATATTTATTTTGAAAATGGCCGATTAGACTGCGTTTGGATTGAGAGATTTGTAAAATGAACGGTTTTAGAATAAATCCGAATATGAAATTTATCTTTTTTATTTTTTGCGAGAAAAATAGGAATGATTTAAAATGACTAAAATTGGGAATAAATTTGAAATCCACAAAA
Source organism: Erythranthe guttata (assembly GCF_056151865.1). Lineage (NCBI taxonomy): Eukaryota > Viridiplantae > Streptophyta > Magnoliopsida > Lamiales > Phrymaceae > Erythranthe > Erythranthe guttata. The sequence continues at coordinate 2,422,461 of NC_142542.1, read as the reverse complement.
ATACCTCAAAAAACAACTAAAATGAAGAACTACAATTTTAAAATTCTTTGTATACATATATCGTGTAGCTTCAAAATTGGACTGAAGGGTTGAGGAAGATAGAAAACATATTTTGACAAATTGCACCCTGAAAATATATAACTAGGGGTGCAAGTTGGAACGGATTTTCCAATTTCCGCCGGTTCCGATCCGAAAAGTTCCGATTTTGGAACAACTTTTTTCATTCCGACTTCCGAAATTCCGATTTCCGAAATTTTCCGATTTTTTTGGATTGGAATTGGAATTATATAAAATAAATTTGGAATTTCCGATTTCCAATCCGATTTAATTCCGAAATTAATTCTGAAAAATTCCGATTTTTTTCCGAAAAATACACCTATAAATAGTATATATTATATAATACTTATTTTCCGAAAAATACACCTATAAGTTTTGTTTTAGGATTTTGACATAATGAATTGTTGTTAGAAGTTTTATTGGATATTATGCTTTGTTTATTTTCATTTATTTTTTTGAACTGAAATTTATTAGTTATTAGTTTTACTTTTATCAACGTAGATGCTCTTATTTTCGAAACAATATGAACATTTTAGAAAATTTCGGCTAAGTTTTGAAATTTTAAAGCTTATGTGATTTCCGATTTTTTTCCGAAATTCCGAAATTTCCGGGCCTTTTGGAATTGGAATGAATTTTTAGATTCCGAAAATTTTGGAATTGGAATTGGAATTGATTTTGTACTTCCGAAATTTTTTGGAAATTTTCCGAAAATGCTAATTCCGATCCGATCCATCCGACTTTCACCCCTATATATAACTAACAAGGTGAAATTACGGCTCATTAAATTTAAAAAAAAAAAATAATAATTGAAGATGCATGTGAATGATTTGTTGTATCTCGAAAGTACAAAAAACTAGTACATTTTTTCGACAATTACCCGTGTTTGTTTCAGTCCGATGAGGTATCAAAATAATTGTTATTGAAATTGGAAGTATATCATCATCACAAGCCAAACCAAAGAACACAAAGGATCTTGAATTCTTGATATACATACATATGATCCAAGAACAACAGTTACTAATGATCTAGAAACTAATCAACATAAAACTATATATAATGACTTGAGAAGATAATTCTGATGTAGAAAGCAATAAAAAACACACTCAATATTTTAAGTGGTTCGACTAAGAAAACGGCTTAAATCGACCGGGGAAGGAATTAAGGAAACATATACTCGATTAAACCCTAACTTGCACAAGCTAATATTATCGATCTCCACTAGCTTATGGATCCTTCCATGCACATCTTCTACATAAGCTGCATACATCGTCCTTCATCAGTCATCAGGGGCGGAATTCAGGATAAAAATGTAGGGGGGCTATCTAAAATTTCGGGGTTCAGGGCAGCGCTCCGAAAAAAAATTAGGTTCACAAGACATAGCAAAAATAAGTTTATATTGATAATTTTTAATTAAAATAGCATATATATTATAGTTTTATCATATTTTAAGCATGACAAAAAAATCTTAATGTATTGCACTTAAATATTTTGAAGATTAATGGCACCGTCTCATATTATTTTTAAGAGACATCGATAAAAAAATAAAAAATAAGTAAATATTCATAAATATTATATAAAATAATACAAATTTTAACCATTTTATTAAATATTTTTATATTAAATATGATATATACAAGTATAATTTATATAAGATTGGGGAGAAGAAACGAAAAAAAATTGAGGGTTAAGACACATATTTACTAAAATTTTAGGGGGGTCAAAAGTAATATTCAAAAACTGCAATGCCAAAATACCTAAAAAAAAATTAATCTTAAGGGGCAACAGCCCACCCTGCCCCTTATATGTTCCGCCATTGTCAGTCATCCATCTTTATTATTAACGCCCGCAAATTTCGGAATTTCGGAAAAAAATCGGAAATCGCATAAGTTATAAAATTTCAAAATTTAGCAGAAATTTTCTGAAAATTTCATAATTTTTCAAAAATATGAACTTCCACGCCAATAAAAGTAAAACTAATAATTCAAACTAATAATATTTCAAAACCCTTAACCACCATATTTTGATAATTCAAGCTAAAAAGATTTCCGTTCTATTGGAGTTACCAAATAAGGTTCTATTTTGATATTTTAGAGCAACTCGAATGCAGGAATCAAATGGAGTGTCAAATCAAAAAACTAGAGGAAAAAAACTGTGAGATACTCTAAAATTAAAAAATCCTTCTCCAACGGAGGTATTAAAGTGATATTTATTTTGATATTCAACTACCCCAAGGTCCAAAAATGCTCCTTGAAAAATGAGGTATTTAAAATATAACCACTCCATTAACCTATCATTATTTGACATGTGGCATTTAAAAATATAATTATTTATATACTTAAAATTTGATAATCTATTAATCTATTTTAAGCAAATAATGGAATGAATTTTTTTTTTTCTTGAAGCATCAAAGTATTATACAATATATATTATTTATAGGTGTATTTTTCGGGAAAAAATCGGAATTTTTTGGAATTAATTTAATTTCTAAAATTAAATCGGAAATTTCAAAAAATAAAATTATATAATTCCAATTTCAATCCAAAAAAAATCGAAAAAATTCAAAAATCAGAATGAAAAAAGTTATTCAAAATCAGAACTTCTCGGCTCGAAACCAACAAAAATTGGAATTTTTGTTCCAACTTGCACCCTAACAAAGAGACATATATCAAAATATAATATTTATTTAATGAAGTAAAGATATTTGTGTGGAAGAGGAAGCTGCTAAATGTCCAATAAGACAATTTTGAGCAAATATCGTATTGGGACATGATATTGTACTATATATTAGTGTATTACCTAAAAGTTATTTAGTTTGGAAATAAAAAATAAATAAAAATAATTAAAGCCCTGTCCACTTCCACAAAACTGAAACCTGTCTCCTTTTTTAAAATTTACTATAATCAGCTTTCATTTTAGTCACTGAGATTATCTTTATGTTAAACAGTTTTAAATACTAAACAGAAATTAAGCAAGTATTATTGACAGATTAATAAAAAAACATAAAATTATTGCAAAAACAATTTTTTTTGTTTTTTTTTCATTTTATTTTTTTATTTTATTTTTGTGTGAGTGATGAAACATTTTTCGACTAATTTCGATATGCATAGATTGTTTGTCTCCCACCCTCAGCTTTTGTTTGCCAATAGATAAACATTATCTTGTACTCTTTGAACCTCACTTGATCAACAACTTGACCTATATATTTATTAGGATAACAAATGCAATATTAACTACCAATGCCACAACAAATTCGAGCACTTAGTTTTATCTCGTCTTTGTACTCGCAAGTCGCAACGCTCGAAAGCAATACAATCCCATCCCACTCGACACGTAAAGATCATTCCATAGTTCAGATATAATTTAATTTTCAATTAAAAGAAAAACATTTGTCTTTTATTAACGTAGATCAAAGGGCAATCATGATCTTGAGAAAATTTCGATATACTACTAGTTCACATTTGCTCCGTCGCATCAACCACTCGTGCTTAATCTCACGCGGAAAAAAATTTCCGAGATTAGAGTTTGATAATGGTGACATGCAATATATATATATATATATATATATATATATATTTGAGTACAATCATGGAACAACAATCATCTCAGCATTATAAGTCATAAGGGGTAATTAATTTAATTCTTGATTTATATTCTTACAACAGTTCATAATTCCTATGTTGTTTTATATGACAAACAAAAGCTCAAGTATTACATCCTTTAAGGTTATAGTTTCACTTATAAACAAAATAACAATTACTGTCAAATAACAAAAGGGGAAAATATCAGAATCCCATTAATTACCACATTTTACAGTTTTTGTACATTTATTTTATCATACTTACACCACAAGGTATATTATTATTACTCCTTTTACAACCATACTATATATACAGTAAATGAAATGATATGTCACTCCCCATCCCAGAGAGAAAAATCCCACGTGGCATAGTCATCGGAATAGCAGAGGTCATAGTTCGAAAACTCGTCTTTATCACAATTTGATGACATCATCCATTCGGTCAATCTTGTTTCGTAAGGCGAGCTTGTCATGTTCAGCATAATATCCAATGCATCGGAAGAATCGGTCGTGGGCCCCACAATCTCATCGTTGACTGAGCATGGACTGTCCGCTTCGCATTCTTCTGATCTCAAACAAGTATTTGTAGTGCTGCTCAAGCATTCTGTTGCATGAAAACATAATAAAAGAAATATATTTGAAATTTGTCGATTAACACATTGATTTTTTTTTTTTATAATTATTACTACCTTTGTCCAAAGCTAGAGCTTTCTTCTTCAAATAACTTCTCCAGTAGTTCTTTATCTCGTTATCCGTTCGTCCTGGCAATCTACGCGCAATCATCGACCACCTTAAAAATACAAATAGTTAAAAAAAAATTATTAATGAAACCCCACTTCATAAACGTGTGCAGTACAGTGTGTTATGATCAAATCGTTGATTTCGATTTTGTGAAGGGAAGGTAAAAAGAAGTACTTGTTGCCCCATTTCTCGTGAAGTTGAATGATAATCCGCTCTTCGTCTGCAGAAATATTTCCGTGCTTCAGATTCGGACGCAGATAATTCATCCATCTCAGCCTACAACTCTTGCCATTCCTTCTTAGACCTGCACATATATATAAAATATAATCAAACAAATTAAAAAAAAAATTAATAATAATTCCCAACTACTAATTAATGGTTAAAAATATGTTCAAGATGATTTAATAAAAAGAAAAATGCCTGATGATTTAGCTAATGCATCCCATCGTTTATCTCCGAAAACAGCTACAGCAGCAGACAGCTGTTCGTCCTCTTCTTCGAGCCAAGGCCCTTTACGTAATTCCACTTCCTGCATGACTATCTCGTACTCGTAATAATAGTTTACTACACTATATATAAAACCAGGTGCTTCTAGAAGTGTGTGGTTAGTCGAGCTTTTTTATACTCGTAAAGTTGCCAAATAGGGTAAGAAAAATGATAAAGTGCGAATGACCAGAACTTGTTACATTAGCACACGAGTTGGAATACACTAGGACGACTGTGGCAACTCCACCATTTCCATTATTACATTATTTCTTGATCTCGACACCCTTTTTTCTTTCTCATTAGGTCATCTCGTGAACTTTACTTTGTCCTTTGATTTAACAAATCCATCAGTGATGAAGTTCTATGAATCTGTCAGTCATCCCCCTATCTGTTATTTATTAAATAATTTCGAATTATTCTACTACGAAAAGTTATTTAAATAAATAATTAATTGTCTAATCTTGATTATACTGCAGTTATATTATCCATCTAACCGGATAATATAAAGGTGAAGATAACATAAAAATCCAATCTTTCTTTAATCATCAACCATAATAAATATATCTAAAGCCACTTCACTTTTATCATCACACAGTTACGAAAATGTTTAGTGACGAATGGTATGTTGTTGCGTTGGTTATCGATAAGTTAAGCTGCACTGAATAAAGGCCAACCTTGCAAGATCTGACCTCATTATTTTCATTAAATTCGTCGTGAATAATTGACATAAGATTCGTACACGATGCTTAAAAGGTTGAAAAAAAAAAAAAAAAAAAATCCAATAAAATAAGCAAAATCGAATTTAATTTTGATATAAATGTAATGGAGGGATCGAATAGCAATAAATATCAAGTCGAAATATATTCCACAACATACCCTCAGCTTTTGTTCTGCATATCTCTCAATTGCATTCATCGAGAAATATGTTACTCAATCCCCCCCCCCCCCAACAACACACAATCGATCCACCCCCAAAACGGACACAAATAATAATAAGACACGAGGCGAAAGAAAGATAGATCAACGCATTCTATAAAATTGAGTTCTTGAAGCCTGGCAATGTCGGCCATTCATAGAGTATTTGAGCGTAATATCCACATCGCGTGGATTCTTCTTATTGGACGCCACACTCATGGTTCCCGTCAAAGCCTCCCCTTGGCAAATAGTAAGCACATCTTCCAAGTAAAGTACTGTTTGTTTCCAGTGAGTCGTACGTGACTTGGGTCCTGAAATATTCATTCATAATATCCATGATTACAAGGGGTTTATTGTATTTAACACCCTGTGTTTACTCTAATTATTAAAAAAACTCCCCTTTGTTATAAATATTAGCGAAAACCCCCCTTCAGCAAACTACCACTAAAAGCCCATTTTAGCAATTCAATATAACATATGGGTATTAAATGAAATAAACTCTGACTAGAAGCACAAGTGCAACATAGTTTGTGCATTTCAAAATGGAAATAAATGGATTTTTTGTTTTTTTTTCAGATAACATGTGTTGAGAGTTGAGACCAAAGATATATCGCCCATGAAAAGATTTTTATTACCAACAACCAAGAACGTAAAATAGATACAAGGACAAAACATACCAGTAGAGAAACCCATCAATTTATGGCACATGGTAAAAGAAACATCGAAATAGGCAACAATGGCATGAATGTAGTCATCGCGTTCCGCAACAAGCTTGAAAGGTGCAGTAAATGAAGCATCCCCTGATTCCATCTTGGAAATGTCCATCGTCTGTGAAATTTACCAAAAAGACATTATTTTTTTATCGGACTTAAAAAATTCTATTTTTTTAGTTTAAGGTGTAATAATAAACAAGAATATCCACCACCAAACCTTGAGTAAAACGCTGCTGGTAACAATCTGCTTCTGGTCAACGGTGTCAACAAGAGGTTCAGCTATTGATTGCTTCCTAATGCAGCTCATGTCAAATCCGTATACATCATTCCAGACTGTGGTAGCACATAAATACGTCAAAAAAAATAGAAGACGGCTTTATACGAGCATAAACATGTAAAATATATTAAGCTCACATTCAATCTTCTCTTCCTTGTAGTCAGCATCTTCAATTGCAGTCAAATGAAGGGAGGCTTTATCCGGCAATACAAGTCCATCTTGTACCTGCAATACATAATTACGTTATCCCCGTGCAGTAACTGCAACTTAGGAATAAATTCTTTTAATTGAAATAAGAAGTTAAAACTTACAAGCCACTTGTTACGAGCGTAGAGTACTGTGTCTAACATGTTTTCATAGACCAGGAAATAACCCATCCACTCGGAAATAATAACATCAACTTTAGCAACTGGAAGCTCAATCTCTTCAATCTTTCCCCTAAGAACTGTTATAACTGAAAATTAAACAAAACGAGGGAGGTGGGTCAGGATAGGAGAAATCGGTAAGACCAATCAGAATGGGCCAAATGGAGTATGTATTACCATCTGAAAATCCATTTTTATCAACAATCTCTTTAGCCATATCGGCCATACTAGAGCATTCCACCTGAAAATTGAAGGCACTGTTATCGAGTGTTCACATTCAATAACATACTGCAGCATTTTGAGCAAATATCTCATATAATCACATCAGCAACGATAGAGTAAATAAGAATTAAACGGATATTTACAAGCATAGTTTAGTCGTCTTCATTGTCATAATCAGATTGTTACTAAGAACAACGATACCAATTAAATTTTCTGGATATCATTCGTCAGCAATAAAAAATATGAAACTCAATGAAGAAATGAAAACGTAGCGAATGCATAAATGCAGGCTACAACAGGCAAAAGTTAATCGTCTGTATTAATCAAGAAAATGACTTTGCAACTCATTTAGACCACTGTAGAAGTTTTACTATATCAAATTAAATAAAAGGCAAAATAATAAATTTAGTTGACTTCATTACCGCATAAACATGTTTCGCGCCAACTTTGGCACAGAAAAGTGAGAGGATTCCAGTCCCAGCACCCACGTCAAGGACTACTTTGTCTTTGATAAGGAAGGCGTTCTTATAAATGACATTTTGGTACGTCTTTGTTCTAACTGAATCCTTCAACATTTCCTGCACCGAGAAAGTCATATAAATCATATTGCCAACTCTACAATAAAAACATCTGAAATAAAAAGAGGATTTTCCCGATTCCACATGCTACAAATGCATCAAAACCGCAAGTCCATCTAATTCCAAAGTTCGGTACTTACTTCATGGATACCTGCACAAGATTAGAAAGGTAACGATTAATAAATCTTCCAATCAGCAATAATTAACATGCGGAAAAAAAAAACCCAAGATTGAAAAAGGAGGCAACTTTATTTCATCTTCAGACTGTTTACTTAGTTTTATCTTAAGGTGGTGTTTCCAAAAGCTTATTTAAAAGCAGAAGTTATGGATTGTGAGTTAAGTTGATTTTTTAAGTGCTTATTTCTAAAAGTTGGGGGTGTTTGCAAATTTATTGGAAAATCAACTTAAATAGAAAAAAGCAGCCTCATGGGTGCTTAACATATTATAGCTTAAAGTTGCTTATTTTAAGAGAAGCAAAACGCAAAAGTCCATTTTGCAAGCACTTAAAAATAGATTATGAGCAAAAAAAAAAGCTCATAATCTATTTGTAAAAGCTTTTGCAAACACCACCTATAACCCCATCAAATTTTAGCTTAAAGTTCCTTTCTTTTTCTAATGTTTGAGAGGAAAGAACAATATAAGAAGAGAGAACAAAATTTACACATTTGAAACAGAATTTAACCGTTTACAACATCTTTCGAAAAAACCTGACGGCATAGAAATAAGAACAATTAAACACATCATACAAACTCAGCATAATCAATAATTATAACTCCAAATTAAATCTTAACCCACAGTTAAACTTCAAAAGGAGAAAAAAAAAAACACAAAAGACTCGATTTTTACAAGGGGTGTAAATTACCGAAATGTGAGTAGGAATCGAAGTAATAATCGGCGCTGGTCTTCTCATCGCCGGTAAGCAACGAATCCTCCGGCTCGAACATGGTGGAGTCTTCCTCGAGATTCGAGCTCGAGGCGGCGACTTCTTCAATGGTTTCCACTTCGTCATCCTCGTACTCGAACCTGATTTTCGTCGCGACTCCCATGTTTAGGCTGTCTTCAGCATCGACATTGTTCTGAATATCCATTGGAGAAATTATTTGGGGGTGGTGAGTTCTTCTGGTTTTTTAGGGTTTTAGAGAGAGGGGGGAAGAATTGGGTGGCTGGAACTTGTACTAGGGTTTATGACTGATTTGAACTATTAATAAATATAAATATAAATATAATAATCTGCTGGGTATTTGCCGCATTGGGGGTTGGTCAAAGTCAACTGTGTCTGTGACTATTGTTTTAGGGTGTGATTATTTCACATTACTAAGTATTGTTATAAAGACCAACATAAATTAAATACCATAAAATTATGAAAAAGAATAAAAAAAAATTGAAGCTGTAGCTTGAATATAAAACAAGTTAGGATTAGGCATTTGAGTTTGTTTCCCTAAAATTAATCCCATCATGAAAACAATCCGAAAAGATATCAAAAAATCCACGAGTGCGTTTGGAAGGATTTGATTTGGAGAATACATTTGAAATGACTCCAATATGGAGTCATTTGAAATTCCACCACAATTGCTCAAAAAACAACTAAAAATGAGGGGCATAGATTTGAAATTCATCCCCAAATACTTAAATCCAAACAAGTCCAAAGGATTTGTTATTATGGATTTAAAATTCCTCCTCCAAATGCACCCCAGAGTTAGTTGTTCAAAAAATTCGACCTTCAACGGGCGATATTATGTAGCATATTCGACATACATATGTCGAGTTTATGGCGAGACTCTTAATGTCATTTTCCCCCCAAAATTTTGAAGTCGAAAACCTATCATACATAAATTAATTTTTATTAAAAAATTCAATGGTAAGTATGGACATCAATTTCAGTTGTTATGTGTCGACATTTTTTAAAATGGTGGTTATATACGCAGGCGCTATGTTGGCGAAGAGGCACCTTTTTACCATAACTTTTTATCTTTTTACTTTAAATTTTTACCATTTTACATTTTTATTTTTAAATCCTATAATTCTTTAAAAACCAAATTTCAACATTCATTGCAAAAAAAATTAGATATTCAACAATTTCTAAAATGGATCCAACAAATATAGACCCGGAGATAATATTTTAATTTTTTCTCGAATCTTCAAGTACTCGTGTGATATTACGCGAGGACATGGCATGTGCTCGCGTAATATCACACGAGTACTTGATTTTTTTTTTCTTGTGTTCGTGTGATTTTGCACGAGCACATGGCATGTGCTCGTGCAAAATCACACGAGAAGATGAATATTTTTTTATTTTTTTTTGTGTTATTTTACGCGAGAACCTTCTCAGTGGTCGTGTAAAATCACGCGAGACCTGAGTCGGTTCTCGTGTAAAATCACGCGAGCACAATTTTTTTTTAAATAATAATAATAATAAGTCGTAAAAATATATTTAAAAAAAAAAGACTTACTCGCGTGATTTCACGCGAACAGATAAGTTTTGGTCGCGTGATTTCACGTGAGCAAAACATCCCGTTCGCGTGAAATCACGCGAGTAAGTTTTTTTTTCAATTAATAATAAATTAAATCGCATTAAAAAAATTAAAAATTGTACTCGTGTAGTTTCACGCGAACAAAGAGCTTTTGCTCGCGCAGAATTACACAAGTACATGGTCTTTGTTCGCGTAAAACTACGCGATTACAATTATTATTATTTTTTTTTTTAATTATATTTAAAATACAAAATAGAAAATAGAGTAATTTTTTGACACAATAAAAATAAAAAATCGAGTAATCGTTCAAAAAAAAAAAAACAACTAATTGTTACACACAATCAAAATAGAAAAACGAGTAACAATCATCCTAGTACATAACCAATGAAAATGGAAAATAATAGTCAAAATAAAAAACAACTGTCATAACCATCCTACTTGTCATAACCATCCTACTCCTACTGTCTAACCCTGATTTGTTCGACCCTACACCCGGTGATAAACATCGTATAAAATACAAAAAATCCTACTTGTCATAACCATCCTACTCCTACTGTCTAACCCTACACCCGGTGATAAACATCGTATAAAATACAAAAAAGGGACACGTGGCATCAGAAGACCCACCCGATGTTTATCACCGGGTGTACGGTCGAAGGAGCCCTCTAACCCTCGATCCCCCGTTAACCATGGACTTGGCCAAGTCCGGGTCGATTTCGGGCCCTGATAATTTGACCCGGGACCCGACGGGTCTACCCGGAGGGGGGACCCGAGGGCCCGGACCCAGGGACCCGGCGGGTCAACCCGGAAATATGCGGTTATTTTGTCCAAAAATGCACATTTTGAGGTTTGAACTCAAGGCAATGGGGAAAAATATGCAGCTCTTTACCACTGGACCAACCAACATATTTGAAAAAAAATAGATCATAAAATTATTTAAACACATAAATGATGTTTATTTTAATAAAAATAGATTATATCTCATTTCAATTAATATTCTTACTTGAAAAATAACATTGTATATGGACTAGTATAATCAAAATATTATGATGTGATTTCTCTTTTAATAATTGGTTTAGTTTGTAAAAATCGTAAGAATTAAATCATATGATTTAATCTTTTTTTTTTTACATTTACATTTTATTCAAATATTAGAATCGAATCGTAAGATTTAAATGGATTAAGCTCAAGTCCATTCTTTTTTTTTAATTTTTTTATTATATTATATTTGTTAATAATCTAATTAAATTATTTAATAATAATTAATATGATAATTAATTATCTATTTAACATTATTTATTATAATCATTATACACCTTTCATTTATGTTATATATATTCCTTGTTACAATAATCCTAACTATAAATATAAAAATATAAATAACACTATCAAATGATTATAATAATTGTATAACTAATGTTTTATAAATTATTAGTTGTCATGTTGACTATTATTAACATCAAAAATCCCGACTAATAACAAATGCATATATATTTAATTTGAAAAATATAAAAAAATACATTTGAAAAATATAAAAACATACGATTTAATTTAAAAGAAAGATTGAATATTGATTTTTGAAATTTTGAAAATTTTCTAAATTATTATTTTCACTTATATTACCCATAATTCATTTTTCACGGCTTTCATTTTATTTAGTTTATGTCTCAAGGTCTTAATCGTTTCATTTTTTTCTAAAATTTTTTAATGTTTAAATTCAATTATTTTTTAATTTTGAATTTAAAGTTAATCTCATGTTTTTTCAAGTTTCAATATAAGTTTTTTTGTTTAAAAAAAAAATTTGAAAAACCGGGTTGGACTCGGATCCGGATGGACCCGGGTGGACCCGCCCCGGACCCAGACCCGGCTCCCCGCGGGTCGGTTTCGGGTCCCCTAAAAGTCGGACCCGGACCCGGACCCGGACCCGGCGGGTCTGACCCGGACCGGGACCCCACCCGCCTCGTGGCCATGTCTACTCTCGGGTACAAGATGGAGATACTGAGCATGGGGCATATATCATCAAATCACGTAACTGTGGCTGGATTGACATAAATTGCCGTCGCTTTCCTTCTACGATCGGATGCAAGAATTCCCCGATCTCCAATACGATCCGGATCATCCGGATTGTTCGACTTCCGACCCAAAGCTTTCATTAAACTCTTACATTTTCCCGTAACTTGACTCGTTAAACTTTTCCCTCTATCTCCGGGCTCCAGCCATCTACAATTTAACAAAAAAAATGAATTAGTATTTAATTTAAACAAAAAAAATTAAAAAAAAAAAAAAATTAAAGTTGCTCGCGTGAAAACACGCGAGTAGACCAATTTTACTCGCGTGTGAAAATTTAAGCTCGTGTGATAAACTGAGCTCGCGTGGTTTCACACGAGCACAAACCCTCTGTTCGCATAATAACACACGACCTCGATTTTTTTTTTTTTTTTCAATAAAAAACATATGAATTTAAAAAAAAAAGAAAAAGAAAATTACATTCATCTACTCGCGTGGTTCTACACGAGTAACTCCGTTGTACTCGTGTAGAATCACGCGAGTAAAACAAAATGCTTCGGTTTAAAAAAAAAATCAATAATCGTAATCTACGTAACAAAACAATCAAAAAAATATAAGAATTACCTCCGATCTGTTATCGTCTCGGTCGGGATCTGAAATCGAAATACAAAAGTTTGAGAGAATTTTTGTGAAAATTTACCTTTTGTTTTTTCAAGAATGGTAAAAAAAAGTGCCTGCACGATTAAATTGTGTCTGCACAAATCATTTCAGTTTTGAAAATTGTCAAAAACTTTGGGGCCGTAATTTTGAAATTCTGTTCGGCTTGGTAAATAATTTGTCATTTTTTCAAACTGGTTCACTTGTTTATTCAATGCTTTATATATGTTTTATTCATTTTTTATATTAAGAGGTTCCAAAGTTTCATCGTGATTCCAAATCAAAATTGAAATCTACTCAATGTATTTCACCATGTGTAGCAGTATATAAGAGACCGAAGAAGAGATGGATGCAAATTAATCCTACTTTTATTTTTAAATTAAAATCAAATGTATGTTTTATATAGAAGATCACCGAATCAACTTTTTTCTTATTCCAATTGTATTCCCAAAAAAATCAGAAAACCAGAAAACAAGAATCTCAAAAATTAGAATGAAAAATTAGTTCATTAATTGGAGCGTGGTCGCTAAGTAGCCGGTGGATGCAAACAATCCAATTTATTTGAAATAAGCAAGATCCAACTCCACATCAAGTCATTAACCTTTCCGAAGTCGATAAATTTAGACCGAAATACTAAGATCATAAACTAAAAAAAGACACGAGTTTATTAATTTATAAAGAAAGATAAATCAAATACTAGATTACTTAAGAAGACGGTTAAAAAGTCGACAAACCGAAGCTTGGGCAGGTTAAGTTTTCGTACTGAGAGAAGGTATACTTGTCCGAATAATCGGCCAAGGAGCACCAGCCATCACAGCCTCTATCTCGTTTATCTCGCGTGGACACTTAGTCATGTTCACGCAACCATCGCAAGTAACATACTGCAAAGAATAACACACTTGACCGGTCAATTAAAATTCTTAATTTAATTTTGATTTTTCGGGTTTCGTGTATTTGTTCAGAGACGGAGTGAGAGTGCTTTTTTTTTTTTTAAATATTGAAGAAAGGTGAGCAAAGAAAAATTACCACATCGCTTTCAATTCGAACCCCGCCAAAGCCTCTAAACCTACTGATCTGGTCGCGGTTGAAATATTTCGACGTTCGTGTATTTTCCATTGCAGGAAGTAACAACGCGTCGATAAAATAACAACCGGGTTCCACCGTTATCACCTGCATTTTTAACATCTCAGGTCAATGCAATTACGGAAATAGGTTCGTCACTTTTAAGAATAAATCTGCTAATCGTATTTATCCGCTCATACGAGAGTATAAATTCAATTACATACCATCCCCTCCAAGAGTTGTCTACTCGTGCGCAGAGATTTCAGTCCAGCTTCTTTGGGTCTTTCCGCTCCCTACAACAGTTTGTAAATTTGAAAACAAAATAAGTTCGCAAACAGGCAATCGATCACTATTTAAAATGTAATAAAAAAAAAGGGCAAATTACGGCGACCCCCCTGAGTTATGATCAAATTACGTAACCCCCTTCTATTTGGATAATTAGAAGCCACCCCTCAACTATGCGTTATCTTACGAACATACCCCTCCAGAGGTAGATTTAGGGATGTCAAATTGGTAAAACCGAACCGAAATTTCAGTACGCCAACATTTCATACCGTTTACCGAACTGAATATACGGTTTAGTTCGGCAAATAACCAAATTACATAAATTTTATGTAAAAATATTTAAAAGGAGGGGGGTGGCTGTAATTACCCAAACAAAAGGGTTTTTTTTCGTAATTTGACCATACCTCAGGGAGTGGCCGTAATTTGCCCTAAAAAAAATTAATAAAAAAAAAAACTGTAAATAGAATTTGCACAACTACCTGTAGATAACCGCCAGGATCGTGAGTATCGATCCCCAATAGGTGTCCCAGCCCATGGGGCATAAAAACAGCACCCAGTCGCTCATTAACCATAGCATCGATTTCACTAGCAAGAAACAGAAGAGCCGTATCAAGAACCGAAATCTAGTTCTGCACCACTCTCTATACATAATATAAATTAATTTAAATAAAATACATACCCGAAAAGAAGGCGCTCTCCCTTCAGTGATTCCAAAATAGTTCTTTCAGCCAATCTGAGAATCGAGGAAAAATTATTTACTGCAGCCTTAGAAACAAGTTTTTTTTCATGAAATACAAATTGAGTTTCTTACTTGTGCATATCGACCCAGCTTACTCCAGGTCGCACATTGGATATGACAGCATCGTGTGCACGAAGGACAGCCTGAAAATGACGAAATACGACATATCAGTTCCCGAAGAAAAAGTATTTATTCGATCCTTTTTCCTACAAAACATCGTTAATATAGATGTTTGAGAGCTTCTCCATTAGTTAACCCTTGGAAATTACGAATACTTACATTATACACAATGGATTGATCCGTTGTAAATTTCCCATTGACCTGCGTTCACAAAAAGATTTAGTTTGAAATAGAATCGAGTGAAGACCACGGTTGTAGAGTAAAGCATGAAGACGACGAAAATATTAAATATATAACATAGCAAGGTAGATAATTTATCGTTTCTTGTCTTTATTCTACGGGGCTCAGTTATACTACGTAGAACTTTTTTATTCTACGGGGCATACCTCATATTATTAGCTTTTCGCAAAAAGTATGTGCAAATATTCAAGCGTGAGTTTGTGCGTATTTATCGAAGAAATTATTATAGAGATAGTTATGCTTACGGGGAAGGAACACGTTATGTCAGAACCATAAAAATGGTATTCAGCTCCCATGTCGAGTAACGCCATATCTCCATCTTCTAAAGTCTGAAAGGAAAAAGCAAACAAACAAACAAGTATAAACATTAGAATCGATTCGGCGCTTCATCTTCTGAAACAAACATTCCGTACGACAATTTTACTAATCGTTCTTCATTGGTCCATTAAATAAAAATAACAAAATAACAAAATAGTTGTGTGATGTGTAATGCTTCAGATGCAAGGGTAAAATTGTCAACGTACCTTGTCATTAGGAGCTGCTGCGTGACCATAGTGGAGTACAGCACTGTAACAAGAGAAATCGAACAATTATCTAAAACGCAAGCAGTGAATTCATAATTTATAGTCCTTAAGACAATTGTACATAGAAATAAAAAAATAGAAATAATTACGAAAGTGACATACCTGCTGTCACCGGTTGCACATATACATGTATACGAACAGTGTCTACAGCCACCGTACATGTATGTGTGATGAAGAAACAAGCTTTCTAATTGATACTCTTTCATACCTACTTTTGTTTTCCTCATAACCTACTCAAAAATACATATACCATGTCAACTAACTACATCCGTCAGACAAGTAGTCACACCCAAAAAAGAAAAAAGAAAAAAAAAATCAATTTACTCAAACGTTACTGAAATTATTTATAGCAAGACCCAACTCAACCAGCTTATTACAACTGGACCTTTTTTAAGACAAAACAACAGTGATGGAATGGCAATTCAATATGACGAGAGGAAGTGTAGTATTCGAATAGATTCGGAGGGTGACCCTAATTTCCTGATCATCAGATCAACATAACAGTAACTATAAACCTAAATAATGTTTGAGGAAAAAACAATGGCATGAAGAAAGTCAGTACAATCCATTGAATCACAAAGGAGATAGAAAACTAACACCCAGACCGTCAGAATAAGAACAACCTAAGATGCATATCTAAGACTGATATTTAACAAATATGTTACATGGAAAATCAGAACCAATTGATTCTCGTACGATAAATTTTCAAAACATTAAATAGAAACATAACATCCACCATCACAATAAGACAAAACTGACTTCCATATTCGAGACAGAAAAGTTCAAGAATGTTAACCTCAACGTGAGCTTCAGAGCTTATATCATTGGCAAACTGGATGAGAGAAAGCTCTAGCGCTGACTTTAAGACGCGGCATTCGGTCAAAATGGGATGTAAAGCATTTAGATCTGCTACAAAGTTGTCAATCCCCTGAGAAAATATATGCATTAAACCAACCATAAGCATTTAGATCTTCTACAAAGTTGTCGTTTATATATATATATATATATATTTGTATAAAAGTTTAATGACTAGAAATACATTTAATGTTTTTAGAAAATGAAATCAAAGCATAGTTGTAATTTGAAATACGAGATATCAACTTTCGAAATTTATTTTTTCAAAAATCGATCTTTCATCTTTGTTCTCCTAATATAAACATAAAATGCATATTTTATCATCTTTCATTAGTGCAATTATTTATATATCAGATAAATTTCTCCTATCATTGAGAATTCTCACAAAGCCCAAAATAGTTTGCATCAATACTCGGCGTGTGTTAAAATATAATTATTTTGATAGATAAAGTACTTGTCAAAAGAATATACAATAACAATTTAAATACTTAAGTATTATGAAATGAGACTGCAGTGTCATGGTCCGTCCGTTTTGGATCAAATTTTATAGCATTTAGGCCAAAGATGTTCTCACTAGAGCAAGACAACTAACAAACAAGACAAAACTCAAACTAGACCACTTGTGTAGATAGGGATATTGTAGAAATATGTAAGAAGTTGCCACCAAGTTGTAGATATTTCTACGAACTCCCTAGAGACCTCTACGTTTGGCCTTCTAGAATATACTCCAAAATATTTATTGAGCCACTTTCAACAGTAGGATTAAATCAATTACCAATATGCATTATGGGTTGAGGAGTATTTAACACGAGCAATATTTTAATTATAAACCTATCAAACAAACTAGTTAATAGTTAGAATGACAAATAAAGTTCATGTATTCGGTACGTAAAAACACAAGTAGTTTGTGATAAATTATCTTTATGAACAACACTTAGGGCCTCTGAAATCGCAGGATCGTAGTACATTTGTGTTTATTCAAATGGATCTAGTCGCTACGAGTACATAATAAAATTATTAACTCATTTATTAAGATGAAAAGATTGAATTACCTCAAAGTCTGCTGGTTTCGAATAGTTATTACTATCAGTATTGAGCCCATGCAGTAGATAGAGGGATGGTTTTCCTGATCCTTTGTATTGGTCGTGCAAAAGTTTTGAAATCTCGTCAGTATAATATACAGAACTAACCATGTATCTTTCCTGCAAAAGAGAGATATAAAAGCAATTTCAGCAAGTATGCTCAATTTGATTCATCTTTCCTTGAACTTTTGACAGTCACCTTGAAGTGGGACAATGGCTTAATTTCTCCCAACCAAACTGCATAGTCAGCAGGTAGTCTTGGTGCAAAAAGCATTGATTCCCCACTTGCTATATCCTTCATTCAGAAAAGAAAAAAAAGTGGTGAAACTTCAAAATTAGTTTTCTTTGATTGTTACCAAATTACATTAAGTTCCATTTAATCATGGTGACGCCAATATAATACCACTTTCTGAAAGATTTCAAACTGAATGAAAAGACAAGATGCAGTAAACTTACAATAGCTCCATAAAACCCTGGCTCTTTAACTCCAAACAAGTAAGCAAAGTAGCTCTCCTGTCTGGCATCAATAAAACTATCAATTAGTAACAACTGAGTCATAAAATAAGGTAATCAAAAAAAAAAAAAAAAAAGTAATCACCCAATACAATTTTCAGTTCAAAAAGAAGGAAACAAGATGTCAGTTAGAACACTTAAAAAGAAACAACCTCGTGACAAAAGAAAAAGGATTGTATATTTCAAGTCTCGACAAAAAAATGCATCTTGTTAGCACTGTAGCTTCAAAATTTTGTAACCAGGACATGGAAAAAGTATAATTTGGATAATCTACAGAAGTATATGACAAAAAAAAAAAATATTCTCATTAACAGCATATCTTTATCGTCAAGGGAAAAGATTGGCAATTCTCTGATAATTGGCAGATTTAGAGCTTTCTCTCACTATAACTAACCCTGCTAATGCACAATGCCAAGACACCAATATAGCCAGATAGAAAAATTCCATATAACCTCTAAACACTTGGAAGATCTAGCAATGGGCTAATGTTAATAACTTGATATTGGTTTGATTAGCACATAAATTCAATGATTTTATGTTGGTTTGACGGATTGGGAGCGAAGATATTAAGTGCCGGTTTTATTATTTGTGATCCAAAATCAGGGTTCCAAGAAACCAGACAACATACATATTTCCGTGTAGACTCAATTACAAATGAGTCTACAAGTTCCGAAACCTTATTGGAGTACATAAACCCCATCTCGGATAACATATCCTTTTGCCAATATGTGTTAGTATCTAAAACCACTTCTGGAACCCATATTTTTCCCTTCATAAACAGATGCACTTGTCACTCGTTACTATAAGAATGAATCCAATGGGGACAATTATTTTCATGAACTTATACAACAAGAATATAAGAGTTCAACAAATATCATGTGTTGGGATTAATTGCACATAGATACCTAGCCGTATTATTGTATCAACAATTCTCCCTTCCGAATATACATGCACAAGAAAAGAAAACAATTCATGTGATTGTTAATTGCATAATATAAATAAACAAAATAAAGTGTACCTAAACAATTCAATATGATCGGTGCAGTGCCGAGTCTGCTCTTCGCCACCCTATAAAATTGAAAATCCAATCAGACGAATATCAAAAGATATAATGAATATAAAGCGAAGATTGGAAAGAAAAAAACTAGAGAGAGAGAGAGAGAATTGGGAACCTGGAGGAATATGAAACCATGGAGAGGGCGAGAGGAGAGAGAGAGATGGTCGCGGAATGAATGTAAGAGCTTATTTCTGTTGAGAGCGTGCAACTCCATGGGCACATCCGTAGGAGAAAGAGAAGAGGGAGAAGCCATCATCGGAGGAGTTTTTTAGCATTGGGTCGCCTCGACTAAACTATCAACTGAAAGCTTTCGCCACGACTCTCTCTTTCGCTTTTTATTTGTAGGATACTTGATTCCACTTTGAACCCATATACTATAATATATTTTCACTCTTTAATCACTGTAAAAAATAAATAATATATTTTTATAATTGTTATTATTATTTTCATTTATTTAATGATCAATTTCATATTATGACAATTAGGTATATATATATTTTTTCGAAATGGGTCTGTATTATTAAATTTGTATAAATATTAATGTCGTTACCAATATCACTGATAAGTGTTCGTTTTCACGATTTTTAATTATCGAATCTTCGAGTTTTGGTCTTCGTTCGTCCGAGTTTTCGGCTTTATTTGTACATATTATGCGTTTCTTGTTTTATTTCTATTTTAGGTAAAGAGAAACTATTTTTGCCGATTCGAAACTATTTTGGAAGCGAAGCCAAGAATCAAACCAAATACGTGCAAAAGTGCATTCTAGTGTTGTGGCAGTGTTTGGTATTGCAAGCATAACTCTCGCATACGATCTCCGATTGAGATGATTCAAAGGGATTTAGAAAGCCAACTTCAAGGGCTGCACATTTTGTGAAATGTATATTTGTCAAATTCGGGCTTAAAATGGGTTAAATCAGTGTTTGAAGTTGATGCAGATGCCAGATCGCGATCTGGTGGCAAATTCCAGTAAGCACACAACAGAGGCCCAGATCGCGATCCAAGAAGCCCATATCGCGATCTGGGAAGGCGGTGCGCAGTTTTCGAGGTTGCCAGATCGCGATCCAAGAATCCTAGATCACGATCTGGGCACATAAATCGAGACCATATATTTTTCTTTGACTTCTTCATTTTTCAAGTTCTTGACTTCTTCTTCGATTTTCTCTTCGATTTTCGCCAGCATTCCGTGGGAAGCTTCGACAAGGGTTTCGACTCGAGTTTTTCATAATTTTTTTCTTTACGTTTAGTTTATGATTTCTCGTTGTAATAAACTGAGCATTTTCTTTTTAGGGAAATGAAACCTTGTATATATTGATTTTGATTTACAAACCTGTGATTTATTTGTTGTTCTTTGATTCTGTTTATATTTTCCCGTATTAAATGCTTTTGATTGTTTGGCCAACAATTGAATTTATTGTAATTGGGAATGAACTCGAGAGAGGATTTCTCGTTTGATTTTAGGAAAACATAGCTCGGATTGTGGAAACGGAGACGTGATGCACCTCGGGTAGCCCTTAAGGACTTGACCTAAATGCTCTCTAAATATCAGGTTCTGAAGGGAGACGTCGGACCTGTGGGTAGACTCTAACTACACTGGAGAAGGGGGTTAGGTTATTTTAGTGTCTCGGTTAGCGAATATTGAATTGACATTAGATTCGGATTTGTAGATCTTTATCGATAGTACACTGGTGGATTTTACCCTATAAGCCACCACACGCCGGAATTCTTCGTTTGTCCTGGCGGACCATTGTTTTTATTTTTGTTTATTTTTAGCTTTATTTCATCCCCCATTCTTTCGTCCGTCTAGATGGAGTTTAGGATATTATAATTACGGTACTTGGTAAACTTAGGAACTTAATTCCCTATGGATCGATATCTGAAATTCAATATTCTACAAAACGCGATACTCTACACTTGCGGTTTTCATACGTAGGTTTACGCTATCACTCACTAATAAATTTTATTATAATTTTTACTATCATGTATTAAACTAATCATTATTTTCAATTTTGAAATGCTATCACGTACATGAACGGGGGAAGTAATGCTAGTAATATTAACAACGACATCGATGACGACGATGGCAATATTTTGCACACTCAAAGCAGAATAAAATAGCGATTTATGTGAGTATGTCCTTGAGTTTATTTTTATTATTCTATGTTTAAGTGTTATATATTTGTCAATAAGTTCATACTTTTCATATATATTATAAATAAATGCAAATTTAACTTATATAACAAAATTACTCCCAATCATTTGAATCCAATTTCTAATTGTAATCTCAATTTAGTTTCAATTTCATCAATTTTGACTCAAAAAAAATCCAATTTTGAATTTTTCTTTGTCAAAACATTTTTTTTTCTGCCCGTCGCTGACTGGTGATAGTAATATTGTAAAATTATTGTAAACACAATAATATTATTGTCAACCACATCAATATTATTATTTTTATGCCCTTTTTATTTGTTGTTCGATCAATGTAATAATATTATTGTCTACTATTGTAATTTTACTGTATTTGACGGTAAAATTACTGGAAACACAATAATACTACTGTCAACCACATCAATTTTATTATTGTTTTTTTTTGTTTGATTTGTAGACCGGTCAACGTAATAATATTACTGTCTACTATTGAAATATTATTGTGGTTGACAGTAAAATTATTGTAAATACAATAATATTACTGTGGTTGACAATAAAATTATTGTAAACACAATAATATTACTGTGGTTATCAGTAATGTTACTAATTTTACTAATATTACTATCAATCACAACAATATTAATTTTTTTTGGCTTTTTATAATATTTGTTTATGTTGACTGGTCAACATTATAATATTACTATAATACACATATATTTATTATGTAATATAGTGATTTTGTTATGTTAATATTATTGTGCTAGATAGTAATTTAGTAATATGATTGTTTTAAACAATAATATAGTTAATATTACTGTCAACCATGGTAATATTATTGTTTGTTACGGGACCAAAAAATGTTCAGGAAAGAAAAAAAAGTCAACACCGCCATAGACCGGCGTTGGCCGGCAACAACAGCTGAAAAAACAACGGCGAAGACCGTTGGTCAACACCGGAGACCGCTGGTGGCGACGACGGTCAAAATTGGGTTAGCGATCAAAATTGAATAATTGGTGAAACTTGTGGTCAAAATGGGTTAAATGGATAAAATTGGAGCATATTAAAATGTGATAGGGCTATTTTAGTCTTTTACACACCTATGAACTTTGTCTAGACTATTTTGTGCAAGACTTTTTTGTCTGAATCTTTTTTATGAATAAGTAGTCCTTGATGAACTTATTTGTAATAGCCGGCCTATAATAATATTGGGTAGGGCAAAGTTCTTTGCACCCTGAATTATGGGATGTGTTGCAAACATATCCATCAATTACGAAATGTACCAAACACCCCCTCATGTTTATATTCCTTTCTAATATGATGACACCACCTATTGACTTTCTTGTTTGTTTAAAAAAAAAAAAAAACTTTTTTACCCCTATTTTGTAAGGGGTCAAAGCTTATAGTGACTTATTTTATTTTTTGACCTTTATTGTTTCATTTGAAATTAGTTCATTTTTGCTATTATCTTTTTTTCTTAACTTCACAATAATGTCTAACTCTAGTTGTTATCATAAGTTCAATTTTATATAGCAATTCTTATCAAATCACATTAGCAACTTGATCCGGACAGATTTGTAGAGCCCAATAAAGCAAGGCCCAATCGAGATGGCCCACACTCCAGGAGGAGATAAGACCACATGGGATCTGGGCTTATTTGCCCATTTCATCGGATCTTTATAAATGGCCCAAAACATTGAGCCCACAAGTGTATGCTCAAAGAATATAATACATTGTCAGTAGAGACGAACAAGGAGACCGACGACGAGCTGGAGAATTGAGAGCTCTTCGACGAGCTGGAGACCTCTAAAACGAGCTAAAGATAGCTCATGAGTGCCAAGTGCCGAGTGCCAAGCCCCGAGCGACGAGCCGACGAGCACCGAGTGACGAGTGCCGAGCCCCGAGCGACGAGCCGACGAGCACCGAGTGACGAGTGTCGAGCGCCGAGCGACGAGCCGACGAGCACCGAGTGACGAGTGTCGAGCGCCGAACGACGAGTGCCGAATGTCGAGCGGCAAGCGACGAGCTGAAGGTGCCACCTCATGACTTAAACACTAAGGCATATAAATTAAATATCTTCATAACTTAACCACTAAGACTCATAAAGTTCCATGGACATCAAACGACTCTATTAACCGAATTGGATAAAATGAATGACATCCGAAAATACTCTTCTATAAATAGAGGGTTCATCACCCTCAAGGTAAGCATTCTGAATCTCAACACACCATTTTCTCTCGAATATATTTATCTCTGAATCTTTGAGGTGTTCTAACTTGGGCGTCGGAGTGCTAACGCCGGGAGCACCTCTCCCGGTCCCTTTTGCAGGTTCGTGACGAACAGGCCTAACACGGAACGGACTCGAAGATTCGAGATTCCTTGAAGCGGAAAAACCCAACCGCATCACAACTCGATACCTAATTTCTTTAATTAAACCACGTATCTTAAAATATGAGAGTAAATTGGGATAAACTTCTCACTTAATGTAAGTCAAACACCCAATATAATCAAACTCCGTAAGCATATCTCCATAATGGATTTTAATTATAAGAAAATGATTTGCAATTATAACCTACGAAAAATATGCTCAACTTAATCAAATATTAAAATAAGTTAATAGTTGCTTAAATAATCATCCAAATATTATTTGCAAGATGAGTTATGTTGGAAAATGACTTTATATTTTTTTTTTGACTTAAATATTTCTAAATACTAAAGTTCATACTTCACATATATTTTCCATAGACTAAAAGTGGGGGTAAGATTCTAATTGCTCAAGAAAACATTACAAAACTAATGTCTTTATATTTTTTAAGTTTGACTAGAATATACAGGGGAGTATTTAATATGTTTCATAATTGAGGAGTGTATGTGCCATACATTCTATAATTCAGGGGTGCAAAGAGAACTTTGCCCTATTGGATGAACTACACATGCCTTTGTGAGTTTATGTGTTATTACACGTAGAATATCTCTAATTTGAAAAATTAACATACCACATGAGATTTGATATAAACAATCATGGGCTACTTATTATTCATATAAAGTATCAGACCAAAATCTCTTTTATAAAAAATAGGCGAAGTTCAGAAATATGTAAAAAACTAAAATATTCCCTCACATTTAAATATGCTCTAATTTCATTAATTTAACTCAATTTAACTTTAACTCGACTATAAAATTCATAAATTATTCAATTCTGACCGACCATGAACAAATTTTGACTCCAATTTTGACCGTCGCCGCCGCAGCCGCAGCCGCAATTTTGACACCAATTATGCTCCAATGTTCATTTTTCTTTTCTTTATCCTTTTTTTTTTCTGCTGCCGCAGCCGGCCAGCCACTATTAACCGTCGTTGACTTTTTTTTTTCTTTTTTATTCATGCTGCTGCTGCTGCTGACCGACGGTCAACGCCGATCTCTGGCGGGGTTGACTTATTTATTATTTTTTTTCCCTGAAACATTTCTTGGCCCCAATAAAAAACAGTAATATTACTGTGGTTGACAGTATATTAACTATATTATTCTTTAATATAGTCATATTGTTATATTACTATCTAGCACAATAATATTAACACAACAAAATTCCTATGTTACATAATAAATTATTGTGTAATGCAATAAAATTATTATGTTGACCAGTCAACAAAGACAAATATAATAAAAAGTCAAAAAAGTTAATATTGTTGTGGTTAACAGTAATATTACTGTAACGACAGTATATTATTGTGTTTACAATAATTTTATTGTATCAAACAAAATAAAAAGGCAGAAAACAAATGAATAAAATTGATGTGATTGCCAGTAATATTATTGTGTTTACCATAATTTTACTGTCAACCACGGTAATATTACAATAGTGGACACTGGACAGTAATATTATTATGTTGACTGGTCAACAAAATAAAAAGCCAATTTTCTTTTTCAATATTAATGTGGTTGACAGTAATATTATTGTGTATACAGTAATTTTACTATCAACGAATGTAATTACTGTCACCGGTTAGCGACGGGCGGAAAAAAAAGGTTAACGCCGAAAATCGTCGGCAGAAAAAATTTATTCTGAAAAAGAAAATTGGAAAACGAAAGAGTTAAAATTGAATTATTTTGGTCAAAATTGATGAAATTGAAGTTAAATGAGAGTCACAATTAGGAATGAGTTTAACGTGTTGTGGATAATTTTGTGATATACCTTTATTTTATCATTATTTATAAGACATATTAAATGGATGAGCTTATTAGAAATGAAAATATAACACTTAAACCTAAAATAATAAAGATGGTTGGTAAAAGAGCTTCTCAATAAAATCCCTCTAAACTATCACGTGACTCTTTTGACCATTGAATTTTTGAAATTTTTCCATTATTACCCTTGACCAAATATTAATTAAATTACACTGTCTTCCTTGGAATTAAGTCTATTTATTTATAAACCCCTCGTGTTTCAGAAATATTTCATATACATCACTTACATTTTAATTTTAACTAAAAAATGAAATGGATTAGATAATATTTTTATTTTTTACTAAAATATAATGAATTAAATGACATACAGTTATTTTTCAAACAAAAGAGACGAATCATTTCCAATATTGCTAACTTTTTTTTTTTCTTAAAAATAAAAATATTATTAATGAACTTAAATTTAATTTTTAGTTAGAATTTAACGTTAAGAGAGGTTTTTGTAATATTTTAAAATACGAGGGGTATTTATGCAATTAAATATCCTTATGGGAGAGCAATGTAATTTACTCTATATTTAGCTAATATCAAATCTCGAGGTAGTTACATACATGTATTCTTCAAAGTTCAAACCATATGGGATATAGTTGTAGTTGCATCATTACATCTTAATCTCAGTGGAGAAAAGTGTAATTTACTCTACAAGTAGAGGGACTAAGTGCAAATTAATAGGCATAAGTTAGTAACGCGGTGCCAATATGGATTTAGAATTTGTAATTACTTATCAATAAAGTTTGATATAATTATTAACAAGAAAAAATTGGAGTGTTTGCAAACAATGTGAAAAAGGGGTTATTACTTATTAGCAATATGCCCCTCAAATTACTAAGAAATAGGCATTTATCATTTGGATTGCATTTAGCATTTTTTTTTTAAATTCTTTAAATTTTAATTTTTTTTAAATATATTAATTTAAAAAAAAATCTGATAAGTTTACTACATCAAATATAATTGTATTTGACTATAGTCAACTGTAGTCATGTTATTTTTTTATATTACCGTTATTTACATTTTCAACTTATAAAAGAATCACCATTATACAGTGTAGTATAATCAATTATATCCAAACTAATAATTTGAAAAGACCGAATATCGTTGATTATGAGAAAAGCTACTAATTTGTAGCATGTAATAAGATAAAATACAATCTTATGCATACATTTTTCAACAAACAACAATAATTAGCATCATTATGACTATATCTACATATGAATATATGACTATAGTCATATACAATCACTTTGTACAGGAATATAGCTTGAATTGCTAATGTCCTCCAAATCCTTCCAACAAGTAAAACACTTCTCTCTTTCCTATGCTAATTTCAATCCCAATTACATAAAATAATAGCAAAAATGAAAAATAATTACACACATATGACACCAGCACCACCAACTTACACACATCACAACTCGATCAAGGGACATACACACAACATCTCTCTCCCCTTCCATTCGCATAAATGTGAGTCGATGAATCTTCAGGACCGTTCATGCACACAGTCATCGACTTTATAGAGATTTTAGTCCAGAAAGACGACAATGGTGGTGGAAATCTGGAAAGAGGTAGGCGATGGTGGTGTAAAATTTGGAAGGAGGGCGACTGTAGTGGTGAAGATCTAGGATATGGTGAGAAAGAGAGAAGAGAGAAGATATAACACTTTGAAAGTGGGGGTGAGAAACGAGAAGGAAGAATGAGATGGAGAAAGAGTCGACAATAAGAGAGGGTTATTTTTGTTAAGGGTATTTTTATCTTCTCACGCAAATCTATGGAAATTTTTTTAAACTCAACGACACTTAGTTCAGAACATTTTTCAAACTATGGGGTATATATCTCCCCTATGATAAATCAATTTAAAGTAATGTTATGCCTAATTAGGCCAGCCCCATAGGCGTACAATTTATCTATCTACTGAGCCACGAGCCTGATTTAGAAGAACACTATTATAAAAGCAAATCATCTTCAAATAAAGTTTGGGTCCAATAAATTAACCTTAGCCCAATCGACAAGGTATAAATAACAATTTAATTCATTTATGAAATGTACGCCCTATTATCTGAGCAATACTACAATTTGTATTCTCTCAACTACTTCACTATCCGCATTTCTAACTCGAGTGTTAGAAGAATTTCCGCCGGATCAACCCCGGCCTAGTTCACGTGTTCTCTGTTCGCAGTATCACATGACCATCTAGCTCGTGAGCCAGTGATCCACTTTGCTCTCCTAGCTCATCCTACCTCACTTATTTAAGGTGATTCATCAACTAATTTTTTGATTTGTGTTGAGAATTATTTTAAGGGTTAAATACAAAAACACCCCTGTACTATGGACTTTATATCATTTACCCCTCTGTACTACACATAAATACAAAACCCCCCCTGTTATTATATTTTTTCCAAAATATGAAGAAAATACCCCTGCTAAACCTATAAATATAAGGATGTAATTGAGCCATTTTCCACTATATTTTTTAACATTTTCGGTCAATTTTACTTGGGAAATTTTTATTTTTTTATTTTTTCCTTCAAAACATTTAATTACTTAGATTTTTTTTTTTAATTTCTGAATAAAACCTTTTATTTTTGTCATTTTGAATTTATTCATTTTTTTCTTAAATGTCTTCCGGTAGTTCAAATTCTCAACAATAATAGGATTGTCAAGATGTTTGTAATCTTAGAATGTTTGAACTACCGAAAGACATTTAAGAAAAAAAAATGAAGAAACTCAAAATGACAAAAATAAAAGGTTTTATTTAGAAAATAAAAAAAATGTAAGCTATTAGATGTTTTGGAGAAAAAAGTATAAATACCAAAATTTTCAACGTAAAATTGACTGACAATGGTAAAAATATATAGTGGAAAATGGCTCAATATATATATATATATATATATATATGTGTGTGTGAAATTGCAAAAACAGGAAAAGGAGCAAAAAAGATTTGTTTATTAGTCTGTCAGACAGCTGCACAACCACCCCGACAAGCCGAAGCTAGCCGAGAACGATCATCCACCGAGTCAACTGGGCTGAGCCAGCGAGTCTGTTAATCACGCTCTGGTCGAGCAGACCTGGTTCATCCACCAGACTTGGTTTCCAGTCTCCTTAGAACTCAAGGATACTGAGGTACGAGCCTATAGAACAGATCCTGTTCAAGTAAGGTCGTACTATATCTTCCTTAACAACGCCAATATAAATAGTTTCATTGTATCTTAGTTTTCCGATGTGGGATGCGTTTTCTTAATTACATTCGGTTACTCCTTAATTGTGTATTTTATTGTTATTAATACTTTATTAAGGCCCATGTAAATTTAGTGGCTCACTGGATCAGCCTTTCTTCTGCGTTTAAGTTTGATTGGACAAAAGCTTGTTTTCTTGTTTTTGCAACAATGATTCGTTCTGTGGCATTAAAACCGTGCTTTGAGTCTCACGTTTACTTCTGCAATTTGAAATGCTTTGAAGGTGTTCGAAGAAATGTCTAGTAGGGATTTTGTTTATTAGACATCAATTTGTTTCATGGCTTGTATTATATTTTCTGAAGAGAGCAAGTCATATTTTGACACAGACTCAAGAACAAAATTGTTTCAATTGCATTAAAGAATTTTATTTGTTGTAATACATATAACTTAACCGTAAACAATCTCTAAAATAAGCTTGGTGTGCTGGTACAACCACACTGCAAGAAAGAATTAAATACTTTATATTGATAAACTTCAATTCATACCATTAATTCGACAACAAGTTGCATTTCTACATTTTCTTGCTGAACGAATTTTTCTTTCTTGGTTTCCCCAAAATAAGAAATCTCGCCTTTCCCACATCAAAAGAGAACCTTCCGATTCATCTCTTTGATTTTGTCTATTAAAATTTCTTCCTGACAAAAACGCAAACACAAAAAATACATTAATAAAATTACGAAAAGTTGTTCATTCGTAAGATACATTTATGAATATTTTGTTAGGCAGGTTATGTATGGCCAAAACTAATCAAATCTTATAGAGAAACACAAAAGTAAAATCCTATAGAATACATGGGAGTCCCTCAAGTTCTACTTGCTGCCAACAAAACTAGAATGTGTAATTATAAAATAGGAACTACTGTCAAAGTAATCATCGGTATTGTCATTCCAAACCAATTCATATCAAAGTATACCAGCCCATGCTCGATGATTAACATTTTTTGATTAAAAAACTATGTTAATAAAAATATACAATCCCGTTCATCCAGTATATATACCTTTCGATGCTTTAGCATTATCTCCTACCAAAAACTTGCGAATTTTCGGCCATTTCTTGTGGGCAGACGACCGATCACTAAATTTAGACAGAAAGCAAAAAGTTACGCAAGTTTATAAACATGTAACTATATCGAAAAGGAATGATCCAAATGAACCTAATACTACTAAATAAACCAAAGACGCTACAAGGTTGGATCCAAACATTACTCCTGTTGATCCAATAAGTATTTCTCCTGTGTGTTGAGAGTGTTTTGTGTGTGTGTTTATGGTGTTGTAGGTGTTTCTCTTGTATCTTGGTGTGTGTGTTTGCACAGGGAGAGAGAGAAGCTATTTTCCTCTCAAGAACCAACGGAAGCCCCCTTACCCTGCATGTCCTCTCCTTCTCTTCATTTATGCTTCTTTTCTTGTCTTGGGGTACATGAGAGAGCAGAGAGAGAGAGTGAGAGGGGAGATGATAAACCTACAGTTACTACAGTTACATGTACATCAAACGAGGCTGCAATCATCCGATAATCTCTCCAAGAATCAGCACCAAGGCCACAAATCATCTTATAATTAATGTGTATTATTCTCCATTAGTCTCTGGCTTAAATCTTGTAATTTTCTATTTTAGTTGTAACAGTTGGTCAACTCCTTGTATATATGTAGAGGTTTGTAATAGTAGAAAATATAATACAAATCATTCTACCAAACATATTTTTTATATGGTACAGAGCCTTTAAGCAAAACCATAATTTTTTTTCTCCTTCTTCTTTCTTTCTATCATTTTCTTCTAGTCCAATCATGGCTACACCAGTCACGGTTACGATAAATGCTTCTCACCCTTCCTTGCCTTCTCTTCCCCAAGTTATCTCTCTCAACACAGTCACACTCATACCCTAAAAACTGACCAGACAAAATTATTCCTTGTTGATTTGGGGTGATTTGTCCAAGCTAGGGGTGGAAATCGGACGGATCGGATCGGATTTGGGTGTTTCGGAAAATTTCCGATTTTTTTCGGAACTCCAAAACGACTTCCGATTCCGATTCCGATTTTTTCGGAATTCAAAAAGTGATTCCGATTCCGATTTTTTCGGAATTTTCGGAAAATCGGAATTTTTCGGAAATATTCATTTTCGGAATTTTCGGAAATATTTCGGAAATATTTCGGAAATTTTCGGAAATTTTCGGAATTTTTCAGAATTTTCCCAAAAAATAAAAAATTAGCACCGACACAGTAGCAAAACAGAACATACTCACACAAAAACGACTCACAATTCACAAACATAGCTTAATTGAAAATAAAATCCAAACAAATATTCTTAATAAAACAACAAACAATTTCTTAAACCAATTAAAAGCCAGACAATCCCGATTTTCCCGTAAGTTTTTTCTTCTTACTCGTCTCCACAGTGCTTTTGGAAAGATTTGGTTCACTTGAAGACATACTTGACATACTGTCAAATAAATTATGCAAATAATTGGATTTATAATTTTTTGATGATTAAATTAAATCAATTGAATGAAGATTAAATTTGAATCAATTAAATTAGATTTATTCTACAAATACCCGATAGAGAGAGCGGCTTTGCTGGTGGTCGTCGGAGAGCCGGGAGGCCTGGTTGCGATGGTGGTGGTTGGAGAATCGGGAGGCGCAAGTGGTGGTGGTCGTCGGAGAATTGGGAGGCGCTGCTGGTGGTGGTGGTCGTCGGAGAGCCGAGATGCGCTAGTGGTGGTGGTCGTCGGAGAACCGAGAGGCAGTGGTGGTGGTGGTCGTCGGAGAAGGCGCTGGTGGTGGTGGGGGAGAAAGAACGGTCGGATTGCTGAGAGAGAGAGAGTCGGGAAATTAGGGTTTCGAAGTAATCTATATATAATATAAAAAGAGAATCTATGCTCTATATGATTGACATGTGGCAAATGATGATGTCATTTGTCAAAATTGCTTAGTTGGAGTTCAATTGATTAGGTGGATTCTTCAATTGATTAGGTGGCATTTTTATTTATGGATGTTTTTTAGTTCTTTCCTATTTTACATTTACACAATCATTTAATAATTACCACATGTATATATATTATTTCCAAAGTTAATATTTTATAAATTCGAATTAAAAAAAAATCTTATTTATATTTTCAGTATTTCAAAATATTTTTATTGAAAAAAATTCATGAAACTCAATTTTTTTACGAATATTCAAATAATTTTCATAAAAAAAATGTTTTTTTAAATACTAAAATATTAAAATAAAGGAATATGTTGTTGTTGTTGTTGTTGTTTCATGCATTTAATATTTCATGCATTTAATATTCTATAAATTCGAAAAATATTTTTTTTTAATAGTTTAAGTTTTCGAAATATATTTTCCACCTATATTTTTTTAAAATTCAGAAAACTCAATCTTTAATGTATAAATATTCAATTTTTTTATATCATGTATATATTTTCGAATTTTTTAATATTATGTATATATTTTTGATTTTTATTATATTATGTTTATATTTCCGTAATTTTTGTATTTTTTTTTTTTTTTGTATTTTTTTAGTATTAGATCTTTGAAATATATTATATTTATAGGATTTCACAAACTAATTCGTAATATCATGTTTTTAGGTAATTGTTTGATTTTTTTTCTTTTTAAATCCGATAGTATATATATTATGCTTTAAATATATTGAATTGTAATTAATTTCTAAGAAAAGATAAATCTTCAAATATTAATTTTGGCAAACATATCATAATTTTATTATTTGATTTGATAAATGTGAAGGATTTAATATGGGAAAATAATATATTGATTTTATTTCCCATTTTGAGAATAAAATATTTGCATGCCACAATATTGTACCATAATTATTTAAATTTGCTTATTGATTTCCGGAAAAGAATGATTTCTTAACAATTAATTGATTTGTGCCTTAATTATGTATTATTTACCTTTTTAGCAAACTAAAGACAAGTATAAAATAACTTTTACCCTACACTCATCACTTTCATCCAATTTCGTTCTAGAAAACTAAATTTTCCATAAAGTTTCATTTTTTCTGTTAATTTTCGCATGCTTTATATTTATGCGTTTTTATTATTAATTATGTCGTATTCATACAATAATTATTTATAATTTTATTTACATATAAGATTGTATATCTAACATTTTATTTTTTTTTGTTTATTATTGCAGATATAGTCGGCAAAGGTTTGTTTTTCGTATTGATTGATTATTTTATGTTAAGATTTAACTCCATAATAGTATATCATTACATTAAATAATTGTCTTATTTGAAATTGCAAGGAAAAACTCAAGACTCGATGACAATATAGAGATTATAGGTAAGACTCAAGACTCGGTGACATCAAATAATTGTATTTTTTTGGATTGGGCCAAGAGAGCCGGTGAGTGGAGTTTGATTGGTCTACCAATTGTTCATATGAATTTATATATATATATATATATATATATATATATATATATATATATATATATATATATATATATATATATATATATATATACAGTGAGTATTGCCGCAATACAAGATTCGTTGTGTATCATTTTCTTCTATGGTGCAAAATAGACATTTTTTCCTCTATGTTTAAGATTGTTGATACTATATGATTTGATTGCATTTAGTTGCTTATTTTAATTTCTTTAATGTTGATTTTCATTTTTTTTCAAATATCTATGTTGTTTTCTTAATCATTATGATTCATGTTGAGTAAAATTTTGTTCTGGTTATTCATCTGGACTTTTTACAATAATTCAGTACTTAGTGTAACGAAGAAATAATTTTTTTTTTTATCTCTTACGTGAAATATTTATTTTATTTTTCTAATCCATAAGTTCTTATAAAATTTCGAAACAAATAAATATTTTGTATTATCTATAAATGAAACTGTTTTTTTTGGTTATTATAATTTTGTAAAATCTTTAATTATTAATTTAAATGTAAAAGTGAGCTTTTAGAACTATTAGTGTGCTGAAATATTTGAACAGTTCACATAACCTTAAATGTCTTAAATTATCAAACATATTGGTAGAAATATATTTTTATGTATATATATATAATAAAAAAATATCTTTAAAGAACTTTTAAAATAGTATATCATACTTTACCTTATTAAAATATATTTTTAATCATATTATTAATATACAATATTGGTATTATTGATAATATAACAAAATATTTACTAATGGGCAATTCGAGCTACTATGTAAAATATCGTATTTAGTTTGGTTACCTACATGAATATTACTTACTAAAAAAATCAGAACCCCAACTACAAATAGGTGGTATATTTTTTATTTTTTTTTTGCTAGATTTAGTTTCATATATTAATTGTCAATTTTGATATAATTTATCTTACATGTGTAACTAATTCTTACAATAGATATAATCAAAATAAATATAAAACATAATTTGACATGACGTCGATTTATTAGAACTTAAATACTATAATAACATTTAAATGAGTTTCTAAAAAAAAAACTTTTAAATGAGTTATTACGACTCTGATTTTTAAGTTACAAAATATTTGGTAAACATATAAATATTTCTATGGGTTATTATTATACATGCATGTGGTGATATATTACAAAATATTTTAGTATTATGGACCTCACATATCTGAAAGTTATTAAATATATATTCGTACTTACTCTTTCCACAATTCCTATAGATGAAAAATAATTACTTTTTTACATTATAGTTACTAAAATATTTAATTGTACTAAGATATTTAAATATGCTATAAATTTAAGTAATGAAATTTTTAAGTTTTTTTTGCTTAATCTTAGAGTTCTAAACATTACTGAAATAACATTTAAATGGCTATGTATACAATATCATAAATTGAATTCCTTTTCTTGACAATTTGCTTTTGATAAATTAGTAAACAAAATTGTAAGGGTTTAAATATGTAAATACACAAAATTTTATTTTTATTATTATATATATTCATAAATAGTAATATAGTGAAAATATTTATAAAATATAATGTAACATGTAAGAGTATATATATATATATATAATATATATATATATATATATATATATATATATATATATATATATATATATATATATATATATATATATATATATATATATATATATATATATATATATTATATATATATATATAATATATTGATATTGATATTTTCTCGGATATTGAAAATACTGTCAAATTCATTTAATCAAATAATGAACTACGGTCTATCATAAGAAATAAATATTATTAAGGATTGTTGTGATGATTTTAATATAAGGGCGAATGACAAAAAAACCCATCACATGGGACTTAAATGCATTTTGGTACAAAAATAACAGTCTCTCTATTAAACTCATCCCCATGTCTTTAGTCTAAAATACCCTACATAAAATAATTCTTATCAATTCCACCCATTATTCTCTAACTTCATTAATATTACACATTGACCCCGAATTTAAACAAATATATCACATTAACCCCCCAAAATATTTTTTTTCAGAAAATAATTTTTTTTCTGAAATGTTTTTTTTTCCGGCCAGATTCCGGCGTTGACTTTTTTTTTTTTCTTTGAAAACTTTTTTTTTTCCTGAAATTTTTTTTCCAGCCGGTCAACCACCGTTGACCGTCGGTCTCCGGCGTTGATTAATATTACTATCTTGACTACTAAATTACTGTCTCAGACAGTAATATTACTGTCTGGGACAGTAATATTATGAATATTGCCGAACAGTTATATTATTAATATTATTGTCTAAGACAGTTAAATTACTGTTGGAGACAGTAATTTAGCAGCCAAGGCAGTAATATTAATTAAAATAATTTTTTTTAAGAAAAAAAAAAAAAAGTCTATTAACAGTTAAATTACTGTCTCCGACAGTTAAATAACTGCTGGAGACAGTAATTTAGCAACGAATACAGTAGTATTAATTAAAAATATTTTTTTTAAGAATAGAAAAAGTCAATTAACAGTTAAATTACTGTCTCCGACAGTTAAATAACTGCTGGAGATAGTAATTTAGCAACGAATACAGTAATATTAATTATAATATTTTAAAAAAAATCAATTAACAGTTAAATTACTGTCTCCGACAGTCAAATAACTGCTGGAGACAGTAATTTAGTAGCAACGACAATAATATTAATTAAAAATTTTTTGAAGGAAAAAAAAAGTCAATTTACAGTTAAATTACTGTCTCCGACAGTTAAATAACTGCCGGAGACAGTAATTTAGCAGCCATAACAGTAATATTAATTAAAATATTTTTTTTAACAAAAAAAAAAAATTATAAAAAAAAAAAAAAAAAGTCAACGCCGGAGACCGCGGTCAACGGCAGTTCACCGGCCGGAAAAAAATTATGTGGAAAAAAATTTTTTCAAAACAAAAAAAAGTCAACGCCGGAGACCGGCGGTCTCACCGGTCTCCGGTGGTGGCGGGTCAAAATTTGGGTCAAAATTGAAATTATGGTTAAAATTGGTTAATTAATGAAATTTGGCTAAATTGGGGGTGTAAATCATGAAATTGTAGTTGAATTGAGTTTTAATGAATTAGGAGTAATTTTGGTATATATAAAGGGATTTTCCTTATTTGCAAATAAGTTTGAATGAGCTGGATTTTTTTGAAAGAAAAAAAAGTTGGATGTCCCTCTTTTAATTAAGTGTCCTTGTCATGGGTCTATTTGCCATTTACCCTTAATATAATTAATAATTTCATAAGAAGTCAAATTATTTAAAAAATTAGATAGATATAATATTAATAATATTTTAATTATACTATTTAGGTTATCCTTGCTTGAGTACTCATTGCTTATCTTTTCAGTAAGGTGCAATTTTTTCTGAATTTTAGAAGTCGGTCAATATGTATTTGCAATCTCTTTAGGTAGGAGATTGCTTCATGTGCATATGATGTTGTAAATAGGTCAATAGGTTGGTGAAGATTTCATTTCTATTTGTCATAATACTTCAATCGTTTTTATTCAGATGGTTATTATGTCGGCATACGATCGATAACAAGTTTATCTAAGTTGAGGAAGTACATTTTTACTTTTTGGGGGAAAATACTAAATTTCTAATGTATTGCGACTCAATTTCATAAAACATTTAAACTTTGAGTATTATAATGGGTTTATTATTATTAGTATTAGTATGAGTATTAGTATTAGCATTAGTATATATTAATATTAGTATTAATAATAGTTGAGTATTTGCATTAGTATTAGTATTAATATTAGTATTAGTATTAGTATTAGTATTAGTATTAGTATTAGTATTAGTATTAGTATTAGTATTAGTATTAGTATTAGTATGAGTATTTGTATTAGTATTAGTATTAGTATTAGTATTAGTATTAGTATTAGTATTAGTATTAGTATTAGTATTAGTATTAGTATTAGTATTAGTATTAGTATTAGTATTAGTATTAGTATTAGTATTAGTATTAGTATTAGTATTAGTATTAGTATTAGTATTAGTATTAGTATTAGTATTAGTATTAGTATTAGTATTAGTATTAGTATTAGTATTAGTATTAGTATTAGTATTAGTATTAGTATTAGTATTAGTATTAATATTAGTATTAGTATTAGTGTTAGTAATGTGTTAGAATTGGTGTTAATATTAGTATCAATATCAGTATTAGGTGGCGGCTGCTAAAACATCGGATAAAGCAGAACACTCAAAAAGTCAAGAAGACTCGGCTTAGTATTAATATTAGTATTAATATTAGTATTGGGGTATTAGCATTGGTATATGTATTGGTATTAGTATTGGTATTAATATTGATATTAGTATGAGTATTCGTACGTGTATGTGTATGAATATGAATATTATTATTAGTATTAGTATGAGTATGAGTATGAGTATGAGTATGAGTATGAGTATGAGTATGAGTATGAGTATGAGTATGAGTACGAGTATGAGTCTTGGTATTAGTATTGGTATCGGTATCGGTATCGGTATTGGTATTGGTATTGGTATTGGTATTGGTATTGGTATTGGTATTGGTATTGGTATTGGTATTGGTATTGGTATTGGTATTGGTATTGGTATTGGTATTGGTATTGGTATTGGTATTGGACATTTGTATTAATATTGGTATTGGTATTGGTATTGGTATTGGTATAAATATTAGTGTTGGTTTTAGTATTGGTATTGATATTGGTATTAATATTGATATTAGTCTTAGAGCAACTCCAATGGGAGATATCAAAATAGAGCATTAAATATTCATTTGATAATTGATATAATACTTTGATACTTTTAGAAAAAAAATGATGGTTTTTTAGTTTGATACTTCATTTAGTTCTTGCATTGGAGTTGCTCTTAGTAATGATTTTAGTATTAATATTGATTTTTGTATTAATATTAGTATTACTATTAGATGAATATTAATATAGTATTAGAGGTGACATGGACTATTATACGTCGCAATATGGAGAGTTAAGAGTAGAGGTGTCATGGACTATTATACGTAGTAATATGGAGAGTTAAGAGTATAGGTGGCATAAAAATATTCATCAAACAGGAATAGACGACTAATATTACTTACAATAATGTCTACTAGGAAGTTTTTCAGGGAATATGAATGTACATCAGAAAATTGTATATTGTGATTCAAATATACATTTGTTGTTTGTATTTTTTATTTGTATAATTATTTTTCCGTGTTAGTTTACTTGCACTTTATGCTAATTTTATTGCATACTCCACTGAATTTGTTTTTTTTTTTTTTAATAAAGGTGATTTAGTACAAATTGTATTTATTTTTTACACTTTTGGGTGATTATGTTTCAGTAATGTGTATCACTGATTGCAATTGAACAACGAAAAATGTGCATGTTACTCGCAAAGAGAGTTATAAGCGATGTTAATGCATATGCTCTAAATCACTACTTTGAGAATTAAGTTTATGTTAAGGATACGAGTGTATTGGACGAGAAAGTTGTACAATTTGGATCAAATAATGTATCTTAATTTTTATATCACAATTTTGGTATTTCATATTTTCTTTTGTCATGTACTTTGTTTATATCGGTACTTAAATCATATGGAATTGCTATTGTTTTTAAACTTTTTAGATTATATCGTAATATATATCAACTATATTCAAAGCTTTCGTTCGATTATTTTATCTAAAACATATTTTCATTTTTTATATTACTCCCATGCCGATTAACATTCTCTTTTCATTCATAAAAATGTTTGATTTACCTCATCGTCGTGTTTTAGTCATTAAAAAATTGTACTTAGAATTGATCCCGTGCATCGCACGGGTGAATTACTAGTTTTAATAAATGTTGAGTTTTTGACTTTTGTATGTTTTAGAAAATTAAAAAATAATAATAATATATATATATAATATATATATATATAATAATTGTAAAAAAAAATATTAGTAATATACTATTAATTAGTACAGCCGGATAGATATATACATATATTATATATTATATATAGTAATAAATATTAATATTATAATTGAAAAAATCGGAATAAATCGGAAATAATCGGAAATAATCGGAATAATTTCGGATCGGAAATCGGAAATTCCGAAATTCTGTAATGTATTTCCGATTCCGATCCGATTTTTTTCGGAATTTTCGGAAATCGGAATTTCGGAATTCGGAATTGAAAAAGTCGTTCCAAAATCGGAATATTTCGGATCGGATTCGGCGGAAATCGGAATTTTCGTTCCAATTTCCACCCCTAGTCCAAGCCTAAGTAATCCCTCAAACGGGCCCAAAAGCCCACCTCTCTCCCCGCCTAAGCTTTACCAACCGGGCCCATATGTAATAAGTCCACCAGACCCCACTAGCCCCCCTCATATCTCTCGATTTATCTCTGTAGATGGCACACAAACTAAGGAGATTAGGGGATAAAGAGGGAACAAGAAGCCACTCTCTAGCAGAACTCTCACCAACCACACAAAACTAAACAGAACAATGTAAGAGAAACACACACACGCACACACAACACCGTATGCACATACATGAGAAACAATACACACAAAAATACACAAAATACGATGAGGAGGTCCAAAGCTCATCAAATGGTGCCGTCTGTGGGTACATTTGAACTATAGACGTGAGTAGATCTGGCTCGACCAGAAGAAATCTGATCAAGGAGAAGTTATTTAGAATTTTTAATGTCTTTTTATTTTTAGGGCGCACGAATTTTATAATATTGTTGATATCTTAGATATACCTGCAAGTTTTAAAACATCAACACATATTTGTTATTTATTATTTACTTGTACAATTTTCATTATAATAGCATGTATTATTTTATACATATTTCATTGCAACCTCACTGACTATGTGGCAATATTTTTTGAAAGTGAAGCTCATTGTGGTTTGAGTTGATACCAATTAATGTGTGTTTATCATAGTAACAACATGGAATAACTTGGTGTTAAGAGAGATCAAGAAATTGAATGATTTGATGATGCAATAAATTATGCAGTATTTTTAAATGTTGTGAAGCACAATGTCTGAGTGTGTTACATCTGTCCTGATTTTTTAGTGTGTGGGTGCGGTGCTGAATTAAGGATAGAAAAATGTGTGAGCATGAGACGAGTCATATGCTATTTAATGAGCATATGATATTTGCTTGGTGGGATCATTTGCGTTGCACTGTTGGGCTTAACGAATTTACTTATTTGTTGGCGCCATATTTCCGGCTATTGAAGATCGAGGAAATCCGCCAAGTTTTGGAATTAAAAGATTGGCAAATATTTGTTTTCCATATTTATTTTGGAATTTATTAGAGTCCTATTCTTATAATACTTCTATTAGGACTTAGATTTATTTCCATGTATTTTATTCTAATTAGGTATCTTTTGTACTTATCTAGAATAGAAGTAGAAATCAACTAGGATTCTATTACCTAGTTAAATAGATTTCTTGGGGTTCAAGTTAGGTCTTAGGGCTTATTTTCGTGGCTATATAAGCCTCCAAGACATACAAGAACCGTGGGCATTATTTGGGAGAAAAACCTCTTCATAGCATCGAAGTTTTGCCAAGGCGTTCTGCGGAGCAGGACTGTGCCATCGTTGCACTGTGCCAACATATACAGATTTGCTGTATAGATCTCAAGGGAGATCAGCCGCGTTTTCTGAAGGGAGTTCAGGCTTGAAGAAAGTTCAAGGCACGCGGGTGGAGCTGCTGTTGGAAGAAACACGAAGTTCGAGTTGTGTACAAGAACGGCATATTACATAAAGAGGGAGTCTTTAGTGTTTTTAATAAGTCCTATTAATGTACACTGTAAATCTGAACTAGTGAAATCGTGTTTGCAGGTCCACGTGGATGTAGGGCACATTTGTGTCTGAACCACATTAATTTCTTGTGTTCATTTATTCTGCTTTTAGTAGATTTATAACTGTGTTAACACAAGAATTATAGTTGTAACTGAATACTCTTTCCACAACTTAACTGTTACAACTTAGGTTAATTGATTTTTATAGGCATATAAATCAACAATTGGCATCAAGAGCCTCTCACTAGATATACATAGTGTGTGATTTTGGGAATTTGATTTATTTGCCATTTATCTTCCATAGGAACTATGAATGCTCATATGGTAGGTGGTTCCACGACTCGCCCACCACTGCTTACTGGAACCAATTACTCTTATTGGAAGACCAAGATGAAGATGTTCATCAACTCAATGGATGAAGATGCATGGCGCACAGTTCTGACTGGCTGGAAACGACCTGTTGCCACAGATGAAAAAGGAATTCAAACTGAGAAACATGAAAAAGACTGGAGCAAAACTGAACAGATTGCCGCAAATATGAATTCCAAAGCATTGAATGCCATATTCAATGGAATTGATATCAATCAATTCAAAATCATCTCAGCATGTGAGTGTGCCAAAGAAGCATGGGAAAAACTTCAAACAGCCTATGAGGGGACTACCTCTGTTAGATTATCAAAACTTCAGATGCTTGCTACTCGTTTTGAGGATCTTCGGATGGAGGAAACTGAAACCGTGAGCGATTTCAACTCCAAATTATGCGACATCGCAAATGAAGCCCATGGCCTCGGTGAAACTTACCCTGAAGTAAAACTTGTTCGTAAAGTGCTAAGATCTATGCCAGACCGGTTCGCATATAAGGTCACTGCTATAGAGGAAGCAAGTGATGTGGACTCATTGAGGCTTGAAGATCTGATCGGAAATCTACAGACCTTTGAAAACAAGCTGAACATCAGTAGAATGGATAAAGAGAGAAAAATCGCTTTACAAACTGTGTCTGTTGTGACACCATCCGTGCCCCCAGCTCCCATGACAGCACTGAAAGTCAAGCTAACAAAATCCATGTCTCTAATAGCCAAAAACTTCGGAAAACTCGTGAAAATGAATGGACATCCCAGAAGTCCTACAAACAAGCAAGAAGTTAGGAAGGGGATTCGATGTAGAGAATGTCGTGGCTATGGTCATATTCAATCTGAATGTGCAAACACTCAGAAGAAGCAAGGAAAATCACTTGCTACAACCTGGAGTGACGATAACTTTGAATCTGATGATGAAAGTGAAGCAAGTGATGCTGAAACTAGTATTGACTTCTGTGGTACTTGCAGGGTTACTGACGTGACACAAGATGTTGTCACATGCACTGAACCACCACACCTCAGGTATGCTACTCGTAATCTCGAGAATCATAGAAATTTAAACACAATTCTTTTGCCCACAGGAGAAGAAGATTCAGAGGATGATGAAGAATGCTCCATTGAGATGATTCAACAGCAACTGAATGATCTTCTAAAGCAATGTCATGAGGTTGGTGATGAAAACAAGCGTTTGAAGGAGAAAGTAAAGGAACTGGAAGAGGAGAATGAAGCAGTTAAAGTCAACCTGAAGGCCAAAATCGATGAGCTTGAATTGGAAAATGAGGCACTGGAGACAAGGCAGATCAAGAAAAATCCTTCTCCAATGAAAAATGTTGAACCCTGCCTCAACCTGAAGTGTGACAACTCCCCTATCGCAACAACGTTAGAGGCGTCAGTCAGTAAGTTAAATCGCACTACGATTCTTCCTTCAAACAGGTTAGATGAAATTTTAAATGCTCATCCCTCAAATCCTGATAAACTTGGTCTTGGCTATATTGGGAGTAAGTTCGATGGTAAACCTAATCCAAATCGAAAAATAAATTTTGTGAATAATACTGTCAAACCTACTCCACAACATGTTGCCTCACAGTCTTATACAAAAAGGTTTGTGCCAACTTGTCATTTGTGTCACAAAGTAGGACATGTTAGGCCAAAATGCTTTAAAAGATGGAAATTGATAAAAAAGAGTTTAGCATATCAATCATCCAATTCCGCTGCATGGGATCACAATTCCCAAAGAAGATACTCTGATAATAAAAGGATGAATAAGTATAATGCAAACTGCTTTCCTGCTATTCTTTCTTTAAAAGCATGTACTACGAACTCTTGGTATTTTGATAGTGGTTGCTCCAAGCATATGACAGGTGTACCTAATTACTTAAAGAACCTGCATAATGTGTCTGGTGGACAAGTTACTCTTGGTGATGGAAACAAGGCCTTTGTGAAAGGAGAAGGTAACTTGGATGTTGGAGGATTACCTAACCTTGACAACGTTCTGTATGTAGAGGGTTTGAAATCAAACCTACTCAGCGTAAGTCAGCTATGTGATCTATACGACTCAGTGTTGTTCACCAAGCGTAAGTGTGAAGTGTTTGATCGAAACCACATGTGTGTTCTATCTGGTTATAGATCCTTTGATAATTGTTATAAAATTGATCAAACTGACCAAGTTGAACAGTGTCCCCTCGCCACCTCTAATATCACAGATATGTGTTGTCATCGACTGAGGAATTTGAATTTTCAGGATCTAACACGAAATATTAATGCAGGTTGTGTGAAAGGTGTTCCCCAACTAAACTCCAATACACCAGATTTATGTGGCGAATTTCTAATGGGGAAACAAACTGAGAGTATTGGAAGAGAAATACCAGAAGACAAAATCACAGAAGTATCAGTACCGACATCTTATGTCACAACTGAAGATGTTACCACTGGTAAAGAAGGTATGAAAACTTGCAATAAGCCCAATGTTGACTACCAGGAAATGGTCAGGTATGTCTATCTCACTTCCACTGTTGAACCAAAAAACATCAAAGAAGTAATTCTTGATGAATTTTGGGTGTTAGCCAAGCTTGAGGAACTTGAGCAGTTTTCTCGAAATGACATGTGGGAACTGGTTCTGAGCAATGACAAGGTAAAGCAACTAGATGATGAGATATTTATCTCACAGAGCAAATATGCCAATAACGTGGTAAGTAAATTTGGGTTGAAAAAGGCAAAGCCTTTAACAACACCAATGACCTCAATTGAGAAGTTGGGACGAGATTGTGACGGCACAGACGTTGATTCCACACTATACAGGAGCTTGATAGGAAATTTGTTTTATCTTTCTGCTAGTAGATATGATATTTGTTTCAGCGTAGGTATTTGTGTTAGGTACCAAGCAAGCCCTAAAGAGAGTCATTTGAGAGCTGTAAAGCGCATTATCCGATATGTTAGTAGAACTCCCAAATTGAGAAAATGGTATTCAAAAAATACTAACAATTGTCTTGCAGGGAACAGTGATGCTGACTGGACAGGATATGTGGATGACAGAAGAAGCATCACAGGAGGTTGTGTCTACATGGGTAACAATTTGGTATCTTGGTACAGTAAGAAACAAAATTCCATTCCCTTATCTAATGTTGTGTGTGAGTACATAGCTGCAGGTAGTTGTTGCACTCAACTTCTTTGGATG
The DNA here is from genome assembly GCF_056151865.1 of Erythranthe guttata. Classification (NCBI taxonomy): domain Eukaryota; kingdom Viridiplantae; phylum Streptophyta; class Magnoliopsida; order Lamiales; family Phrymaceae; genus Erythranthe; species Erythranthe guttata. The sequence continues at coordinate 2,377,497 of NC_142542.1, read as the reverse complement.
CAACATATGTTAAATGTCTATGGCTTTCATGAAAATCTCTTGCATATCTTCTGTGATAATGAAAGTGCTATAAATATCTCAAAAAACCCTGTCCAGCATTCTCGAACCAAACACATAGATCTTCGACACCATTTCATCAGGCAATTAGTTGAGCAGAAACGTGTGACTATAGATTATGTGTCCACAGACAATCAACTAGCTGATATTTTCACAAAGCCTCTTGATTTCCTTAGGTTTGATTCCTTGCGTAAAGCGCTTGGAATTTGCCATGTGCAAAACTGAATTTTCTATGATAGTGCAATTAATGTTTTGTCCGGATTGCACTTGAACTTTTTAATCGGACATTATATGTGTCACCTATAACTGTGACATCATTGTTTTTGGAATAGGAATGATGGGAGGTTCATTTTGACTAATTGTTTGTGTGTTAGTTTTTGTGAATTAATTTTTGTTTCCACAGTTAGCCATGATAGAAGTGTGTTGCCCCCTCTATCGGGAGTGATCAATGTCTATGACCTCATTCATCTCAAAGATCATACCTCTATTGGGAGAATTATGCTACCGCATATGCATCCCTGACTTCTATTTAAAAGTTATGTGGATTCTTAAGGAGGTTGCCCTCCTAATGTTTGCTTGAACATCATATCAACAAAAAAAGAGGAGGAGAAGAAAAATGGTTCGAATTAAAAAAAAAAAAAAAAAAAAAAAAAAAAAAAAAAAGAGAAAAGTTGGGATGATATTCAAGCATATATTAGGAAATTCTCCTTGAAGTCCACGATCGAATTGCTGTGCTAATCGCATACGCATTCATAACCCTAAGAAAATTACATAAATTATGGTTTCTTGAGTATGGTCATGGGGTTATAGTTATATCGTGCATCCAAGAGCTTGCTTGGTGGCCTTCTATTGTGATTCTCTTTAAGATTATCTAATTAATTCATGAAAACCAAGCCCTCAACTTTTAATCTTGTGATCTTCTTGATTTTCTTTTCCTTAAAAGTTTTTTTTCTTTTAAAATCTCTTTTAAATTTTTTTTGGGCTTTGTGAATTTTTTTGGCTACTAGTTGTCTCTGGCCACGTGGCTAAGGCCATGTCATCTGCCTTCTCTATTGTTTGATGTTTCGTGTGGAGAATATCTTGTTTGTTATTGGTCACGGATTTTGTGGGATCTTCTTCTGATTTGAAAATATCCGGTATTCGAAGAGTCCTCTCTTTTTCTGCCTCTTTTCTCGATCTCTGTGCTTTAAATATCTGTCCCTTCTAGGGTTTCTGAGTTTATTGTGGCCTCTGGCTGACTGTTGATACATGGCTTTCTTGATACGTGATATGTTCGAATCTCTGAAAAATCGTTTGGGAATATATCATAATATTTGTGGGATCTGTTATCATCCTATCTTTTGGGCTTCTAGGATTTCTCAATATTTCTTATACTCGACCTCTCTCTCCAATATCTCTCTATGTTTTTCAAAAGCTACTCGTCTCTTCTCTTCTCTGTGCTCCACAGATTTACTATGGAAAGAGACAAATCAGTCGAGGGGTCTGAAATGAGGAAGCACAAACAACTGTGCATCGCCATCCGACAAGAAGTCTGGAAAAACGTCAAGGTCTGTGACGACAACAGTGGTCTCTGTAGTTCCCATCTCTCTCGTGGCAACAATATCGGAGCCCATACACATGTGCAGTCACCAGCCCCAAGCTCCAAATAAGGTGTTGTCTCTGATCCGCTGGACAATATTCTGGTTGAAAGTGATCCTTCCATGTCTAAGCCAGAAGATGTTGGTGGTGAAGACCATGTCGCAATTGAAGAAGTTACTTTCAGCGCCCATGCGCAGCTTCGCCGACCTCAAAGGAAGTTTGAGAGCAATTATGGTCTTGAGGATGAGTCATACGCTTCGAGTGGCCACCAATCTCTTTCTGAGTAGACCTATGCTATCTTTACTGCCGTACATCCAACTAGATCTGAGTCATCAGAATCTTCACCAGAGTTCTAACTTTCTGTTGATTCTCCATTGTTGGGTCTCGCGGTTACTTGCGAAGGGAAATTTTTCAATGTGGCTCCTGAATTGAATAAATATTTTTACTGGTGTAAGAATCAAATCACTGATAAGCTTTTTGTGTTAATGACACCATAGCTGTTGTGATCACTGTATGTTGGGTTTCTCTGAAGCGTCACTCATGCTGTTTTTATCAACATTGGGGAGTACATCTTTTCTCAAAATGGAGCTCTTTCTAACTCTCAAGGCGAAGAAGAGTTCACTTAATGAATCTGGCCCCATGACATTTTGTTGTTAAAAAAATGGTCGGGTTCGAACCGAGCGTGAGCATCTGCCGTTTCTTTCTCTGATCTATCAGCTCTTGATTAAACAAGGCCTGCCCTCTCGTGATGCCACTCTGTTGGATCCTCATGGCCGTCCAATCACTATCCATGGTAAGGTCCTTTCTGAACATTTTGCTGATCTGCCTCATGTCGATCCTTCTGTTGTTCAGACGCCGCCTCGCGCGAAAAAGGCTCCCATTGTCTCTGCCTTTGTTCCGCCGCCAGCTGATGTGGTCACCAAAGATGCGCTCACCCGTTTTCAGGAGTCTATCCACGCTCAGCTTGCTCAGGGATTTGCATCTATTCAGGACCAGTTGCTTAAGACTTTGGCACAGTCTGGTCAGAAAGGGGGAGTAGCAACAACTCCAGATGCACCAGCAAAAACTGCCATACACAAGGGATAAACTTCAATGATGAAGCAGCAGTCCACAACCGCAAGGCAAAGCGTCCAGCAGTTCTCATGATAATGATCAGTTCTCCGACTATGATTACTAAGGGAAGTTTCCTTAGTAAAACCTTTTTGTTGTCCTTTTTGAACTGCTTAAATTTATGTCTTATTTAGGACTGTCATAGTTATGATTTCTTTCCTGCCTTTCGGATATCACCTTGGTTATCTTTATTTTATGCCTTGGGCTTGTTTTGGATAACTGTGTTGCAGGAGATTTTTCTGTTACAACATCTATGTGTTGCAACTTCTATTGTACTAACAGTATGTGATGCAGGGGGAGTTAATCATTTCTGCAAAGAGAGAAAATCTCATATGCAGGGGGAGTTCTTGTTAAATATGGATTCTGACCAATCTATGCCAAAGGGGGAGATTGTGGGCGCCATATTTCCGGCTATTGAAGATCGAGGAAATCCGCCAAGTTTTGGAATTAAAAGATTGGCAAAGATTTGTTTTCCATATTTATTTTGGAATTTATTAGAGTCCTATTCTTATAATACTTCTATTAGGACTTAGATTTATTTCCATGTATTTTATTCTAATTAGGTATCTTTTGTACTTATCTAGAATAGAAGTAGAAATCAACTAGGATTCTATTACCTAGTTAAATAGATTTCTTGGGGTTCAAGTTAGGTCTTAGGGCTTATTTTCGTGGCTATATAAGCCTCCAAGACATACAAGAACCGTGGGCATTATTTGGGAGAAAAACCTCTTCACAGCATCGAAGTTTTGCCAAGGCGTTCTGCGGAGCAGGACTGTGCCATCGTTGCACTGTGCCAACATATACAGATTTGCTGTATAGATCTCAAGGGAGATCAGCCGCGTTTTCTGAAGGGAGTTCAGGCTTGAAGAAAGTTCAAGGCACGCGGGTGGAGCTGCTGTTGGAAGAAACACGAAGTTCGAGTTGTGTACAAGAACGGCATATTACATAAAGAGGGAGTCTTTAGTGTTTTTAATAAGTCCTATTAATGTACACTGTAAATCTGAACTAGTGAAATCGTGTTTGCAGGTCCACGTGGATGTAGGGCACATTTGTGTCTGAACCACATTAATTTCTTGTGTTCATTTATTCTGCTTTTAGTAGATTTATAACTGTGTTAACACAAGAATTATAGTTGTAACTGAATACTCTTTCCACAACTTAACTGTTACAACTTAGGTTAATTGATTTTTATAGGCATATAAATCAACATTATTGATATTTGTTCTTATGAGGTACTTGTCCGAGGCTCGGCATTTCACTCTTGAAAAGTGAGTAAATTGCCAAATGGTAAACTTAAAGACGGGGTCGGACCTCGCACGAAAACCAAGACCGCGGCCGGTATCGGTCGCGTTACCGAAAAGATGGAAACTAAGACCGCGGTCGGTATCGACCGCGTTACCCTAAAGATGGAAATGAAGACCGTGGCCGGTATCGGCCGCGTTACCGAAAATATGGAAACTAAGACCGCGGCCGGTATCGGCCGCGTTACAGAAAAGATGGGATCGGAATCGGACATCGCACGGAAATGAAGACCGCGGCCGGTCTCGGCGCGTTACCGAAAAGATGGGGTTGGAATCGGACCTTGCACGGGAACGAAGACCGCGGTCAGTATCGGCCGCGTTACCGAAAAGAGGGGGTCGGAATCGACCTCGCATGAAATCGAAGACCGCGGCCGATATCGGCCGCGTTACCAAAAAGATGGGGTCAGAATTGACCTCGGATGAAAGCGAAGACTGCGGCCCATATCGATCGCATTACCGAAAAGATGGGGTCGGGATCAACCTCGCATGAAATCCAAGACCGCGACCGTTATCGGCCGCGTTAACCAAAGCCGGGGTCGGAATCAACCTCTCATTCAAAGCAAGGCACCGTGCGTTCGACCGCGATAGCAAAAACTGGGGCTAGAATTGGCCTCACATAAAGCAAGAGCCTCGTTAAACAAAAGAAAGCATATCTGAGCATTCAAGTGGCGAGCACGTGCTCAAATAAATAATAATAATATAATAGATAAACATAAACGAAACACCCAAGCATTCGAACGATTAGTTCGCCCAGGCCAGTTACTTCGCACGTCTCACGACGAACTCGGGGAAGTAGGCTCGTTCGATTTTTTACCTCATCAAAGCATTTTCGAGCGATTAGTTCGCCCCGACCAGTTACTTTGCACTTCTGGCGACGAACTCGTGGGAGTAGGTGATTTGGGCTGATTTGCCCAAGCCCATGTAATGCCTCAAACAGGCCCAAAAGCCCACCTCTCTCCCCAATTCAAGCTTTACCAACCAGGCCCATATGTAAAAGCCAACCAGACCCCACTAGCCCCCCTCATCTCTCTCGGTTTCTCTATGTAGATGGCACACAAACCAAGGAAATTAGGGGATAAAAATGGAAGAAGAAGCCACTCTTTGGCAGAACTCTCACCAACCACAAAAAAACTAAACATAAGAACGTAAGAGAAACACATACACAGACACAACACCGTATACACGTACATGAGAAACAATACACACAAAAATACACACAAATACACGCAACAGGATGAGGAGATCCAAATGGACCTCATCACTTGTGGAGCTCTCAAATGACATCTCCTTCTTGGCTACGATCTCATGGGTTATATAGATGGCTCCTTTTTGCATCCACAAGAGACTGCCCCAAAATTCAAAGTTTGGGTGCACCAAGATCGCTTACTACTTCTTGCTATTCAAACCACTGTTCAATGACCAACAGGACCCAGGGACAGACCGTGAGACATTTAGGGGGGGGGGGGGGGGGATGGGATAATGAAAATATAAACAACATAAAAATAAATAAATAAATGTGGTTTAATTTTTTTTTTTTGACAATAAAACAAACCTTAAAATAAATAAGTCCAAAATAATACAATCATTTAAGTTGTGATCTACGTTTTTTCTTTGAATATAATTCATCTATTATTGAATATGTACTAAAAAGATCAGCAGTTTCCCTTTCAATATGTAGAAGCATGCAATCTCCAAGGAACCCATCTTCTATTTTATTCGGAATTCTTGTTCTGGTAAGCTTCATAATAGAAAAAGCTCGTTCTATGGTAGCAGTAGACACCGGTAAAAGTAAGATCAAACGAATCAACCTATCAACTAGATAATATACTTTGGATTTTCCTGTCTTTGTTAATCCTTCGCATAGTGCTGCAAGAGTAGACAAATGACATAGGTCTTCATGCTTAGTTATGTCAAGATGATAATATTGACACTGAAACTTCAGGAGGAGCCTATCTTGTTCTGTGAAGTCTACAGGATAATATTTGTCAACAAGTGTGCAAATATCATCTACTTTAAAGGACTTGATTGAATCACTTGGGTCCAAAGTACAACTAAGAATTAAAAGTTCCATTGTTTACTCATTAAATATGCAATTTAACTCTTTCATCTGTGTGTCTATGGTATTCACAAATATATCAAAATGAAAATGATGCTCCATCAAGATATTAGTATCCTGTGGCTGGTGAATCGACTTTCCCCTACCTACTTTATAAATAAAATTCAAATCAGGCATCTCAACTTCATCACTTTGGCAAAAAAAATTAACATCATTTAAAAAACTATCCCACTCATCATCTCTCAAATTTTGAAGAAGTTGTTTTGTTGTTGAGACTAAATGCATAGCATTCAGTATGTCTTGGGATCATTGTTACAAAGTTCGACAAAGTACATCAGTAACGCCCATTATCCTTTCCATCAAGAGTAAGATAAAAACAAACTGAAAAGATGTCATAGCAGTATAAACAGAGTCAACGTCACCGCGTTGGAATAATTTGCTCCATCAGATATAATGGTTTGAAGCACACTCCCAGTAGCACTAAACATTTTCTTCAAGCTACACACAAAAGAAAAATGGGAACCCAACGAGTATTTCCAGCTCGTTGTAAATTGCCAATTTGATTAGCTCCACTACCAGTTCCAAGTTCATTAATAGATATCAAACAAGAAATTTCAACTTGTTGTGCACTAATTAACTCAGCGGTTCTCTTACAAGAAGCGCCCACAATATTTACAATGGAGTTCAACTTTGAAAAAAATTGATGAACAAGAATTACATCTCTTGATGCCACAACTAATGCCAACTGAAGACGGTGAGCGAAACAATGTACGTAATATGCATAAGGGCAATCTTTCAAAAGCAATGCTTGTAATCCGTCCATTCGCCATGCATATTGATTGCACCATCATAACCATGCCCTCGAAGATTGTCAATACTTAAAGCATGATGAGAAAAAAAAATGGTGAAAGTTTATGTTTAAGAGTCAACGAAGTTGTGTCTTTGACGCTTACAATATCAAAGAATTGTTCTTGGAGAACACCTATTTTATCAACAAATCTTAAAACAAGAGCCATTTGTTCCCTTTTGGATTCGTCTCGTGCCTCATCAATAAGAATACAAAACTTAGAGTCACCAATATCTTTTCGAATTTTATTTCTCACTTTAGAAGCAATAATATGCAATATCTCTTTTTGAATTGTCGGAGAGATGTACTTGGCCGTGGGAGGAGCTTTATCTAAAACAGTTGCAGCTACTTTTTCATTATAATTTGCCAAAAGCTTCATCATCTCGCGAAAATTACCTGAATTTTTCGACGTTTTGCCTTCATCATGGCCTTTAAAAGAACATGATTGATATTCAAGCCAACAAGCACAGTCAATTAAGGTTTTAAGCCTCAATGTATTATTCAATATTTCTTCTGATGATTGTCTTTGCATGACTTTGTCTATATGTGCAGATTGATTCATTAGATCCTCGCATGATTTTAAAGAGGCACAATACTGGGAATCATGGCCTCCAATATGGCCTAAAAAAACACAATTTTTTTCCTTCATTTACTTTCTTCCAATTTAAAAATTCTTCCACCATAAATGTATTCGCGCCAAAACGTACATTTGTCTTACTAGCAAAAATAAAGCATGACAAACGATAAGCAACATCTTTAGTCGGAGAATACTCTAACCAAGCCGGAAATTGGGAAATTCATGAATACTGGAATCGTCGATCATTGCCTTGATTACCTGAATAAGGATATTCAAGTAAATAAAATTGATATGATGCTAACTTGATATAAGTGCAGTGAATTTCATCATGTCTTTCGACGGGATAAATCCGAATTTGAGGTCTTTTTTCCCGAATCACGTTCCAAAGAATTGATATCGAATTCTTGATTAAGCATAACTCCAACTGCTGTAATAGCTGGTGTAATAGCCGGTTCAGGAGGTTCTTGTTCATGATCGAGAGAAGAACTATCAACATTAGATGTTGATGATTCTTTTTTATTACTTTGCAAAAAGGCGTGAAATCGTATTATTTTTCAATCATTTGGGTTGATTTGAAGACATTAGTACAATCGACCTATATTAAATTTCAAAGAATTCAATATAGTAAAAAATAAAAACCATTTAAATAAATTTTATAAATAAAATCATTTATGCTTCAATAAAATTCTTACATATAATTAAATAATAAGAAATAATAAAATAAAAAGATAAAAAGAGATGAATAAGTTTGATAATTACCTTGAGGTTTTTCTTCAATGGAACGAGGTGAAGAACGTGTGAAGAAGATAACGAGATGAGAGAATTAAAAGGAAAGAAACCTATTGTTAAACCTATTCCTATTTTGATAAAATTTTATTTGTTTTAAAACTCTTTCTTTTAAGAATTGAAATATAATTAAAAAAGCATTATATATTATTAACTAATTAATGAAACTTTTCAATTTTACTTTTTTCTTCTCGGTTGTGGACCTTATGGCTTTGTTTCTTTTTCTTCCTTCCTTTTGTATTAATATTTATTTATATTAAATACTTAGAGTGTAAGTATATATATGTATATATAAGTAATAATTTTTTTTTTCAAATTGTTGGGGGGGGGGGGGGGCGGCACCAGCTCCCCCCCTATTGAGAATTCGTCCATGGTAGGATCTCTAATCACTCGATGCTGCTCAAGAAGCTTGGAACACAGTAGCAACGACTTATGCGAACAAGTCGAACACTCGAGTTGTAAGTCTCATTGAAGCTCTCACTAAACTCAATCAAGAAGGGAAAAGTATGTCTGAAAACTTACAATTTGTCCAAACAATTATTGATGATCTCAATGCCATCATATACAAAATGAGTGATGGAGAAGTCGTTGTTCACACACTCAATGGACTTCCCAATTCCTTCAAAGAAATCAAGGATGCGTTAAGGGCTCGAGAGACGACTATTTCTTTCGACGAATTGACGGAAAAATTGGTCGACTATGAGACAACTCTCATACACTCAAACACCACTAAAGAAGAGCTCTCAATTACTGCTCAATTTTCTCAAAAATAGCCGTTCACATGGGGCAAATTTAACCAATTTTTTTCCAGGCAATCCTCCTATGCAGGTAACAATAATGGTTATCGTGGTACTCCAGACAACTCATGGAACTCGTAATTTCAACAATCACACTATTCAGCCGTGGTGCAACTCTGGCATTGAAATGCAATCTTGACCTGTTTGTCAATTATGTGACAAAGTAGGCCATGTCGCAAAATATTGCCGGTCCCGGCCTCCGCCATCCAATTGGCTACAAGCAAATCTTGCAGCCAGCAATTCCAGAAGCAACAATTCTCGTTAGCTAGTCGACTCTGGAGCCTCTCATTATATTACCTCCGATTTAAAAAATCTTGCTATCCACTCCGATTATCGTGGTAATGAAGATATAATTGTAATTGATGGTAATAACATTCATATCACTCACATTGGCACTACTGCCCTTAATGCTTATAATAACACTTTCAAACTTAATAATATTTTGGGTGCACCCCGTAGCAAGAAAAACTTACTTTATGTTTCTCAATTTTGTTCTCAAAATAAAAATCAATAGAATTTTTTCCTCATTTTTATCTTGTGAAAGATCTAGAGCATCTTTGGTGCGAGGCCGGAGTAAGGGCAATGTTTACGAGTGGCCAACCTCTACCACTGATTTCTCTCGACCATCCTCATCCTTAGCAGGCATAGCATAAAAATCTAACTCCCTTTCACCATCAATCTACCTTTGGCATAATCGTCTCGGTCACCCATCTTCCAAGGTTCTCCACCAAATTATTTCTTTTAATGCCTTGTATATGTCTAAGAATAATATTTCATCTTCTTGTAATGCTTGCTTATGCAATAAAAGTCACAAACTTTCATTTGGCTCTTCCATATTACAATGCTCAGTCCTTTAGAAACTCTTTTTATGGATGTTTGGGGCCCTTCACCAATTATCTCTTTTGATAATTTTCGTTATTATGTGATCTTTGTCGACTATTTCACAAAATTTACTTGGTTTTACCCTCTACAACACAAATCGGATGTAACTTCAGTTTTTATTAGTTTTAAAACTTTAGTGAAAGATATTTTTCTAAAAAAATTCTAACCTTATACTCTGATGGTAGTGGAGAAGCCGTAAATCTCGTTCATCTACTTTCAAAACTAGGCATCCAACATCTAATATCCCCACCTCACACTCTCGAGCATGTTGACATAGTTGAACGTAAACTTCTACATATTGTTGAAACGGCTCTAACACTTCTTTTTCATTCTTCACTTCCTCTAAAATATTGGTCAGTAGCATTTCAAGCAGCTACATATTTAATAAATCGGATGCCTTCTGTTGTCACCTAAAAAATATCTTCATTTTATCATCTTTTTCAAAAATCACCAAATTACCTCACACTAAAGGTATTCGGTTGCCTTTGCTACCCCTGGTTATGCCCATATAATAGTCACAAACTTGCACCACGCTCTTCACCTTATGTCTTTATCGGTTATTCTATTCAACACCATGCTTGTATGTGTCTTGATCCTACGTCTAATAAAATTTTTATCTTTGGTCACGTCATATTTATTGAAACAAAATTCCCATTCACCACTCTACAAAAATCGACCAACATAGACTACACTATTACCTCTTGGTGTTCTCACGAAAATAAAAAAACCACAATCAATTATTCCTCATGTGCCTTCAGATTTACCACTCTCTCATACTATAATTCTTCCAACACATACATATGCACCTACTCCACAACATGTTTCTAATGAATCAAGTGTTTTGAGGACGACCACTTTGCAAACCAATATGCCCCGGACTCAGCTTCAATCTCAGGGTGCTACTATTGTTTCACAGGTAACAAAACCTTCAACCTCTATTTCTCACCATTATAATACCAGACTCAAACACAACATTACTAAAACTAGAGAAATCCTTAATCTCCATAATACCATAAACACGGGCGGTGAACCCTCAACTTAGAAACAAGCCCAACAAAAACTTGAACGGCGTCAAGCCATGTGCGATGAATATAATGCCTTACTCTCAAATAAAACTTGGTCTCTTGTCCCCAGAAATTCCACACAAAATATTATAGGTTGTAAGTGAGTTTATAAGATTAAGAGACATTCCGATGGTTCAATAGCCTGTCACAAACCACGCCTTGTTGCAAAGGGTTCAATCAACGTCCCGGAATCATTTTTTCTGAAACTTATAGTCCAGTTATATATAAAGCATGCTACTGTTCCGTTAATGCTTACACTTGTTGTTACCAATGGTTGGCCTCTCCGCCAACTCGATGTAAATAACACCATCTTACAGAGATCTCTATCTGATGAGGTATTCCTGGACCAACCACCGGGATTTGACAACACAGAATTCGCCCATCATGTCTGTAAGCATAAGAAAGCAATATATGGTCCTCGTCAAGCTCCACGAGCTTGGTATCAAGAGCTACGTTCCTTCTTGCTCAGCACTGATTTCACTAACTCACACTTAGATACGTCTTTATTCATGTTTTTTGTATCTACCTACAATCTATATCTTTTGATTTATGTGGATGATATCATTATCACCGGTTCTTCCTTAGATTATAAATTACTAATTATGAGTTCTCACGATGCTCTCAATTACTTGTTTTCGGTCAACATCTCTAAACTTGCATTGTTTTATCCAGGTAATTCAAGTGATACTCGACATGTCTTTTGTTACAATAATGTAGCTCATTGATTATATTTTTACAGTTTTCGAGTGTTTTCACCATCTAGGAGTTGCTTAGTGATTGTTTTAAATATATTGATTGAAAAAGACAATAATAATAATTTCATAAATTAGAGTATAAATTACTAATTATTAATTTATCGATTATTTAATATTTTGAAATTAATACAATTGTATTGGTCTCAACTTTATTAATTTATAGAGGTTTAACTTTATTGTGATAGTTTTCTGATTCGAGCGTCGGATGATAATACTATTTACAGACATTCGAGCAAGAACGAGTGGAGCCGTCCTTACGACTACTTCAGACACGTGGAAGCAATATAATCAACTGTTTTGTAAGTTCACGAGTGGATCTCCATTCTTGTGGGATCAAAGACTCTTGGGTTGCTGAATCGATATTTGAGCAGCGACAAGTGGATCCGTCATCTTGAATACCTCAGACACGTGACAGTAATCTTCAACATTCTCTACTCTTGCGGACTTTAAAATAAACTCTTGGTTTGCCCAACCGACATTTGAGCAATATCAATTATGTATATTCTAATGAATCTAACACGCATTTAAATATGGGAAATCGAGCATCACTCTAACTAATAATTAGTAGAATCCAATATAAATATATAATCAAATTATAATCCATGCAATCTAAATTTCGATTTTCTCGTATCACATATTAGGCTTTTCTCATCTAAAAAATGAAACTTCATTCGTGAACTATAAATAAGTCGATAAATAATATAATTAGCATACATGATTTAACACTCCGATAACACATTAGATCGATCGTTCCCTTAAAAATATTGAAAGAAAAACAACTTGTACTCATTTACCTTCTCAGTCGACAAAAAGCCAAGCTATATATTAATTCGTATAATCTTTTCATGAGTTCCAAAGTGAGCTTTGTTGCATGAACTGCCACGAACAATGTTAGCATTATTGGCTAGTAGCTAGATTTTTAGATATTTTATTGAACCATAAATAGTCAGACTTATTATATTAACAGAGTTTATTAAAGTCAAAACGGATCGCGTAAGTGTGCGTGGTTGTACTACGTGAGTGAAATGTATTGGAAATATTAATATTAAATGATATATTTCACTAATAGTATAAGTTTTTGGTTGAGATGGTCATTCAACATGGTATCAGAGCCAGATCAAATGAAAGGGTCATGAGTTTGAATTTCTCAGCCACCCGTTTCAAATATTTTATGTGCAAGACTTCAAATGTAATTCACTGTGCTTGAGAAGGCATATTGAAGATATTAATATTATATGATAAATTCTTGGTTCAGATGGTCATTCAACAAAAAGTATATGTAATGGTTACCTAATTTATATATATGTCAATATTTTTCTAAGTCAAACTCGTCGAATAGTGTTTATATATATATATATATATATATATATATATATATATATATATATATATATATATATATATATATATATATATATATATATATATATATATATATATTTTGTTAACCATCACATAATATATTTATTATAGGTAGCACTTGAAATCGAACTAAATTACTCGATACGTCTCGAACTCCATCTAGATAAGAAAAATAATAAAAATTAAGCTAGTAGAGTTGAATTCATGTTCTGTTCGATTAAAGCTCGTTCCACCTCGACTTGATTGCTTATCGAATCAAGCTAAAACAAAATTTGGAGCAAATTGTTGAAAATGAACCCACAATCCTATAGTTTATATTCTTCTTGTTGCTTTACCATTGTGTCATGTTCGTGGTGGACTAGCGGCCATTGATAAACTAACTATTTTTTTTCTTTCTTTTTCTTTGAATACATACATAAACTAACTTTATTTATTAGAGATGATTTTCAAACTAATACTTTTTCTTTATCTCTCTCGCATTGAAGAAGCATCGGCCAAAAGGTATTTCTTGGCGTTTTATGTGAATCATCACTACTTTATGGTGCCGCATAATTAGATTTTATAATTATGCCGCAAACTCACGTTTAATAAACTAATTATTTGAAAACGTTATCTTGTGAAATAATTTTCTTGTCTAATTAATAGTAAGGATGGTCAAAGCTAATGTGGAGGCACTAGCATCACAATCTTATTGGTTTCTTTATCAATTTTCAATTAAATAAATCGGCATTAAGAAAATAGCAATTGCATGCACCGTCAACAACATAACTTTTTATTCACACGTATTGATGTAGCTTATTCCTTAATTAAAATAAAAGGAATTAATCCCATCATGTATTAATTTTATAGTAAAATGCTCTTAGCTTTTATTTATTTAATATTCAGTCTAATTAATATTTGAAGGTACATGATCTCGTATTGACTTAATTGCTTTCAAGTATTGATATCATCTGACTTAAGCGTTGAAGTGCAATCGCCGGGAACTCTCTGTCGTATCACATAGTGTGTTAAGTGGTTTTACAGGAAATTAAGACGAACAAGCATCATATATACTTAGATCAACACAAAGCTCGTGGCATTCGAACCCGCATTCCTAAACAATTCTCGTAGTCGGTCTTTAAATTACTCATTTCAAGTGATCCCGCATCACTACGTAGCAGAAAGCTGGAAGATTCTATCATGAAAATAATAACATTTTTTTGTTTGTATTTTAAATATTAGTTTATGTTTTTCTATTATTTTACTCTTTTTTTTTTTTAAATTAATAATGGGGCTCACAAAACGTGTTGCTACGAGCACTCTTCGAATTATAATTCCTAGAAAATAAAATGTTGTGATATATATAAATATTATGAGGCCTTTGGCCAAGTTTAAGTTTTCTATACTTTTATAATATGATTATTTAGAATTTATAATATATCAGATATAATTTTAGAAATAAGTTGTTCAAGCATTTGAATCAAAGATAATTGAATTTCTAAAATTCAGCAATACTCATAATAAGTTGGGTAAACACCTACCCTCGTGAAGTATGCTAACGGTCACTATGGTAATGATAATTACAGCCGCACACCTAAACAACTATTGGAGCCAAAATTTCATGTATTGGGGACTAATATGCACTATATTTGTTTCCCGTGGGGCCTTTAATGCTACCATAGACGAAAAATTATAAATTTTATATAAAATAATAATGATTTAAGAAATGTTGAGAGACTCATGTCACCCCTAGCTTTATATATGTTATCTCCACCACTTTTTAAAACTTATAGTTCGTTCGCATTCTAACGGAATAACTTATCCAATGCATTATTCCGTTAGGGTTTCTAACAATGTCTCAGGCGATGATTGTAATTATCGATACTAAAGAGACCTTAAAGTTATTTTAGTATATCTTAGGTGAGTATAATTTACCCTAATAATTTTTGAATTACAATTGCTGAAAGTAAAGGAACTCATTAAGACACAAACAACTTAATTGAATAAATTTGAGCACTCCTTAGTTTCTTTGATAACTTCTTATAGCTCTCAAACATTTATTTTTAATCTTATAAGAGGTTTTTGGATAAAATTCATATTTGTGTTCGAAATGAAATTCACTGCAAGTTGGATTTTGGCAATACAACGTCGTTTAGGCCTTCAAAACAACGTTTTTGGTATTTTAAGAAATATTTAAATAATATGAAATCGTTACAAAATCTGATTGCAAATTCGTAACTTGTGTTGTTTCTAGAATTTTAGAATTCTCTTAGAATTATGAATATCTCGTTTTTTTTACTAGTTTAATAATTAGAGTTTTAAATATTATCAGTATAAATAGTTGCCTTAGGACTTTATTTAAAAAAAAAAATTCAATTTTGATAAAATGTTTAGAATTTTCTGGTGAATTCCATAGTTCTTTTTATGATCTATATAATTAATTGGTAAAAAATAATTATTTTTAACGCGTTCTACATCACTCTTATTTATTATCATTAAAAAAATCCGCAAAAAGAAATATTAGTTTTGAAAAAGATAACAATAGAACCAAACCAATTACCAAAAAGTCATCAAACAAAACAAAAATTCTACCAAATATTCAATCTTTGAATGATCTTATCAAGAAATTAATATTCGAATTAAAAGTATTGTCCTAGGTGGCAAATGCTTAGCGGCTCTGCATCTTTCCTAGAAGATTCGTGCTCGCAAATCAGGATACAAGATAAGTACTTCCCTAGATTTTATAAATTAATTAACTTAAAAAATTTGTTCCGGGTGACTTAGCTGTTGAGCAAGTGAGCTTGAATTAATTGATCGAGGTCCGATTTTCATTGTCAACTCGAGTTCCTTCATTAAAAAAAAGAAAAAAAAAGAAAAAAGAAAAAAACTCAAGAAACTCAAATAGTCACTTGTATTAAGTTAATTATTTTTTTTTATCAATAATATTCCTTGGTTCCTTTTTTGCACGTTTAATTTAATTAATTTTGTATTTATTATGTGAGATGATCTTTGTAGAAAGCATAAAATTATAGATATGTTAAGAGAAAAAAAATCAAGTTTTGATCCGACAAAATAAATGTTTGCAATATATTCTTCTATTGACATCATCATAGATTCTATGTAACAGCTATTAAGTTTGACAAAAAAGATAGAACATGATTATTTTAATTAACTCGTAATTAGGGTAGCTATTCTCCGTACCAAATCGTATTAAGATTGGGATTAGGCCATGCAAAACAACACTCGTGATTAGTATTTGCACCTAACCACACGAGCAATAAGCATGTCAATTAGGTTCTTCAACTTAACATATAAAATATATACATATATATGTAGTGTGTGTGTGTGTGTTTACATAATTGATTAAAAGAATAAACAGTTTAACTTATGAAGCAAAATCGAATATCTTTCATTTTGAGACACATGGAACTATTATTGTTTTAAATGATGTTTCATAAATACACTTACAATCCGATCAATTAGTCATATATTATATGTCGTTTTGGGTGGTTGCGCGCATATTAAGAAACCTAATTAAATAAGAATAAATTTTATAAAAAATAACATAATAAATACTAAAATACCCTTGTCATTTATTATTATTTTCAATTAACTAATTAAGACTGATAAGCGGCAAAATTGATGAAAATGCAATTAATGCTTTATTGGAACTCTAAGGGCCCGTTTGGTTGGGGAGATTAGCCAAGATTAACTAAAAAATATAAGATTTAGTTTGATGTTTGGTTAGCCGTAATTAAGAGTCATTGTATGCTTAATTGTCCAAAATGATAAAAATGACAAATATTTTGAGTTAAAAAAAACACCCAAAAAGACAAATAATATGGGACATAAGACGTAATTACCTTGTGCTTCCAAATAATTAAAATATTCGATCCAAATTAAGTTTAAAAGTAATTTAAAAAAAATATATATAAATTGTTTAGATTAATAAGTTACCAAACATGAAGATAGAGTAATGTAGCTCCATGACCAAAAACACGCCAATGGGACTAGGAAAAAAAATAAAAACCTTTTTGAAATTTGGGGACAATATTAGCTGTTAACAAGTGAAACTGTCTTAATTATGTTTGATGCCCTCTCTTAATTAAACATTAATTTTAATTATAAAGATTAAAACATATATATGTAAGTACTTAACGTACTTAAGACTGTTCGACGGTGAGCAAGTAGTCCAGTTGTCTTGCTTAACTATATATATTATCCCCAACTTGTAGTAATGTGAACTTCTGGGCTGCTTCACTAATCAAATTATATATGCCTTTTATTTTTCCCCCCTTGTTCTAATTTTATTCTTGTAATTGTGACACGTCCTTCTTTTTTGTCCATATTATTTATTCCAACCTAGCTAACACCGAAATTGTTAAATGTTCTTTTTTATGACTCCATTGGAAAAAAAACATTAAATTTTGAGCATAAAATAAGTTGTAGCCCGTATAGTTGCACTGGGTAAACTTGAACTCTCGTATAATAGCATTCAAACCATACGAGAAACGTAAACCACACTAGCTTAACCATGTGTGACAAACTCCACCTACCTAGCTACCGTTGGCAAGAGGATTCTAAAGTGGGTCAATTGACGCAAACTCACTTGTTACGACTTTGCAGGATGTTTATTTGATATTTCCTTTAGAGTTGCTCGTACAAAGCATCTAGTTTTAGTTTTGGAGCTTAAAATCTTGGGGTAATTTATGAACACTTGTAAAATAAGGTCAAATTATAAAATATCACTAGTAGACAAATGACTTTTTTTGTTACGGTAAAAAGCTGTAACAAAATGTACCTTTTACTACGGAACAATCTTGGAATCGTAGTAAATGTTAGGGTTTATTGTAGCAACAAAATATTTGCTACCATAGCAAAAAATTTATCACGCTCGTATATGCAAATTCGCGATAAATACGTAGCAAAAGTCTTTTACTATAAATCTGGTGCTTTTTGCTACTGTTAATAATAATAGTAGTAAATAACCATTTTTCTATTAGTGTAATCTCTTTGTTTTCTTTGTTTTTTTTTTAGCAAAAATACACTAGATATAATATTCAATATTTAGAGAGGTACAATTTGAATATAAATTTAATCTTATTTTTTGCGTCATTCTCTATTTTAATTTTAATACAATCTCCTAATGGGAAAAAATAATTACATTTCAAGGATGTTCTTGACAACAATTATGCATCGCTCATCGTTGAACTAGTAAATTTGATCAAATTAAATGTAAGCCTCGATTAGCAAACATAGGATTTCAATTCGATTGATTAAAGAGATTAAATAGTGATGAAACAATGATTAGTGCGAACATGATATATGCCTATGATTAGTATTACAATTAATTCTATAGATATTTTTTTTTAAGGATGCATGTTTGAATTAATTATGTTGCTTAAGATTCTTTTATTATTATTATTTTTAGAACTTGTTGCTTAAGGTTAAGGCTAAGTAGTGGGGCAATGGTTTCCATTGCAATATCAGAATCTCAAATGATCTTTCTAACATATCTATGTGAGGCGTCAGCTTTGTAAGAAAACAATCAAACATAACAACTCCTAGATCTCCTCAAATATTATCTGCCTATATATATATATATATATATATATATATATATATATATATATATATTTGAAATATTCTTGATATATTGTTCTTGAACTCGAAGGTTCTCATACTTTTTATGTGGTTGATGAGATCTAAACGTGGTCACCATTAACATTTATTTTTCTTAAGGGAAATTAGCTAATTAAAATCCCTTAATCCTAAGTTTTCAATGTTAAGATACGAAAACTATTGCGGTAAATTAATTGAATTGTGTATTCTTCTCTCGTGGGGGTTCCAATTTATAAGAAGGAACATCACTAATAGCTCAAATGGTACGGTCAAGATCTTTTGTTTTAAAATGTTGACCGAGAAAATCCTTTAATGGTACGGTCAAGATCTTTTATTTCAAAATGTTAGTCGAGAAAATCCTTTAATTCTTGAATTCCACTAGGATCATAACTAGTAAAATGGTGCTTTTATCAGTGTGACAGAGTAAGAAGACAGAATTATAAGAATTGCTAGAGAAACCCAATCCATAAACAATAGAGCTAAATTTGGTAAACCAAGATCGTGGAGATTGCTTAAGATCATTAAGAGTACGACGAAGATGACGAACCTTGTTAGGATAATCATATAGTCCAGGCGGCGGTTGCATGTAAACATTTTTGGAGAACTCTCCATTAAGAAAAATATATTTTTAACATCCACTTGAAATAGATGCCATTGGTTAGCAAATGCAATAGCTATAATGGCACATACTGAAAATTATTGTGTCTGCAAGAACTTTAAATATATACTTGACATACAATACTGTCCTTTTGACAATACATGTCCCAATCGAAATAGATGTGTTGGCCCATCGAGACCTCTAATGGTGTTTGATAATCGTGAGGACTGTCTAAAATTATATAATTCATTCATGTGTGATCCAGAGAAAACATTTTCTCTAATCACCCCACTTTCTGCTTCGATCGAAGACTCCATGGTTACAAACTGAAGGAACACACAAGAGATTCATGCATATAAGCAAGTTGTCAAATCCTAACTACAATACACAAACTCCTACTAGATTTTGGACTGTGCGAATGTTGGGCCTTGAAGCGATCTTCGATGATACTCAGTGACAGGTCACAACACAGTTGGTCCTCTAGTGAAGTCACAGTGATGTGTATTAGGTCCTAAGGACTAATGGTGTACATCTATAATCATAAAACATCTATCTCCGTGAATGGGACCCACTTAGAGATTCTAGAACGAGTGTGTTCATTTAACTCATCTACTATAAGCACTCACTCAAGTATGTCGAGTCTCTACACCGTAGCTGATGAGACGCGACTCACATATACTAAGTGCTAGTCTCGAAAGAGAAAAGTCACCATCCTACTTATTATCGTAACTCATCGACTAGGAACTGGTTCAATAGTTACTTACCAAATGAATTATCTCACGATTCTCCTAGGTCAATTTATAGTATATTAGAGTAACTATAAGGTCTATATCTAAGTTCTTGTATAGGGACAAAATATATAGTTTGCCCTAATGCTTTTTCATTAATAAGAAATAGATTGTGTTATACAAGTAAAAAAAAATCGCAACCAAAAGTTGGCATGTTGGTCATCTACTCTAACACGTTCCACAGAGTTTGCCCAACATGGCTGTCAGTTTACACCTCTCATAAAGTTTGCTGATTATTGCACGAAAGTGGAGTTCACGCAGTGCACTTATGTATAGACATACATGGCCATGGTTCGGTTCCGATTCCAATTCACAGATTCTGGTTTCGATTTTGAAGGAACAGGAACCGAAACGAATATTTCCGGTTATTTGCGGTTCAGTTCCCGGTTAGAACCGGTAGAACCGGCCGGTCTTGACTATATATATAAAAAAAAATTGTTTTAAAAAAAAAACCGGTTCGAACGGTTAGAACCGCGGTTCTAACCGTCGGTTCTCGGTTCCGAAAATGGGGAACCGGAACCGAACCGGTTTTCCGGTTTTGGTCAAACCAGTTCCGATTCCGGTTTTGGTCAAACCAGTTGCAATTCCGGTTTTGGTCAAACCGGTTCCGATTCCGGTTTTGGTCAAACCAATTCCGATTAAGTATTAAAACCCTTGACCCGGGTTTGGTTCCGATTCTAACCAAACCGGTGGTCATGTCTACTTATGTAGCTATATATGACTTCGTTTGTAACAAAATTATAAAATTGAACGATACAAATTATGGATAGCTTAGTGATCTAATCAAAATATAATATATTATCTCAAGTGATAAACACATTAATTAGTCACACGCTAATCCTCAATTGAACACTCTAATTTAATCACTCTACATATAATTGGCACCACTCAATAATCTGCAAGAGTTTAATATTCAAAGAGCAAAAAAAAAAAAATTCAAAGAGCAAAAGAAACAGAGATTATAAAAATCTTGAATTTTTTTTTTAAATAAATGGGAATTGAAGTTAAAAAATTAATTGATAAATATAGTAAGGT
Source organism: Erythranthe guttata (assembly GCF_056151865.1). Classification (NCBI taxonomy): domain Eukaryota; kingdom Viridiplantae; phylum Streptophyta; class Magnoliopsida; order Lamiales; family Phrymaceae; genus Erythranthe; species Erythranthe guttata. The sequence goes on along the minus strand of NC_142542.1, from coordinate 2,356,303 downwards.
AAGAAAAACACCCACCCCCATTCAACCACCAAATTTGATGTGGATCTCTTAGAGATTGAGAGAGATCAAAGCCTTTGAAAAAAGAAAAAAAAGGATGACAAGCATATGTACAGTTGTCGCCAGTGATGAACAAAAACAATTATTATTTTAAATTTGCAAAAAGTGAGGTTTGATCTTAAACTATCAATCATTGGTTCTTTATAAATTTCACACTTATTATTTTATTATCATCATTTCCATGTAAGATGAGGGCCCATTTTCCAGCAAATCTTCGTGTATAAAATGGGTGAGAGTTTGACAATTAGTTAACTTCATTCAAGAAAATTCAAACACTTCCCTTCTCTCTCTCTCTATCTCTTTTTTTTTTCCCACAACAAAGAATTAAGCAGTGATATCTGTTGTGGTTTGCAAGCTATTATACGAGAGAACAGAGTTTACTCAGTTACACTGCAAATTAAGCATTGATAAAAATGGCGATCGAGATCGAGCAACAAGGCGGCTGCGTGGTTGGTTTATCAAGAATTGCAGTTTCGGACACACACGGTGAAGATTCGCCGTATTTCGCAGGCTGGAAAGCTTACGACGAAAACCCTTACGATGAATTAACCAATCCTTGTGGCGTCATACAGATGGGACTTGCTGAAAATCAAGTAAGTTATTTAGTACCTATATATATATATTAATTCTAATCATGGCTGTCTTAGAAGATTTATCAAACTCAAAATTCATTTCTTTTATTTTTTGTTTTGGAGCAGGTTTCATTTGATTTGGTAGAGCAATACCTGGAAGAAAAACCTTCAGAAACAACTTCCGGATTTAGAGAGAATGCATTGTTTCAAGATTATCATGGACTTCTTTCTTTCAGAAAGGTATACAACTCTCTCTCTCTCTCTAGACTCTCTCTCTCTCTCAACATATACATACAACAACATGAAACTATAACCTCTTGTGTATAAATATATATTAATATAATTTATAGGCAATGGCAAGTTTCATGGAAGAAATAAGAGGTGGAAGAGCAAAGTTCAACCCTGAAAGAATAGTTATTACGGCCGGCGCCACCGCAGCAAACGAACTTCTAACATTCATATTGGCTGATCCCGGTGATGCTTTGCTTGTCCCAACTCCTTACTATCCAGGGTAATTTATATTAATAAATAATATTATATATATATACAAACTTATGATTTATTACATGCCACAAGAATCACGCTCGTTGACATTTTTTTTTTCTTTTTTTCTTTTTTCCAATCTCCTAATCTAACTCAAACAATACGAATACGACAGGTTCGACAGAGACCTCAGATGGAGAACAGGCGTAAACATCGTACCGATCCACTGTACAAGCTCCAACAATTTCGAAATTACCCCTCAATCCCTCCACCAAGCCTACGACGAAGCTCGGTTGAAAAACATCAAAGTTCGAGGAATCTTGATTACGAATCCATCGAACCCTCTAGGCGCAACAATCAAACGCAAAACCCTAGAACAAATCCTCGACTTCGCGACCCTAAAAAACATCCATCTAATCTCCGACGAAATCTACTCGGGCTCTTCATTCTCCCCGGAAGAATTCGTCAGCGTCTCCGAAATCCTCGAGGCGAGGAACTACAAAGATTCCGAGAGGGTCCACATCGTTTACAGCCTGTCGAAAGATTTAGGCCTCCCCGGGTTTAGGGTTGGCACTATATATTCCTACAACGACAAAGTCGTCACTACGGCGAGAAGAATGTCGAGTTTTACGTTAATTTCTTCGCAGACGCAGCAGCTTTTGGCCGACATGCTTTCGGACAAGGGTTTTACGGAGAAGTACATTAGGGTTAATCGGGAGAGGCTGCGGAAGAGGTATCGTATGATTGTGGATGGATTGGATAAGGCCGGTATTAAGTGTTTGAATGGGAACGCCGGTTTGTTTTGTTGGATGAATTTGAGTACGATTCTCGACCAACAAACGAAGGAAAAAGAGTTGGAATTGTGGGAGTTGATTTTGCATGAAGTGAGAGTGAACATTTCTCCGGGCTCGTCGTGCCATTGCTCCGAACCGGGCTGGTTCAGAGTTTGCTTCGCCAATATGAGTGAGCAGACTCTTGAAGTAGCTCTTTCAAGAATACATGATTTCATGGGAAGAAGGAAAAAAATTCATAATTAATTGAATAATAACTAATAATAATAATAATATGTAATATTATTTTTAATTTTTTTATATTTTAATAAATTAGTTTTTCATTCTTGATTCTTTTTTGAAGCGTTGAAAGATTGGCACTCATTCAAACTGGGATGGGTTTTTTTGTTTTTCTTTTTTTGTCTTGAAACGCTGTAAATGAGATTCATTGATTAAGAATTGTTGTTATTATTTTTTTAATATATAAATTGTTTCTATTCGAAATGTCAACTTTTAGTTATTAGCAAATGGCAACATTTTTTGACTTAATATATGTTTATTATGGTTTTGACTTTTATCAATTTATTGTTAAATATTGTACAGACAAGACACTAATAAGCATACGTGATACATATACACCAGTCTTTCAATTTAATTTTTTGAGTTCTTAGCTTGAACAGCACGGATGGATATGTAGGTGTGAATTAAATTAAATTAAATAATTTGTTGGCAACATTTGTCAACCATTTCGTAAAGCGTGTTAACTCGTCACTAGTTCATGATTGTATATTATAATAACTATTAGTTTTTTTTTTTCAAAATTTGTCCCATTTACATATATCACCAGTTTGGTGGCCGTGAGGCAATATTTAAACCGAATCATAATTAAATTTGAAGCCATTTGCTACATCAATCTAAAAAGGTTTCTTTGTCCCCCAAAGAATGGTCTAGTGGGAATTCTCTTACTAACGGTCGTTAGATCGAGTTTATCACACATAGTTAGTCTAGTGTGGTTTACATTCTTCATACAATTTGTAAGCTATTATACGAGGATATATATTTACTCAGTACATCTATACGGTCGGCTGTAGGTTCCTTCATGATAAAAAAAGGAAAAATAAAACGGCCCCTTTCAGTTGATCATAATTTAAACATGTGTTTAATATTTGCAATTCGGGAATTTTATTGTAAATTATATAATGTATTGTGTTTTATTCGCAATTATATGTCACTGATATACATAATTGGGCTAATTCAATGGACCTACAATTTCTTTACCTATTGAGCCACAAACCCAATATTGAAAGACTACTACCATCGATGTCCAATCTCCTTCAAGTAAGGTTTAGGCCCGACAATCTCAACTAAGGTATAAATAATGGTTTGAACTCATTCCTTAAGGTACGTCCTATTATCTGAGCAATACTACCAACTGTATTCTCTGGACTATTTCCACTATATATCCGCACGTCTGACTTGAGTGTCGGAGGGGTTTCCACCGGATCAACCCCCGGCCTAGTTCACGTGTTTTATGGTCGCATGTATCTCAAGGTCATCAAGCTCGTGAGCCAGTGATCCACTCTGCTCTTCAAGCTCATCCTACTTCAACTATCTAAGGTGATCTAACTTTAGCATTATCATTTTGGCGCCGTCTGTGGGAAGACATACATAATCACGTAGCGCGCATGATGGCCTTGAGACATTTGCCCAGGGGGAGTGTGACACTGCTAACGACCTCCCACCTCGTGGAGGCTCTGGCGTGCCATTTTCTCCTACTCGTGCTCGGGATCCACCACGAGACCTTCTTCGGATGTCCCACTAGATCCTCAACAGGATCCACTTCTTCCCGTCCCTCGATCGGTTCAGACAACCGAGGAGGCCCTTCAATGCTAACAACCTCCCATCTCATGGAGGCTCCGGCTTACCGATTCCCCTTCCCCGCATTCGAGATCCAACACAAGTTCATCCTCGTGAGGCCCCACTGGGTCCTCAACAGGATCAACTTCTCCTTGCTCCTCGAACGGTTTAGATAACCGAAGACGACCTTCAGCGTATGATCGCAAAAGCTTCAACAAGATCAACTTCTACTTGCTCCTCTAACGGTTCAGATAACCGATGAGGACCTTCAGCGTACGATTCCGGAATCTTCAACTCGGGCCACTGAAGCAGTGGCACCATACATCATCGCAAAGGAAGCGAACGCTCCCCTCGCTATGCCCTACTTGGTCCTCAACATGATCAACTTCTCCTTGCTCCTTGAACGGTTCAGATAACCGAAGAGGACCTTCAGCGTATGATCGCGGAAGGTTGGGCATCTCATCCTAATGGTTCGCGATCGCCTCATCCTAAGTTGGGGGACTATCCCACCCTAAGGTTGGGCATCTCATCCCAAGGGTTCGTAATCGCCTCATCCTAAGTTGGGGGACCTTCTCATCCCAAGGTTAGGCATCTCATTCCAATGGTTCGTGATCGCCTCATCCTAAGTTGGGGGGCTATCCCACCCCAAGGTTGGGCATCTCATCCCAAGGGTTCGTGATCGTCTCATCCTAAGTTGGGGGGCTATCCCACCTCAAAGTTGGGCATCTCATCCCAATGGTTCGTGATCGCATCACCCTAAGTTCGGGGCTATCCCACCCTAAGGTTGGACATCTCATCCCAATGGTTCGTCATTGCCTCATCCTAAGTTGGGGGCTATCTCGCCCCAAGGTTGGGCATCTCATCCCATTGGTTGAACATCTTATTTCAAGGGTGGTACACCCTCTTACATTTCTACCCAAAAGAGTTAGATATCCCATCCTAAGAGTTGCGTATCATCTCTCTACCCCAAGGATAAGAAATACCCCAATGCGGTGGATATCAACCAGCTCAAAAAAAAAAAAAAAAAAAAAAAAAAAAAAAAAAATTCCGGGTTGCATCGCGCGCCCCGCTCCTCGCGCCACATCGCACGCTCGCGCCCCACGTACCCAACACACCCGCGTCCCGCTCCCCGCGCTCCCAACACGCCCGTGCCTCGCGCCCCATCATGCGCGCGCCCTGCGCTGCCCAAAAAAAAATTGAATAATAATATCTTTATTATAATTCTTCCACAACAATGATTAACACACAACACCGATCTACTCTCAACTTGATTCTGCGCCAATTGCGCAACGCACGCTCCGATATCTCCAACCACGCTACATGCGCGTGCTCCTCTTCCCCGCACGCTCCTCCACCGCGGACCTCCATTCGCGTCTGCGACCTCGATTCACGTGATCCTTTACCGTGCGACCTCGACCCACGTGATCCTCTACCATGCGACCTCGACCTATGTGATCCTCCACCGTACGATATCGATCCACACGTGAAACTTAGATACGCGCGTCGCTCCATAGCCGTTGCGATACAACTCGCTCGATCCTACGAACCCGCAACGAGACAACTCCAACGAGGAGACAACTCGCTCGGTCCTACGAACCCGTTACGAGGCAACTCCCACGAGGAGACAACTCCCTCGGTTCTACGAATCGCAGCGAGACAACTCCCACGAGGAGACAACTCGCTCAGTACTACGAACCCATGGCGAGACAACTTCCACGAGGAGCCAATTCGCTCGATACTACAACCCACAGTAAGACAACTCCCACGAGGAGCCAACTCGCTCGGCACTACGAACCCGTTGCAAGGCAACTCCCACGAGGAGCCATCTCGATCGGTAATAAGACTCGCTGCGAAACAACTCCAACAAAGAGACAACTCCATCAGAGCGACCTGGATCTGCACGCTCCCCAGTGGCGCGTCATCCAATGCTCATACAACTTCGCTGCGAGACAACTCCCACGAGGAGACAACTCGCCCACAATTCACTACATAATCGCAAGCTCAAGTTAATATGATTATAACCCTAGAAACACTTAGAGATATTATGGGAATATATATAGCATGACTAGCTTGATTACTCAAATTTATCTACTTAGTTTCGACGGGTCCTTCATTAAAACGTGGTCATGGTCCAAACATACTTACGAACCACGAGGTATATCAAGGGGCACGATCCCCATAAAAAAATCTTGAGAGCCTGATCTCCTCATCAAGTACATCACGCACAAAGCTATACGTAAACACATACAAGCGAGGCGTCATAACATTGACAATGTCAATAAATAACGACTCCCACGAGAATAATACTCGCTCCGTGCTACTACATTATCGCGAGACAACACCCACGAGCAGATAACTTGATCAACTCTATTACCCCGTGACGAGACAACTCCCACGAAGAAATAACTCGATCCGCGCTACTACATCGTCGCGGAACAACACCAACGACTCAAGTAATTTAGATCGCGACAACGCGCGTTTATGCCCCTCCAACACACGCTCAAACGCATTTTCGCACACCATTAGGCCATACGCCAACGAGCGACTTCTACAATTTTTACTCTCGACACGATCTGACACCCATTTCAACATGGCCCCATATCGACTCGAGAGTGAGGGGCTTAATAATATACATAATTGGGCCAACCTAATGGACCTACAATTTCTTTACCTACTGGGCCACAAACCCAATATTGAAGACCACTACCACCGAGGTCCAATCATGTTCAACTAAGGTTTGGGCCACACAATCTCAACTAAGGTATAAGTAAAGGTTTGAACTCATTCCTTAAGGTACGTCCTATTATCTGAGCAATACTACCAACTGTATTCTCTGGACTATTTCCACTATCCGCACGTCTGACTTGAGCGTCAGAGGGGTTTCCGCCGGATCAACCCCCGGCCTAGTTCACGTGTTTTATGATCGCATCTATCTCAAGGTCATCAAGCTCGTGAGCCAGTGATCCACTCTGCTCTTCCAGCTCATCCTACTTCAACTATCTAAGGTGATCTAACTTTAGCATCATCAGTCATATATATATATACATATATATATATATATATATATATATATATATATATATATATATATATATATATATATATATATATATATATATATATATATATATATATATATATATATATATATATATATATATATATAGTAATCGTGTATATGAAAAAGTAGAATTCATTTTGCACCTTTGTACTATGCAAAATGTATCATTTACCCCCTGAAGTATAGAAAACATCAAACGCCACCCTTATTTTTGATGGTCAATGTCAAACTTTTTACGGTGTTAAATTTGAGCGTGAAATGGCTCTTTTACCCTGCTTTATGTATGATATAATCCTTGACTTTTTAAAGTTTATTTTTGTGGATTGTTGACGAGTTTTTAGCGTTTATTTAAATTAAGTTTTTTGTCGATTTTAGTGTATGATTTTAGGGGTTTTCAATTTTAATTTTTCTGGGAGTTTTGCCATTATAATCAGAAAGATTTATGTTTAATTTTCAATTCTTTCATAAGGTTTTATTTTAATTTTAGAGTTCATTTTAGATTTCAGGGGTTTTCAGTTTTTTTTTTTTGTTTGATTTTGCATTCATGATCTGCAAAGCCGTATCCTTATTGATTCGACTTTTCAATTTTTTTATGCATAAACAAAAGAGAAAAAAACTGAAAAGAGTATAAGAAAATAATTGAATAGAGTGAAGAAAAAAAATGTTGAAAAGAGCGAGGTGAAAAATGGCCAAAACTAAGCAACATATATACAAAGTTTTTTTTTGGTATTTTCGTCAAAAAAAGGCAACAACTCTTAGCAACAGCAGGTCAAAAGGTTTGACTAGCGGAATTAGGAAAAAAAACTAATGGCAGAGGGATGTTTGATGTTTTTTATACTCCAGAGAATAAATGATACACTGGCACCTAGGTCCTCTCATTGTTCTTGCCTTTACGGATGTTTTGAATTACATGTCAAGGGATAGTGGCCGCACGATGGAAATGGTTATCTGAAAGTGTTTCGGAAGAAGAGGCAGACCCAGATCGCTGGGATTTTGAAGGGAGATATAGGTCTTCAGTAGGTGTGGGTTCTTCATCTACTAATTGTAATTTATGCCTAGTTTGAATCATAACGGGAGAACTAACTAATGTCTCTAAAATCCTAAGGCTAGTTGGTTTCCTTTCTGAAAGAGGAGGGGGAGAGTCAGGTGAGGACAAAAAAAGGATTTGAGGCCATAATTGTAAGAGCGAGAAATAATTGGGGGAAAGGGCAAGTTTATGCCTGTTGTGAAAGCGGAGAACTAAGGAAAACATGGTCGTGGTAGTGGTTTAAGCGCGGCGCCAGAAGGGGGACCAAGCAACTACTTAGACAACGGAGGAAACATACGGTAGAACAAAAACTAGGTTTTGGAAAGTGGAAAACTCAAATGAACGAGAAGTATATATAGGTGTATATGGGCGGGAAAATGAAAAACCATCGTCTAAGAGTCGTTGCTTGAGATAGCTATGAATGGGCAGGAGGAAGTCACATCAGCACGAATCTGAGGGGAATTTGAAATGTCGGCCAGGTGTCAGCAAATGAGTGGTGACATGGTTTGTGGTCCAAGAAAATTATAAAGTAAATTGATGTGGGCGGCCACACGTGAGTAGCACGAATTTTGAGACACGACGCAATGATGAAGGCTTGTCAAACACCACGTGCATGGTTGTGAGAATATTGTCTGACAGAGATGAGCTCGCGACTTGTTTCTGAAGGAATAATTGACTTCTAACTTTCCGTATTCTCGAGCACACCACTTTGATAGGTTTACTAGAGAATAAGGATGAGTAGATGATGGGGCTTATTTTGGCAAGCTTGGGTTGGACCTAAGAAAATAGGCTGGGGTTGGGGGGGGGGGGGGGGGGGGGGGAATATGAGTTGGGCCTGAGGATGTTCCACAAATTGGCAGCCCCAAATAAGGCCGGACGATGGGCTTGAGAGCTCGCGGAGCTAAACTGAGGATGGGAGTTCGCTAAGGAACTGGTCCTGGGAGGACGAGATAATGGGCTCGTCTCAATCTAAATGATGGGTTCGCCTGGACTAAAGAACGCGTGTGATAAGGTGCGAACTGATTAAGAAGACTTGGAGATGTAGGAAAAAAAAATATTTTGACAAGGCAAAGGGAATAAACTCGGGTAACTGAAGAAGGAAACGGAGAGTTTTGTAGATGATTATCGAAATATGCGCTCCTTGATAATAGGGGAATACGTATATCACTTCACCGATATAAACGCTTGTACAAGCCCTAATTAGGGTTACGTTTTACGTCAATAATAATCATCTCTCTCTAAACTCACTCTAGCCATTATATTATGTCCATTGTCTTAGCGCTGCCGGCCTCTAAATTGACTAGCATTAAACTTTTACACGACCGAACAAGTAGGGTTTAAAAGGAGATCTTGAGCACCATCACCGGGTATGAAACTGGGTTCAACCAGATAAAATTGGGGTTGAACAAATAAAATTTTGTATTTTACATTATAATAATTAACTTTATTATGCGTGAATATTATTGCGGATAATTAATAAATTGGATTAAAGTATGCTCATTATTATTTTTAATGACGGATATTCATTCTAAGTTATTTCTAAATTCGTCTTATTTTCTCTTTCTTGAGAGGCTGAGTCTTGTTTCACCGACTTGATACTAGTGTTTTCTAGTTTTGGATCATCCACGAAACTAGATCGCACGGTTTTACTTGGATGATTTATCACAATATCTTGGTCATTTACTAGGGTCTTCCTTCTCCTTGCATTTTTTATCGTCTTTTTGTTTTTGCATGTTTTCCTTTGTCCATTTTTCCCCAGCCATTTGTTTCGTTCGAATTATCAAACCCTAATATTACTCCGACATGCATTGTTTTTTTTTCGCAGGTACTAACGACGTGGTTGAAGTGTTTTGACGGCTTACTGGCACTACACCAAAAATGTTATTTTCTAACAGTTTATAGTCGTTACAAATATATTTTCTAACGGCGAAATTCCGTTAGAAATAAAAAGCGAAAAATTTCTAACGGATATATCCGTTAGAATAATTAAAACGAGTGTTAGAAAAATAAATATTTCTAACAGTTGTTATCCGTTAGAAATATACTTGTAACAGACCCCATTGTAACACTTTTTCTGAGATTTCTAACGGACATGGCTGTTAGAAAAATTAAAATAAAATGAAAAAAAATAATAAATCATATATATATATATATATATATATATATATATATATATATATATATATATATATATATATATATATATATATATATATATATATATATATATATATATATATAAGGTTCACATGCATTAAAAAATAATATAATATAAAGTATTCCATCAAATAGCAAACTCATTACACGAGTTTTGCATCATTTACATAAAAGTTGAACTGGAAGTATACAAAAAATTCGATTTCAATTCACCATTACAGTATACTCTCTATCATTCATGTACATTAACTATAAGACTTTCTATGACTCATGTAAACCTTAATTAAACAGAGAATATATAAACACGAATACTATTAACCAACTCTCAAGTATCCCGTGAACAAGGTTGAATATCATAGATTTACTATCTGCCAAACTCTCAATATCACCATCAGCAGATTGCCCCCAGTTCTGGTATTTGGAGCAATATGAGCTGCATAAGTTAGCTAAAGGAAGTTACGAAAAAAAAACATAAAATAAAAACCCCTTCATGCTCAATAATCAACAAAAAAATAAATTTTATTCCATTAAAATTTAATGTGGTAGTCTACAGAGGATCGAAGATAGAAATATTCTTGATATAGAACAAAAATAGCCAAACTTATATGAAGCACATGTTTTCTTTAGTAAGAAGGGGAAAATATCTGCTCATGTTAAAAATTATGAGAAAAATAATGCAATTACCTAATATTGCAAGATAATGTTGAACGCCTTATCGTGTGGTGAAGAATGGATCCAAATCTACTGGATATGCTCTTTTACACGAATCATTAAAGAACTCGAACTTTAAGAGCGCCATACCACATGCCTGCAGGTTCACATACATAAAAACAAACTTGAAGCCCTTTATGAAGAAGACTAGCTAATCATTATATTGTAATAAAAAATAAAAGATTTATCACTAGATTCCAACTCTGAATTGCTAGTGAAGCTATTTGTTTAAAATCAATCACATGGAGACCCTTATATCATAGATAATGGCATACCTAGGCTGCATCATAAAGTTCTTGATAATACGAGGATACAACTTCTTCCCTGCAAAAGAAAAGGAGGATAATTTATAATTGGTAGTGTATAATAGAAGTGCAACTTTGAAGTTCCACATTACTTATTTATTAAGAGCACATACAAGACATTCCGTCATTAAATTTCTCTCTATTTCGGTGCAAAATATCCGTTCCGTACAACTCCTTTTGAAAAAGACCAGAAACAATCTGATATTGAAAGGAGCTGCAATTCTAACCCAATACAAATCAACAATTCTATTTCACAATGAACCATTTGCATAATTCAAATAAATAATCAATTCCATGACTTTCTTATTGATAGAAAGAGTAATTCATTAATTACGAACGGAAGACTACAAACTAAAAATTTACAACAAATTTTTGAGATAAAATTGATTTGCATTATCACACAAAATAGAAAACCCATAAATCACTATGTACGCAAGTCACCAAGGAAGTCAATGTCATTCATGTATGCCAATAATCTCAATTCCACACTCAACAAACACAATTGAAAGAATTTATGGTCCCGAATTCGTATTATACAGAGATGTTATCTGAAATGTTGTGACACTTGAGACAACATGCAGCGGAAATATAAAGATTAAAAGACAGTACTCAGAATTAAAAATGTTCACAAGTAAAGACTTGTGAACTTGCCCTTTACAGGACGGAAAAATATATTAAAATCAGTATTCCAAGAATACAAACAGAAGAGGTGCGAAAACTTCTTCCTTATGAATGAATCTTTTTCAAGATCATTCTTACAATCAAATCTAGATACTAAAAGAAAAAATATTAAAAATTCTAGATTTCAAAGAATGTACTCGTGAGGAGTACGTAAAGAACTTATGAATGAATCACTATCTTGATCATTCTTACAACCAAGTCTAGAAACATATATACTATACAATCTAGACTACAAAGAATGTACTTATGAGAAGTACGTAAAGAATGTACTCATAAGGAGTACGTAAAGATTGTACTCATGAGGAGTACAAACGACCGATTCTAAAACCACTCTAAAACTCTCGTGAATATTCTTCAGCCCTCGGTTTTTATTTCGTAGAATCGATAATCTTCCTTGAGTATTGAAGTCGGTATTTATAGGCATTCCAAGCATCCACTCCTCAGCCCATGATCTGCAAGAAAACCAACTACAAGAGCACTCAAGAACATGGGTTAGTGGGTTAGTTTAAGGAGTTAGAATAATATTCACAATTAAACCCACTTAAGCACTACTTAGCCCACTAAGCACTATACTTAACCCACTAAGCACTATTTATTCCATAACTAAAATTTAGTTTAAAAAATAAGAAAGTTAAAAACACAATGTGGAAATAATCCACGTGTTTCAAACTCCCCCTTTTTAACTTTCTGATCAAAACTAAATTTTAGCTTAACTCCCCCTGAGTCATTGCTTGAACTCCCCCTGAATTTGACAGCCAACATTAACATAAAAGTTCAGAGGAAAAAATAACAACAGAACAAAACCAAATATTGTTCATAAAAAATATCAGCTGCTGCTCCTTCATCACTGAACAAAACAAAACAGAACAATATCCAAAGTCTCCTCAGTATCAGCTGCTGCTTTCCTCTGCTCCTTCTTCATTAACTCCTTGCTTTCTGCCTCTGGCATCCAAGAGATGAGAAGTCCCTGCTTCAGCTTCATGACTAGCTTTTTCTCCCCCTTTTTGATCAGAAAGAGTTTTTTCGAAGCATTTCCACCGTGGACTGGTGATAGGTAATCTGAGCTAGAGAATGAGTAAGTTGTTGTAACAAGAGATCTCTAGGAACAGAAACAAGAATGTCAAGGATGTTGTCAACATGAGGAGCAACACCTTCAGTACCAAGATTATTTTGACCTGATTCAGTTGAGAGAAAATTATCTCCATTCCAGGGAAGATCTTGGACATGAGGAGCTTTGAGAAAATTTTGAGATACAATTATCATGCCAAGTGGAGTGTGAAGATATTGATTCATCTTGGCCCAAATTTTGAGAAAGTAGAATGGAGTAGATGAGAGAAGGATACGAAAGATGAGTGGATGATGAAATTTTCTGGGCAAGATGACCTAAATTATTAAAGAAAAGTTTGCCAACATCAACTTGTAATCCCATCCCCAATTTGTACATGAGTACTGCATGAGGTTTAGTAACCACAGAGACATTTTTGGATGGAATCCAATTCATCACTGTGAGTCTGAACAAGACAAAATAAAATGCAGTGAGTTGAGAAACTTTGAATTTTCTGGGGTGAGCAGGCCAACATTTTAAACGATTGCCAGAAAGAGTCTTACAAACCTCAGTAAAACCACCATAATTATCCTCATCAGTTACAGTAGGAGTTTGTAAATGAGAGTTGATAATTTTGGGAGAAAAGGAGAAAATGGAATTTCGCACAAAAACTTTGCCAAAGTTTGGAGAATTTTTCTTTAAAAAAAAGAGGTTTGTAAATTGGCATAAAATTCAAACTAGACTAAGGATTTTTCTTTGATCAAGAAAATCAGTAATCCTATGTCTATCAAAGTTTAACTCATCCTTGGAAATTTTCTTCTCCTCAATGAATTGGCAATTCATGATTTGAGGACTCAAATTTGAATCAGATTCAAAATAAAAGATAGTACTGAAAGCATTGTTTACCTCAAAAGGAGTTGACAGATCCTTCCCATCCAAGTCTGGCTCTTCTTCCTCAGAGGATTACTCTTCGTCAGAGTCTTCAAGTTCATCTGGGATGTATGCTGGCTCAGGTGATGCAACACGTGGGGCAGCATCTTCCTGCATCTGAGAGGAGTCCTCAGATGAGTCACTGTCTGACTCTGAGAATGGCATTTTTTTGCGAAAAGTAGCAAGGGGAACTTCCCAGCTGTCATCACTTTTCTCTGGTTCATCAGCCCGAGGAGGTGATGTATCGACTTGAACAGCTGCTTCTGCAAGAGTTGCCAGAGGGTCTGCATGTGGTGCTGATGGTGTTTCTTCAGTGGTAGTGAAATCCTGAGCATCAACAGAGGGAATGTCAACATGCTCGGCAGAGGACATCCCTGAAAAATCAGGCATTTCTTCTTCCTGGTAGGGAGCAGCATCCTCAGCAGCATTCTGAGGAGCATTTTATGAAACAGTAGGTGCAGCAGCATCTTCTGTAGCATGTGCAGCAACACCTTCAGAAACAGGTACAGCAGCATCTTCTGGAGCATGTGCAGCAACACCTTCAGAAACAGGTGCAGCAGCATCTTCTGGAGCAGAATGTTGAGAGGCTGCTGTTGCCATGCTAGGCTGTGATGTCTCCCCCTGAGTTGATGCTGGGGAAGGTGAGTTGTTGGATGATGACTCGGAGGAACTGGAGGACAAGGCTTGAGCCTGTGGTGCAGCAAATGTAGGGTCTCCTTCTTCATCATCAGTTTCTTCATCCACCAAATGAAGACCTCTTGGTGGATTTGACCTAACAGGAGTGCGGCCACCTCTGCCTCCTCTTCTTCCACCTCTGCTTCCTCTCCGGGGAGAGTTTTCTCCTCTCCGGCGTTGTGGCACCGCAGTATTCAGATCTGGGAAGGGGTTTGTGCGCTTGGACCGGCGCGTTGGAAACCTTCCGGCGGTGGAAGAGGGACCCACAAAATCAAAATTATCTGGGTCAATCGGGTTCAGCTCATCTCCGGGCTCAATGTAGCTGATTGGAACAGCTTCAAAGTTGATTGGATGAACGATGATGGCCAGATTTGGGTCTGCTGGTACAGGTGCTGCAGCATCGTTGTGGACATCACCATCAGCGGCTGGAGGAGGATTTCTAGGTGGGGATGCCATGATACAGTAGATAGAGGAAAAAATAGCTTCTTTGTGCTTTTGATTTTTGAGTGTGAGATTTTTGAGAAAAGAAGCACTAAATTTATAAGCCCTAGTTTTTGCTGAAGAAAGAAAGAAAAAATTGAAGTGGAGAAGGTGAAGAAGTGGTGTCCGTTTTTCTTGGGGAGAGTGTGATTAAGGAGAATAAAATTTCCTTGGCAGTTTAAAGCAGAATGGTGACACATGGCACAATAAGGAGTGGACTTAGTGGAAAAATAAGGAATTAACCCATGTACCCATGACCCATATAGATAGGGATAATTCAATAAAAAATAAAAATAAAACCGTAGCTCTCATGAAATATTCACAAAAATAGAAAAACACATTTATTAATGATTAATAGTGAGAAAAATTTGCTGACAGGCATAGATACAATTATATATATATATATATATATATATATATATATATATATATATATATATATATATATATATATATATATATATATATATATATATATATATATATATATATATATTTTTTTTTTTTTTTTTTTTTTTTTTTTTTTTTTTTTTTTTTAAGATATATATATATATAAACTCTTATTTTCAAGTCAAACAATTCACATGGAACATGATCAAGTGTTCAGTTTGAAAGTTCCTCAGTTACTAAGATATGACTATCAAAATAGAGGAGTTTGACTTATGTGAGTGTAGTTATTGGCTAAATGTTTACATGAAGCATGATCACGTTTCAAGGTGAAAGACTTCCAGTTACTGATTTAGAAAATAATACATCACAGTGAAGTCATTATTTAATGAAGCTAATGCTTCAGTAAATTGTGTTGCAGCTTAAGATATTTGATGAGGTGCTGCAACACGTTCCAGGACATGTTTATTGAGTACACATCCCGAGAGATTTTCTGAGTTTTGAAAACCTCTCATAATCTAATGCCTTTGTAAAGATGTCAGCCAGCTGATCTTCTGTAGGAATGTACTTTAAGCACACAATATTTTTCTCAACTATATCACGAATAAAATGATGTTTAATATCTATGTGTTTAGTTCGTGAGTGTTGAACAAGATTTTTTGAAATGTCAATAGCACTTGAATTATCACAATATATGGTCAGGGTATCACTGGCTAACCCATAATCCCCCAACATTTGTTTCATCCAAATTAGTTGACCACAACACCCTCCAGCAGCTACATATTCTGATTCAGCTGTTGAGAGAGATACACAGTTTTGCTTTCTACTAAACCAAGAAACTAGATTATTCCCCAGAAAGAAACATGCACCTGAGGTGCTTTTTCTGTCACTAATATCCCCAGCCCAATCAGAATCACTAAAGCCTATCAAGTTTGTATTTGTGTCTTTGAAAAACTGAATCCCTAAGTCTACTGTACCTGCAACATACCTAATAATCCTCTTCACAGCTTTAAGATAAGTGACCTTGGGATTAGCTTGATATCTGGCACACACACAAACACTAAACATAATGTCAGGCCTGCTTGCTGTTAGATACAGAAGGCTTCCAATCATGCTTCTGTAGAGAGTGCTGTCGACATCTTCTGCAACATCATCCTTAGAACCCATTGGAGTTTTCATGTGCTTGGCTGATTCCAACTCAAACCTTTTGACCAGATTGAGAGCATACTTCTTTTGATTCACAAACATTCCTTCACCTGTCTGTTTGATTTGGAGTCCTAAGAAGTAATTCAACTCTCCTACCATGCTCATTTCAAAAGTGTGAGACATAGAATCTACAAAAGACTGAAAAGGGTTAGCACAAGTAGAGCCAAAAACAATATCATCAACATATATATGAACACTAATGATATGATTATTAGTTCTTCTAACAAATAGGGTTCTGTCTGCCTCTCCTCTGTTGAACTGTATTTCAAGTAAGAAGTCTGTGAGTCTTTGATACCAAGCTCTAGGAGCTTGTTTAAGACCATACAGTGCCTTCTTAAGCTTGAAAACATGATTAGGCTTGGCAGAATCTTCAAAACCCTTGGGCTGTTCTACATATGCTTCCTTATTTAAAACCCCATTCAGAAATGCACTTTTGATACCCATCTGATACAATTTGATTTTAAGAAAACAGGCTATAGCAAGAAGTAACCTAATAGATTCAATTCTAGCTACTGGAGCAAAGGTTTCATCAAAATCTATACCTTCAATCTGAGTATAACCTTGTGCTACTAACCTAGCCTTATTTCTAACAACTGTACCTTTTTCATCAGTTTTATTTTTGAAGATCCACTTAGTTCCTATCACATTTACATGACTTGGTCTGGGAACTAAGTACCAAACATCATTCCTGATGAACTGATTCAGCTCTTCATGCATTGCATTAATCCAAAACTCATCCTTCAGTGCTTCTGCAATATTCCTTGGTTCGACTGAAGATACAAAGCAAGTAGTTCCAGTTAGTGTACATTCAGAAGATAAATTTGCAAATCTTACCATATCTCTGTAATTCACTCTCTCTTTTCTTCTCGTCCTTATCCCATCAAAGATATCTCCTACAACTTGAGTCGATGGGTGATTTTTCTGGATTCTACTTGATGGTTCCTTTCTGCAGACATCATGAGTTGGCTGCAGTTCAGCTTCTGTGCTCTCTGTAGGAAGTATTGAGTCAGATGTGGTAACACTTGGCTCAACACCCTCTTCTCTTGATACTGGGTTGTTTATATCTGGAGCATCTGTGGCAGTAGTGTCTCCTCCTATTGTTTCTCCTTCAGCAATCAGATCATCAATTTCATCTTCAGCTGTTTTACTGCGGAGATCAGCAAAGTCATCAAATACCACATTTAAAGATTCAATAATGGTTCGAGTTCTTAAGTTATATACTCTATAAACATGACTGCTATTAGAGTATCCCATAAACAAACTCAAATCACTTTTTGAATCAAATTTAGCTAGATGATCTCTATCATTTAGGACATAGCAAACACATCCAAACACATGCATGTATTCTAGACCAGATTTTTCTCTTAAAAAATACACCAAAGTATATCTTGAAAAATCATCAACACACACAAATACATAATTTTTACCACCTAGGCTTTCTACCTCTATAGGACCCATAAGATCCATATGTACAAGTTCAAAACAAATGGTGGTACCAACGGGTTGTAACACATTGTGTGATACTCTAGTTTGCTTTCCCTTCTGGCACATTCCGCATATAGGAATGTCCTTGATCTTGAGATCAGGAATTCCTCTTATGGCATTGTACTTGTTGAGCAGCTTCAGATTTTTGAAGTTTGTGTGATCTAGTTTCTGGTGCCACAGCTTTAGTTCACTTACTCTTGAGCTCTTGCTTGAGATGGTGTCACCTGTTTGATAACAATTATCCATTGATATGGAACCTGTCAGTACACAATGATTTTGATTATCAAACACACAACAACAGTATTTATCAAATTGAGCCCGTGGATCATCATCACACAATTGACTAATACTGATGAGGTTTGACCCCAATCCTTCAACATGTAAGACATTTGAAAGTTTTGGAAGTCCCTCAATACTGAGTGTTCCACGTCCAACCACTTTGCCTTTAGCTCCTCCTCCATAGGTTACACGTCCTCCATTGAGTGTATGGTAGTTTGATAGAAATTCTTTAGTTCCAGTCATGTGCCTAGAGAATCCACTATCAAAGTACCATGAACCTGAAATGTTAGCATTTAAAGAAGTGTATACTGCTTTGTACATAAGTTTACCTTTGGGAGTCCATATTCTACACTCCTTTTTGGTAAATTCTACCTTTTTCTTGGAGGTGTTCCCTGGAGTGCTGTGGCTCATTTTGTACAACATTTTGTCACTACTGAGTTTATCACAAAATGGACGAATGTGTCCTGGTGAGAAACAGTAATGACAAACATAACCTCTTATTCTGGAATCTGGAGTGGTGACTGTGGACTTCCTGCAATCCTTTCTGTTTGCACCCTTCTCTTTTACAAAGACAATTTCTTTCTTCTTAACTGGCTTCATTTGTTTTTTGAACCCTAGCCCTTCATGTTTGTAGTGCTTTTCCATTGACACAATCTCTTCGAGCTTAGTTGTGCCAGTGTTCATCCTCTTGATTGCTAGAGTTGCCTTTTTGAGTTCTTCTTTCACTTTTGCCAGTTCAAGATCCTTCTTGGTGATTCCAACCTCCAAATGTGTGATTGTTTCTTTGAGGGAGGAATTTTCCTTGTTGGCTGCATCTAGAGCTTGAGTCTTCTTCTCCAAGTTTCTGATCAACTTTTTACACATTTCTTCATCATCACTGACTGCTTCATTACTGGATTCTGCTGCATTCACAGAAATAGAGTTTAAACATGTATAATGATCAGTATTTAACTCACAAATTGAAAGTGTTTCAGAAAGTGTTGCAGCATCCAGGGAGACTCCTTGGGATTCTGTTTCAGTGGAACTTCCAGTAAGATATCTGACAGAAAGAGCTTGTTTAGAGGATTGATGTTCCTCTGTCTGTTCAGGTTGTTCTTCCTCCTCATCACTGACAGCACAAATCAAACTCATTCCTCTCCTTCTCAAGGTATTTGCACATTCATTAGCATAATGTCCAAATCCTGAACAGGCCCTGCATTTAATATGATCCAAGTTAGGTGGTTCAGAATTTGAACGAATAAAAGAAGAATTTTTTAAATTGTTTTGAGAAGGTGTTTGATGAAATGTTCTCTGTGGAATAGATCTGTTCCGGGGCTGAGTTTGTCGATTTTGTGGAGACCCTTCTGAGAATAACTGCCTGGGCTTGATTCCACTTCGTCTGTACGCCCTATTGAATTTCTGAATTTGAAATGCCACATTGTTGTGACATTCATCTGCATCATCATCATATTCCGTAGCAACTTCTTCCTTTTCTAGTTCTGCCTGGAGTGCATTTGATAGATCGTCTGCTGTCCACTGTAATTCTGGTGTTGGAAATACATCCCCATCCGTATCTGTGATAGTTGGTGGCTTCCATCCAGTAAGAATAGATCTCCAGGCTTTCTCATCAATGGCTTTGATGTACGCCCATTTCCAGTAGGTGTAGTTTGTGCCATCAAGTACAGGAGGTCGCATAGAAGCAGTCATCTGAGTATCTATCACGAATTCGTTTCTGAAAAAATAGGAACAAACACTTAGTATACGTCAAGTGTTGGCTCTTGATGCCAATTGAAAGAATTTATGGTCCCGAATTCGTATTATACAGAGATGTTATCTGAAATGTTGTGACACTTGAGACAACATGCAGCGGAAATATAAAGATTAAAAGACAGTACTCAGAATTAAAAATGTTCACAAGTAAAGACTTGTGAACTTGCCCTTTACAGGACGGAAAAATATATTAAAATCAGTATTCCAAGAATACAAACAGAAGAGGTGCGAAAACTTCTTCCTTATGAATGAATCTTTTTCAAGATCATTCTTACAATCAAATCTAGATACTAAAAGAAAAAATATTAAAAATTCTAGATTTCAAAGAATGTACTCGTGAGGAGTACGTAAAGAACTTATGAATGAATCACTATCTTGATCATTCTTACAACCAAGTCTAGAAACATATATACTATACAATCTAGACTACAAAGAATGTACTTATGAGAAGTACGTAAAGAATGTACTCATAAGGAGTACGTAAAGATTGTACTCATGAGGAGTACAAACGACCGATTCTAAAACCACTCTAAAACTCTCGTGAATATTCTTCAGCCCTCGGTTTTTATTTCGTAGAATCGATAATCTTCCTTGAGTATTGAAGTCGGTATTTATAGGCATTCCAAGCATCCACTCCTCAGCCCATGATCTGCAAGAAAACCAACTACAAGAGCACTCAAGAACATGGGTTAGTGGGTTATTGGGTTAGTTTAAGGAGTTAGAATAATATTCACAATTAAACCCACTTAAGCACTACTTAGCCCACTAAGCACTATACTTAACCCACTAAGCACTATTTATTCCATAACTAAAATTTAGTTTAAAAAATAAGAAAGTTAAAAACACAATGTGGAAATAATCCACGTGTTTCAACAATTATAAAAAAATAACAAAAATTAAAGTTCTAATAGAAAATCATACAATTCCTTACTCAAATTTTGAAGAACAAATCCAATTTTGGGCATTTAAACAAAAACAAAAACCCTAACTTGTGAATCAATAGTAGGAGAGGAAAAACGAGGTACATAGAGTAGTAAGAGGGAGATTACCTAAATTTGATGAAATGGCTTGGTGGTGGGGCACACAAGAAAGGAAGACCGGCGATGGTCGGGGTTGAGGCGACGGTTAACTCCTTTTCACATTGACGATGGAAGTACACAAGGGGCCGCTGGATGCCGTAGGTGAATAGGTGAAAATGAAACTAATATTAGAGGTTTTTTTTTGTTTTATTTATTGTTCTGATAATTAAATACATATATGTTTACAATTTCGATTTGTTTATTACTAACATATAAAATCCGTTAGAAATGTTTTCCAAATACTAATGAATATAGTAAAATTAATTTCTCAATTATAGTAACGGAAAAGTAATATTTCTAACGGATATTGACCGTTGCAAACTTCTAACGGATATTATCCGTTAGAAATCTGAAATTAGTGTCGTTAGGAATTCTTCATTTTGGTGTAGTGTAGGCTTCATACTTTATCACGCTATCTCTCTCTCCAATGGAGGGCCTTACAAATTCATTGGCCATACCAGGGTTTCAGAATCAGAATTTAGGCTGGGAGGAAGGATTGTGGCTGAGAGAGAAATATCGTTTCACTCTCTTAAATCAAACATTCTCCGACTCCTTGTACTAGTGAAAGGCTGCGATATTCACCCTATTCCTAAGAACAAGGTTTTGTTTAGATTCCCACATCATCTTGTTCACAAACATGCTCTGACCGGCTGCCCATCTATACTCGATAAGAATGCACTTCTCTTTTGTGATCTCTTGGAGAGACAGAACGCAAACGAGGTGGCGATAAATAATATGATTATTGTGGTTAGGGTTCATCAAGTCCTGCCACCGCAAAGATCTGGCGATGCAGCGATCCATATTGGAAATTGCATAGGGTTCTTTATAGATTTTATTACGAATACTACCCCTGTGTATCTCTAATTGGCAAATATCCCCCTATGGAAAAAAAAAAAACTAACCAACACCTCCTTGCGTTAACATTTTCGAAGCACACTGAACCCTTTGTGATTTTAGGCTTTGACTGAAGATAAAGTGACAAAACTGCCCTTAGGGAGTTTTTTAGCAATTAATAAAGTATATTATAAATTTATAGACATTATATATTTTTTATTTGTAAATATTAAAAATATAAAAAATGTATTTAAACCAGAATGAAATATATTTTTATATGTATCTATTTTTTCATTTTACATTCTATATATATAAATGGGCTAAATACAATTTGCACCCTTAAAGTATAGGGGTGGTAACACTTACCCCCTTAAAGTTACAAATGTAACACTTACCCCCCTCATTAATGAATTTAAAGGTAAAACTTTGACTTTGAATGATGTGGCATTTTTTCTTCCCAAATTATCCTTCTAGCCATTATATAAATAATGAATATGTAATAATAAAAAATTCGGATTTCAATTATTCGAATTTTAATAATAATTTTATAGTTTATATAGTTATAATAATGCATATATGACTCTAATATAATCATCCGACTTTTTACTTTGAGAATCACAAAATGTATTCAAAAGTTAATAAGAAATTATAATTTAAACGTCTAAATATTTAAATATTTTTTTATTGAAATTTGTATTTAAGTAACTGAAATAAATTTTCAAATCAATAATTATTATAAAACAAATTGGACGTTTAAGTCTTGAAATTATTTTTTTCTTGCAAATGTTTAACGTATTTTAAATATTTTTTTTAAAATATTGAGATTTTTATTTATATTAGGGTCTATAGTAATTAAAATGTGGGGTTAAACATAAATCAAAATATTTTTTTAATAATTATTACATTTTATAAAATTTAGTTTTTGAAATATTATTGAAAATATATTATTATATATGAATTAATATAATAGCTAGAAGGACAATTTGGGGAGAAAAAATGCCACATCATTCAAAGTCAAAGTTTTATCATTAAATTCATTAATGAGGGGGGCAAGTGTTACATTTGTAACTTTAAGGGGGTAAGTGTTACCAGCCCTATACTTTAAGGGTGCAAACTGTATTTAGCCCTATATAAATAAAGAAAAAAAGAAAAAAAAAAAAAAAAAAAAAAAAAGCCTTCTTCTTCCCTGCTCACCATCCAACTCACATCACTCATTCGCTATTTTACCATCTGGCCGCCGCTTCTGCTCCGCCGCTGCTCACCACCATCTCACCCCTCCTTCACCACCACCACCACCATCTTCTCCAGATTCGCCGCCCACAATATCTTTGAAACTTTAGTTTCCACCAATAAAATTTATGCGGGCCTCAACCTTCCCCCAGTCCCCTATTTTGACGGCCGTTGCGGCGATAAGGCAGAGAAAAGAACAAAATGACGCAACTTTTGGACCTTCAGGTTCAGCCATTGTCAAAGTCGTCGCCGTCTGTTATGAATTACTCAGATTAATAGAATAGTGATAAATAAAAGGAAATACTCATTCAAAGCTCCAAAAGTGAGAATCAAATCCTTACAAAACGAGTAAACAAAGATATGGCAGATATGCCCAATAATAGTAGGAATTAAATAAGCTAGGGAGTCTACCCTAATTCTACCTAGCTACAACTACTAATCCAAACTTCGATATCAAATTCAGCTCATTTCCCCTTTTAAAGCAAGGCCTTCCTCTTCCAGCAAGTTTTCTTGATCACTACTCCAGCAGCCCACGTGCTCCGTTTCCCAGCTAAGTTGTGACTAGTAAATGCGACTTTATTAATAAAAAAGCGATTCTCTTGAAACGACACCGTCCAGCAATTAACCCAAATCCCTAATCGAACTCTAATCCTTACATTCCTCCCCCCTTACACCAGCCATGTTTCATGGTTGTAGATTAGGAAATTTCACCATCATCTCTTCAGCATCACCTAGGAAGCTTCCTCCACTGGTAAATGGGCCCACTGAACCAGCCACTGCGTCACTGCCGCATTGTTCTTCTTCGCCAACCTCCTCTCTATTACCTTCTCTGGTATCAACAAAAACTGATTTTTGTCATCCAACGCAGGTATTTTTTCTACAACACTATCGGTTTTTCCCACCTTCTTCTTCAATTGGGACACATGAAATATAGGATGAACCTTAGCATCTTTAGGCAACTGTAACTCATAGGCCACTTCTCCAATTCTCTTGACAGAATTTTGGGGCCAATTTCCATACTCTGCTCTTTCTCAGACTAAGTTGTTTATATGGCTTAAGTTTGAGATAGACCCAATCACCCTCATGGAAAACTCTCTCAATCCTATGAGAGTCTGCGAATCTTTTCATCCTTTCTTGAGCTTGCCTCAGTAGTTCCTTGAGCTGTTGAGTGACTGATTGATGCTCTTTAGCCCAGACCTCCATTTCCACGGTTTTATTAACCAGGTGCTCCCTATACCCCATATGTGGTGGTGGATACCCATACAATGCCTCAAAGGGTGTTCTGTGAATGGTGGAGTGGTGGGCTTGTACCACCACTCTGCCAGGGAAATCCAGTTACTCCAATCCTTAGGATAGTGCCCACACATGCACCTCAGATAGGTTTCCAGGCATTGGTTGACTCTTTCAGTCTGACCATCCGTTTGTAGATGGTAGGTTGTGCTCAATTGTTGCTGAATGCCTAAGGTCTTCATCAGTTCCTTCCAAAAAGTACTGGTGAAGATGGGATCTCTGTCTGAGACAATGCTGACAGGGAGCCCATGTAATCTGTATATATTGTCTAGGAAGACCTTAGATAAATTAGAAGTTGTGATGGGTTGAGATAGTGATACAAAGTGTCCATATTTAGTTAGCATATCCACCACAACCCAGATAGCTTCTTTTCCTTTTGAATTGGGTAACCCCACAATAAAATCCATGGTGAGGTGGGACCAAGCTTGTTCTGGAATTGGCAAGGGTTGTAGGCTTGTAGCAATCCCGGGTTCTTTACATTCTCATGTTTATTAATCTGACAAACATGGCATTGCCTGACTACTCCTTCCACTTGCTGCTTCAGCTGAGGCCATTTGAAAGTGTTTAGAACCCTTTGATAGGTCCCTTGTATCCCTGAATGCCCACCAAAAGTTGAGTTGTGTATGTAATTGATCACCTTGCCTCTGAAATCAGAGTTACTGCCCACATATACTCTGCCCTTGTATTTCAGAATTCCCTCACAATACTCAAAATAAGAGACATCCATGGGTCTCAAGATGCACTCAGTGATAGCTTCTTGTGCCATCTTGTCCCCTAAATAACTTTCCACCAACTCTTGCATCCGCATTGGTTGCAGAACTGTAATTTGAGCCAACTCCATTGGTTCATCCCTTCTGGATAAGGCATCAGCTGCCTTATTTTCTGCACCCTTTTTGTACTCAATAATGTAATTAAACCCCATTAGTTTTGCTAGGTACTTATGTTGTATGGGAGTGGAAAGTTTCTGCTCCAGAAGGTATTTTAAACTCTTTTGATATGTCCTAATGGTAAAGGTACCACATATCAAATAGGACCTCCACTTCTGTACAGCTAATAGTATTGCCAGAAATTCATTTTCATAGATAGACAACCCCACATTCTTGGACCTTCAGGTTCAGCCATTGTCAAAGTCGTCGCCGTCTGTTATGAATTACTCAGATTAATAGAATAGTGATAGATAAAGGAAATACTCATTCAAAGCTCCAAAAGTGAGAATTAAATCCTTACAAAACGAGTAAATAAAGATATGGAAGATATGCCCAATAACAGTAGGAATTAAATAAGCTAGGGACTCTACCCTAATTCTACCTAGCTACAACTACTAATCCAAACTTCGATATCAAATTCAGCTCATTTCCCCTTTTAAAGCAAGGCCTTCCTCTTCCAGCAAGTTTTCTTGATCACTACTCCAGCAGCCCACGTGCTCCTCACACGTGCTCCGTTTCCCAGCTAAGTTGTGACTAGTAAATGCGAATTTATTAATAAAAAAACCGATTCTCTTGAAACGAGACCGTCCAGCAATTAACCCAAATCCCTAATTCAAACTCTAATCCTTACACCGTCGAGCGAAATTGCTTGGAGATGTTGTAGATAGGCGTTGCTATAATTGGGGTTGGGTTAGCATCGGATTGTGCGGATTCGGGTTTGGTATAGGGAAGAGGCCGGTGGTGGTGCTGAACTTATTGTTTTTTTTTTTGGGTTTGGGGAAGACGATGACCTTTCCTTTATTTTCTTTTGTTTTTTTATTTTCTTTTAAATAATTTATTATATTTTTCACATTATTATTTTGCAATTCTTGAAATTATAATTTGGTCCTAAAAATTTAAGTTGTTCATATTTTAACCAACAAGTTTATCTTTTATTTTATAAAGGGGTATTTATGACATTTCGTCCTAAAAATGCCATAAAAAAGCCCACAACCCGCGAGTGAGTGACACGATTTGCGTTCAGGGGTCTCGATGCGGTGACTTTGTTAACACAAGGGGGTGTTGGTGAGTTTTTGTTTCAAGGGGTATTTGCGAATTAGAGATAACACAGGGATGGTATTTGCAATTAGCTCGTCCATTATACAACTTGTTAATAATCACAATTTGGATTTTGCTCAGTATATGCGGATTAAGGTCTCGATTGACGTTTGTAAGTATTTGAAGAGGGGTGGATTGACTTCATTTACAAAAGAACTCCCAACCACAAGCGCTACAGCTCGAGGTGGAGACATCTTTGCTTTTACTGCTCGACGGCCTATTGAAGGAGAACAACAGTCGATACTTAGTGTGGGGAAAGAAAATGTGGGAGTTAGTGGTTTGGCTGAGGTGGGGATGTACAATAAGAACACATTTTCTAATAAAAATAAAGAACAAATGGGTGGAGAAGGTGACTGATTTGGGCAACACAAGATGAGGTAAGAGACAATTTGATATATTCATTACCAGAACAAGTGGAGAGCAACAGGGATCTACGACTTTCCGGAGAAGCACGGCGGCACCTAACATGGGATCTACTACGCTTATTGTATGGACAACGGGACCTCCCATGGGTGATTGGCGGGGAATTCAATGAAGTTCTCTCGAGACGCTTTGGCTGATTGTTCTTTATTTGACTTCGGCTTTACCGGGATGCCTTTCACATGGTCTAACAAAAGACAAAGCTCATTTACTGTTCGAAGTCGGTTGGACAGGGTATGTGTAAATAACCGATGGCTAGACCTATTTCCACATGCTCAAGTGCAACACCTTGAGTTCGTGGGTTCAGATCACATTCATATTCTCCTCAGCCTCCAAAGAGCAAGGATCGGTAAATGCACCAGAGGGCGTAGAACATTTCGTTTCAAAGCGATGTAGATCCGACGAGATGAGTGCGCAGAGATTGTTCAACAATAATGGACTGCCCACGATGAGGCTGATCCGATGGTGGATATTCTTCAAGAAATATGAGTGTTGCAAGATGGCTCTCATGCATTGGAGCAAAGCAGTGGTTCACCAGCCCAATGCGGGAATACAAAAGCGTCTTCACCAATTGCAGATGGGTGAACAAACTTCGCTATGGGCGGAAGATATTTGGATTTTGAGGAGCGAGCTCGAGCCATTGTATGGTGATCTTGACACCTATTGGCGGCAGAGGAGTAGGGTCCAATGGATCATAAGGGGACACGAACACGAGTTTCTTTCACTTGAAAGCATCTTCACGGAAATGGACTAATTGGGCTCACAACTTAAAGGATCAAACATGTACTTGGAAGGATCGTAAGGAGGATATCAAATATGTCATCACGAATTATTTCTCCCCAATTTTCCATTCATCGTCTACGAAAGAGAGTGTGATTGATAGAGTATTGGAGCACATTGAGCCTCGGACTTCAACTGCAGCCAGTCAGCTACTCTCTCTTCTATTTACAGCGAACAAGGTAACCTGAGCTATCTCTCAAATTTTCCCCACCAAATCTCCCGGTCCTGATAGTTTTCCTGTTTAATTTTAAGCCAAATATCGGAATATTTTAGGTGATAATGTTCTCGAGTGTGTTCTTGATTTTCTTAATAGCTGAAAGCATCCTTGTGAACTCAATTCACCTATATTGTTCTTCTCTCTAAGGTGAAGAACCCATATGTGAAACGTCATATATAAATTTGGCTCTAAGGCCATTGCTAATAGAATCAAGCTTATTCTGAATGATATTATTTTCCCTACCCTATCCGCCTTCGTTCTTACACGTTTGATTACAGATAATGTTCTTGTTGCTGATGAAATTAATCGTTTTATTAAATCTAACTCTAGTAAGCGAACACGTTATATGGCTGCTAAATTGGATATTAGTAAAACGTACGAACAAATCGAGTGGATTTTTCTACGGAAAATTATGTGTCGCCTTGGTTTCCCTGTTGACTTGATAGAATTGAATATGTTGTGTGTTTCTTCGATGTCTTACTCTTTTATTTTCAATGGTTATCAGTTTAGCTGACTATGCCCGTTGCGCGGTCTTCGACAAGGAGATCCCCTTTTGCCTTATATGTTCATTTGTTGCACGGAGGCTCTTCTGGCATTGATTCATAACGCCAAGGAGAGGGGTGCGATTTAGGGAATTAAAATTGCTCGTGCAGCACCGACAATCTCATTTCTTCGTTTCGTGGTCGGCACTTTGCTATTTTGCTGGGCAACGGAGTCGAACGCGCTCTCTTTTAGCCAAATCCTCAATGATTATGCGAACGCCTCAGGACAGGTTATTAACATTGACAAATCCACTATGTATTTTTGCCCAAGCAGTTCGACGAACATTAGAGCTGTTATTCAATCGATTTTGGGATTTCAGATTGTTGAACGTCACGATAAATATCTAGGGATGCCGGCGGCTATAGGGATGTATCGTAAGGAAATCTTTAGGGACAGGTTGTGGTCTCGTATTGAGGGTTGGGGTGAGAAGCAACTCTCCAAAGCTGGTAAAGAGGTTTTATTAAAGCTGTACTTCAGGCTATTCCATCGTATATTATGATCTGCTTCAGTTTACCGCTCGGTTTAATTCGGGAAATGGAATCAGCCATCCAAAAAAATTGGTGGGAAAATGGCAAATCGAGACCAATGGCGTGTACATCGTGGGATAATCTTTGTAAATCCATGGAATACAAGGATAGTTTTGTAAAATGAACACACAAGACACTTTTACTAGAATGATAAATAAATATCTTTTTTGCTACAAATAAATTATATTTGATGGACTTTTATAAAAATCTAACTTTTTTTTAGTAAATACTTAGAGCCTAAAGGTGGAAATCGCAATCGGAATTAGTATTTTCGAAATAAATCTTTTTTTTTTAAAGTGAAAATTAATTCCATTTAAATTATTATTCGGTCCATATGAAATAGCCCAAGCTCAAACCCAATAACAATCCACTATTCCTTTTCTCCCAAGCCATACCAGTCTAAATAAAATAAATAATAATTTATAAAAAAAAATAACTAATTACTAGCAGTAATTATAAATAAGTAAAAACAATTAGGAACCATTTTATTTCATTTTTCTCACCTCAGCACGAGAAAACGCCTCTTCTCTCCCTCAAGCAAAGAGCTTAGCGGCGTGAAAGCGGAAAAACCTCAGCTCTATTCACCAAAGGTAAACCGATGACTCTCTCTCTCTCTCTCTCTCTCTCTCTCTCTCTCTCTCTCTCTCTCTCTCTCTCTCTCTCTCTTGATTATGGAATTGGCTGATGAACCGATTTTTCAATCGTGGGGTTTTGGGCGTGTATTTTGTCAGATCTGTTATCTGATTGGTTGTTTCTAGGGTTTGACTCGTTTTCGGATGATGAATTATCGATACTCAGTTATGATCTATGAACTCTGTGGTAACTGATTTTGTATAATTCTTTTGTTGAGAGGAGATAATGTGAAATGTATGTGTAGGAGAAAATTAAATTATTTGTTTTACCATTAATCTGCTGAATCGACAGAGCGAGAGAGAAAATTGTTGAGCTGAATTCACTTAGGCACATTTGATTTGGCTTAATACGAGTGGTTCTATTTTTATTTTTTTGTTAATTTGAATTAGCGTTTTTCGTATTAGCAATTTAGCATACATCTCCGTAATCGGAAGGTGTACTGAAATCATTGGATTCACCGAGTAGTCCTTTTCAACGTTAATGGATAAGTTTTCACAACATTTGGGTTATATGTTTTCTTTTTCAAGATTCTTTTTGTTTTTCGTACTGGTACTTGTAAACGAAGCCGAGCTAATCTATTAAGCTACGGAGTTAATTGTTAGGCTATTGCGATAGAATGGCATCTCTATAGATCCGATAGTGAATGTTCAGTTGTGGTATGTTCGGGTTTCTTTTTGGTTGTGTTGGTTTTCGCCTAAAGGTTAATTAGAAACAATTCGACTCTGGATTGTTTTTTATTGGATCTGAAAATATTGGATGGAAACTACAGATACTGCATAGCAGAGAGAAAAAGAAAATGAGTGTACTTCCATGGTTTAGGTAATCTAATAACAGATACTTCCAATCCTTACACGCTGCTAAATAGTATCAACCTCGACGTATTCATCAGTTTGTTGGTTTTTCTGGTGCTCTTTTAGAACTATGTTGAAGTAATTGTAAAATTTTACAACTGTTAACCGCCTTAAATGCTACTTAGTTGGTTTTGAAATTGAATATGAAACTCATCGTTTCGTATAAATATTAGAATAGTTGATTGCCTTAAAGCGATGAAAAGAGAGAGAGAGAGAGAGAGAGGGGGGGGCTATTGATGAGTGCTGAATTTCCTTTTCGTTTTTCATTTTGGTGATTGTTGTATCTATGTTTAATGTGTAGACTTCAATTTAGGATTCAATGGCATCGAAGTTAGTGCAATTGCAGTCCAAGGCCTGCCAGGCGACACAGTATGTGTCCAAGCATGGAACGACCTACTACAAGCAGTTGTTGGAGCAAAATAAGCAGTACGTGAAAGAGCCACCAACTGTGGAGACGTGTAACGAATTAGCCAAGCAACTGTTTTACACTCGCCTTGCCAGGTTACTTTTTGACTACCTTACTGTATAACGCTGCTCTTTTCCGTATTTATTTTAAAGAAAAAATCGGGTGGAAGGGTGACCAAGTTCATTTGTGTTCATTTTTCTCCCTGTATGATCTCAATTGTTAATTTTGTTGGATTTTAACTTAGTTAATAAATTATGAATTCCTTCCTCTTTTGAACGATGACCACAAATCATTAAGCGAGTAATTGCTATGCATGTCTTGAATTCAATACATATGAACTCGTTGTGAAGTGTTACTGGTAAACATTTGCATGATGGGAAAAAGGAACTCGACATTCTTAACGGTTACGCATTTTAAACATTTCAATTTGAAGAGTTTGTGAAAGCGTATAAGAATATAGGATTTATGGGGCTGTAAAATATTGAATTGGTTAAGTTTCTATTGCCATCCATCATTGCACGAGTCCTAACGGACATGCTTTGACTAATTCGGATGAAAGTTACGTAATTGTAAGGCCAAAAATAATATTTGTTCACGTAATATAAGTTGAATCTTCTAATGTATCTGGATATCACGGCAAATATATGCCTGCTTTCTTTTGCACTTTCATGATTATTGTTGTTTGTTTGATATAGTCAATGAGTTTCTCCTGACCCGTAGATTACGAGGTTTACAAACACAAAGATGGATCTTTTTTTTTTTGCACTCGGGTTCTTTCTTTATTAATTAGTTGTGTTACATTTACTGCAGCATTCCAGGTCGTACGGAGCAGTTCTGGAAGGAACTCGATTACGTGAAGAATATGTGGAAGCACAGACAGGAGCTTAAGGTTGAAGATGCTGGCATTGCTGCTCTGTTTGGTATCGAATGCTTTGCTTGGTTTTGTGCCGGTGAGATTATTGGCAGGGGATTTACCTTTACTGGTTACTACCCCTGAAATCCAAACCGAGTGTAATCCAATTGTTGTGGGCAAATTTGGTTCGTTCTCATCATCAGCATTCTACGAGCAAGATTTTTGTTTTTTCTGCAAAACCTGAGAAACGAGTTTTAGATTTAACATCTCAATAATTAGAGTATGTTTCAATGTTTCGAATTCCCTTTTGTTCGTGGAGTGCTCTTGAATTTCAAAGCATTTAAATGTTTTTTTTTATCTGAAGATAATACTGCTACTGCGATTAAGTGTAGCTCGAAGAAATGTTTGAATGGTGACTTCTTGATTTACCCATGAGATCTCTCTTTCCCTAATAATGTTTTCCACCGAGCTTTGTGCAGTTAATGTGGATGATATTAATATAAGCCTAAATGGCTTTGATTTTCTTTATTTTTTTTTAATTGTGATGATTATCTGTCACTCTTTAATAGTAGCATTCTCCGATAGTAGCATTCTTGAATTTGTGACTTTCTATCTTGAATTAAAATTCATGACATGTGCAATTCACCACTGTCTATATTATGGATGGAAGTTTGAATGCGTATGCTCTCATATTTAGCTCTATTTGATTGAAGAACCTGATCCAATGAGTTTACTTTCAACTGTTTTGAAAATCATTACAATGGATTCCCAATTTATTATATTCAATTACGGCTCTTTTGCTTTCAATGAAAAGCCAAGATCGACTAATTAATCCCGTCGAAACTGAGGTCAATTACACCGGCCCGAGACTGATTAGTGGCCCGCAATTTAATCTTGCCTTCTCCTGGAATTCCAAGATTGTGTAATCACATTCCCTATTGTTGGATACAGTCAAAAATTCACTTCCCAAATTGTCCTCTTCAACATGTTCGAATTGCAAATTAGTGTTTGTATGATAAAGTTGTAGAACTTTTCATAGGCTTTTTTTACATCTTGAACTAGTGCAATCAGTGTTTGTATGATAAAGTTAGGATCAAAGTTATTCAAATAGTAAGATCACATATTTTTGTTGTCCAATTGATCTGACTATCTTAGACACTAAAATTAAGACCAAAGTTCGTGTGATTTTGTTATCTAAGAGCATCTCTAGTCATAATCCTCAAACCAATTTTCCCATTAAATACCTAGAATTTAGGGAAAAATAATGCTCTAGTGGGATGACATTGAACCCCTATAATTTCTCTTAAATATTCGGATACCCTATCACACACCCAATAGGGAGTTCTTTAGGAGAGAGGAAATGATGACTATGAGTGAGAAAGAGGGTAGAGTTTTATAAATGGTAATTAATTGTTAATATTAATTATTTATGGTTTTATAAATTATACTTAAATAGAAATGTACATTTTCTGATTTGTGTAATATTAATTATTTCTTTAAAATTTTTTTAAATGGTAATTAATTGTAATAAATATCAGAAAATTATAAATACATTAATCATGATTTTTGTCATTCAAATATTCTTTGAATGAACATTAATGTATAATTCTTTTATTTTAATTTGTAAATTATTGAAAATATTTAATCTAAAAAAATGTGCTTGATTTTTTTAGTTTGTCTCATTAATTTATTTTAAATTAAAATCAATTATTTGATACCTTAAATATATTATATGTATGTTATATCCATTTTTTAATTAATTAATGCAAATACTAAATAGATGTTTTAATAAATTTAAATTGATAAAGTATCTTGTAAAAATATTGTAATTAAGTATAAAAAAAGTATTAAAACTATTATATTTAATTAATGAATATTATATTATAATTTTAATATATGAGGATAATTTTTAGGGAATATTAATATGCACCACTAGATGACTTTATTTTAGAGAAGATAAAAGTAAATTGTTTTTTTGAGGATTTGGTAAATTGATGATGTATCATATGGTCCCACTATTTAGGGGTGATTTTGGGTAAAATAATAGAGATGCTCTAACGGATAACATATATTCATATTACTAATTTGGGGACTTTACAAATAAGCCTATCAATGGGTACTTATTTATAAAGAGATCAAGACAAAAAACTCTTTTACCAATAAGTCCACACATGGTCCAGATTTTTGTAAAGGACTAAAATAACTCCTCATACTTTAATACGCTCCAATTTCATCCGTAACTTAATTTAACTTCATTTTGACTCCAAATTTCACAAATTATTCAATTTTGACCCAAAACTTTTATTTTTCAATTTTTTTTTTAAAAACTTTTTGTTTTCCGCCGGATTCCGGCGTTGACTTTTTCAATTTTTTTTTACTTTCTTTCTTCCGGATTTTTTTGCCGGATTCCGGTGTTGACCGGCGGTCAACGCCGGTCTCCGGCGTTGACTTTTTTTTTTTTTTCTGTAACTTTTTTTTTTCCGTTTAAACAGCAATATTGTTGTGATTGACAGTAAGATTAACTATCTTACTGTTAAACACAGTAAAATTAACTAAACTATAGTTTAACACAGTAATATTACTATATTAATCTGTAGCACATTAATATTAACACAATAAAACTCATTATTATTGTGTAATAAAGTAATATTACTATGTTGACCGTTCAACAAATGTAAACATAATAAAAAAAAAAACAAAAAAAATTAATATTACTGTGAGTGACAGTAATATTACTATAGCAACAGTAATATTACCGTCAACCACAGTAATATTACAATAATAGACAGTAATATTATTACGTTACTCCGTGAATAACTCAAACAAACAAAAAATCCATACAAAATAATAATATTGATGTGGTTGACACCAATATTACTATAACAACAGTAATATTACAGTCAACCACAGTAATATTATTGTGTTTACAGTAATATTACAATAATAGACAGTAA
Organism: Erythranthe guttata; assembly: GCF_056151865.1. Lineage (NCBI taxonomy): Eukaryota > Viridiplantae > Streptophyta > Magnoliopsida > Lamiales > Phrymaceae > Erythranthe > Erythranthe guttata. The sequence goes on along the minus strand of NC_142542.1, from coordinate 2,321,745 downwards.
TATTATTACGTTACTCCGTGAATAACTCAAACAAAACAAAAACCCCAAAAAAATAATAATATTGATGTTGTTGACAGTAATATTATTGTGTTTACAGTTATTTTACTGTCAACGACAGAAATATAATTACGTTGACTTGTCAACAAATCAAACAAAATAAAAAAAAAAAAACAATAAAAAATAAAAAATAATAATATTACATTAATTTACTGTCAACGACAACACAATTACATAAATGTAATGTCAACGGCAGTACAATTACGTCAATTAACTTTCATTGACAATATAATTACGTTAATTTACTGTCAGTGACAGCACAATTACGGTCAACGTTTAGCGGCGGACGTGGAAAAACAAAACAAACCAAACAAAAAAAAAAACTTAAAAAAACACATAAAAAAGTCACCGCCGGAAACCGGCGAAAAAATCTGGAAGAAAAGAAAAGAAAAAGAAAAAAGCAAAAAAAAAAGCAAAAAAAAAAGAAAAAAAAAAGTCAACGCCGGAAACCGGCGAAAAAATCCGGAAGAAAAAAAAAAAGTCAACGCCGGAATCCGGCGGCCAAATTTTTTTTTTTGAAAAAAAAATGTTTGTGAAAAAAAAAAGTTTTGGGTCAAAATTGAATAATTTGTGAAATTTGGGGTCAAATTGAGATTAAATTAAGTTAAATGATGAAATTGGAGCATATTAAAATATGCTCCAAAAAAAGTCAAAATTGAATTTTTGTGGTCAAAATCTGATTTTTGTGGACAAAAATTGATTAAATTGAGGTTATAATTAAGAATTGGGTATAAATGTTTGAGGGTAATATTGGGATATACATGAGTGTTTCCTTTATTTATAACAAATATTTAAGTGATGGACTTATTGGTAAAAAATATATGTCCCCTAAATCTAGAATAATAAACATGCTTGGTTGGGGACTTTATCACAAAAAAACCCCTACTAATTGTTGTTAGATAGACTCTACAATGAAATTCAAATACCAACCAACAAACAAATAAATCAAAATAATAAGTTTTAATGGGAAGTTGCAATATTAAATCACAAAACGAATTTAAAAAATGAATTTAAAGTTTTAAAATACTAAAATATGTAACAGAATGTGTAAGTTTCCCATTTTGTCCTATCTAGCAGTCAAGTGATTGTTCGCAAAATAGCTAGCCAACCAATGAGATAGCAAAGGCCACGTTGTATTCCAAATCTTCAGGAGGGCTATTTTCGTCATTCCATTAAGCTACATGAAAACCAGAAGAAGCTAATATAAATATAATTAAAAACCAAGAGACATTTTTTACATTAGAGAGAGAGAATTAGAGAGAGAGAGAGGCGTATAGGAGATCATCTCAGAGAGAGAATGCTGCCGCGAGCCGCCGTGGTTTACCGGACAGGCGCCGCCGCCGCCGCCGCATTCTTATTCTTCTTCATCGTGATTGCTGAATCCGCAACGAATTCACAGGCAATTCTTCATTGTAAAATTCTCATCCTTTTTATTCATCGAAATTCAGTTTATTTATTTATGTAAATTGGCTGTGGTTCAAAGGTCGAATGCAGCAGAACCTGTGCGGCGGTGAACTGTAATTGTGAGTATTTTTCCAATAATTAATTTATTTTTTTTGGTATATGCGTTTTAATTGGGGGGTCTGAAAATCTGTGTGGTTTAGCAATTGGGATTAGGTATGGGAAGTACTGCGGAGTGGGGTGGACCGGATGTGCGGGGGAGAAACCTTGTGATGATCTCGATGCTTGTTGCAAGATCCACGACGACTGTGTCGAAAAAAACGGTATTTTCTTTTTCTTTTTATACCTCTAATCTTTGCTTCATTGGGTATTCGTTGTGTAATTGAAACCTAAAATGTAGGATATATAAATTGTCTTATGATGAACAATCTGAGATATGAATTGCTTTTTGTATTATAGTGTTGCATCTTGAATTAATTTGGTCAGATTACGGTAGAATCTCGATAAATTAATAGCCTCGCTTAAATAGTAATTTCTTCTGGTTCCGGCTCGGTAAACACGTACTATATTATTTGTTAGATAATTTAATATTTCGCTAAATTAATAGAATTTTGCTAGTTCTGATTGTACTAATTTATAGAGGTTTAATTGTGTATAGAATATCGGCGCTCTAAAAAGTAACAATGATTTGCGACACGGCATTTCAATCAGTAGCAAAAATTGTGTTTTAATTCCATTGAAGGGGATTGGTGTTAAGATTGTATTGTTTTCAATTGTCAGTAATAACAAGAAGAATGTGAAAACATGTTTTTGTTGTTTTCGGCATTGTTCCATTTTGTCCCATTTTTTAAGCATAACCATTATTGTTGGCAGTCATAAATGCCTCATGATTTTGATATTTATCACTTAATCGATTTTATTATTCTAAAGAAAACTTATCTTTATTTATCTCGTGATTTCGATATTTATCACCAATCCCATTATAGTTACAACTGTACTAGATACCTCATTTCTTATTCATGATGTTTCATGCCTTCTCAGTCTCAAAAGTTTCACCCATAATCTTTCTTTTATTGTTGTATTTTTTTCAATTGTTGGCTTATTTTTTATATGTATTTTTTATTTAATGAAAGTTCTTACTATCACGCTCATCCGATGCATTTGCCTTCTAAATGTATTTTATATTGCTAAAAGTACTAAATATCGCATTTTATTACCATACTACACCTAACCGATATACCATGGCCTAAGACATGTGAAATACCTCATTCGATTCCTTTGCCTTTTAAAGCACTGATAAGTGATAAGACACTCTAGGTCAACGTAGAAACTTCGTTTTCTTTTCAGTCGGAAAAGAAAATATTAGGGCGCTCTCCTTGCTAGTGGGTAAGAATCTACTGTTTCTAAAACCATGTCCTGAATTGGTACCACATTTTGGTGATTGTTTAAGATGTTGGCCTAAAGTGTCAAGTGAATTGAAAAGTTTCAATCAATTTGGGTAAGGATAGACTTCTTGGGCCTTGTTTGGCTGTGGACATTAGCCATGATTAACTAAATAATTCGACTTTTGTTTGATGTTTGGTACCCAATAACTTCCGAGTCGACCCGGAAATATTATGTTATCATTCCTTTTAGGGAGCTTTTCTGTTGGACCTTGTTGGATCTAATAAAACAATTGAGTTCAATCCTAGCTTGGCTAATCCTCCTATCTTGGCAACCAAACGAGGCATCATTCTGGTGGAACTTATTCCAATTTCACAATGCCTTGTGTTCTTTCAACCTGTCGTGTCTTTCCTATAATCTTGAATTAGCCCAAGAAAATAAACCTAGAGAATCATGATTGTAGACTATGGTTCTCGTTGATGTTTCCTTGCCATGCCCATTTTGTACAATTTACTCTTTCATTTTTCTCGACTGTAAGTCAAAATCGTGTAGCAACAGCATCGGAACACGACCATCAGATGAAATAGCTCACTAGTAATTGAATGTAATAGAGCCCATGCATTTAGGCAGACATTCTTATGACAAAAGCTTATAAATTAAGTTCATTACAAATTTATGAATGACTGAGAGAATTAGAAGCTTGCAATATATGTGAAATGTTTTTTCATTCTCTTAATAAAGTAACCTTACCCTGTCGGAATCAGTTATCCCGGGGATGGGGTGAATAGTGACGGATAAAAATGTGTGATTAGAAGAAAGATAATAATTATCTTAACCAACAAGATCATGTTTACTTCGATGGATGGTTCACCTTATCTATTTATACATATATACATATATGGTTAAATGTTGGACTGAGTTGAGAGAATATTTTCAGGAATGACAAACATTAAATGCCATGAGAAGTTCAAAAGATGCATAAAGAAGGTACACAAATCGGGGAAGAAGGGTTTTTCTGAAAGCTGTCCGTATGATACAGCTGTGCCGACAATGGTACAGGGAATGGATATGGCTATTTTGTTTAGTCAGTTTGGCGGCATCAAGGATGAATTTTAATACCTCTTAACACACACACACACACACACACATTGGTTCCAACGTTTGTGCATTCTTTATGGGTAACTACCATTCTTGAGTGTTGGAGAAGATCAATTTTGCTCCAATCTCTTATTCTTGGCCTCCTTATTTAGTGCGAGGCTTCAAACTTTATATCATTATAGACACGTTTTCGTCTGAGAAGAGACGATTTTTTTTTTTTGTTTTTTTTTGAAGTCCTAGTAACAGACACTTTGCTAACTGACATTTTTTTTTTTCGTCTCAATTTTATATAGTTGCCGCAAACACTAGTGTTTTATTTAATTTGAAATGTCATTTTGAAATGTTTACGATGATCCGTAAATCCGAATAAAAAAAATTGTTTTGGTGATGGATCTCAAACTTTTTCTACAAAGGAAATGTGTTTTTGTTTTTTTAGTAGTAGAATCCCCATTTAATTTAAGTCCACGCGGTGCGAAGTAAATAATAGAGTGAAGATTGGTTAGAATTGAAACGACCAATTCCTGGAAATTCTTGTTTTATTATGATATATACCGAGTCAAAATTATGTTGCAACTGGCACGTTATGTCATATGTGTGTTGTGTGGTCAATCTTGAGGTCAACGACCTCCCTCCCTTAACACGGTTTCTACATGCCATTCATACTAAATGATTATTTTGGATTTATTATTATTATTATTATTATTACTAAACTTAGTGTTATTTATTAAAATTTAAATTTATGTGTATCTAGCTCAAGTAGTTCCAAATTTTGTCAATTTCTATCTGAATTTTTTTTTTTTTGAAATAATATTTTCAATTTTGAAAGTTCCAATTTCCCATATTTCGATTTTTTTTTTTAAATATAATTGCATTAGATTCTGGTTTCCGGTCCAATTCAGTTTCCAAAATTACACTTATAATACCAATGTTCTTATTATAGACAAATGACAAAATAAAACTTACGGAATGCAGCTGAATCCGGTTTGAAAATTTCTGATTCTAGAACAAGTTTTTCTCATTCAATTTTCAAAATTCCAAATTCTGAACTTTTTTGTAGAAACTAGGATTGGTTTCATTTACTTTAGAAAAAAATATTAGAATTTTTTCCTGAAGTACTAATTTCGATTGGTCCGATTTTCACCCTGTTCAATAAAACAATTATTTCCCTAAAAACAAAAAAAAAAAAAGAAACAATTGAAAAAAAGGTTGTGACAATTTCTTATTTAAAGTCAATACTCAATGCACTTTGCTTAACAAGGCAGTTGAAGGGCAATTCGGTAAATGACCAAAAGTCGATTGATTTGAATTACTTCGTCAACTTGAAAAAAAGGAAAATCGGGTTTAAGAAAAATTATCGACGGTGACAAGTCTGATCTTTCTCTGTAAGAGAGAAACTTCTCTCCAAATTTCTGAATAAATAGAAATAGATTTCAGATCCTCCCCAAACAAATTGAAACCCTCTCCAGATTCTTCATTCAAATTCAGATTTCAACCGATTCAGCGAAAGTGATAGTGCTTTGTCGGTAATTAGTGTTGGTGATTTGCATTTTCAGAATATGAAGAACAAATTTCTGCAGAGTTCCAAGGGATTGCTCCACCGGAGTTTCGATCCTTCCAAATGGTAGATCGTCCTCAATTTTCTCTGTGTTTTTCTCTCTGTGTGTTTTTCTGTGTGTGTGTTTTTCTGTGTGTGTGTTTCTGTGTGTTTTTCTGCTTATCAATTTAGTATTTCGAATGCTTTAATTGATGATTTAACTCTGTCTACTGTGACTCAATCTGTATGTGTATTTTTATTTAAGATTTTTTGCAGTATATTAATATTGGAAATTGAATTTTGATGCAGCAAAACGTCGTTGAGGTTGGCTGGTTCGAGATTGAAGCTATTGAGGAACAAGAAAGATGTGCAAGTGAAGCAAATGAAGAGGGAAATTTCCCAGTTGCTCGAGTCCGGCCAGGATCAGACCGCTCGAATTCGAGTAATTATCTCTATTTTCATTTTCTTCTTTGCAATGTGAGATGAAATATTATTTAGAGATCACCATGTGCTTTGAATTTTTTTGGATTAAATATTGTATTGCTGTTACCCGTTCCATGAGTCACGGGGCAAATTTTTCGGGAGAGAGGTTTTTGGATTAAGATTAATCTTAGAATGACTCTTTCAGAATAATTACTTGTTGAATGTGGAGAAAAAGCTTAAAGTAGAGTCCGATGAGGCTTAAAATCGAATGTTTTCATGTGTGCTTTAGATTTCTTCATTTTATTGAAACCATTGATTACCTCTTGTCCATGGGGCGTCACTTATTTTCCGACATTAGTTTTACATGAGAAGATCTTTTATGCATATCTTATTATTTCAGGTCGAACATGTGATTAGGGAAGAGAAGATGATGGCTGCATATGATCTTCTTGAGATATACTGTGAACTTGTTGTTGCTCGCCTGCCAATAATCGAGTCGCAGAAGTATGTATATTATGTACTCTATAATGCTCATAATTTCTCTTTTGCCAAGTTGGCGTAGTTTTCATTGCTTCCACAATATTAAATTGTTGTTTGGAGATATTACCAAAATGAATATGATGCCTCAGTCTCTTTCTAACGCATACTTTTTCTTGTCTCGATTATCTCTGTAGGAATTGCCCCATTGACCTGAAGGAAGCAATTGCAAGTTTAGTATTTGCATCACCAAGATGCGGAGATGTACCTGAACTTCTAGATGTAAGGAAGCAATTATCAGTAAAATATGGAAAAGATTTCACTACTGCAGCCATAGAACTTCGTCCGCAATGTGGTGTAGGCAATATGGTATGTCTGTAAGGTCACTTAATCTCTTTCATTTGAAATTAACATCCAAGGGAAGTTCAGCCCGGCAATAATCTTTCTTTGTCTCCCATTATGTTATTGCAGTTGGTAGAGAAATTATCTGCAACGGCACCTGATTTACAGACCAAACTCAAAATTTTGAGTGCAATTGCAGATGAGTACAATGTTAAATGGGAATCTAATTCAGTTGAAGAGATTTCAGTACCTCCCAGTGTCTCGCAGGTATGATTTAGTTTCTTTGTCTCAACATATAGTTTTGTGGGGTTCTTTAATATCTTTTAGAATATATTTTTTGTCTTTGATTAGGAATCTATCTTATTGGGTAATTTATTTCTATCTATGTCAGGAGATTTGTGTCTGTCTTAGGAAATAATGTCTTAGGGAATAAGTATTTCCTAGTTTATTCAATATTGTAACCATCTTCTGTCTGACTATTCTATACTAAAACTGTCTATCTTTTATGTTTAATTGATTCTAGTCCTTATCTACTTTTCTATTCTAACACTATTCAAAAGCACTTTGTGATTTAAATGTTCATTTGTTCAATTTTATCAGAGTGGACCAAGCAGGAAGGAGAGTGAAGTCTATGCCGAACCTCCTCGTTTGGAAGCTACAGATGTCCAAGCTAGCCCAATCAACAGTAACATACATAGTTCACCATTAAATTCTTCCCAGCAGGATTCTAATACTCCGGTGGGAGCTGAGAAGTTCTCTTCTGTTGAAACTTCTAGTGTCAACCCAACATTCCAGCCCGAAACAAAGCCTTCAGGTTGATACAGTACAGTCAGTTGAACACAAACTACTGATTATATCGTTGATTGGTTATTTATTTTCTTGCGCTTTATTGCTTATTGTTTGTTCTCCCAGCACCACCGGAGAAGAAGGCAGAATTATTTCAAGGAGATAACAATACTAGCCCAGTGGATACACAGAGGTGGACAACGATGGAATTCAAGGATGCTGCTGAGGCGGCACAGGTGGCTGCTGAGGCTGCAGAACGAGCAAGTATGGCTGCTAAAGCTGCCGTAGAACTTTCCAGCTCTGGTAAGATTTCGAGGCAGAATTCTACCGAACCGTGCAAGCCAGATGTTCATATTATAAAAGATGAAGGACCTGAAACGCACCCAGATTCAGAATTTTCTGGTGAAAGATTTTCTGAACCATTCGTTAAAAAATCCTCCACTGAGCATTCAGAGGTACAGAATGCGCAAATAGATGGGAGTAAACTTCATGAACTGAAGACAGCTTCAGTACTAAAGGAGGATGGTGCGGGTGGTGGTAGAAGTTCAGAAGAATATAATCGATTACCTTCTCCAAAGTCTAAAGTTTCAGTTGATGATGATTCTTTGGTTCATGGTACCCCAATTGTAGATGATTATTCTCAAAATAACTCATTAAAGAAGATATACGAAAGTGAGGTGAGTACGAAGAAGCAGTCCATCGAGTATGTGAATGAAACCGCAAACAGCTGGCCAGAGAAAACTGAGAATCTCACTGAAGAAAAGATTGTGAAGCAGCCCAGTGTAATAAGCCCTTCTAGTACCCCAATAGATGACTATTCTCAAAATAACTCATTAAAGGAGATATACGAAGGTGAGATGAGTATGAAGAAACAGTCCATCAAGTATGAGAATGAAACTGCAAACAGCTGGCCGGAGAAAGCTGAAATTCTCAGTGAAGAAAAGATTGTGAAACTGCCCAGTGTAATAAGCCCTGCTAGTTCCCAGTCTAGCATTTATGACAATGTGAATGTTTTTGCAAATGATTTTTGTGAGGATCCCACTGCAAGTGTTGGTAAAAGTGGCGTTCATGAAGAAGCCCCCCAGACAAGTTTCCATGAAACTGCTGCTGTAGATTTCGACAGATCTGATTCAGGTGTTGATGATCACGAATCTGATACGAATCCTTTTGTGGGTGTTGGTAAGAGTGTCGTTCATCTCGAAACTTCACAGACAAGTTTCCATGAAACTGCTGCTGTAGATTTTGACAGATCTGATTCAGTTATTGATGATCACGAATCTGATACGAATCCTTTTGTGGGTGTTGGTAAGAGTGACGTTCATCTCGAAGCTTCACAGACAAGTTTCCCTGAATTTGCTGCCGTAGCAGATTTTGACAAATCTGATTCAGATATTGATGATCACGAGGCTTGTAAGAGCCCTACATATGATGAGCAGAGCTTGGAATTTCATATGCAATTATTAGGCCAAAAATCACCGGAGCTGCAATCAGTAAAAGCAGATTCTTGGAGTCCTAGTCGTAGCTCGAGCAGAGTAGAGAAGCCTACTTCATCGGTATTTTTCACTGAAGAGAAAGTATCCCCTGTTTTTCAAGAAAACACGACATTGGAAGATGATCCAGAACTGGACGCGCCAGTGATGTTCGATGATTCTGATGGTGCAGCTTCTGAAATTGACGAGGACATTAATACTGTCCACGATAAGGTGGAAGAATCTAAGGTGGAAGATTCTAAGGTGAAAGATTCTAGTGATCGTCCACATAAACACAAAGACAGCGGGAAATCAGTTAGATCACATGCTAAGAAGGGTAAAGCGGAACAATCAGTTGGATCGACACGTAAGGACGAAGGAAATTCAGTATTCGACACTAAACCGTTGTCATTTCCCTCGGATGATGAATTGAATTCCGATGTTGACTTGCCCTGGAAAACAAACCGAAATGACAATTTTGGTGCAGACTCTTCTTCAGAAGAGGAAGTTGGTAATGAATCGGGTGTGGGGATGCTGAATTTCGGAAAACTCACCGGTGGTCTTCGTCACAAGAGTAATAAACACCTGCCTTTCATCAAGAAAAATCGATTGGATGAGTCATCATCTGACAAAGAGGAGGAAGCTGAGACTAGTCCCAAGATTACAATATCAACCACCCCCCCTCCAAAAAAAGCTGTTGAGATAGGCCGTCACAAAAAAAGCTCAAAAAAACCCCCGGTTTTGGAGTCAGATTCAGATAGTGAAAGTTATGAGGAAGACAAACCTTTGCCAAAGAGGTATGGTAAAAAACAGGCTCCTAATACTGTGGGCACAGTTAAAAAAACGAAACCGAGTTTAGCAGTTTCGGATTCGATACTCGGTTCTGATAGTAGTGACACCGATGATGATTTTTCAAATGTGTCCGGTAATAGGAAAAAACATCATCCGCCAAGTCCGGTTTCTCGAAGAACTAAAGTTTCTCCTCCTAAAGGGAGAACAAGTTCTCACACAAAGATACGTGTTAAACCTGAAGCAGTCGAATCTGATACCGCTGAAACAGATAGAAAATCCAAAATCCCCAACAAATCTGAGGCTCCAAATAAATCTTCACCCAAGCCGCCTTCTATGCCTCCCAAATCAAATTATTGGGCGCCTCCAACTCCATACTCTCCAAATCAATCGGGAAATTCTGAGCAGCCCACACCAGCAAAAGTGGCTTCTAATAAGCCTAATAAATCAAATTTGCCGGGACCTTCGCAAATTCCTAGCTCGGGAAAAGCAACTTCGACAATAGTGCAAGATGGTAAGGCCGCTCACAAGAAGTCATCTGCTGTAGAAGAGCCGTCAAGTTCCCAGCAAAAACCAGAGCCATCGATTGACAGTCCTGGTAAACAAGATGGTGCTAAAAAAGCTAGTCACGTTCATCCAAAACTTCCCGATTATGACACCCTATTTGAAACTCTTCGCGCAAATCGTCCTTGAGAAAGTTGTGAGACTATCATATATTGTTTATTCTGTTACATACTATTCTTTCTTTCTTTCTTGAAAAGTTGTGAGGCTATCATATATTGTTTATTCTGCTACATGCTGATAGTTAATTAGTATCGATGCCTTTGTGATTGTAGTGGTGATCGTTTTTATGATGTTGGGGTAAAAAGATGTGTGTTTTTTCAGATTGTCATGTAAAGTTTAAATGTATTGGACATGAAGCGGTTTTCACGACAAGAAAATTAGTATGTTTCATGTACCCTGGATTTGATTCAAACATTTTCATGTATCATAATAATTCAAAATCTCCTTTTATAACTCTGTTTGAAATTCATTTTTTATTGTCAGTCCATCACAAGCCTAGTTTGTGACTTTGATTTTTTCTTCTGATAAGGCATCATAAATCAGGAAACATTTTCGATACTCAGTACGAGAACACGTTTTCACTAACAGGGAGAGTTCCAATCATCATAAATATGTTTCTTCGTGTGGGAGAGTTTACACAACTCAAATAATCAATCGTAAATCCTAGGATAAATGAAGGAAAGTCTACACCTGTCAATTAATCTCTCTTGATCGATCTGGACAGAAAGATTGGCCAAAATTCTTTAATCGACAACAGTATTATTCTCAGCAGATGTCTTTGCCCTAGTTGATGCAAATGTTTCCGCTACCAGCAGCGGGAAAGCAATGGTCGCATCACAATGCACCTGCTCTCACAAAAATAAAAATAAAAAATTTAACGTCTAATTTCAATTTTTTAGAGCAAAAAGACAACAAAACCTAATAAAAAGACTTCTGTAAGGAATCATTAAATTATAAATAAAGTGAAAATTTTCGAACCTTGACAGTCTTAGCAGAACCTTTGATTTTGCCCCAAGACACAGCTTCATCGGGACGTGCACCGGAATCACTTCCGTCAAACTCTTGTGCAGTGTTAATAAAGACAGCATAATCAGCGCCATTACGCATCATATTCGCATTGCAAATATGATGCTTTGGAAGCCCTCCACCTAGTATTATCATACCAGTCTTCCTCGGTGAAGCGTGTACTGCCTCACTGTTCATCCCTCTAATATCTGTTCACAACAAACAATTAATATTCATATTGATCTTCATCCCCGAGTGTAAAAATTGGATCGTAAATATATTATACAATTACTACCTTGAACAATGTCTATGACAAGACCAGGGTTCTTGAACGAGTGGAAGTACAACATGTCACCCAGCGAACCGTCTGTTAAGCTAGGGCAGAATACGGGAATATTGTTCTGCAGATATCATGCAAATTAGCACATGTTAAACAAAAATCAATGCCGTAGTTACCAATTAAACATTTTTTTATAATATCTCAAATCGGCCAAATATGATACGAAAGCATTAGGCAAAATTAGTCACAAGGTTCTAAAAATAAGAACGTTGACTAGAATGTGTACCTTGTATGCCCAGTAGAGGTATGAAGTTTCATTGTTGATCTCTTTCCCCAATCGAGCAATAACTTTAGAGGGTGTCCACAATATTTTCTGTAAGAAATAAAGTTCGTGAAATTATTTAACATGGTCCTTTACATCATCAGTTGGCTTCCTTCCATGATAATGAACTAAAATGAAGCCAAGTTGTATATATATATATATATATATATATATATGTGTGTGTGTGTGTGTGTGTGTGTGTGCGTGAGTATGTGTGTATTTTCCGTAGTAGCAGTCTTCAACTATATTATCCATTCTAATTTTACAATAATAAAATATAGTCCAAGTACATGGGTAACTACCGAAGTGAAATACGATACAAAATAGACTGAACAATACCTGTGAATTTTGTTCATCCAACATCTGATCAAAGATTGGTATGATCCAGTCTTCGAATTTACAGTAGTTGTCATTAGGAACCAACAAGTTACCAATTCGGTTCAAACCTTTTGAACGAAGAACAGCTCCAGGCAGAGAAAAATCCCCTCTGTAAGTTGGTGCAAGACACTTCACGAGATCCTCCTCCACACCACCTGCTGTCGTTACCACTACATCTACCTGCACCCCCACATGTGATACAATTTCACCCCAAATATATTTTGCTTGGTAAAGCATAACATATATATATATATATATATATATATATATATATATATATATATATATATATATATATATATATATATATATAGATCAAGAATGTGATGTGGTAATTTTAGCATAAATAATTTTGAGAATTAAGAAGAAACCGAGAAGATAGAATAGGAAGAAATAGAGGAGATAAAAGAAGTATTTGATTCTTCTAAAAGCTTGATATCCCCATTTTCGTTCACGCAGTACTCAACTTATAGGACTTACAACTAATAGCAATATATGAACTACTTCACTAAACCCGCACTAAAAACATGCATATCACGGAAAACTACTTTCTTTACTAACGGAACCTATTTCTATGTAAATGACGAATTAAAATTGAACCACCCACTAACTCAATAATATAATAAACTTCTTCCACTAACTAAATTCATGAAATATATTTTTCGTATCAGAATGCTCCTAAACTGTATCCTACATTCATGTAATATTTCATAATATGAAACCATTAGGCAAAACTAGTCATCATAAAGTTCTCAAAATGTTCAACTAACTCAAAACTAGTCATCTTCCCGTACGTTATCCTAATTCGGATTAGCTTTTGAGTATCCCATTTCAAAACAATCATATAAGCAACACCGCAATGAGTACATAATATGTGCAGTAACATGGAGTTGAAACAACAGCTTTCTTTGAATCGGCTTCATTTCCCTTATATACTAAAACGAACATAAAAAAAATAACATAGTAGTTTCTGAATACCACTCACTCACCATGCGATGCTGAAGAAGATAGCAGACTATATCTCGAATGCCAGAGGAGATGAGATTGGAAGTAAAACCGAGAAACACTTTACACTTCACAGACTCTCGATAAGCAAGCTCTCTCTCCTCTTCACTGCAATCTTCTTCTGGAGTCTCATCTGAAAGCCTCCAATCTAGCTTCAAACCATTTAAACCAAAAGTAAGCAACCGAAAAATGAATGCTGAAATCAAAAGTAAGCCTCCAATTATAATTCACTCAATTTTACTTTTACTAGCCAAAATCCTTTCTTAAACCACCCAAACAGATCCTTAAGCTAAAAATTTGAATATAAAAGCACTATTTGGATACTGAAACCAACATTTGTTCCTAAATTTATAAAATTGATTTCCATAGAACTTGCCACTTTACATCAGATTCCCAATTTACAATTTTTAAATTCAAAAAATTCAAATTATATAAGAAATAACTTCAGAATTGAAACAACAGAGAACAAACCATTTCATTAACCAAACGGATGGCGTCGCCGAGATTGGATGCCTGGAATCCAGTGACGGACATGGACTTGAAAAGCTCGTGATAGTTGACGCCGTTATTGAAATTGTAGCCCTCGATTTTGGCGCACGCGCCATCCAACTGCTCGGATTCCATAAACACAGTTGATCGTACGGTTTCCGGCAGAGTATACTTCGTAGCTTCTCCCATGGCGGCGGCGGCGGAAGGTGCTTAGAGAGTGTCAGAATTGTAAAATCCGGCGTAGGCAGAACGCAGCTAGCCGTTCTTCCCAAACTTGCCGAATTGTTACGACTTACGAGTAATAGGAATATATTAAAGTACTCTCAAAAAATAAAAATTTATTGGAAAAAATAATTAGGAATATGTAAAAGTGCAATTTTAAATAAATCGATAAAAAAGCATGTACTATGCGTTTTGTACGATTTTCTGTGAGGTCAATTATTTGTTACATCAAGCCTAATTTCGTTCTATATTTAACTTTTAGAGAGTAAGTGCAAAAAATTGCATAGTGAAGGAAATGCCATTTAGATTCATTTTGAAATTATCTTAATTAATTATACTAATTTTTCGTAATATTAAAATATATTTATATTTGTTGCACAATTAAAATTCTAATGCTAACATTGTTTTGCAAGTAATTTATATTATATCCAATTGGGAATTGCTTTTTGCGGTTTGAAAATTGCTATTTGCGGTTTGTAACAAAACCCCCCAAAAAAACACTTTATTTCACTAAAACCCCAAAACTTTCCAAAAAAAATCCAAAAACACCCCCCAAAACGCGTAAACGCCCAACTTGGGCACCCATTCATGCAGTGCACGCCCAAGTTGGGCGTGCAAGGCTGCATTTGGGCGCCCGGGTTGGGCGTCCAGTGCAAAAAAAAAAACTTTTTTTTTTAAATGACACGCCTTGGGCGCCCATCTTGGGCGTTCGAACATTTTTTTGCGGAAAAAAAAAAAACCCTACAAATTGATTTGTAGGGCTTTTTAACATGAAATTGGTTCCGTAATCGACCTACCCAATGCATGTTACACATAAAAGATTCGAAATTACATCAAAAAATCGAAGTCCAACCCTTCTTCAAGCTTGATTTCGAATTTTCGATTTTTTTTTTTTTTTTTTGCTATTTGCAGTTTTGGGGGGTTTTTTGATATTTTTAAAAGTTTTGAGGGGTTTTGTCATAAACCGCGAATAGCAATTTTGTGACCGGAAATAGCATTTTCGTAAACCTAAGTATATAGTTATTAAAAATAATATGATTTTCTCTATTAAATTCCATTTTATCCTATGTATAGTCAAAACATCATTTGAAATTGACCAGGTTTTTTTACAACTTCAAATGTAGATGCATGCATCATTCAACAAACACATTCGTAGTCTCAATTTGGGAAGAAGGTAGTCCGAAAAATGTATGCAAAGTAATTAGATATGACGTGCTTAAGTTCTAGCGTACTCTCCTTTCAGTTGCTCAATTGGTGGTTATGGCATAGAAGTAGAAAAGTTTCCTTCTCTCATCAACTCAATTTTACTTTGATATTTCTATTGAATTCCAAATCATCCTGAAAATATTGATGTGGTTTCATATCACCTTTTGTGACTAAACACCTGTATTTAAATTGTGGATCTCCTTGTGATATTTTTCTTCTAAGTAAATTGCATAGAGATCCCTATGAAAAGTCTAATTTCAGAAAAGTCTTTATAGCATTGACCCCCTATGATGATTTATTTAGTCTACCGCACCTTTCATTATATTTTGTTGTTGACTTAGGTGAAATGACTAAACTATCCTAATATAAATTGATTTATGTAAAAAAAAAACAAAAAAAAAATTAACGAGAGAAAAAGGACTGCAACTCATCTTCTTACTCAACACCACCCGCTATTCTCACCGGTGAGGCTGAAATTTTTGCTTCTTATTCTTACTCTTGCTCTCCAACATGGTCAACATCAAAGAGAAACGACGAATCCAACGACGGCAGGCGACCCTGATGTTGTCAATGGCGCTGAGTTTTCTTCTTATGCAAACCCCACATTTTCCCCTTTTCAGCCACAAAACCAGAAAATGAAAAGAAAAAAAAAGGTGGCAAGAAATTAAAGTTGCTTTTTCGAAAAAATCAGACTGTAAACAATAATATTATTGTCAACCACATCAATATTTTCTTTTTTTTGGGTTTTTTTGTTTTGTTTGAGTTATTCACGGATTAACATAATAATATTACTGTCTATTATTGTAATATTACTGTAAACACAATAATATTACTGTGGTTGACGGTAATATTACTATTGTCATTGTAATATTACTGTCACTCATAGTAATATTAATTCTTTTGGCCTTTTATTATATTTACCTTTGTTGAACGGTCAACATATTAATATTCTATTACACAATAATAATGAGTTTTGTTGTGTTAATATTACAGTGCTAGAGATTAATATAACAATATTACTGTGTTAAACCGTAGTATAGTTAATTTTACTGTGTTTAACAGTAATATAGTTAATATTACTGTCCATCACAGCAATATTGTTGTTTAAACGGGAGGCAAAAAGATGTTAAATAAAATAAAATAAAATAAAAATCTAAAAAGTCAACGTCGGAGACCGGTGGTGGAAAAATCAGGAAGAAAAAGAAAAAAAAAATCAACCCCGGAGACCGGCGGTCAATGGCGGTGACGGACGAAATTGTCCATAAAAATGTGTTTTGGGTCAAAATTGAATAATTTGTGAAATTTGGGGTCAAATTGAGGTTAGATTAAATTAAATGATGAAATTAGACCTTACTAGCATTTTTCCCCCGTGCGATGCACGGAATATTATTTAAATAGTGAAAAAAAATTAATCAATTTAATACATGATAAGAAAATATAGTACACTAATATAGTAAAATTTAATAATATAGTATGATTCATATTTTATATAACATTAATTTTTTAAATCTTACATATTAAGATTTATAATCCAAATAAATAGACTAAGATTTTTTTTTTCGATTTAAATAGACTAAGATTTTTCTTACATATTAAGATTTATAATCCAAATAAATAGACTAAGATTTTTTTTTTTTTCGATTTAAATAGACTAAGATTTTGTTATGGTTGACGGTAATATTACTATTGTCATTGTAATATTACTGTCACTCATAGTAATATTAATTCTTTTGGCCTTTTATTATATTTACCTTTGTTGAACGGTCAACATATTAATATTCTATTACACAATAATAATGAGTTTTGTTGTGTTAATATTACAGTGCTAGAGATTAATATAACAATATTACTGTGTTAAACCGTAGTATAGTTAATTTTACTGTGTTTAACAGTAATATAGTTAATATTACTGTCCATCACAGCAATATTGTTGTTTAAACGGGAGGCAAAAAGATGTTAAATAAAATAAAATAAAATAAAAATCTAAAAAGTCAACGTCGGAGACCGGTGGTGGAAAAATCAGGAAGAAAAAGAAAAAAAAATCAACCCCGGAGACCGGCGGTCAATGGCGGTGACGGACGAAATTGTCCATAAAAATGTGTTTTGGGTCAAAATTGAATAATTTGTGAAATTTGGGGTCAAATTGAGGTTAGATTAAATTAAATGATGAAATTAGACCTTACTAGCATTTTTCCCCCGTGCGATGCACGGAATATTATTTAAATAGTGAAAAAAAATTAATCAATTTAATACATGATAAGAAAATATAGTACACTAATATAGTAAAATTTAATAATATAGTATTATTCATATTTTATATAACATTCATTTTTTAAATCTTACATATTAAGATTTATAATCCAAATAAATAGACTAAGATTTTTTTTTTTTCGATTTAAATAGACTAAGATTTTTTTTTTTTTCGATTTAAATAGACTAAGATTTAACAAATCGAACTTCTAGCTTTATCTGCTAAGATTTGAGATGTATTGATGAAAAATAGGAGATTAATAATTGTTGAAAATTATAGTTAAAAAATTAGTAGAGAAAAAATATTAAAAATAAATAATTACATAAGTACCAATAAGGTAGGATTCTTCACAAGTTAGTTTTAATTTTGATAATTGTTAAAAATTATAGTTAGAAATTAGTAGAGAAAAAATATTAAAAATAAATAATTACAGAAATACCATTAGGGTTTTTTAGGGTTGCCCAGCGTTTCTTTCTTTTATATATAAGATTAAAGTATGAAGGACTATTTTAGTCTTTCACAAACCTCTGGGCCATGTGTGGACTTTTTTGTAAAAAAATTTATTGTCTGGACCTCTTTATGAATAAGTATCAATTGATGTGCTTATTTATAAAATGCTCAATAATATAAGACAAATTTTTTAGGGTAAATTTCATTTCCCCCCTTGTACTTTGGCTCGATATCACTTTACTACCTTGTACTCTCAATTGCATCGATTTGTCCCCTTGTACTTTGGTTCGATATCACTTTACCCTCTTCTACTCTCAATTGCATCGATTTGCCCCCTTGTACTCTGACTCGATATCACTTTACCCCCTTCTACTCTCAATTGCATCGATTTCCCCCTGTACTTGAAAAATTATCTCAATGCGGCCCTCGCCATTAGTTTTCACATATTTGACATTAACACCGTTTGATTTAAGTTTGAAAATTACAAAAAACCACCCCTCCTAGTTTAAATAATTATTAAAAAAAATAAAAAAAAAATGTGGTTGGCGTCGTGAACTATGTTTTTCTCGTTGACTTGAATTTTTTATTATTTTTTTAATATTTATTTAAACTGAGAGCGGTGACTTTTTAGTAATTTTCAGACTTAGATCAAACGGTGTTAATGTCAAATGTCTGAAAACTAATGGCGATGGCCATATTGAGACAATTTTTCAAGTATATATGGGCAAATCAATGCAATTGAGAATAGAAGGTGGTAAAGTGATATCGAACCAAAGTACAAGGGGGCAAATCGATGCAATTGAGAGTAGAATGAAGTAAAGTGATATCGAACCACAGTAGAAGGTGGAAAAATAGAATATACCCATTTTTTTATCCACAGAGAAAGTAATTTAGTGATATTCTCACGTGCAAGGCACGAGGACAATAGATACAAAAGAATTGCCTATAAGTTTCCTTGGCGCAGACCCAGGTACATTTCATTTCCCGCCCTGCATATTTCCCGCTTCCATAGCAAAACCCTAATCTCCAAAAATGAGTAACAAGCTCTCCTCCTCCTCCGACGATCTTCTCCCCGAGAGAAAACGTAAACGCCCTAATGCAGTCAACTCGATCGGTAACTCACTCACCTCCGATTCGCTTCATTTCATCTTCATTTTCCCTCTAAATGTAGCTTCAGAGTTTAATTTTTTCCCCTTACTCTGCTGCAGATGATGGAATCGAAGCTAATGAGTGTATCGAATTTTATATGGGTAATTTCTTGGGCTTATTGTTGAATTATTCAGTTTAATTTGTTCATTTGTTTGCTGTTTGCAGTTTTTTCCCCCTTTCTATTGCTCGATTCAAGTTGATTACTCTTCGAGTATTTTTATGATTGTTACAAATTTGAAGAAAATTGAGAAAAAAATAAATAAATAGTATTTATGATTGCAATTTTAGAGAAAAATGGATATGAGATTCAATTACTTTTTTAAAAACTTTATTCAGGTTAGTTGGATAATAACTTAACACTTGAGTAAAGTTTCTATGCAAGAGTGAGTTGTGTATATTTCAAAATACCGGGAGTAGTTGTCGTGTGATGAGAACATTTTTATGCTGTTTTCTTGAGGATTATAGGTATATATTCCGAAAAGTGCTCGGGTACTAATGTTTCGATAGTTCTATCTTCTGTAGTTTGAAGCAAGCTTTTAATTGAATTTTGCATTAATGTTATTGGTTTACTACTAAGTAGACCTTTGAGTTAGTCTTAATGTTCTCTCTCTATCTGATTAATTACATTTACGCAGTGTCTAGCAAAGATGAAGTGGATTCTCCTAGCAGTTTCAAGTTTGTACCAGTTGACCTTAATGCATTTTTCGAAGAAGACGGGAGAATATATGGTTATCAGGATTTGAAGGTAGATTTCGACTAACTAAATTTGATTATTTCATTTTCTTTTAGCTACTCATCTGTCTTAAAAGTTGTCAGTGAATATTTCTATCTTTCATTCTTTACATTAAATAATGACCAGCGGTTGTAGCTTCCTTTTGAGTTTCTCTTTTATTTTCAAGTTTATTGATGGATATATGTTTTGGGCAAATGTTGATATATTTGGATTAGTCAATTTTGTTTTGTGATTTGATTTGTGGAACTGGAGTTTGTATTAAATATTTGGTGTTTATAAAAAGTATAAAACCATAAGACATGCGGGGAGTTGATATTTTCGAAACATGGTGGCCTTGACATGTTAATGATAGTACATGATTGGACATTGTGAAATATTTTGAGAGAATGGACCTTATTGTTCTGAAAGATTTGAATGGAAGTACAAGGACTCGTGAGGTAGTGTGAGACATGTGAACGAATAGTCGTATCATCCAGATGGATTGTATACCATTTCAAACTTTCAAAGAAATATCAGTTTACATTTTAAACATAGTCAGAGTAGGGGATCTATTTTTGTGAATATTGCTATAACTTGGGAAATTGTGCACTTGCAGTGGCTTGTTATATTTTGTTTTTGTTGGGTGAAAGATTGGTCATATAGATGGGATGCTCTATTACAGTGCACCCTTTTCAAACATAGATTGCAAACGACCATGTGTCGTAAAGAACTGGTGAAAAAATGTCTTATACTCCAACCCTTTTCAAACATAGCTTGCAAAAGACCGTGTGTCATAAATAACTTATGCAGTAGTAAGAATGACAACGTACATAGGAAAGTGAAAGGTAAATTTTGCGAAACCAGAGATACAACACCTCTGCTGAAAAGCATGTAAACAGAAAGTGATTTTTGAGATTTAATCAGCTGAAAATGTGACAAGGCAAATAAAAGATGAAAGAGACATGCTCTTGTTCTGTTCCTTATGCTATATGTATTCTTGTTATTACTATTGCTTCTGTGTCTTTGTTTTTCACTGGGTTTAAAAGCAGAGTTCTACAAGTTAAATTTAGAACTGTACATTTCTCTACTATCTTATTTACCTTGGTTATTTACAAGTGATCTCAATTATGTGATTTTACTGCAGACCTCTCTCTAGTGATTGTACTTGACTTTGTTATTTAATGTTGTTAGGGTACAAATTATGGGTAAAAGTACTTGCTATCTTTCGTTGTTTTTCATCAATGGAAAATCTTGTCTCTTGCAGATCACTGTTTGGATTAGCAGCATATCGTTCCGTGCGTACGCTGACATTTCGTTTAAGAGCAAATTAAATGTAAGTCTCACCTTCTATTATGCTTCTTAATAAATTAGCAGCTCCTTATCATGAAACTGCGAAACTATGCCACACTTCAGCTTTTGCTTGTGGTATTTTGTCTAATGACATACCTTCGTAATGATGTGACAACTGCTAACATGCTGTGTTTGGGTTCCTCCTCAAATTCAGGGCTTATTTATTCAGATTCTAATTTGTTTATAAGAAAACGAAAAATAGTTCTCTCTGGAGCATTTGTTTCTGCTTTCGTCTTCTCTAGGCTTTGTTGTTTCCAAGGGGACAAGTGATACAAATAGTAGAAGATATCAGATTATTTTCCAATTTTTTATGTTCCTACAATTTCATGCAAAAAGATTGTGATATTTTGGCCAACATGTGAGTTCATTTTATGAGAATTTTATCCCAGACCAGGTTCATTTGTGTAGAATTAAGCCATTAGCACATACTACAACTTCCAAATTGTGGGGTTCTGACAATTTGGGTTAATGATAGTTGCGAACATATTTGGATTATTTATTGTTAATCCATAATGAATCTATATCAATAGCCAGGCAATAGCTGCAGACTGCCAAATTGTGATTTTTTTACCAATTTAAAGTTGTAGTTGCAAATGTACTTTCATTCTCAGTTTCGGTTCCCCGATCATGTTATATTGACTGCTTCTTACAATATTTAGAGAGGCAAGGGAATAACAGATCTGAAGTCTGCTTTTCAGGTAATTCTGAACACACAAGTATAACATTTCACTCGATTTTTTCTATGATATTTGTGTATATGAATAATAATCCCCAATTCAATTTTGACAGAGTATTTTAGCTGACAATTTAATTGAGGAGAAAGACGACTTTCTTCAAACATTTTCAACAGAATGCGACTATGTAAAGTATGATGAATCAGTATTATGCATATATGTTTTTATATTCAGTATAAGATGCCGGTTATCATTTTAAACATTGGTCTTTTTGACTGTGCTTGCATTAGATCCGTTGTCTCCGAGGCAGAAGTATTACCAAAAAATACAGCTAATGGTTGCACAGGAAACTCCAGTTATATGAAGGAAGAACCTGCTGATGTTGAGGTAGTTTTATGATTAATGAAAAAGCAGTGTCATAATTTCAGTAAAAAATGTGTAATCTTGCTTATCGTGCTGTGTAGATTACAAATTTATTTCCTGGATTTTCTTAATACCTGACTCTCCTCCAAATGAGTAAATCCTATATGTTGCTGCAGTCTTTAATACTTATGAACATTAAATTATGTTGCTATGTATAATATCTTATAATGATTTTTATCATCAGCACCATCATCTTGATGTCTTGGAGCATCGGGATATCGAGTAATTGAATCGTGCTAGATATTGTTGTTGCCTTTAAGATCTGTGAATCTATCAAGATTGTTTGAATTAGCTTAGCCCTTTCCTTCGCGTGTTTCATCGCTTAAAACTGTGGCCGCAATGGGCGAATTGGAACTAGGTCCGTGAAGAAATAGAATTCAAAAGCATTTCTCCTCTTATAGTAAATGCTTAAAAAGTTACTCAATGAGTCATTTATCATGATATCCTTCTTCCTTTGTTTTAAACGAGGAAACATGTGGCTAAAGCTTCTGTTTTTTAGGCAGCTTGTTTTGTTGCCAAATGCCATATTCCCTTGCTATTTTTCTCAAGAGACTTGATGTATGGTACCATTACTCCCAAAATATCTTTTCTGTCACCCTTCCGTTTTTCTCATTGTAAAGAGTGTGGTTTGTGTTAATGAATTCTGTTGGCTCAATGTTCTTATTGTCTTGATTAAAAAAATACCACCTTTAACGTGTGTATCTATAGGTTATGTTTCAGGCATAACTTGTCCCTTTTCTTTTGTTGCATTACTACAGGTTTTCCGGGTTAAGGGTACTGAGGTTGGGCACCTCTACTGCCGATTGGTGCCTCTTGTTCTTCTTCTAATTGATGGTAAAATTCTACTTCTATTTGGTCTATGAATATTAAATGTAAATGTATCGTTACATAACTTATTCCTACTTGGCACAGGTAGCAACCCTATCGATATAACAGATCCAAGTTGGGAAATCTATATAACAGTGCAGAAAGGCCAACAAGATAGTAGCATGAAATTGCTCGGTTTTGCAGCTGTTTATCGTTTTCACAAATACCCTGATAGCATGCGGCTTCGTCTTGGTCAGGTATGCTCTCGTATCTATTATCCTTAATCCCATATCATAATTATGTTCTTGAATTATATTTAAGTAATGTTTTTTTTTTGATTTCAGATACTGATTCTGCCTCCGTACCAGCGAAAGGGTTACGGTTGTACTCTTCTCAAAGTTATCAACAATGTTGCAATATCGGACGACATTTATGACCTGACTATTGAAGAACCGGTGAAATCCCTTCAACACGTGAGGACCTGTATCGACGTGCAGCGCCTACTAGCTTTCGAGCCAATCCATGAAGCCCTTGGACCAATCATTTCACAACTAAGAAACGGTGACCTGTCGAAGAAAAGCAAGGCGCACCGATGTGGGCCCCCTGCAAATATTGTTGAAGACGTGAGGAAAAATTTGAAAATTAACAAGAGACAGTTTCTGCAGTGCTGGGAGGTATTAATCTATGTTAGTTTGGGGGCCGTTAAAAAACACATGGAGAATTGGAAGACGGTCATTTCGAACCGTGTGAGGGCTGATGTAATTGGGAAAGAATCTGAAGGTGCTGGGAAGCGTTTAATCGATATCCCGACTCAGTTTGATCAGAGAATGTCGTTTGCGATGTTTAAATCGAATGGTGGTGAATCTGATATGTTAATGAAGGATGAAAATCAGGGCAATATAGAGGAGGAGCTGAGGAAGCTAGTGGATGAAAGGATTACTGAGATCAAAGCAGTGGCGAAGAAGTTGTCGGTGAAGAATAAAGCTAAATAGGGTTTTATTATGGTTGTTTTTTAAACTGACAAAAACATGCTGGTTGAGTTAGTGTTGTCAAAGAAGAATGTATAGACTGGGATGAGTTGAATTTCTATGTACCTGTGAGGGTTTAGATATTGTCTTGTTTATTATGATTTATGAGAGTAGATTCAGAATTTCATCGATTCCTGGGAGAATATGGTTAATTAGTGGAGCTTAACCATATGATTGATTATTTTGTTCTTTGTGGCCTGATTGAGTTTAAATCATTTGCTAAGTGCAACTCGACATATGAACACTTTCCAATTGAAACTAGCACTTTGTTTCAAAAGGCATCCAATGTTAACACTTTTTTCCGTACAAATCAGGAACTTAAGTATGAATGGTCTAGGCTTGTGGGCTGTGGTGATCTTTTCGGATTTAATGGGATATATGTAAATGTGAATTTTCATCTTTGCCCTTCCAAAGAGCAACTCCAAAGCAAATACGAATGACTTTAATCCATGGAGAATAAAGATCAAGGCACTGTTAGTTCAACAAGGAGTGGCAACAACCCTTGATGAGAAACTTGTAGCTGCAGTTGACAAGAAGATCTCTGGTGAGTTCCAATCTAAAGTACGTACACAGTGCTTTGATCCTAAGCCTAGGAGATGAAGTTTTGAGAGAAATCCTTTGAAGAAGAGACTACATTGAAGGTATGGGAGAATCTTGAAAGCTTGTACATGAAGAAATCATTAGCTAACAGGCTATACATGAAGAAACAACTGTATACACTTGAGATGACTATAACAAAATAGTCCTTCATCTACATGCTGTAGGATCGGAGTGAAGATTGACGATGGAGGCCGCCTTACAATTATTCTGTTAAGTTCCTTACCTAAGATGTATGAACAGTTTGTGGACACCATGAGAATTGTAATATTGATGCTATCAATTGGACAAAAAAAAAAAAAAAAAAAAAAAAAAAAAAAACTTGTCACTCGTGTGAGGTATGTTCTAGATCTCCACACGAACCTTTTATCACATAGAGTGTTAGATAAAAAAGGGTTTGGTTTCAGAACCATAAATGGAAAGATGAGAGTACTCAAGGGTGCTTTGACACTTGTCAAATCTAATCTAAGAAATGGAATCTATGTTGTTGATGGATATGCTCTGAATGGTTCTACAAACAATGTATATGCAGACAACTTCACTCTTTGGCACTCAAGAGTGGGACATGTTGGTGAGAGATGGTTACATGAACTGAGCAAACAAGACTTGCTATGTGGAGACAAGATTGAAAGATTACAATTCTATGAGAATTTTATACTTGGAAAGAGCAAGCTAGAGAGTTAGATTCTCTATTGGAGTCCATACATCAAAGAGAGCCTTGGATTATGTTCACTTAAACCTGTAGGGACCTTCCATGAATTAGAAAATGGGAGGAGCAAGATATTTCATGTCCATTATAGACGACTACTTAAGGAAAGTTTGGGTGATGCTGCTAAAAATCAAAGATGAGGCATTCATTACCATCAAGAACTGGAAAGTGATGGTGGAAAATCAATCTGGCAAGAAGGTGAAGAGACTAAGAACTGACAATTGTCAAGAGTTTGTAAATGATCAGTTCAATACATCCTGTGATCATCATGGAATTGCTAGACACAAAAAAATGAGAGGGACTCCATAACGAAATGGCTTGACAGAAATGATGAATAGAACTTTACTTGAGAGAGTAAGGTGCATGTTGTTCACTGCTGGACTTGGTAAGAAGTTTTGGTGAAGATATATCAGCTTAAAGGCTTTGTGGTGAAGACACCAAGATTTAAAGATTATCACAAGTTTTTCTTCTTGTATACAAACAGAAGATCGGTTCTTCGGGAGAGGGGCTTAAATAGATCTCGGGAGGAGATCGATCCGCCGACTGAAGGGATTTAGCATTGAAGGGAGTTCAACCGAGCGGAGAGGAGGCTAGCATAATCGAAGTTACTAGGTTTGAGTATTGCATAAGAACGGCGTCAAGATAAAGATGAAGTCTTTAATTTATTGTTTAGACTAAAAGAAAGTTCACATTTGGCAACAGGAAAGTATATAATTTCGTTGCTAATTCCATTCGCAACGAAAATAAGTCGTTGATAGCTCGTTGTCTTTTATTTGTTACGGAAAGTTCAGGGAAACGACTTAAAAGTCGTTGCCAATTCATTTAGTTTGCACAACGAATTCATGTCGTTGGCAAATATATATCGTTGCCGAAACATTTACAATGCACAATGAATATATTTCGTTGCCAATTATATATCGTTGCCAATGTATTTGGTATACACAACGAATTTATTTTCGTCGCCAATTGTATTTAGTATACCGAACGAATTTATTTCATTCCAAAAGATATAACCAATATGGTCCTATCCGCCGACCCGACCTTTGGACCGCCGATCACTGGGTTGAACTCACGACCAGGCCAACGGGCTTACCCGTTTGATAAATGTTAAATATATGGAGAGGTTGATTTGAAGTTAGAGTCCCTTCAAACCGTTGGGGCAACACTATATTTGTACAAATTGGCTGAAAATAAATTTATAAAATTAAATAGACAAAGTAAAATGATTAAAAATAGTTATATAAATAAATAATATGTCCAAAAAAAAAAAACATTTACGATAAAATTCAATTATAAACATAACATATATATAATAAAATTTTAAAACCATGTAATCAAATGACTTAAAAAAATTGCATGAGGTAATGCTAGTTAATATAAACGAATAAGATTTTTTTTATCATATTTTATTATATATAATATGCATACATATAGTTAATGAACACTAATAAATTTGAGATCGATGAAATTCTAAAAAACTGTTGAATACTAATGCATTAATAATTCAATATTATATATATATATATATATATATATATATATATATATATATATATATATATATATATATATATATATATATAATAATAATAATAATAATAATAATAATAATAATAATAATAATAATAATAATAATAATAATAATAATAATAATAAAATTGGCAACGATTATATTTTGTTGCCAAATCACTTCGAGCATTTACAACAAAAGATTTCGTTGTCTTTCGTCACTTACTGGCAACAAAATAAATTTGTTGCAGTTGTATATGTATTTACTACAATTTTATATCGTAGCAAAAAAAGAAACAATCTTTTGCAACAAAAGAAGTTGTTGTCTTGCATTAAATTCACTGCGAAATATATGATACTATTCACAACAATATTTTTCGTTGCCTATGAGATTCAAAGGCAACGAAAATATCTTGTTACAAAAAAATTATTCTTTAGCCACAAATACTAATATTGGCAACGAAATTAATTTTGTCATAAAGAAATCATTGCCTATTTTGCATTTTCTTGTAGTGTTAAGAACTGAAGTCCTAATATTGTGCTTGTAAAACTAAAATGGTGAATATTCGTTTTTTTTGCAGATCCTCGTTGATGTAGAGTACAATTGTATCCGAACCACATTAAATATGTGTCTCGTTTATTTCTGTTTTTACATACTGATTTACGAACTGTTGCAATACTTTACGCAACAGTAACAAAAATAGAATCTGACACAAGTAGTTTATATTGGCACGAAATGAATTCTAACAGAAGCATTGGTCGTTGACCCAATCTTTCTCCAATGTCTTACTTTTCTATATGTGAACATATTTATGGATATATGATGGTTGTTGACTTGTTGTCATTTTAAAATGACTTAATAGCTAATTATTTTCTTGTGCATACATTAATTTCAAGAAATTGTCAAACTGGCTCGAGGCGAGGCAATGGCAGACACTATTTGAAAGATTAATTTGTGAAAACTTAATAATAGAATATATATATATATATATATATATATATATATATATATATATATATATATATATATATATATATATATATATATATATATATATATATATATATATATGCCCCCTTCCTATGTCATATGCTACACGCAAAATTATGGTGTAAGCCACTTCAATATTAGTAGGTGCATATCACGATTTATGAACGTAGATAGCGACCTTGTACAATAAACCAAAAAATATAATTCTTTATTTATTTATCCAACCATAAATATAAAAATGCTTCATTAGAAAATCTCACTCTTAGAGAAAGAAAAATATAATTCGAAACCTTGGGTATGGATAATTTATTGCCAGGAGAGTCGTCGTCGAAGATTTTAAGCAAGACAAAACTGCGCTTCCGTTCGCTCAAATTGGTTGATTTCAATGAAGACGAAAATTTGGCGGAGATACCGTACGGTGCGGATTACGGCCGCCTAAGCAATGGTCTCACTTACTATGTGTCCACTAATTCGACGCCTAAAATGAGAGCCGCTCTCTCTCTCGTCGTTAATGTGGGGTACGCGCGCACATTTTCTATTCCATCTATATTTTTATTGTCATGTGAACTGTGTTTTCTTTATGTTGGATCCGTTATATATGTTTTTCATTTCATTTGACGAACATGTTTATACTTACCATTATGTATGTCGTTTTGAGCCCTTCATATATAGCTAGTCCGTCTGTTGCAATATGTTCGTAAGTGCGTGCGTTGACTATTTGCCGATGTCCATACAAATATTCTCTAAAAGATTATGAAGTTTAACAACTTCTTCTCCAAAATTTGTCTAAATTAAAAAAAGAAAAAAGAAAAAGAAGAAACTCAAAGATACCTAACAACTATTAATAATATATTTTAATGATTATTGATTTATTTCTATGTAATTTACCTATCTACTTAACGTGCAAGCATTAATATTCGAATTTTTTGAACTATTGTTTATCATTATTCCTAGATTATTTCAACCTTTCAATAACATTATATTGTGGTTGTACTATTATTTATCATTATTCTTAGATTAATTATTTCAACACTTCAATAACATTATATTGTGGTTGAACTATTGTTTATCATTATTCTTAGATTTGATGAGTTTTATGTGTATCGAAGTTTTTGTTGTTCGCGGTTAGGGCTGAAAGTCGGAAGGATCGGATCGGAATTAGCCTTTTCGGAATATTTCCAAAAAATTTCGGAAGTACAAAATCAATTCCAATTCCAATTCCAAAATTTTCGGAATCTAAAAATTCATTCCAATTCCAAAAGGCCCGGAAATTTCGGAATTTCGGAAATTTTTCGGAAATGACATAAGTATTAAAATTTCGAAACTTCGCTGAAAATTTCATAATTTGCTAAAAATAAAAATTATGAGTTGTGAATTGTGATTTTTGACTTATGGCAGAAATTATGACTCTTTGACTTTGCACAAGAAATAATAAACGTAAAACTAGGGTTTAACATAAAATAAACTAGGGTTTTTTAGGTGACATGGCCCATAAAGAATAAATACAACTAAATAATTTAAAATAAGTATATATATATATATATATATATATATATATATATATATATATATATATATATATATATATATATTACTCAAAGATGTATTTTTTGGAAAAAAATCGGATTTTTTCGGAAAAAAATCGGATTTTTTTCGGAATTAATTTCGGAAATAATCGGATCGGAAATCGGAAATTCCAATTTTTTTTTATATAATTCCAATTCCAATCCAAAAAAATCGGAAAAAATCGGAAATCGGAATTTCGGAAATCGGAATGAAAAAAGTTGTTCCAAAATCGGAACTTTTCGGATCGGAACCGGCGGAAATCGGAATTTCCGTTCCAACTTGCACCCCTATTCGCGGTGTATAAAATGGATAGTGAATTTAGTAAAATAGTCGAACTAATTAATAGGTGAAAATGTGAAGAGATTAAATGAGATGAATAAACTCTTTCCTTAAGACGAAATTGTCCTGCTACGGTGCTTATGGTTATTTGGCAATCGTCTCCCAAGATAGGGTTCGACCATCACAATTCGCAAAAATATTTTAAAGAAAACTTAAGGGTCTTTTCAAAAGCACGAATTGCATATAATCCATGGATCTATATCTAATTGTAACTCCCTTCACCTCAAAATTTCTTTCACCAAAAGGGACATCAACCATACCAAATGCTAAAATACATCTTTAACATCTAATTTACTTCAATTTAATGTCTAACACAATATTATTGATGTGTTAGATATTAAGATTAAATTTTATTTTTATTCCTTTTTGATGCGTTGACCGGTCTGTGTAATATTCAAGTCTAACACAGTAATATTAATTATTTTTTAGGGTTTAATTGGTGAAATTGTGTTAAATTAGGATTTAAATTATGAATACGAGGGTCTTAAAGGGTTTAAATAATAAATTAGGGGTGTTTCAAAGGGTTTTGTGTAATTTTGATATATATGATTGACTTTTTTCCTTAGCAACAAGTGTTGAAGGGGTAGACTAATTTGCAAAACAAAACAAGTTGAAGATTCCTTTTTTTATTTATTTTTATTTTTTTTATTTTTATTTTATATAATTAAGTTGTTTATCATTGGCTTCTTTACCATTTGCCCTTTTCAAAATTATACTGGAAAGCGCATCCGAATAAACTAGGAAATAGGAATCGAAATTCGCTTCTACAAAAACTAGCTATTGTGATTTGTGAGGAGTTAAATGCAAAAACCACCCCTGTGTTAATCCTAAAGACCAAAAACCCCCCTGGGATAAAAAAAGTGACAAAAATCCCCCTGTAATCAATAGTCAAAGCCATACTCCCCCCTAACTTTTGTGCGTGCCATTCACTCGCCCAATGTGCGACTACTTGTGCGATTTTTATACATTTTGTGCGTGAAAAGACAAATTTACCCCTATGATTCTACACTCATAAAACAATTAAACTATTTATGAATTTGTAATAATATTTAAATTCAAAAACAAAATGAAAAAATATAAATTATACTCTGGAGAACGGGAATGCGTATCTGGCGGCGGCGGATGCGGGCTTGTGAGCGGCGGGAAGCTTCTAGGCTCCGTCGCGGTGCAGTTGGATTTGAAGAGTATTCTGGAGAATATGGGGAAGCCGGTGATTCAAAACGGGTGGTTATGATTTGCGGGTCGGGTGTGAAATTGCACTTGAATGTTAAGGCTGAACCCGACCCGAGATTCGTTTTTCTATTCGACGGCGAACCGGAGTGCAGCCCTCAGGTTTTTCAGGTCAACGGCAACGTCAAACAGCCGGTTTTCTGGAATTTATAATATAATGAAAAAATATAAATTATATTTAAATAGATAAAAACCACCCACCTTCCATAACCACGGCAATGGCAAACGGAAATGCGTATCTGGAGTTATACTCCATTTTTGGGGAAACCGGAGAAGATGGGATGCATCCGTACGGTGACGTGGCTGCTTGGTTGGTCGCCGGAGAGGGGTTTCGGTCCATGAACGGAGCCGGCGACGGCAGTGGTGGGGTGGGGTGAGGTGCCCAGAGAAATAAAAATCAAAGTGTGTGTATTTGTGTGTCTGTGTGTTTTTTTCATTTGGGGAAGATGGCTTAATTGAAACTATTAGGGACTGAATTGAAAATTTTATAAACTTCATTTGGGTCATAAAATTTTAGATGTTGGACAGATTTATCTGAGGGTGTATTTGTCTTTTCACGAACAGTCAACGAATAAAAATAAAATGGGTCGAGTGTGCATGTTTGAACACTTATTAGGGGGGTTTTTGTCACTTTTTTTATCCCGGGGGGTTTTTTGGTCTTTAGGATTAACACAGGGGGGTTTTTGCATTTAACTCGATTTGTGAGGTCATTAAGATGCAAAATGCACCTGGTGATTTTGTAACGATTGATGTGGTGAAATAACTTTCCATTAAGCACACATACACATGTATGTGTGAGATTATGTGCAGATCAATGATTAAACATCCACAAAAACAAAAAAAACAAAAAAAAAAAACATTTACATGCATTTCATGTAGACCGAAATGTGTTACTCATCGAAGCTATTCATATCAGTGGTTCAAAATAACATAAATATTTGAATAAAAAGTATTCGACATCTAATATAAAATATAAATTGATTTAAAAGTTTCTTACTGAACTTATCCCTTGATTCAAGATAGCTCTGTATTGGAAGAAGAGGAAGAGCGTGGAGTCGCTCATATAGTTGAGCATCTAGCATTCAGTGCCACCAAGAATTATACAAACCATGATATCGTAAAATTTGTCGAAAGTATCGGGGCCGAGTTCGGTCCCTGCCAAAATGCTTCGACAACCGAAGATGAAACTATTTATGAGTTATTTGTTCCTATTGACAAGCCTGAACTAATATCTCAGTCTATTTCAGTCTTGGCAGAGTTTAGTTCTGAGGCAAGTATTTTTCTTTTTTTACATTTATATTATATGGAGTACTTTTTTTTTTTTTGAACTAAAAAACATTATATATATCTCGTCGATCGTGTACGTATTACAGATTCGTGTATCGGTGGATGACTTAGAAACAGAAAGGGGAGCTGTACTTGAAGAGTATAGAGGGAGAAGAGATGCTGATGGAAGGATGAATGATGCTCACTGGGCTGTCATGTTGGAGGGCTCAAAAGTAAGTCCTTTTTTGGGGGGGTTAAACTGCATAAAACCCCCTTTGTTAGGAAAATTTGCGCCAAATTTCTATGTGTTCTTTTTATTGCGTAAAACTTCTCATTGTTTCATTTTCCGCTGCATAAAATTCTCATTTCGGTTAATAGTTAACACCGTTAATTATAGAGAGAATTTTATTCAAGGTTTTTCAAGGTTTTTTTTTTTTTAATAATATAAGGGGTTTTGGTACCTGGTTTTAATTTGTAACACAAGGGCGGTTTAGGCAAAATTAATTTATTCATTTAAAATTTATTTATTTTTCTTAAATTAAGTCGGATACATCAATTAGTTTACGATACGGAAAATAAAAAAATAATAGTCGAGATGGAAGTTGAAACCAATTCTAAAATTATTTATTTTGTTATTAACCCATAATAAATTATATAAATATATAATAATTCTAATAATATAAATATATATTTTAAAAAAATCATTTTTTTTAAATAAAACTAACAAATTAAATTATATAAATATTGAAAATCTTCAACACAAAAAAAATAAAAAAAATCACCACAACTATTAAATTTTCTATTTGTTATGTTGTAACTGAATAAATGTGTTCAACTTAATTTAAGAAAATAATATGAGTTTTAAACGAATAAATTAATTTGGCATAAAATCCAATTGTATTGTACAAAATATGCACATAATCCCCCTTTATTGTGAAAAGCTTCCATAAAATAATCTCTATAGTTAATGGTGTTAACTATGAACATAAATGAGGATTTTATGCAAAGCAAAATGAAACATAGGGGATTTTACGCACTAAAAAGCACACATGGGGATTTGACGCTTATTTTCCTTAACACATGGGGTTTTATGATGTTTATCCTTTTTCTTTTCATGATTTTGCAAAAAGAATGAAAAATAAAATAAAATCATATTTTGTAATCAACAATGATGTAATATAATGTATATCCTTGATTGCATAATCAGTATGCAGAACGATTACCGATTGGACTCGAAAATGTAATTCGTACAGTGAGTCCCGAGATTGTGAAGCGATTCTACAACAAGTGGTACCAAATGCAGAATATGGCTTTGATTATTGTTGGTGATTTTCCTGATACACAGGTTAATTAATTTTTATTTATTCGATATTCTTTTATACTTGTTCTTTCTCATCACTATCACTTATTTCTTGTTTTATGGTAGAGTGTTGTCGAGTTGATAAAAACCCACTTTGAAGATAAAACTCCAAAACTCGATCCTACTCCGATACCGGGATTCACGGTACCATCACACGAGGAGCCACGTTTTTCGGTGTTCGTGGAATCAGAAGCAGCTGGGGTTAGTACTACTGAATTCTGAATATATATTATTTATTAATTATTAATTGCCTTAAATAAATTTTCAATTTTTTTTCCATCACTATAATCCAACGCGTATTTTTCGCAGTCCGTAGTGGGGATTACTTTCAAGATTCCAACGAATTGGATGAAAACCGTGAAGGATTATAGGAATTTTATGGCCGAAGACATGTTTTTCAATGCGATGAACCAAAGATTATTCAAATTGTCTCATAAGAAAGATCCACCCTATTTTTCATGCTCGGCGGCTTCCAACGGTCTCGTCCGCGCAACAAAGGCCTATACGATGACATCATCATGTAAGCATAACGGGATTATCGAGTCACTGGAATCAATGCTGATTGAGGTGTGTCTTTTATTTACGACATGATGAACCCAATACTTCACTTGTTCATTTATTCACTTCACTTGTGCATGAATTTTTCAGCTGGCTAGAGTTCGTAAATACGGATTTTCCAAACGTGAAATATCTATTGCACGAGCCGTTTCAATGTCGGAAATGGAATCTGAGTATCTAGAGCGAGATCAAATTCAATCCAGCCTCATACGAACCTATTATACACTAGTAGCACTTTCTCTCACTCTCATATCTCTTTTGAAATTAAGTGGTTTTAAAAAAAAAAAGGGTAAATAACACTTAAACCCCTGTGGTTACCACCTTTTGCAGATGACTACCTTGTGCTCGTAATATCAGCATATAACCCCCTTGTGATAATTGATAGAGGTAGCGTCCGTTAATTTTTCCGTCAAATTTAACCGTGTGTGTCAAACTTCAAGGGAGTCATCTGCAAAAATTAAAGGAAAAATGTAACCGTATGGGGATCATCTGCAAAATATAGTACTTTTGACGTTTGACTCGCGCAGTTAATTTTGACAGAAAAACTAACGGAAACTACCCTATCAACCATAAGGGGGGTTACATATTCATATTATGAGTACAAAGGGATCATATGCAAAAACTTGTAACAACAGAGGGCTCAAATACTATTTACCCTTTAAAACTATATAATACATATATAATTTGATGGATCTGGTTTTATTTTTATTTCACAGCATTTTTTCGGAAAGCTACCTGTTGTTGACCCTGAATACGAGGCGAAATTATTCAAAACTATTCTACCTTGTGAGTATATATTTTGTAATTCTTTTACGAGTGGCGTCTTTATACTCGAGTAGTTTGTGATTATTTTTGTTATGTTCTTGTAAATGGTAGATGTATCAGCTTCCGAGGTATCCCAATTCTCGGAATATTTCCGGACATCATTTAACTGCGTCATAAAAACAATTGAGCCTCAAGCAACCGCAACATTGGACGATTTAAGAAGCGTTGTTTTAAGGGTCAATGCTTTGGAAGAGGAAGGAAGCATTTCCCCGTGGGAAGACGAAAGCACCGTCGAAGAAATTGTTCGCGTCGAGCCAACTCCAAGGTAAATTAAATTTCATCTAATTCCACATTTTCGATATACAAGTGGTACTTACATTACGACGAGCAAAATTGATTATATAGTGAGGATTTTTTTTTTTTTCACAACTCACATGTTTTTGTTATGTAAATTAGTCATGTGGTGCAGCAGCTCGAGTATCCCATCATTGATGCTACTGAGTTGATTCTGTCGAACGGAATGCGAGTTTGCTGTAAAAGCACAGATTTCTTCGACGACCAGGTAATATTAATTATGAAACTGTCACGATATTATGAGGTAAAAAATATATACGCCAAATTCAAATACTAGTAAGTTAGGCGGGATGGTAGAAAAAATTGTACCCCAAATTCAATACTTTGGCTATGCACTAGAAATTATACAAAAGAAATCATACTTTAAGGACCGGTTTGGTTGCCAAGATAAGTCATGATTAACTAAACAGTTGGACTTAATTTGATGTTTGGTATTCTCAATAAATTGCCGGGTTGACCCGCCAAAATTATATAATCATGGCTTATCTTGACTTATCTTGACTTCTAATGAGTTTTTTTTGTTGGACGTTTCAAGCTCCAATAAAATAATTGGGTCTTATTAAATTATTTAATCTTATCTTGGCTAATCTTATCTTGTCAACCAAACGTGGCCTAGGTTCATTAAGATTTTCTCCCCATTAGTATTTAAAAGTGATGCTTTGAGAATGAAGATTGTGTTCTATACTACCACTAGTTGATATAATTCTAACTTGATATTAACATTTTTTTTTAAAAATAGGTTTTATTCACAGGTTTTTCCTACGGGGGTCTATCGGAACTCAAAGAAAGCGATTATTTCTCGTGTTTGATGGGTTCCGATATAGCTGAACAAACTGGTTTATTTGGTCATAGAGCTGAAGTGCTAACAGATATGCTTGCTGGTAAAAGAGTTAATGCAGGTACAAGTTTGGGAATATATAAGCGAAGTTTTTCTGGCTACTGCTCTCCTTCAGATTTGGAAATTGCACTCCAGGTTTGTTTTCTTCAATACATACTAAGAGTCTGTTTGTCTAAGAGGTTATATATAAGTTCTTAAAAACATCTTATAAGATTTATAAGAAGCTTATAAGCTATTAAAATGGATTTGGTAATTTTTTCTAAGAAAGATCTAATTTAATATATATATATATATATATATATATATATATATATATATATATATATATATATATATATATATATATATGACCTCACCTTTTTTAGTTAAGGGCTCGTTTGGCTTTGCTTATTTTAAACAGATGATAAGCTTTTACGTTTGATATGATATATATTTTAAGAGATGATAATCTGTTATATCTTATTTGTAGAATTAATTTTTCAAGTGTTCGGATAATGAGTTTATTTGCTATTTTGATTGATTATAAGATCTTAAATAAAAAGATAGGGTGAATGTACTTATTAAAAAAATATCTTATTGGCTCTCTAACAATTTATTTAAAAAAAAATAAGATTTTTTTAAATGAAATACCAAACACTTTGGAAGAGCTTATAAGCTCCTTAACATCTTATGAACTATTTTTAACATCTTATAAGCTTAGCCAAATTAAACAACCTCTAACATCTTATTTGTTCATTAAAAATATAAAATTACAAAAATATTAAAACTACAAAATTACATTCTAGTAACTTATAAGCTCTATATCCAAACACTTTAAAACTTTATCTTTAAAATAAGATCAAAGAGCTTATCAACTCCTAAAATATCTCATCAGATATAGGAGCTTATAAGATGTTTTAAATAAGTTGTGTCGAATTCGAAAGCAATGCACCAGTACTATAAAACCCAATGAAAGTTCCATCATTATATGGGTCTTTCTAGGGTGAGATCCCATGTTCTAAACTTTTATGAGATACCCCTTTATATTGCGCCACGTGTCCCTGCCAAAAAATCCATTTTTCCTCATTTACGTATTGTCGTAAATACCCTTCGTATAATTAATATTTTCAAAAAATCGGCCATTATATATTATTAATGTAATGTCAATTTTACCTTCTATATTTTTAATGCAATTTTAAATTGTAAAAATCATTAAACCACCCATCCAAAATTGCATCAACTTGAATTCGAACTCGTGACCATCTGAAAACTCACAAGAATACTTACCATTAAGATACAACACATAATTGACAATAAACTAACAATACGGATATATATCACAAAGCTACAATTTATAATGGTTATAAAACTTATATAAATAATGTTAAATAAATTATTAATTCTCATATAATTATTATTATTATTATATATTAAAAATATCCCATACTAACAAATCTTTATATAATATAATTTAAAAATCTAAGGAAATGTTGTTCAACTCGTGTAATTTAAAAATGAGTTTCGAAAGAATTTGAAGTTTGAATTGAATCGTAAATTGGAAGATTTAATTAAATCGTAATATTTGAATCAATTAAACTCATGTTTTTTCAATTCAAAAACAATATTCAAAGATTTGATCGATTAAGCTCAACTCATTTCAATTCGTATACAATATTCAAATATTTGAATCGGTTAAACTCAATAATTTACAATAGCGTATTAATCAATCTGTGTATAGTTAAAGTTTAGTAACCTTTTTTTATTGAATTTTATCATAAAAAATAATAAAATTTAATTCGTAAAAATCGTAAGATTTAATCGGTTCATGGTTAGATTAAATCTTACGATTTACGATATGATTTTTACGATTTTACGAATTAAATTATTATTTTGTTGTTAAAATTGAATTAAAAGGATAGTAGACTTTAATTATAAATAGTTAACTCGATTAATACGTTCTTGTCAGTGGTTGAACTTAATCGATTCAAATTTTTGAATAATATTTACAAATTAAAAGGATTTGCGCTTAATTGATTCAAATCATACGCTTTAATTAATCTTATGATTTGATTATTGCGTAATTTAGGAATTATTTTTTTATGACAAAATTGAATTAAAAATGTATTACACTTTAATTAATAATAGTTACTTTGATTAAGACGTTCTTGTCAATAGTTGAGCGCGCTAATGAATCGATTCAAATATTTGAATAATTTTTACGAATTGAAAGCACTTGAGCTTAATTGGTTCAAATATTACGCTTTGATAAAATATTATGATTTACGATTAGGTTCTTACATGTGTTAGGAATTAAATTTACTATTTTTATGACAAAATTGAATTAAAAAGATATTAGACATTACTTATAAATAGTTAAATCAATTATGTAACATGTTATGTCAATAGTTAAGCAACCGATTAAAATATTTGAATAATGTTTACTAATTGAAAGGATTTGTACTTCATCGATTCAAATCTTACTAGTTGATTAAATTAAATATTAAAAGAAATTCACAATATAGTATTTGTAGTATATAATTTTATTTTAAAGTAAGAAAACTACTAATTGGAATGAGTTATAATTTTTTCTTCTTCTAAACAAACATATTATTTTATTTTTTATTTGGATTTGTCACACTATCGATTAAATAACATAAGTGAGTTTGAATTAAGTTATGCATTTTTTTATATTTAATTTACATTAAATGGTGGAGTTTATTAATACTTCGAATATTATATAATTAATGATAGATGTTTGGCGTATTGAACTGCAATTCTTTATATTTTTAAAACTTTATTTTATTAAATTTGTTAATAATTTATTTAATATCATTTAATAATAATGAATGTTGCAATTAATATTTGAATTAACAGTATTTATACAATTATTGTTAAATACATCATAATAAGTTAATGTGCTTGGATGGTTAGGAGTGATAAATGTATTAAGAGGTCACAAGTTCTATTCCTAATGAATGCATTTTTTTCGATTATTTATCAAATAAATCTCGGTCACAATGAATTTAAATTAATTATTTAATTAAAATATAGTAGGGGTAAATTAGACAATTCAATGTTAATCAATTTTATATTAATTTAATAAAAAAAATAATCGAAGGATAATTTGGTAAAGTACTTCATTTTTTAGAACATAAGCCATGTTATTTTCCTAGGGTCCAGATTTAATCTTAGAAAATTAATGGTGATTAATGCATATCTTATAAAAGTTTAGAACATGGGGTATCTCACCCTAGACAAACCCTCATTATATTAAGTATTAATTGCATGTTAAAATCCAACTAATAGTTCTCTCTCTCTCTCTCTCTCTCTCTCTCTCTCTCTCTCTCTCTCTCTCTCTCTCTCTCTCTCTCTCTCTCTCTCTCTCTCTCTCTAGTTGGTGTATCAACTCTTTATAACAAACATGCAACCAGAGGAAGATGACGTGAAAATAGTGATGCAAAAGGATGAAGAATCTATTCATGCTGAAGAGCGAGATCCTCACACTGTATTTACCAATCGTGTGTTGGAGATCAATTATGGGAACTCCATCTTTTTTAGGGTGAAAATTGAACTATCTATCTATATACCATTATTATGTTCTTTTACTTAGGGTAACGTAAATAACATTTAACCCCCGTATGGTTACAAGTTTTTGCATATGATCCCTCTGTACTCGTAATATCAACATACATAACCCTTTGTGGTTGACAAAAGTAGTGTTCGTTAGTCTTTTTGTCAAACTTAAGCATAAGGGAGCTAGTCATCTGCAAAATATAATATTTTGACGTTCGACACACGTAGTTAATTATGACGCAAAAATTAACGGAAGTTACCTCTATCAACCACAAGGGTATTGATAATGTGCTGATATTACAAGAACAAGGGAGTCATCTGCAAAAACTTTTAACCACACGGGGTCAAATGTTAGTTACCCTTTTATTTATTGTATGACTACTTTGAAAATATGATGTGATTATTTTTTTTTCTCTTGCAGACAATGAAAATGGATGATCTAAAAGAAGTTGATCCGGTCAAGGGTTGTGAATATTTCAATAATTCCTTTAAGGACCCCTCAACTTTTACTGTTGTAATTATTGGAAAAATTGAACCTACCATTGCTTCTCCATTGATATTGCAGTATCTAGTAAGTGGTGTGAATTTGGGAAAAAAAAAAAAAAAACTCTACATTGATGAATTTTTCTTGTTAATTATTTAACAAATTTGGAATATTTTACGTAGGGAGGGATCCCCAGACCTACAACACCAATTTTCAATTTCGAACATTTTGATCTCACATCTTTACCATGTACTTATCCATCCACTGTAATTAGGTACGTTACTCAACTTTTAAATTCACTTCGGCAATAAGGTGCATTTGGATGGAGGGATTTGGGGGAGGGATTTCAAATCCATGATAACAAATCCCTTTGACTTGTTTGGATTGAGGTATT
This sequence comes from Erythranthe guttata, assembly GCF_056151865.1. NCBI lineage: Eukaryota > Viridiplantae > Streptophyta > Magnoliopsida > Lamiales > Phrymaceae > Erythranthe > Erythranthe guttata. Next base: position 2,281,159 of record NC_142542.1, on the reverse strand, counting down.
TGGAGATGAATTTCAAATCCCCACCCCTCATTTTAGTTGTTTTTGGAGCAATAGTGGTGGATTTCAAATGACTCCAAAATTGGAGTCATTTCAAATCCATTCCCCAAATCAAATCCCTCCCCAAATCCCTCCATCCAAATGGACCCTTAGTTTATAGGGTAATTACACCCACATCCCCGATGTATGCTTAAATAACTTTAAGATCCATGTGGTATCGATAATTATACACACTCCCTGAAACATAGTGAGAAACTCTAATGTGTAATGCATTGGATACGTTATTCCGATAGCGTTCTAACGGACTATTAGTTTCAGGAAGTGGTGGAGACAACATAGAGCTATGTGTGATCTAAGAAATGTTGGGGGAGCCATGTCACCCCCTAACTCTATGTTGTCTCCACCACTAGTTAAAAGTAATAATCCCTTACAACTCTATCAGAATAACGTATCCAATGCTTATCCCATTAGAATTTCTAACTACGTTTCAGGGGATGAGTGTAATTATCGATAACACAGGAACCTTAAAATTATTTAAGCATACCTCAGTGGTGTGGGTGTAATTTACCCTAGTTTATATTTCCTTTACATTGATGGCATGTATATTTTTTTTTTTCGGTTTATTTAAGTATTTATAAACGCGATAAATGTGGTTACAGAGAAGTTGTTCGGAGCCCCATGGTGGAAGCGCAATCTTCGGTCCATTTGTGTTTTCTAGTTGAGCTCAAGGAAGAAACTATGGTATTTGAACTCAGTAGGAAACTGAAAACTTATTATACTTTAACCATTAGTACAAAAATGACTTTTTACTACGACCAAGTAAAATGTATCAAATTCGTAGTAAAAAGACGTTTGTTACGCATTTGCTACGAATTTGTCCCGTAGCAAATACGGACGTGACAAACTATGCTACAGTAAATAGCCGTAGCAAATACGTTTTGCTACAGTAAATCCTAGCATTTGCTACGACTCCAAAATTGTCCCATAGTAAAATGTACCTTTTGCTATGACTTTTTACAGTAACAAAAAAATTGCATAGTAAGAAGCTATTTTTCTACTAGTGCACCGATCACAATCTTCTAATTTTTTCTTTTTTTTAATTATAGATGGAAGATAAACACTTGATCCAATTCATGAGCAAGCTTCTAGAAACAAAGATACTGCAAGTTCTTCGATTTAAGCATGGACAAGTACAAAAATGAAATTCTTATGTTTTATTAAATCATTGATGTTTAAAATTATAGCTAGTTCATTGAGAATAATATATTTTTTAGATATACTCAACTGGAGTTTCCATGTTCTTTGGAGGTAACAAACCTTCAAGAGTTGGCGACGTCCGTGGAGATTTAAACGTTTACTTTTCTTGCGATCCTGTAATCTCATCAACACTGGTAAGAAGAAAGATTACTTTTTTTAACTCATTGTTTTTAATCAAATTAAATTTGGTAGCTCACTAATTCGCATTGGATGATATATATAATCAACGCAAAGGTTGATCTCGTCTTGGATGAAGTCTTGCGTCTTCAAGTGGAAGGACCTTCAGATGATGATGTCTCTGCCATCCTTGAAATTGAACAGAGGACCTACGAAATAGAATTGCAGGTGCACTCTGGTGAAAATATTACGTGCGTGCGCGCGCACACAATGAAATAACTTATATGAATACTTGATGGTTCACTAATGTGGTTTCAGGATAACTATTATTGGTTGGAGATGATTATGTCAAGCTATCAGTCGAGGAATTATTCCGGTGATATCGATGCTTCTTTCAAGGTTTCCATATGTTTTTTCCACGATCATAACTAATTAAATATAACCGCTTTTCAAGCCAATTTATTCTTCTTGTTACAAATTATGTTGAAATTCCTTAAAAAAAAAGAAGATTTCATTTATGTTGACATACGGAAAACATTGTTCTAAAGGTCGTTTGTGGGGGGTAATATTATGCAGATTCTAGACGAAGCACGTAACAATGTAAGAAATACGTTGACACCATCAACAGCTCAAGCAACATTGCAAAGAATGCTACCTTTTCCCTGCAAAGAGCAATACACTGTAGTAATTCTAATGCCTCAGTGACATCACCTTGAGAGATGCTAAGGTTCGTTCTTATTATATTTTTTGAAAATATTATAATAACATTATATATTTCATAACTTTCTTATAAACAACATGAAAAATTCAAATGTTTGGTTGTTTTTGACATCCCCAATTTTCATTTATTTTTCTTGTTGTAAATTTTGGTAGGTATTGTTGGCTCAACAATTGTGGTTCTCTCTCTTTAGGGAGGTACTTTAGGAGAGAACTTCTAGTCAATGGTGATATTCGTACATGTGGATTGGATTAATTTGATTCAAAATTGTGAAGATTTAAATTGTAATATTACATTAAATACTTTTCGTGAAAGGTGAAGAGGTACCGAGTGTCCTTTAATATAAAAATTATAATATAAATTAAATTGTTGTAACTCGCCCTGATAGTATTGCTTTTCGGTTTGACGATTGTGGACATAAAATATGACTAGAATAATATAGAGATTGAGAGATAATCCAAAGACTAAAATCCGCAGAGATTATCAGGGGTGTATTAGTGGGGGAGGGAGAGTTCCATTATATAGGTGTAAAAACTACCAGAAATTAAAAGAAAATCTACAAAAATAATTTCTCTACCACTAACATAATGAGAAGATATGGGGTATGTTAATGATCTAGAGGGGATTGGGTGGTATGTAAGGAAACCCCACACATATATTATTTACAACATTTGTTCTTGAGAGCTTTAGGACCAGACTACAAGATTTTATACAACCATGCTTTCTCGAATCCCGTTACTTTTTTGAGTAGATATTGTTTCGAAAGCCATGATTCATGAGATTTTTGAACGGTCGATCTCTCAACATCCCCAATCTTGGCATTGTACGCTCATTCGACTTCCTACTCTCGACCGAAGCATTCCAAGAAAGATGGAAAACTTAAACCTTTCAACACTTACGTTTAAAAAATGTCCAACCCTTTCTTCGATTTACCGTCAAGTTTGTGATATGGAGCGTCACTTAGATAAATGATGTTGGAATTTTCTCAATCTCAAGAAAAAAACAATATGCAAACCTACTTGGGGCCTTCGCTGCATGTTAAAATTTCAGATGTTCATGACTCAGCCGTATTCAAATTCTGGTGCAATATCTCACATGACAAATGATCCCGAGGGTCTGGATTTTCCTGCTGAATATTATGGTAGTGAAAGGGTGATGTTTGGTAATCTTCAGTCGCTACCTATTTCCCATGTTGGTACAATCTCTCTTATTTCCCCCAAAAAATCTCTTGTTTTATCAAATGTTTTAGTTCTTCCCGGTCTCAAGAAAAAACATAATTTCAATCAGTCAGCTTACAAAAGATGTTTACTGTTAAGTAACCTTTTCATTTTCTCGTTTTTTCATACATGATCGCGCCACAAGAGCAGTGTTGGGGTTCGGCAAATGTGATGATGGTTTGTATGTGCTTTGTCAATATTATTGTGCTTTTTCTTCCAATGTCTTTCCCAAGCCATGTGCATCCGCCCTCTTATGGCATGCTCGTTTTCCCAATTTCGCATCCCAATTTTCGCATTTTCTTTATAAGCTTATCTAGAATAGAAGTAGAAATCGTTTAGGATACTATTACTTAGTTAGAAGATTTCTTTAGGTTCAAGTTAGGGTTTGGAGGTTGATTTCGTGCCTATACAAGCCTCACAAAACTTTGAAGAACTCTGTGCCGTTTATTAGAAGAAACATACTTCAAAGCATTAAAAAATTACCGAGGCAGTGGTCTGCGGAGCAGCCCTCATTGTTGTGTGCCAACATATACAGTTGTTGTATAGATCTCTAAGGATAGGCTTGAAGGGAGTTCAAGGTACGCAGTGAGGAGCTCGATAAAGAAACACGAAAGTTCTAGTTGTGTACAAGAACGGTCAAGGTTTAAAGAGGGAGTCTTTAATATCTTTTATTAAGTCCTATTAATGTACACTGTTGATTAATAAATGGACCATGCAAACAACATGGTCAATTAGCGTCCAACTTAATCCAAATTTCGAGAAAAAACATAAAGTAAATTAGAAAATCGCGAAAAACATAAGGAGGTTTTCTCAAATTATTTTTAAGCGTGTTGATTTATATGCATATAGAAATCAGTTATTCTAAGTTGTAACAATTTTACTTGTTAGCACAAAATTATGTTGCAACTATCATTCTTGTGTCGTCATAGTAATTAACTACTAAATAACAGATAAAAAAACATGAATTTAATATGGTTCAGACACAAATGTGCCTACATTCACAAGGACCTGCAAACACAATTTCACTAGTTCAGATTTAGTTGATTGAAATATTAAAGCGTATATTAGACCTAAAAATAACAAATCTAATATAAAAAAATATAGCAAATTTATTAATCGACTATGCAAACAACATAGTTGATTAGCATCCATTTTAATTCAAATTTCACGAAAAAACGGAATCACCGTCGTGCTCGAAAACGAACGTGTCACATACTTAGGTGGGTACCCAATATATATTACGGTAGATTCCAAACCTCCTAAAATTACCCCAAATAAGCATCACTTTCATTCATTTCTGATTAATTTATCCAGACTATAAATATAAGAATACTTCAATACAAAAAATCACAGTCGCAGAGAAAAGCGAAAACAGAAGAGATTTGAAAATTTAGGCATGGATTTGTTGCCGGGAGAGTCGTCGCAGATCTTGAGCAAGACCAAACTACGCTTCCGCTCGCTCAAGCTCGTTAATTACAATGAAGACGACATCTTGGCGGCGACGCCGTACGCCGTCGACTACGGCCGCCTTAGCAATGGCCTCACTTACTATGTGCGCGCCAATTCCAAGCCTAAAATGAGAGCTGCTCTCGCTCTCGCCGTTAAGGTTGGGTACGTGTATTTTTTATCCGACCTCTTTATTTTTCGGGGATTTCAGACTACGGTATTACTGAATTTTGCATTTAGTTTGTTGGTAATTTTGAATTCCGAGTAGTTTGTTGGTAATTTTGAATTCCGAGTAGTTCTGGCTCTACGATATGATTTGTAATAGGTCGAATAGTTACGGAACAGATCTAATTCTGGACTTTATACGGACAAAATTCAGATAAAAAAATGGAGGAGATAGTTACTGGAGTTGGTTGGTACTGAGTTCATACTAATTCTGGTAGGATGCTGTTGATGTGGACTATTCGACTTTCGGTTTCGGTTTAAACAACCAAATTAATGCACTTCCTAAATAAAACATTTTGGTTTAAAAACGATATGAGATTTTTTTAGACAGGGTTTGTGCGGAATGAGTGACGGAGTAGGGTTAAATGATTAATGCGTTCGAGGGTAATTTCTTCTAGATGGTCAGAAAATTGTGTTTGTGGCACATTCAGTATAGGATGTTACAATGAATTTTGTTAATGTGCCAGACAAACAATTCAAAAAAAACAAAAACATACGGGTTTATCTAGTATTTAAGTTCACAGATTATTTTGACGAGATGGAAAGTTTTCCATGCAATAGATAGCACATTATCATGTAGATGATAAATAGCCCTGTTACATTCGCTTCATAGTTCAGTCCATAGTCATGTCAAATTCTTACTATTGTTGCAACTCTGTAGAGATAGTACAACAAAAGCCAAAATAATCAGAAAATTTAATTACATTGCAATTGTGGTTCCCTAAAGACCAACCTCCAGAACTGCGCTCAGTTTTGTTTTGCATCCATCAAAATTGAGTTTATATGATACTAATTGAGGCATTAAATTGAATGCAAATGTGTCCAAGATAAGCATCAAGTAGCAACCAAAATAAGTCAGCAAAAAGCACCTCACTTTTAATACTAAGTAAATATCACAATCATCATCACCTGTTGTATTCTGTAGCAGAACTTGCCTCCCCTACTTTGGTTGGTATATATGTTCTATTACAGCCATTAAATTTCAATGAACATCTATGGATTTAGTAATTTTGGCTGAAATCTTTTAGTTGTTATTTGGCTATTACCCTTTCAAACTTGATTGGGTGTTTCTCCCAACTTCATTATGTTGTTGCACCCATTATTTTCTAAACTATGATATCAGATTTCCTAGATGAGTCAGTTTGAACTTTCAGAAAACTGAAATTTCGAAGGTTCATCCTCAAATAGTGTAGCCAATCGTCTATATGAAAATTCTTAGAACAGTGAATTATAAGTGTTTTTGGTTCATATTTTTGTATTTTCATATAGACTGACACTTTAATGCTTGGATGGATGAACAATTAACCTCAATTTATACTGAATACAATACTTGTTTTGAGGCTGCTGCACAACAGAAAATTTGAACCTGATACATGGATAGTTTTATCCCGGGGATTAATACAACTTGCGAATGCATGTTCTTTTTTGTTAATTAAACTTTCTAGTAGGCCTACAGAAAAATTCTTAAAAGATAAAATGAAGTTAAGCTATTGACAGTTCAGTCTCTTAAATAGTCGATACATTTACTGAGCTTACCCTTTGATTAAGGCAGTTCAGTTCTGGAAGAAGAGGAAGAGCGTGGAGTCGCTCATATAGTTGAGCATCTAGCTTTCAGCGCCACCAAGAAATACTCAAACCATGATATTGTCAAATTTCTAGAAAGTATCGGGGCTGAATTCGGTGCCTGTCAAAATGCTATGACATCAGCAGATGAAACTGTTTATGAGTTATTTGTTCCTATCGACAAGCCTGACATATTATCTCAGTCCATTTCAGTCTTGGCGGAGTTCAGTTCCGAGGTAAAGGGTTTTTTATATTTATGTAGTTGAAGTATATTATTTTACTCTAAAAATGTCGTATCTCGTGTAGTACAGGTCCGCGTATCAGTGGATGACTTGGAAAAAGAAAGGGGAGCTGTACTCGAAGAGTATAGAGGAAGTAGAAATGCTAATGGAAGAATGCAGGACGCTCACTGGGTTCTCATGATGGAGGGCTCAAAAGTAAGGCCTTGTTTTTGCCCTTTTGATATTGCTGGAAATTTATAAAGATGGTAAATGACAAAAGCATTTGAAAATTTCTATCTCTGGTTATAGTATGCAGAGCGATTACCTATTGGACTCGAAAAGGTGATCCGTGCAGTTAGCCCCGAGATTGTGAAACGGTTCTATAATAAGTGGTACCATATGCAGAATATGGCTTTGATTATTGTTGGGGATTTTTCTGATACGCAGGTTATTTTTTTGTTATTTGTTTTCCTTTTTAACATTGATCCACCTAACATCAAGATTTAATTGGTTGTTCTTTATCATCCCTTTATTCTTCTTTCATGGCAGAGTGTTGTCGAGATGATAAAGACTCATTTTGAAGATAAAAAACCAGAACTTGATCCTCCTCCGATACCGCAGTTCACTGTCCCATCACACGAGGAGCCACGTTTTTCAAGCTTTGTGGAATCAGAAGCAGCTGGGGTTAGTACAATAAATTTCAATTTTACCATGCAATTATACAAATTCAACTTTATTTTAATCCGGGATTCTTTTCACAGTCAGCAGTGATGATCAGTTGCAAGGTTCCAGTGGGTGAGCTGAAAACCGTGAAGGATTATAGGAATTTACTCGCCGAATCCATGTTTTTCCATGCTTTGAACCAAAGGTTCTTTAAATTGTCTCGTAAGAATGATCCACCCTACTTTTCATGCTCAACTGCTGCTGATGTTCTCGTCCGTGCAACCAAGGCATATATAATGACCTCATCTTGTAAACAAAATGGGACGACTGTGGCACTGGAATCAATGCTGGCTGAGGTATGTCTTTATTCCTTATGAACTAACTTCCACGTCTGCACTTTACTTATGCATGACTTTTCAGGTTGCTAGGGTTCGTGTACATGGATTCTCTGAACGTGAAATATCTGTTGCCCGTGCCCTTTTAATGTCAGAGATTGAATCTGCCTATCTAGAGCGAGATCAGATGCAATCGAGCAACTTAAGAGACGAATATATACAGGTAACATTCTCTCTCCCTCTCCCTCTCCCTCTTCACTTCTGAACTTTAAGTGGTTTAAACAAAATCTTGCTCCATTTTTGAATTTCCTTCTCATTACACAGCATTTTCTCCGAAATGAACCTGTTGTTGGGATTGAATATGAAGCACAACTTCATAAAACTATTCTACCTCGTGAGTATTTTTGTACTTCTTCCGAGTGGCTTCTTTATACTAGAGTAGTCTGTCATTTTAATGTTCTGTTCTTGTCAATTGTAGATATATCAGTTTCTGAGGTATCCCAATATTCAGAAAATTTCCGGACAACATGCAGCTGCGTAATAAAAACAATTGAGCCTCGAGCGACTGTAACGGTAGACGATTTAAAAACGGTTGTTTTAAGAGTCAATACTTTGGAAGAAGACGGAGGCATTTCCCCTTGGGATGAGGAAAGCATCCCTGAAGAAATTGTTAGTATAGAGCCAAATCCAGGGTGAGCTTATATCTCTTATAACCCCACAGGACAATCATAATTTATCCCTTATATTGCGAGCATAATTGATTTTTCATCCCGAAGAAATTGATTTTTGGCATAGCACTAAGTTCAAAAGTCCGCAATTTTTTATTTTTTTTTTGTTCCCTGAATACAAGAGGTTGTCGTATTTACAACAGCGATACATGATTTGCTATCTTTTGTTATGTTTCAGTCATGTGGTGCAGCAGGTTGAGTATTCCAGCATTGGTGCAACTGAGCTGATTCTGTCAAATGGCATGCGAGTTTGCTATAAATGCACAGACTTCTTTGATGACCAGGTAATAGTAATATAATTAAAACAATATTATGAGCTAAAGGTGTCGTTTAGAAACTTATATATTTATTAACTGATAAAATGGGTATAGAATTTAATGTTGAACTTCGAGTACATCGATGATGGCCTAAGGATGTTTTATGTTGTCCAATGGGTAATCTTCCGAACCTTGTTCCTGGGTTCACTCTAATGACAGGACACACCAAAGAAAAAATAATTGGGATTTCTTTCTTTTCTGAATAGCAGAACAAAATGAAGTTTGAGCAGTCGGGTCAAACAAGTTTCTCTTATGATCACTTGTTTTTTCCTATTACTTTAACGAATTATGGATCTTAAATAACACTTTGTGGTGTTATTAGGGACTATTTCGTAAAAAGGCACTACCTCACTAGATTTCTCATACTTGCGAATAAAAGAATTCTAGCTTTAGCTGTTTATTGCTATTCAAAAATACTTAAATGTTCTTTAATTATTTTCATCTATCTATAAGTATCAACGGAAAGCGTGTCACCGAAGCAAAATGTGGTACCTCTTATATTTTCGGACAAATGAGTTTAATCCTAAAATGATTTCAGGTCGATTTAATCTTGAGTTTAGTGCTAAAATGCAAAATGATTTCTTCTATTTTCAATATTACTTTATGCAATACTAGCTTAATATTAACACTTTGTTTAAATAGGTTTTATTCACAGGTTTTTCTTATGGGGGTTTATCCGAACTCCAAGATAGCGATTATTTCTCGTGTTCGATGGGCCCCACTATTGCTGGTGAAATTGGTGTATTTGGTCATAGACCTACAGTTCTAACGGATATGCTTGCTGGTAAAAGAGCTGAGGTTGGCACAAGCATTGGAGCATATATGCGAAGCTTTTCTGGCGATTGCTCTCCTTCAGACTTGGAAACTGCATTGCAGGTTTCTTTTCTTCGATACATTGTCTTCGTCATATTCAACAAGTTTAATTTAGTGATTAGTAAGTCCCAAATTCAGATTTTCAAAGAGGAACGATTAGCTTACATTATTCTTTTCTACATACTATTGTCAAGAGAAGCATATGTTGATACAAACTTTCAACGTAACATGGTGTGAAAGAAGATCTTGATTTAAATATTATGGTTCTATCTTTATATGGATTTATTTCTGCTATATGAATTTAAATTCTGCAGTATGGTAAATTAGATTTGTCAAGCCATTAAATCATTTCTGATTAGTGGATTTCTAACAAGGTCTGTTAAATCAATTTGCAAATTATATCAAGATCTGATTATCTAACTAATCAAACTATTAATTGACTATTAATCCACTATTTTATTAACTATTTTTTTTCTAGTTGGTATATCAACTTTTCGTTACGAAGCCAGAACCAGGGGAAGAGGATGTGAAAATAGTGATGCAAATGGCAGAAGAATCTGTCCGTGCACAAGAGAGAGATCCTTACACTGTTTTTGCCAATCGTGTGAGGGAGATCAATTACGGGAACTCCTATTTTTTTCGGGTGACCTATCTATCCTTATTAGGTTAATTGTTTATTTATTTATTTATTGTACACCTTTTGAAAACCAATATGGTTGTTTTTTTTTCCTCACAGCCAATCAAAATCAACGATCTACGGAAAGTTGATCCGTTTACAGCTTGTGAATATTTCAACAATTGCTTTAAGGATCCCTCGACTTTTACTGTTGCCATTGTCGGGAATATTGACCCATCCATTGCTTGTCCATTGATACTGCAATATTTAGTAAGTTGGGTAGATTCGTCTAAAAGCTCTTGGGTGATTTTGATCCATCTTTTTTACTTACATTTTTCTTTTTAAATTTGATGCAGGGAGGGATACCAAGACCTCCAACGCCAATTATGAATTTCAAGCGCGACGAACTCAAAGGCTTACCGTTTACTTTTCCTTCCACTGTAATTAGGTACTTCAAAACTTTTAACTTCACATTGATTCTCTAGCAGTTAGGATGTTTCTCTTACATGTAAGGAAAATACAAATTTTCATAGTTGTGCTTGTTTTTGTAGCTCGTGAGTTGGAACGGTTTTTTTTATATCTTTTTTTTTTCTCTTAATTTATTAATTATTTTTATTATTAAAAATTGTCCTTATGAATGGCCTATAACATAAATCCATTCTTGGGGTCAAACAAAGACAAAAAAGGTCCCATACGGAAGAATCCAATACAATTGGCCGGGGGTAAAAATTAAATTATGTCCTTGTCTGTGTTTCCTTTAGGTTGATGGCATTTTTTGTTTGTGTAACCATTTATTAACTGCAAACCCACATATTCATCACATTTATTAACGTGCTTGCAGGGAAGTTGTTCGGAGCCCCATGGTGCAAGCCCAGTGTTCAGTCCAGCTTTGCTTTCCGGTTGAGCTCAAGAATGAAAATATGGTACCACCACACCTTACATATCTAACTTTGAACAATATAAATTTGGCGGGACCATTTTAAACTTAGTAGGAATGGGAACGTAATTTTTCTTTTTCACCAAATAAAATCTTTTGCTTTTATTTGTATTCTAGATGGAAGATATTCACTTGACTGGATTAATGAGCAAGCTTCTGGAAACAAAGATACTGCAAGTCCTTCGTTTTAAGCATGGACAGGTACGCGAATGAAAAAAAATAAAATCTTATAGTTAATAAAATAATATTCAAATATGCGTGTCTTAGTTTTATTGAGAAGAATGTGATTTCCTAGATTTACTCGGCTGGAGTTTCTGTGTTCCTCGGTGGTAACAAACCTTCAAAAGTCGGCAACATTCGTGGAGATATTAGTGTTAATTTTTCTTGTGATCCGGAAATCTCATCAACACTGGCAAGTTCTTATTTATTTATTTTTGTTTTTTTTTACTCATTTGGTCAATTAAGTTGGTATCTTAGTTTGGCAATTAGATGATATCATCGTACAGGTTAATCTTGCCTTGGATGAAATCTTGCATCTTCAAGAAGAGGGACCTTCAGATGATGACGTGGCGGCCATCCTTGAAATTGAACAAAGGGCCCATGAAAACGGTTTGCAGGTACACTTCTTGCAAATGGACTTTCGTGCCGATAATATTATTTCACTTTGTCGATGTGGGAGAAAATGACCCAAACTTGTCAAATGCATTTAATTACATATACAATGAACTAGTATGATTTTCTTGGTTTACTAAACGCTGCTCTTTCAGGAAAACTATTATTGGTTGGAAAGAGTTTTGCGCTGCTATCAATCGAGGATTTATTCTGGAGATATTGACGCTTCTTTCAAGGTTTAATATAATTTTTCCACTTACACTACTAATTAAATGTAACTGCTTGAATTCGATTTATTCTTCTAGTCGAAAACCTTATTATGTTGTTTCTCAGGGTCATTGTGTTTTTTTCCTTCATTTTAGGTTAATGTTGATAGAATTTATTGAAACAGTATTTTGAAAGTTGTTTATGAGGTAACATATTTGCGGTTACAATTTGCAGATTCAAGACGAGGGACGTAAAGGAGTAAGAAATAGATTGACACCACTAACAGCTCAGTCAGCATTGCGAAGAATAATACCTTTCCCTTGCAAAAAGCAGTACACTGTTGTCATTCTAATGCCTCAGTCATCCCGTTTTACGAAATTGAAATCTTTCATCACCTCTAAAGATTCAAAGGTCAGTTCTTATGATACTTGGCTTTATTCCTTCAAGCAAATTTATATTTTTCAACTTGCTTAGAGAAAACAAGTTTAGATAGCTTCTCAAATCGGACTTAAAATAACCTGGAAAAAATCAAAAGTTGCTTTGAACCTTTCTCTACGTTTTTACAATGCAAAGAAAAAATATCGTATATCTCAAAATCGTCATCCATAATACCTTTCTCCAATCATAGATACATATATTGTTTTGACTTATAGAACATAATTTTCCTTAATGAAAATATAGCAGCAAAAAGGGGCCCAAAACATATCCCTACAGTTGTTTCGTTGGTTTTACCGATATGTTATTGAACATTTTGAAATTCCACAATATTAATTTTTCTCTTGCTGCAGATTTTGGTTGGCATTGCTGGCTCAGTAGTTTTGGCTCTTTCTCTATGGAGATACTCTCGACGAGCTACCAAATCCTAGTCGATGGTCATATTCATACATCTCGACTCAATCACATCACTTCAAAATTAGGAAGATTTTAATTGTACTCGTCTCGCTTTAGTAAAAAAATCATGAAAGGTGGCCTCAAAATTCGATTTTCAGTGACTAGTGACTCTGAATCTCAGCTTTATGTGATTGATATATCTGCTAAAAAACATTGTTAGTTAAAATGTTGGGAATGACGCAGATCTTCGGAGATCATTTTCTTTGAAGTTTTATTTTGGCTATAGGAGAATACTAACCTTTCCTCACTTTTTTTATGACAAATCATTCATTATACCAAATATTTTCCTTCTGCTACTTGTCGCCATATAAATTGTTTGGTGTTTTTCCTTCTTGAAATGGGATCATCGATCAAGTCCAGTAACCTAAGTTTGCGTAGGTTTACATTCATTTGATACCATACAATTTTTCGAAGTTTCAAGATTTCAGCTTGTTTAAATATTTCACTAGTTTGGTAAAAACCTAAACTAGTGAAATGACAATTTCTTGTAAGATTTTGTGTATTAGAAGTTTGAGATTGGTGCATGATGAGTGATGGATTTTATTTGATGTACATGTTTTTCTATGCAGCAACTAGCATAAATGTTATCCATATCACTAGAAGTAAGATGAAGTTGTGTAACTGAGAAGTTCATCCACTTATGAGAAGAACTTAAGAGGAGTAGGGATCAAATTTCAAAGAATTTGAAAAACTTATTGACATAAGTACAATTTGACAAAATTACCACTACCCACAATTGTATAAAATGGTTAGAGAAAATTACCACTACCCACAATCGTATAAAATGGTTAGAGATAAAGTTGAAATTTCAAACTGCCATGCTGTTAAATTACAATTTATAGAAAAAGAGGGCCCGCGATGGTAGAAAATACAATCTCCCTTATGCACCCGAAATTGCAGCACTTATAGTTGGTAACTTTGGTTGTGCTTACCTCGAGAGAGATGTTATTGTGGAGACAATCTGGCACATTGTGTCGTGTCTCTATATTATCTCCTGCATATGTTCCATTACAATATCATTTATTGTTTTCATGTGGAGAAGATGGGTATAGGAACGACATTGCACTAAAAGTAAAAAGAGACGGACGGTTTCAATTAGAGAATTATTTGGTGTATCGACTTCAACAACGACCCAACGAGAGTGGAATCATTTCTGTTTCAAACGTTTGTTCAACAATTATTGGTTGATACTTTTACCAAGAGGTCTCCTAGTAGCAATATTGAGAGGTGAAACTGACTCTTCAAAAAGGGGCAAACAGATCATAATACCTCCTACATTCACGGGTGGCCATCGCGATATGATCCAAAATTACGAAGGCACAATGGCTATATGCAGATGGGCCGAATATCCTGATTTGTTCGTTACATTGATCTGCAACGAATGTTGGATAAAGATAACAAGAATACTAAAGGATTGTGATTTGAAACCTGAAAATAGACCAAACATTATTTGTCGAGTTTTTAAAATAAAACTCGATCAACTGATCAAAAAGATGAAAGAGTGAAAAGTATCCAGAAAAGTTAAGTCAGATATTACAAAATTATTTTACTACTTTTTCAAAGCTCACATACATTTAATTTTATCTAAATCACGTAATTACTTTATTTTAAAAATTATGAGTATATACAATAGTGTATTATAAAAAAAATGTTACCTTAACACTAAAATATACAAAAATGTTGTATTTATGTTACACAAATTAATATCTTAATACCACCGTGTATTATTACTATAACTTGCAACATTTTGTGCAGTTATATACACTATTTGAATTTCAAAACCGAGGACTACCACATGCTCAAATATTTTTTTTTTACACTCTGATTACAAATATCCAAATTCAGAGGATGTTGACAAAATAATTAATATCTGCTGAAATCTCTAATGTAAATGAAGATCCACTATTTTATAGGTGTGTTAGTTCTCTTATAATCCATTGTCCGTGTGGTGTATTTAATATAAAATCTCCGTGCATGGAAGATGGGTTTTTTTTAAGCCAAAAATCGCCTATGTGGTGGGGGACTAAGGCAACCATTCCGATACTATCATAAATCGAATGAAAAAAAAAGGCATATAAAATGTTAACGACCCAAAAGTGTCCTAGACATGAAGCAAAATCAAACAACAGATTGATAGCAAACCTACAAGAGGCTATCATCTAAAAAATATAGCAAATGCCTAAGCCAAAGAAGGCAAAGGACTATAAGTGCTATCAAAACGGGCAAAATGGAAAGCCCAAACTCTATAAGTGAGACTAATCACAAGGACGGGAAAACCCCAAGATGGAATGAGAGAACTAAAGACCTTGGACTCATCCAAGCGTGTGAAGTGGTAAGCCTAGTACGAAAAGTTGAGCCAAAAAAAATGTAAGAACGTGCCAACCCTATCTAAGTGTGTGGATCTAGAACTATACCAAAAGAAGAACTATACGAGATAACCGGACTTAGTTAAATAGGCTGGCTCGGCAGCTCTGGAAGGCTTGTAATGTGCTTAGAACTTTTGAGAAAAGTTCCGAGTGAACGATTCAAAACCGGCGTCTAATTATGGAAGAAAACCTAGTCGGGGTGTTGCCAGAAGGCTGACTACCCAGGCTAATCATGATGTTCGAGGATACTTATCTCATAATAAGTCAGTTGATCTGGTGGCCTCATATTCTCTCGGTGCCGTACATTTGGGCCTATATGGGAGTTGATCTTCATATGAGTCTGATTAGTGTAGCACCCCATGTAGTTCTCGTCGACTTCTCACCGTTGTCGTGTCGTCTTGTACTTATTAATCCGAAAGGAATGAGCCTCGAGCATGTCCCACATGCCACAAGAAAATGGGTAGTTGACCTTGTATGGTGTACCTCCTTTCAGACTGCGTAAACATGGCTCCATTGATGAGATCAAGCCGAACTGTTGTACGCAGAGATCAGGCATATGCGGCTCTACGACCCACATAAACTGGATCGTGCCATGATACAATGAACGAGGGATTCTCTCGTATATGTCCAGACCATAGGGCAGCCACTCGACCTAAACAGTTAAATTATAAACACATACATCAAAAAATTCAAATAAACAATAATATGTATACACGTAAATAAATAACTTACATCATCAACAGTCATATTGTCGAGTAACCCTCGAATATGCTCGACCCGTCCCGCTTTTAGTGGCATGTCCCACCTCTTGCATCGAGGCTGGAAGTTACGATACCGATTGTTCTCCTCCTGCGCCTAAAACTTCGAGAAGTACTCATATATCCAGCACTGCGAGATTTAATTTATTTGGTTTACTTATATCGAGCACTGTATAATAAGTACCAAAAAAATGCATTGTTTCGTGTAGAAAGCCCACAAAATGTAAGCTTCATTTCATGTGCAAAGTCACGAAATGTAAGGTTACATTCCGAGGTGTTCTACACGAAACGAAAGAGAAATTGCAGAATTAGAAAATTTTCGTGTACGATACAACGAAATTAAAGCTTCTATTTTTAGGGATGGCCATGGGATGTGTTTGGCATTTCCCGCACCCGCCATGTTAGAAAACCCACTAAACCTGCACCTACCCCGCCCGGCGATGGGTGCACATTTCATTAACCCGCACCCACTCCGCAAAAAACCCGTGGGTACTCGCCCCGTCAAAAACCTGTTATTTAGAAAAAAATTATCGTCAAACTTCAAGTTTACTAGGAATTATATAAATCTGGGAAATTCTGAATAAAAAATAAAAATAAAGAAATAGGATTCTGGAAGGTCTTTAGTTTAAAATATAATAATATATATAAAATACAACAAAATATAGTAAAATAATATAGATTTACATGCGGGCGGTTACGGGACAGGTCTATGGGGCGGATACATAAACCGCACCCACCCCGAACCCGTTTTTGGGAGGAAAAATAGAACCCGTACCCTCCCTATTTATTTGCGGAGCAGGCAATTTACTCATAAATTTTGGGGAGGGTTGAATAAAATTTGCCATCCCTATCCATTTCGTGTAAAACTTCACGAAATAGAAGCTTTAAGTTCGTGTAGATCTACATGAAACGAAGCGGAAACCAAAATAAAACGTGCGTCCCGTACAAAACATCACGAAATAAAGAGTTTAATTTCGTGCTTTTTTGCACGAAACGTAGGTTTTTTGTGGTTCCCATTCAATCGACCTAAATCTACATCTAATCGATTCAATTTGTTAGCAAGACAACAATAAAACACAGCATTCACGAAATGGGGTTCGAGCCTCAAATCGTTGGCGGATTGCTTGTTTAATTCGCTAGAATTCAAAGAGGGTCGGAGAGAGTTCGAGAGGATTTTGAATTTTTTTTTTTAAATTTACAAATAAAAAAAAATGCACTGCAAGATAGTAAAAGTTGCATTATGAATAGTATTTCAGAATTTTTAATGATTTGTTTCCTCAATTAGTTTCTTTGTCCGTATCTACTTTCTTCCCACGTACATTTGTTTTCTTTAAATATTAAATTCAAAAATAACAATCATAAGTTTGCTGGTTGCGAAATTTCCAATGTAATCTACACGTATTGGAACAACTCCAATGCAAAACATCAATATTGAAATATCGAATATTTATTTGATAATTAAAAAATATTTTAATATTTATTTATAATTCATCTACTTCAACTATGATTATTAAAAGGGTTAATATGCCATGAGCCCCTCAAAAGAAAAATAATTTGAACTAAATGATAAGTTCCAATCACATTTTTAATTAAATCCTTAGTTTGAAATAATATATGGGCTACATCCCTAATTTTTTTTTATCCATAACTTACTAAATAAATCTAAATTAATCGCATCTAATTTTCTTATTTTTAAGAGATTTTGCTTGATTTGGGTTCATATGGCGGATCTAGGTTTTTCCAAAGTCTGTGGGTGACTATATTCGCGGCGGCTGCGAGCGGTAATGGCTAGGGTTGGCGGCGGCTGAAAAATTGTTGGCGGCTAGGGTTTGGTCGTAAAGTATAGTACACTGTAGTATACTATATTACACCGTAGTATACTATAGTATAGTACACCCAACGCTGAAAAATTGTTGGCGGCTAGGGTTTGGTCGTAAAGTATAGTACATTGTAGTATACTATATTACACCGTAGTATACTATAGTATAGTACACCCAAGTATACTATAATACACTGTAGTATACTATAATCTACTACAGACAAATTGAAAAATATGTAAATTGAAAAAAAAAATAACATGCTTTTTAGTTTTCTTTTTTGTAATTTTCAATATTATGTAGAAAAAAAAAAAGAAGAAGAAGTTTTTATAAGAATGTATAAAATAATACAACGAAGAAAGAAAAAAAGGAAGATGAACGGATATTCTGTAAAAATAAATGTTATATGGAAATTTGAAATATTAAATGCATAATAAATAAAATGATAAATACATTTTGGAATTTATTTAATGCATATTTCGAATTTATGAGTAGAAGAGAATTTTTGGAATGAATTTTATAAAGGATGTGAAGCAAATGTTTAGTTGGACTTGTCATTTAGTTCTAATAAGTTTTGTCACTAGAGACATATATCCTAAGGCCCCTTATTAAAATTAATTATTAAATGAAAGTTTTTTAGTGGTTTTATTCATAATTGACACGTGTCATTTTGTAATTGAATGTCTAGGTAGTTACTTTTTTTTAGGATAAGATGGAATTTTATTAGGCAACATGTGCCAAATTCAAGGGAAGGTCGGAACCTTTAATACTAGAATCAAAATACAATTTTGCAATAGCATGTGCGAGAGTATTCCCATCCCGTTTAACAAACTCAAAAAAAAAAAAAATGCTATCAAATCTAGAAGCTAGGAATAAACAATCTTCGATAAGAGCACCATGAGACACCAAAGTCGGAGAGCCCGCTCGCAGTGCTTCAATAACTTGGAGATTATCACCTTAAAAACCAGCGAAGGCCATCTCGCGTTGACTGATTTGTAATAGTGTGAAGAGCTGCTCGGGCTTCTCCCTCAACCGGTCTTGGTCTTCCGTCGATTTTTTTAGCACACCACCAGATACAGTTTCCACACCAGTCACGAACCACTACTGAAATAGTGAACCGCTGTGAATTTTTAGGAAAGGTTGCGTCGAAATTCGCTTTGAAAGTTCCCGGAGAAGGAGGTTTCCATTTCGCGGGGTGGTCCGCCGGTCTAATAGGCTGGTCCCGCAAGTGTGCTTGAGAAAATGCCACCAAGAAGGATGTCCCCCACACAAGAATGTCGGCATTCGCCATAATTTGCAGGATGTCAACTCCAATGGAGGAACTAAATGAAGTATCAAACTAAAAAACTACCACTTTGATATTCCAAAGTAAAAAATCTTCCTCTAATGGAGGAATTAAAGAGACATTTATTTTGATGTTCAACCACCCCGAGGTGCAAAAATGCTCCCTGGAAATTGAAGTATCAAAAATATAACCACTCCATTAACCTATCATTCTTTGACATGTGACATTTAAAAATATAATTATTCATATATTTAAAAATTGATAATCTATTTGATACTTGTAGTTGGAGTGAATTTTTTTTTCTAGAAGTATCAAATAAATATTTAATGCTCCATTTTGATATATCTCATTGAAGTTGCTCTAATTTTACAAACAAAGAGGTAGAATATTAAAATAGTTTCTCATTTGAGAGTAGAAATTTTTAGTGTTTAGATATCAAGAAGATATTAAAATGCTTTCCCATTTGAGAGTAAATTTTTTAGTGTTTAGATATAAGAAAGGTGGGTTATGGGTTTAATAATCATTTGATACTCCCATTAGAGTTGCTCTTAATATTAACTGAAATAATTTGTGCAGGCATAAATTAAACATTCAGGCACATTTTTTACCATTTCTCAAAAACCAAAAGGTAAAAAACTCAAAAAACTCTCTCAACCCTCTCGATTTTCTTTCGCAAAGCCCGTGCAAATCGGCAACAGATCGGAGGTAATTTTGACGTTTTTACGATCCTCTTGTTATGTAGATTACGAATCCGAAAAAAAAAAACGAAAAAAATCGAGCTTAGCAACACTCGTGTGAATTTACACGAGCGCAACCACTTCGCTCGTGTAAATTCACACGAGTGTGAATTTAAATAATTTTTTTTTTTTTTTAAAATTTATTTCGTAAAAAATGGGAGTTGGATTTTTACTCGTGTGAATTTACACGAGCGCATTGGATGCGCTCGCGTAAATTCACACGAGTGTTAAAAATTTTTTTTTTTTTTTTTATATTTTTTTTTAATAAATTAATTAGTTTAATTAGAAGGTGTGCTCGTGCAAAAACATGCGAGCACTTTTGAAGTGCTCGCCTGTTTTTGCACGAGCACAACAATTTTATTTTTTTTTCATTATTTAAATTCTTTTTTTTTATTATATGAAATATTAATAAAGTGCTTATTTAAAATGTAGATGGCAGGAGGTCGGGGGAAAAGTCTTATGAGTCAAGTTGCCGGTAAAGGCAAGAGCTTAATGAAAGCCTTGAGCGGGAAGGGGGACAATCCGGAAGATCCGGATCGCATTGGAGACCGAGATGTCCTTGCTTCCGCGCGTAGAAGAAAGCAGTTAGCTCGAGAAGCAGCGTTACAGCGGGAAGAAGAGAGACTGAGACGAGAAGCTGTTGCAGCTAGAGCCGGACCCTGTACATTGCCACATGCCGACGACGATAATATGGATACTGACGAGGAGATGGAGGAAGATGATGGGCCAGCAGATGCATTTCAGGATCGTAGAGGTGGTCGTGCCTTACCCTTTCCGCAGCTGCCTGGTCCTGCGTACTTGGAGGGTCCGTGCGAGGGAGGGCCGCAAAATTTAGAGTTTATGCGATGGTTCAAGTCGCATATAGCGATGTACATTTGGGAAGGATATGTAAGTTTTTCTGTCAACACGTGCTTTACATAATTCTTATATTATTCATTTTTTTTAGCTAACAATACATGCAATATTTTTCAGGAGCGCCGTGAAACTACACGGTGCGAGTCGAGGACCAAAGCACTCGAGGACTACCGCGGCCCGCAGGATAACACGATGATTGCGAGGTTGGAGGCAACAGGTCTTTACCACTTACGAGACTGTTTTCTGAAGAGGATGAACAAGAACCTCATGCTAGCTTTCGTGGAGAGGTGGCAGCCAGAGACGAACAGTTTCCACATGCCATGGGGCGAGATGACGATCACGCTCCACGATGTCGCTTTCATCCTGGCGTTGCGGCTGGACGGACCAGCAGTGTCTGAAATTCGCCCGGTAGAAGAGTGCTCACAGAGTCTTGCATCTATATTGGGTGTCGGTCTTATGGACACCAATGAGATGTTTCGAAATAAGGGAGTTGGTTGGGTTAAGGTGAGAGATCAGTTGACCCTTCCCTGCGCCACAGACGACAAGAAGATGAAGGGCTACTTGATGTTTCTGCTTGGGTCTGTTTTGTTTGTAGACAAAACAGCGTCTAACATAAAGCCGTGGTGATCCATTTTACCAACGATCTCGATAATGTCGGCAAGTATTCGTGGGCTTCGGCATGCTTAGCAAACATGTACCGCCAATTGGGTATTGCCACCCGCGCTGGGATGAACAGTCTCTGTGGATGTGTAATTCTCCTTCTGGTACGTGTACCTTTATTAGTAATTATTTATTTATTTAAACTTCTATTTTATTTATTTATTCATTGGTGTTTGTTTGCAGTGCTGGATCTTTGAGTATTTCCCCTGCTTTCGACCACCTCTTTCCCGTTCATATGCCGAGTTTGAGCCTCGATGCAGAAGGTGGGCCCATGGTGGAGGCAATAAAACCACGCTGCAGGAATACCGGAAAATACTCGACGCCATGACCGAAAGAGATGTGAGTAATAATTTTTCTAATTATGTCTATAGTAGAGTTACGGATTTTTCTAATTAGTTTAAAATATGCTTAGGTTTGTTGGACCCCGTATGGTACCGGT
Organism: Erythranthe guttata; assembly: GCF_056151865.1. Lineage (NCBI taxonomy): Eukaryota > Viridiplantae > Streptophyta > Magnoliopsida > Lamiales > Phrymaceae > Erythranthe > Erythranthe guttata. Next base: position 2,259,362 of record NC_142542.1, on the reverse strand, counting down.
GCACATTACTTACATCCTCGGAGCATGTATTACGGCACGATACAGTTCATGGATATAGTGGAGCCGTACATGCCCGACCGAGGGTTGCGGCAGTTTGGAAGAGTCCAGACTATTCCTTTCCCGATAATTGAATCGAACTTGCCACATAACCGCGGCTTGTTTGGCGCGGGATACAAAGTCACTTTCCACGGTCCTGGCGGCATGTGGCAGAACGAGTACGCCAACTTCATTGACCTGTCGCAATACCCTGAAGCCTGGCCGCCGGAAACAGTTGCCGATGAGTACATGAAGTGGTACATCGAGCGGACGCACCGGTTCATTAGCAACCCTGATAGAGTTCCGCCTGCAGAACGGGTTGTTGCTGCGGTGCCGCCAGACCAGCCGTTCGCCAACGACATAGCTCGGCTCCTAGTTCCGATCGTGTTCGGTTTGACTGGTGACGACGCAGCTGAGGCATTCCTGAGCATTCAGCCGCAGTTGAGGGACTTGTTGACGCCACATGCCCACTATTTGCGTCTCTTACCTAGGAGGGGTCGCGGGGGAGGTCCGAGGACTCGGGGTCGGGGTCGAGGGGTGGACAGTAGGACATGTTACCTATTTATGTATTAGTTTCGGATTTTTTATGTATTGGTATTCGTGTGTTGTGATTTGTTGTTTGTTTTCGGATTTAGTTTTTTGTACGGATGTTTCATTTTGGATTTGCGGATTTTTCTTATTTGCCCGTATTTTAATTACGTTGTTATCGGACTTACTTATTTAGTTATTTGTATGGATTATAATTATGTTGTATCGAACGAAATTATATTTTAATTTGTATTATTAACGAAATAAAAAAAAATAAAATAAAATAAAATAAAAAAATTATATTGGTGCTCGTGCGTTTTCACACGAACAGAGGTGTTCTGCTCGTGTGAAAACACACGTGCAAAACGCCTCTGTGCGTGTGAAAACGCACGAGCACCAATAATTTTTTTTTTTTTTTTTTTTTTTATTTTTCGGTTTTTTTTTTTTTTTAAAAATTAAAAAAAAAATTACGTGGAAATGGTGCTCGTGCGTTTTCACACGCACAGAGGCGTTTTGCACGTGTGTTTTCACACGAGCAGAACACCTCTATTCGTGTGAAAACGCACGAGCACCAAATATAATATTTTTTTTTATTTCGTTAATAATACAAATTAAAATATAATTTCGTTCGATACAACATAATTATAATCCGTACAAATAACTAAATAAGTAAATCCGATAACAACGTAAACAAAATTACAATAATACAGTACTACCTATGCCTAGAAGTCAACGTCGTCCAAAAAGCAAGTCGATCCGCGTAAAAATCTCGTAGAGGTAGTAAATTGGGAGCTGCAAAATACCTCCACTGAGGATGGAGACGAGGAAGAGGGCATGAAACCGGTACTCGTATGATCATAAAATGATCGTTATGTAGCGACATAGGAATAATACGTGATAACGCGGGGTTCCCAACTGGTGGTAGGTGAGTGATGCTACCCCGTTCAGTGAATATTAATACCATTGTGTTGTATCTTGTAGCGATCGCCAACCCCATATCTGTTGACATCCATTTCGTCCGTGGCGCCGGTCCCCTCTCATGACTGCATGTCAAGATATAATCAGCGACTGTATTTCGACCCCCCTCATCCCCACCAAAAATAGTAGCATATAGATTGTAACGCTCCATAAACTCCTCAACCAAGTCAGTTCTGACTTGTGGCCATCTCTCTTGACTGCCGTAAACAACTTCGGCTATGCATCGGTAGCCACAATTTCCATCGGCCCTCACATTAACATATGAGGCTATGGACTGTGCGAGAAACGGAGGAAGGAAGGAAAATAAATTGACCCGGTCGCCGGCAGTAACAACTGATTCTTCCGTCGATTTAGTACGTCCGCGAGGACGACCTTTAACCTTTGACTCTGGCGTACCAGCTTTAAATTTTGACTCTGGCGTCCTTTCGGTCGGGGTTTTGCGACCCTTAGAGCCGGAAGAAGATTTAACTTCGGATTTCCGATTCATCGTGTGCTCATATCCGGACAAGTACCTCTTCATCGAGTTATTCTTAGGTCGTCCCTTGGCCTTCACAAATGACGGCTCATGTAAATGCGTTGAAGAAGGATTATTTAGGTCCCGTAAATAGTCGGCCGCATTTTTTTGGGACATGTAATCTTTGTTTGATAACTTCTCGAACTCATCGAGAAGAACTTTCTTAATTGCAACTGTGCGATCAAACGGTTCCTCCTCGTCCTCCCATGGATCCGACTTTGGCTCGACAACCAACGTTCTCCAGAATGGATGTAACTGTTGCGGATAAAAAGTATCTCCCTCAGCAATTTTAACTGCAATCATACACGCACACGGGAGTCCGTGGGTTCGGCTTAGGTAACAGTTGCAACTATCCGGATTATTTTCCAATTTTTCGTACTCTTTATCCAACAGGTCCAGTGCTTTGTGTGATACGTTACATACCAAAGCACCGAAGCACGACAGTGAAGTACTGTACATCCTGACTGTTCTACTGCTTTCATTTTCCACCTTCAATTCATTAATTTGAAGGTCAACTTGCGCATCTAGTGCATTTTGAACTGTATCCATAGCTCCAGTCGATGTTTGGATCCAACGCTTCGATGCACGATGTGCACTCTCTACTATGTTTCGAGAAAACACTCAAATAATGAATAAATGTAACATGTGTATAAAAGATTGTACGTAACGAGTTTATAGTAAAATCAATTTATATACCTGTTAGTCGTCGTGTTACCGAAATGAACGATGTTGTTGGTCCAACACTTAACAAATCTCTCCTTATAAATCAACCACGTTTCATTGATGTAAGTTATCAGCTTCGGATATTGCCCGTACAAACTAACTATCTCTCTATAGTTGCATTCGTATTCTTCCTCAGTCTCAAATTCGACTAACTTTGCCCACACCGTCCTCCGGAACAGTACACCCAACTTGGTGTTACCCAAGAATTTTGACGCGTTTGCCTCAATGTTTCTGTTTATGTGATATAAACATAACATGTGATGCGAATGTGGAAACACGTTTGGCAATGCTTTCAGTAGGCCCAACTCACGATCTGTCAGTATCACTTCTGGTTCTATCCCGATTGGTAATATGTCTCGCAAACATCGCAATGTCCATGCATAAGTGTCCCCATCTTCACGTGACATAAAAGCAACGGCAATAGTGAAGTTCCTTCCCACGGGAGTAACCCCAATGATCTCCAAAAGAGGCATTTCATATGTACATGAAGGTAATTATAATTTAGTCAACTCTTACATATATATATATATATATATATATATATATATATATATATATATATATATATATATATATATATATATATATAATAAATGTAATTCACATTTAAATAATTATTACCTGTTAGTCTTGTACGTGCAATCCATCAGGATGACGTATGGAAATAACTGCAAAAGCTTTATTGAATCAGGGTGCGCAAACATAACGTCTTGCACTGTATCACCAGCTGGATTTGTTCGATGCCATTTGTTGTATCCACTCTCACTTAGTTCGTGCCACAGATGTTGTATAACTGTTTTTCCTTTCATTTCCTCTCGTCTAATTTTCTGTGATTCATTGTACACATCTCTCAAGGACGCAGCCGTATCCGGATTCATCTGTCTCAGATGATGCAAAATTTCCTTCGGCTTCACATGGCTCTTTTTCAGTATCTTTGTCACTTCTCGTTGCTCTTCAGTCAGGCGACTTAGCGAACGTAGTCCTTGTGGATATTTATGAGGATTATGATTGTGATTGCCATTTTTGATGGTAAGGCGCCATAATCCATCACGACCCTCTTTACCCCCTAGCGCAAAAGGGCATTTACACTTTATTGTACCAGACTTCCGGCTTGTTTTGACCTCTGCATTTTTTCCTCGACTCTTATAGGCTCTTTTACAAGTCAAATATTGTCGGCCCTCGTGGTAAGACTGTCGCCTAATCTCATGTCCATGACTGATGGCCATATTCATCGCCCACTCGACTAGTGCATCTTTACTATCAAATGCAGTCGAAATTGTGAAAAATTCACTGAAATCATGTAGCTCGAATGTTTCAATATCTTCATCCACATCTATGTATACTTCCTGTTTTTATATTAATGCAATTAGCAAATTATAAAACTAAAGAATAAAACTCAAAAAAAAAAAAAAAAAAAAAAAAAAAAAAAAAAAAAAAAAATTGTGTTGCTCGTGTGATTTCACACGAACAGAGACGTTCTGCTCGTGTGATTTCACACGAGCAAACCTCCTCTGCTCGTGTGAAATCACACGAGCTAATTAAAAAAAAAAAAATTGTTCTTGAGCTCGTGCGAATTTACGCGAGCACTTGCCAAGTGCTCGCGTAAATTCACACGAGCACATGAATAAAAAATAAAATTCATCTACTCGTGTGAATTTACACGAGCACTTGGCAAGTGCTCGCGTAAATTCACACGAGTAGATGAATTTTCGGGAAAAAAACGAAAAACTTACATTCGGGTCTAAGTTGTTTGGATCCATCGCAAAAATTGTTGAATATCTGAAATTTTTCACTTTGAATGTTGAGTTTTATATTTTAGTTTATATTTTATAGGATTTGGTAGGAATAGTACAAAAGGTAAATAGTTATGGTAAAAAGGTAAAAAATCATGGTAAAAAAGTACCTGAATGTTTAATTTGGCCTGCATATATCAACTCCCTAATATTAATACAATTATAGCGGATTTTAATACATAGATGATAGAGCCTACAGTGTAATCACATATATAGTGGATCTGCAAGTGATTATACATGTCCCAAAAACATGATAACATAATATTTTAGAGTCAACCCGAGAAGTTATTGAGTTTACCGAATATCAAGCAATGTCTAATTATTTAGTTAATCGTGACTAATCTCCCCAACTAAACTATGCTTAATTTGACAGTATGATTGTCCATACATAGGGACTATTTGCTAACTTCCCCTAATAACTGAAGAGGTCAAAATTCGTCCATAAAAGTCGAAAGTCGGAACCCCTTCATGAACAACCCAAACACATTTTTTTTATCACAAATAGAAAACAAGCAATAAAAAACAATCCCCAAACAAAAGATTAAAACAGATTACTATCATGATTTCTTCTGTATTGAAAAAAAAAAAATCCAACATGGTGTATAAAGCTTGTTTTTCACAAATGCAAATTGCAATACTAAATTATCTAGTGCTAAGAATAAATATCTGAACAAACCATACGAGAAGAGTGTGATTTCAAAGATCTGCTTTGCCGGGGTATCTGGGGAAGGGAATGACATCTCTAATGTTATCGATGCCCGTGGCAAACAGAATCATGCGCTCGAATCCAAGCCCAAACCCACTGTGCTTCACTGTACCATAGCTTCGTAGGTCAAGATACCAATGGTATGGCTCAAGCGGAAGCCCCATCTCCAATATCCTGAAAATTACACTAAGTCTCAAAACCCATTCGTTTGTTACGAATTACCAGAATTAACTTACAAAGAAACTTCTCTTACCTTTCCTTTAGAACCTCGTAATTCTCTTCTCTCTGGCTTCCTCCAACAAGTTCTCCCACCTAACGTTCGCATAAAAACGTCAATTAAGTAAACATTCATGGAATTAGATTAATAATCTTTTTTTTTTTTGTGTGTGTGTGTGTGAGTGTGTGTGTGTGTGAGAGAGAGAGAGAGAGAGAGAGAGAGGTAAGTAAGACCTTAGGTACAAGCACATCCATTGCTGCAACAGTTTTATTGTCTTCGTTGACCTTCATGTAGAAGGCTTTAATAGCTTTCGGGTAGTTGTAAACAATAACGGGTGCTTTGAATTTTTCTTCGGTCAGATATCTGTTTGATTAATTTGGGAATAAGACAACGATGTATTATAAACCTCAAGCTTTATGGACAGAAGATAAGAAAGTAAACCGCAAGCTGGATATGAGAGAAAGGGTTATACCTTTCATGTTCAGAAGCTAGATCAATACCCCATTCTACTTTGTTCTCAAACTTCTTCACTTTAGATGCTTCCTCGAGAATGGCAACTGCCTCCGTGTAAGTTATTCTGTGGAACTTGGATTTTGCAACCATTTCAAGACGTTGGATAGCCATTTTGTCGATGAATTTGGTCATGAACTCCATATCGTCATAGCAGTTGTCGAGCAACCACTGACAAAGGAATCTCACATACGCCTCAGCACAGTTCATGTCATCCTACAAAAATTCTTAAACTATGTTATCCGCTGTGATAAAGATATTTGAAAGAATCAAGGGCGAATAAAAGTCAATAATAAACAAAATCACTAAGTTTTCAAGTTTGGGCTTGATGTAGCCGCAAATGGTTTATAATCATGAACTCTCAACACACACAGTACCTATAAAAACATATTGCCAAATTTACATTTCAAAAAAACATAAAAAATCTTGGGTATTTTTTAGTAAAATTTGGTAAATTTTAGATTTTGGTAAAATGCTACTGGATGAAGCAGGATCTTTTGCAACTTCGGCAGACAAAGTTAACTAGCCTTAGTTTTACAGATATCAAAAACTAATATGCAAGTACATAGAAAGATTTAAAGTGTTTACGGCATATCATACCTGTATATCAGCAAATGCTATTTCAGGCTCAACCATCCAAAATTCAGCAAGATGTCTTGTAGTGTGTGAGTTCTCTGCTCGAAAAGTTGGCCCAAAAGTGTACACACTACTAAGAGCACAAGCATATGTTTCAACCTGCAGTTGCCCCGATACGGTTAAAAATGCTTGCCTGGCAAAAAAGTCTTCGGAGTAATCAATTTTCCCATCCTTCTTCGGAAGGCCACCTCCAAGCTTAAATCTCTCTGCCTGCTTGTATCTCTCATCTAGCTTCGAGTGGTTCTCTTTAGCCTTAGTAAGCTCAGCAACAGCAGATAGAATTTCCGACTTGTTTGCTTTAGCAGATTTTAGCTTAGCAACTTCTTCTCCTTTTGCCTTCACAGCCAGCTCAGCATCCGTAACATCGGTTTCTGAAGGAGGTGGGGTTTTTTTCAGATCGTTCTCTAATTTTTCCGAGTCGTTAATTAGTGTTGTGACTTGAAACATCTCCCCTGCACCCTCACAATCACTGGTTGTAATAATAGGAGTGTGCACGTAAAGGAAACCGTGCTTCTGGAAGAATGTGTGGGTAGCATATGCCAGGGCATTACGGATTCTAGCAACTGCAGAAATCTAAGCACAAAGAAAACGTCGTAATAGTCAGAAAATTGCAATAGAGAAGTGCATTAAGGGAAAGATCGGAGAAATAAATTTAGTACCATAACTAATGGAAGGAAGAAGAGTAATAAGAGAAAGATTGCAAAAATAAATATACTACGATAAATAATGAGAGGGATTGCATAAGAGTTACTAGAATCAAGGTCTAGAGATTTATATCCCCTACTTTCTTAGTTTCAACAGCCAACCGGATTAGATATTGAAACAAAATAATGGTTTAGATATCAGTTCTGATTTTACTCCCACTTTGAGCAAGACTCAAACACCTTAATCCTATAAACAGCAGCTCTAAAAGCAGCACCGACGCATACATGATAATTGATAAAATAAAGTTGGTGCGACACATGGACCTAGTTATATAACTACTGGCTACCCTTCTTTATACGTATAGTCAAATCTTCTCCAAATGAAGGAATTAAGTGCAAAAACAATATATAATCAGAAAGCATTCATTTTCATGTTAGTTTACTTAAGGAGGCTATGCACTTCTATGTGAAAGCAATAGGTGCAAAGGAAAACAAATAGTCAGAAAACCTTAATCTTCATGCTATTCTATTCAACAACGAAAAACTCATAAGCACAAATAACATCGATCATACAAGTTAACAAACAAATAAACATTGTTTCACTTCGTTTTCCATGTACAACTTCTTTGTTCCTCATCTTTGGCAAACGCATAATCACTCGACCTTAAATACTTTACACGTATAAACTAACGACTCGAAGAATTGAAATAGAACTACTGTTTGGAACAAGATTTGGTTGAAAAGAAGCAAACTAATTGAGTATTGATATCTCTCACTTACTTCAAAACAAAGAACAGCACCAATTATTAAGAACATTACAACTGTGAGTATATATTCTTGCAAAAAGTATGTATTTAGTTACTAGCAAGAATATAATTCGGTTTTAGAAGTTTTCCGTCATATTCTTGTAATTACAAAGAACAATTTTTTTTTGCTTTTTCTTTCCCAAATCCCAGATTTAAATAATAATTGAGGCCCAAACAATTTCCAATCAAAACTGCAACACCTCTAATCCAAGCACATTTTCAATAATTCAGCAACACCCACTCTTCACACATTCACACAAACACAAGTATGCGAATCAATTAAAAGAAGAAAACAAAATATGGATAAAATTAAGAAAATTGATACCGTGTTAGTCCTGGAGCGAAGGTGAACAACATCCCTGAGAAATTCAAGCGTCAATTTGGTCTTCGGCAGAGGGTACTTTGCCGCATCCACAGTCCCCACATCCAGAACCTTCTCCACATCAAGCTCGATCCTCTGCTTCACGCCTTCCGGTGGAGACTTCAGCAACCCCTCCACGTGGACGCAGGTCCCCGTCTGAACGACGTCGCTCAGCTTGTAAAGCTCCGACTTCACAATCACCTGCAGATTTCCGGCGCAGGAGCCGTCGTTGATCTCTAGAAAGGCGAACCTTCCCTTATCCGCCTCCCTCCCGGTCTTCACCCATCCCCCGATTCGGACCTTCTGACCCGCCAACCCGGCCCCCTTGTCGGACCGGCCGAGAATGTACTGGATCGGGACGCGCTGAGAAAACTGCGCCTCCTGTACGGCGTCGCTGATGGTCAGACCATCCAGCGCCGGCGGCGGCGGCGTAGAATCCATTGACATTTTTTTCGTTTTGGGGGCAAGTGTGTAGATAGAAATGTGATAAACCCTAGTTTATTTTGCTGGGATAATTTATAGCTGTGGTGGTTAGTGACAAATTACACTGAGTCGGATCCTTGGAATGATTCTCCAAAAAATTTAGAGAATCTCTCAAACAAGGTATTTTTCCATTTCCAAGCATTGGCCAATGAGTGATCTACACGTGGAAGGCGTTTCATCGTTATTGGTCAAGCCTTGGTGGGCAAGCGTTGAAAATTTGGTCAATAAAATTAACTTCTCTCTCGCTAGTCGGCTCGCGATAATTATTACTTTTTATTTTTTATATGTTATTTTTATTTAAATAATGTATAATAATATAAAATATTATAGAAATAAATACAAATATTAAAATAAATATATAATCACAATTTTAGTTTTTATTTTGTATTTTTTTTAAATAATTTTTAATATTAAAATAATAATTAAAATAATAATTAAAAAATATTTAAAAAAAAAAAAAAAAAGAATCGAGCTCGACAAAATAGACTCGAGCTCGAGCTCGAGCCAGCCAAAAGAGGCGAGCTCGGCTCGTTCACACCCCTAACTACATACATATTTGTTTCTTAAATTACACCTACACCTCAGCTGGTTAACGAGCCAAGCCGACTCGCGAGCTCGATGAGCTCAGTTCGAAAAAAGCTCGAACTTGAATTCAAGTTTTTGGATCTCGAGTTTTCTGAGGACCCGAGCTCGAACCAGTTTTTAGTTGTTCGTTAGCTCACGAACCTTATTTATTATTTTTATTTTTTTATTATTTTTTATGTATTATTTTTTATTTAAATAACATATTATAATAGAAAATATTATAGAACTAAATAAAAATAAAATATAAATATTAAAAATATACATAATTACAATCTATTGTTTATTTTGTAATTTTTTTAAATATTTTTTAATAATAATGAAATAATAATTAAAAAATATTTAAAAAAAACAACAACAAAATGAGCTCGTGCTCGAGCCTGCCAAAAGAGGCGAGTTCGGCTCGTTCACACCCCTACCTACACTCTCTGAGGTATGCTTAAATAACTTTAAACTCCTTGTAGTATAAGTAATTACAGCTACACCCCTGATGCAATTATCGGAGCCAAAATTTCATGTCCTGGGGATCAATATGCACCACTATATTTTCCACGGGACCGTTAATGGTACCATAGACGAAAATTTATAAATCTTGTATAAAATAGTAAGAATTTAAGAAATGTTGGGGTGGCATACAACCCCTAACTCTATGTTGTCTCAATCAATTCATGAAACTAATAGTCCGTTAAAACCCTAACGAAATAACTTATCCAGGGATGGAAAGAATCTCGATCCGCTAGCTAACCATGGGTATCTGCTACATTTAAAACCCGCTACCGAAACCATTTGGGTTTGGTAATGATTTTGGTCAAAAAAATGCAAACCGTCACGGTTTTGGTATGGTTCTGGTTTTATCCCTACGGTCATGTGTATCCGACCATTTAATATATATATATATATATATATATATATATATATATATATATATATATATATATATATATATATATATATATATAAAAATATATTATTTTTAATTCCACATAATATAAATAAAAAAAATCGGCACGTTTTTTGAATAAATTATTAAATAATCTAGGGAAAATATAAATTTACTATTACATTAATTACTCAAGTACATAACTAGTTTCGTATCATTCTAGTCAATTGTGTATCCTAAATTTCATACTTTAAAATATAATTCAATAAATTGTAGTAGATATTGCTTTTTAATCAACATTTTGTTGCCTTGGAACGTTATTTTTTGTGCAGTGTTTTATTTCATTTTGTATAATTTACTTAAATTGTTTGCGTCTTTTTATTTTTTTCTTGTTTTCTGAGAGGTACTAAAAAGTTATTGGCTCCAAGTTATTTGGTATCACCATAATTTAAATGGTAAATGGTTACCGTGGGTATCTGGAATAGGTGGTAATGGTTCTGGTATTCCAATAAGCTTTTTTAATGGGTTTGGTATGGTTTTGGTTTGAACTATATTAAATTAAATGTAATTGTTTTGGTCTTACATTTTTTTAGGGTATCCTCTCCACTGTCATCCTAAACTTATCCAATATTAATTCGTTAGAGTTTCTCACAATGTTTCGGGGAGCGGAGTTCATTATAATTATAGATATCATAGGGACCATAAAATTATTTTAACATACTTCAGATGTGTAGGTGTAATTTACCCTCTCTTTTTTTATTCTTGTATTTGATGCATATAATATGGTGAAGACGGCCAAGATATGTTTCAGTTAAGTAACCCGTATTTTTGCTAGATATATTTAAATTTGGGGTCCATTTGAAATACACCCATTATATGGAAAATATATAAGGATAGGCCCACCCCTAAAAATCTTCCTGTGAGATACCTCATAGAGAGGCAAAAGTACTATTTTGCCCTTATTTGTAATTTACCGTTCACTGCATTCAGCATTTTTACCAACTTCACTTATCATTTTGGACCTGCATTTAGCATTTTTGTACTGCATATATCATAATTTTGAATTTAATAAATTTTTATTCTTGTATATATATTGTACCTTTATTATTATTGTATTTTTTTATAAAATTTTTTTTTTTTATATTTCAATTTTTATTAATTTTTTTAATTTTTCATTTTTTTTTATTAATTGAAATTTTGGTAAAATTAGTGAACTGAAAGTATACTACACATGACTACAGTGTCCTACAAATCCAATAATCATGTATAGTGACATGTAGTCATGTACTGTCTTTTTACTCAAAAATTCATATACATCAACAAAATAATTCACAATTTAGATCTTGATATTATAAATCAACTAATAAACAAAAAATGAAAAAATACAATCGCATGCATATATTTTTCAAACATGAACAAGTATTACTGTACAATAAAAACCTATAGCATATATATAATTGTATGTTACTACAGGTGACTATAGTTATTTACAATTATCTATAGTTATATATAGAGACATAAAGTCTAGACTACTGTAGCATGAATCCAACTTCACGAAGGCACTTCATCGGATCTTATTCTCTGCATGTCATAAAATTATAATAAAAGCAAAACATGTGACAAAAAAATACGAGTTAAAGAGCAAAATGGAACATCCGAGTTATTACATGAAAAATAAAAAAAAAAACATGATTTTTTTTTTGATAAATTTACTGAAATGAAATCGACTACAAATGAATATAGTATACTCAAGTCCTATAGTCATTGTATAGTTATATGTGACCATGACTATACATGACTACATATGAGACTGTATATGACTAAATATAACTGTATATTCACCTGACTCAAATTACCCGTCTAAGTAACCACTACTGGTTAAATTTCTACTACAGATAAACAAAACTCTCACACTTGAGGCATTTCGAATCATCTTCAAATATATACAAAAAATAAATTACATATGGTTTATAATAAAAAATCAAATTAATACAAAGAAAAATATTTTAATATTAATTGTTCACAAATCTTCAAAAACATAGTTGATCTGTTTTTTTTTTTGTAATATATAAATGCAGTAAATATATACAAATTAAACACCACCGGTTCCAGATCTGAAATTCACCATTAGATCTGACTACACATCGTCGGATCACAATTTGAAATTTTCGAATCCAGTTGGTTTTCATAAAAAAAAGAAAAACAATAGAAAAAGGTGAAATAGTGATCAAAATTCAGATCTTCAAAAAATAAATTAAAAATGGATGGGCATTCATAAATTAAAAATATAAAAAGGTGAAGTGGATGTTTTAGTACGAGTTCAAGGCGGTGGGAGGAGCAACGACGGCCGGCACCAGGCGGTGGCGGAGCAGCTCAGCGCAGCGGAGCACGGCGGAGCAGCGGCGGTGGGAGGTGAGAGAGAAGAGAACCAGAGTTTTGAAAGAGAGAAGAAAAAACGTGGGAGGAGCAAGAGAGAAGAGAAAACGGTTGGGAGGAGGGAGAGAGAAAATAACGGGAGTTGAGAGAGAAGGTTAGGATTTTAAATTGTAACTAAAAGGGCAAAACTGGTATTTCAATTTGTCAAGGGGGTCTATCCAATTAAGATTACAATTTCGGTTTTTGACCATGAAAAAAAATTCATTGAACATATCTCTAGATATTTTCAAAACTAGGGGTATCCCACATTTCCCATTAAATTTGATATTTAATAAATGAATACTTTTCCAAAGTCTTTTCCTCGTTAATAAAAAAATTAGGGAATCTTTGACTAGGACCGTGGAATGAAATTTTGTTATAAATTAACCCACTATTTAATTTTCATTTCAAATAGGCATCCACGAACTTTGAATATCCAAAATTAAACCTACTATGTAAGAAAAGTCCAAACATAAATAAAGAAAGAAACAAAAAATATAGACTTCAGCACATCAAAAAGAGGTAGATCATTTGTACCAGAGCTTTCTACTTTGGATTCCAAGCTTTTTAACATAATACTAGAGGTATTTTCCGGAGTTTGGGAACATAAAAGCTATCATCCTTCTGGAATACCTAAAACAACCACATTGTATTCTTGTACTTCAGCCGTTTGATCCACATTTGGTTCTGTAGTGCTACAAAAAGTGCATCAATACATTATTTTCTTGAGTTATTGTTTGATGTTTGAAACCGTTTTGTTTGATTTTTTCGTCGTAATTTACATTATTAGGATTTTATTCGTTTATGTTTGCATTTGCATTATTTTTAGTACTTTGAGGTGTTTTCCATGCTTCTTATTAGATATGGAATTGAGCATGAAGTAGATGAAGAAAGTTGAGCAAAAAGTGTGAAGAAAAGGGCCTTGTATGCACGTTCTATAATAGGCGCACCCGTGCTTGGATTTCCGTCCGCGAGCGCACGAAATGAATTTGAAGCGCATGAAGTATTGTCAGATGCCCTTGCGTCTGACTTGGTGTACGTGATAAGTGTTCGTTTTGCACGATTTTTACTTATCGAATCTTCGAGTTTTGGTCTTTGTTCTTCCGAGTTTTGCCTTTATTCGTACATATTATGCATTTTTTGTTTTATTTATATTTTAGGTTAAGTTTTGCTATTTTGGCCGATTCAAAACATTTTGAAAGCGAAGCCGATTTTTCAAGCCAAGTAAAACGCCATGAAGACCCAGATCGCGATCCACGAAAGTGGGATCGCGATCTGGCGGCAAATTCCAGTGAGCAGCAAATTAGCGCCCAGATCGCGATCCAGGAAAGCCGGATCGCGATCTGGCGGCAAATTCTAGTAAGCAGCAAATTAGCGCCTAGATCGCGATCCAGGAACTTCGGATCGAGATCTAGCGGCAAATTCCAGTAGCAGCGAGAAAACTGGCTATATCGCGATCTGACTCTCTTGGATCGCGATCTGGAAAGACGGTTCACCTGTTTCATGAGAAGCCAGATCGTGATCCGACTTTCTTGGATCGCGATTTGGGCATGATTTTTTAGAGCAGGTATTTTTAATGCAAAGCTTCTTGAGGAAGTTTTGCATTAACTGTAAATAGGAAGGCCCTTTCATTATTCATTCTTCTTCGACTTCTTACGGTTTTCGACAGTTCTTCAAGGGAATCTTCGACAGGAGTTTCGATTTGGGTTTTTCTTACGCAAATTCTTTACGTTTTGTTCTTCATTTATTGTGTACATTCTTTTGACACTATGTTTGTTAGGAACTAATAACATTTTCTTCTAGGGTGATGAAACCTTGTATATTTTTTCGATCTCCATTTCTGTTATCTATTTGTCGTGTTTTGATTTCGTTTATGTTTTCCTGTATTAAATGCTTCTGATTGATTGATAATCTCTTGGATTGATATTAAATAGGAATGAAATCGAGAGAGGATTTCTTGTTTGAAATTAGGAAAACATAGCTTGGGTTGTGGAAACGGAGACGTGCACCTCAGGTAGCCCTTAAGGACTTGACCTAAATGCTCTCTTAATATCATGTTCTGAATAGAGATGTCGGACCTGTGGGTAGACTCTAACTACAATGGAGACGGGGGTTAGAGTATTTTTGCATCTGGGTTAACGAATAGGAATTTGACCTTAGATAACGGATTTGTAGATCGTTGTTGATTATACATTGGTGGATTTTGCCCTAGAAGTCCCTTTTAAATCGAAACCCTCCCGTTTAGAGTTGTCGCTATTCTATTTACATATATTCTATATATTTGCATGTTCACAACCTTGTTTGTTGTTAATCTAGGGTTTATCACCATTCCAACCATTTATGATTGGCTAGATAATATAACTATAATATAATTACATTACTCAACATGTGAATCTATAGGTCCCTATGGATCGATATCTTGAACCACTGTTCTACAAAATGTGATATTTTACACTTGCGGTAATTTATACGTGAGGAAAATGAGTATTAGTACGCAAGCGCGTACGAGTTTCGGAGTTAGAGCTAGAAATATTTTGGGCTTTTTGAATGTACGGAAATAAGTGGATTAAATGGGAAGCCTTTAAAGTCATATAAAAGGAATTATTGCCCCATATTCCGTACGCAACTTTGGAGAAGAGAAATACACACGCGACAAAGCTTTGGAGAGAGGATATGACGAAACAAATACCCTCTAGCCAAAAGAGTGAAGACGAATGCAAGCGAAGAATCAAGACGACTGTATAGCGACAACTACACCGAAAATCAAGAGAATTTGTTCAATCTTCCTCTCAAATTATAGAGTTCTTTTTACCTCTTTTCTTTTGATGATTTTTTGTATTATCCAAACTATTTCATGTATTTCTAGTAGAAATATGAGTAGCTAATTTATTGAATCTAGGATTTTGTCATAACCTAATGTGGTAATTTTTGAACCCGTTCATCTAGTATTGTGCAAGTTTGATTTTATGATTGTTTCTTCGATCTGATTTTATTTATGCGTGAATCTGGCCAATTTGACAGATTATTTTAATAATTAGAACTGTCATAGAAGAGCTTTCGAGTAGCTTTCACCAGATTAATGTGTTAATTGCATGTGGTATCGTATACATACATGTATCACCTAAGGTAACCACTGGCGACATTTTAATTTAATGTGTTATTCATAATTAGGTTGCAGGCGTATAATAATATGTTTATGAATAATAGAACTATAACACACGCGAAAGCGGATTATAAATAATTGTGTGTCTCGGGTTAATAATTAATAATTGCACGTTAGAAGTTTATTTGGATGAATAATCAACGCAGATGGGTACGATAAAATCCTAGGTTCATTTTAATTGATATTTGATACTTTCAAGGAGCAAAAGACAAAAGAGTGTTGATTTCAATAATTTTCATATATATGGTTACTTTACCAATTACTATGTATTTAAAATACTCACAAATAAAACTAAAATACGAAACCACTAACCCATTAACCGGCCAAACTATACCTCACTAACTAAAAAACTTGATCACAAATAAAACTAAAATACGAAACTACTAACTCATTAACCGGCCAAACTATACCTCACTAACTAAAAAACTTGAATACTAGTTTACGTACAAATATAAAATAACTATGTTCGACTAATTCTATTATATCATCCACTACCACTAGTTTATTAATACAACTAACTTATTCTACTAATTTATGAATTGATCATTCCCGGCCGCTCGAAATATCTTTGTCCTCAAGAATATAGTCATGATACGTGCATGGGATCGTTTTGCGAGTTTGGTGGGTCTCGCGATCTATCAATTATTTGAGAAATCCCCTCGAAGTGTTTTTGGTAAATGGCATCGGTGGATGTTTGTTTTGGAGGAATGAGGCTTCAGAAAGATCGCCAAATTCGGTTGGGCCAAAACAATGGAGCAATTCCTCAGTGAAATCCTCCTATGATGACATGCCTTTGAACCTAGTTAAACAACGACTCGATTTGAAAAACGACTCCTTCCAAATGGAAATATGTAAGGTGCACATGCTGTTATTGGACAATATTTTGAATTCAAAATATTGTTTGGCGTGGTAAACCCACCCAATTAGGCATTTCCCGTCGTATTTTGAAAAGTGCAGATTGTAAGGGTTTGGAGTTGCGTGTTGTAACTATGGTGGCGTTTTGCTTGACTATTGTTGTAGCTACGGTGATGTTTTGCTTGATTGATTATGATGTTTCTCCCACAATAAAGGGGTTGACATCATTTTCAAATTTGGAAGAGCCCTTTGGAGTTTGAAGCTCGGCGATGACAACTTGGAGAGTGTTGTGTATTTGGTCAAAAAATTTATTTGAATTCGTGTCAAGTTAGGATTTCACTAACCTCAACACGGAATTTAGCTTCAGATGCGTAACGTACCTCCATGGGTCATAGAGGCTCAGATACCCATGATACGTCCAAGAATTTGTGTAACATAACTTTAGAGAAATAAATGAAAGATTAGAATAAGAATAAACAAAAGACAAGAAAGAGAGTGTTGAATTCAATAATTTTCATATATTCCTTTACTTTGCTAATTACTATGTATTTATAATACTCATATATAAAACTAAACTACCACACCACTAATTCATTGACCAAACTATACCCCACTAATTGACCCACTAACTAAAAGACTTGCATACTAATTTACGTACAGATACAAAGTAGAGATTATTCGTCAAAAGCCCTCCATCACACAAGTTTAATTACAATGGATCCAATTTTTTTACAACTTTTTGCGATAAATCCATTTCAGTATTTATTAATAAAAAGTATAAATTATCACAATTATACCCCTAACCTAAAAGTAACGTATGTTTTAGGATTGGAAATTAAAAAAATTTGTAATATCTTTACCTATTAAAATATTTTATTCAATATTTAAGCATTTTTAATTGTCTTAGCAGATTATTTAACACTTAACATTAATTAAAAAATTATTAACACTACATAAAATATTTAATAAACATAATAATCTAAATAAAAATTAATTGAGAAACCCCCCCCCCCCCCAAAAAAACGTTCTCCATCTACCATGGACACGAAGTTCCAGGGCAGGGCTTCCACATTCATTGCCAGTTGTTTTTCACAGCCATCCGCGCAGAGCGCTCACCCAGTTACTCGGGAAGACTCTAGACGCCGTCACTACTCCATCGAAGACCAAAATCGAACGGAAAACATAGTTTATCTTCTTTTCTTCTTTTTTTCATAAATTTAATAAAAACAGCCCTAAATCCGTCGTAATTCGTTCCGATCATAAAATTAGTCACTAATGATAGACCATTAAATTAGTCGTAATTAGTCTCCATGTGCTTCTTGCTTCCATGGATGACGATATATTTTCAAATTTACGATAGACCGGGGACAACCGAGATCCACATCTTGGTCCGTAATCTGATCTGACGTCTATTCCTCTCCCCTATCAATTGTTGATGTTTATTTTTGTATTTCATCTCATCTATATGAGAGATGAATTCTTCTATCGGGTAAAAAATGGGTTTGAGAATACATATTTGTCCAACACTGGTTCATGTTTCGTCAAGTATGGGGAGGCCTACTTTATATGTACAGGACCCACTTCAATGTAAGAGTGGTTTTTGCATGTATAGAGGTTTTTGCACGCAGAATGGTTTTTGCACGCAGAGTAGTTTTCGAACACAAAGTGATTTTTGCACGCAGAGTGGTTTTCATTATTCCATAGTCGTTTTCGCTAATGAAAAGTTTTAGTGAATTTTTGTAATGAAATTTATTAATTACATGGTGATTTTTGTTAATTACAGAGTGATTTTCATTAATTATAGAGTGTTTTTCGTTAATTTACATAGTGGTTTCATTAATTAGTGGTTTTTGTTGATTACATAGAGATTTTCGATAAGTTTATAATGGATTTTCGTGACGGAATATTATAATCACGTAGTGGTTTTTGGTAAGTTTATAGTGAATTTCAATTTGTTAAAAATAATTTTTTTTAATTTAAATTTGAAAAACAGAAGTATAAAAAATAAAAAATTAAAAATTAAAAAAATAAAAATTAAAAAAATGAAAAATAAACTTTTTTTAAAAAACAAAATCAAATTTTCTTATGAAGAAATAGAAAATAAGAAAAGAAATAAAAATGAGATTTTTACAATTGATTTGGGAGCATTAATTCGGGCATAAATATATATCGTGATTTGGGGGTATGATGTTTTGAGAAGATTTGGGTGGATTATGAGTATAATTTTTTTTAATTTGAATAATTATACTAATTAATAATTAGTGAGGGTATATATGGTTTTTCAGGCCCATTGACTTTATGTCAAATATCATTTACAAATAAAGGATTTTTAAAGAAGTAAATTTTGAATGGAGGGTATTTAGCATATAGGCCTATAAAATAAGGGATAATTAGCAATACCCCCCTCATCTAGGTAAATGAGTTAAGAAAAACCCCCCTCCCAAAAATAATTAGAGAAAACCCCCTTACCTAATATTCTACCCAAATATTATTTAATAATTCCCAAACCACCCTTTCTCACTCTTATCTCTTCTCTCTCTTTCTCTCTCTCTCTCTCCCCTCTTTCTCTCGCACACATAAAAACACACACACACACACACACACAAATTAGTGAGAAATCTCAACAGGAGAAAGCTCAACAGGAGAGTAAGGAGGATTCTGCCGCCGCCGCCGCCGCCGCCGTCGTCTCCGCGCACGCGTCAGCTGGAGTGAGATTTCGAGGACGTGGGATCGGAGCGTGTTGGGGCTGTCGCGCGTGACGATAATTGGGGGCTTGGGCTTGTTCTTGGATCCCGGAGGACGACCGCGCGGGCGGCGGTTGGCGGAGGGAGTACCCCCGGAGCTGGTGGTAGCGGCGGCGTCGTCGTCCTTGGAATTAGCAGACGGCTCGTGATGAATTTCAAGACGAGAAGAAGGCAACGGCGGCGGCCTCTGCTGCAAGTGGAGGTCCGTCGGTGGTGTGAGAAGCTGATGAACGTAGCGAGAAGAATTACCACCGCCGCCGGAGCCTTGCTGATGTTCGTAACCCGCCATTTCTATACATCAATCTCTCTCTCTCTCTCTCTCTCTCTCTAACTTTCTCTCTCTAGCAAATAGAAATGAAAACGAACACAGAAAATTAAAGTAGTAATAAAGAATGAATATAATCAGTTATATTCTCTATTCTGGTGTTGCTTTTGGGATTAAGTTAATTTAGGATTGGGATTAAATTAAATTAAATTAGTTTTCTTAATTGGTGGAGCTGAACATGCTCAAAATATGACGGGTTCGGCCATGGCAGAAGCTCTGGGTGGTGTGGGGACGATGTGGAGGCCGATTTTGGGTTTATTTGTGGCTGAAACCTTAATCGACTATGTACATGTTCATAGTCGATTAAGCTAATCGACTATGTTCTGGTATTCGATTAAGGTTGATCGACTCCAGTTTTTTTTATTTTTTTTGGATTTCTTGTTTATTGTTTCAATTGTATAAATCATTTATAACGTTTGTATATTTTTTTTTCTTTCTAAAATATAGTTGATTTTGCATTTTTTCGCAGTTGTAATTTGTTATGTTTAGTAGCAGATTCTTAATCGACTATGCTTCATCATAGTCGATTAATACACCTGATATAGAAAAAAAAAATTAAAAAAACAAAAAAAAAATTAAATAATTAAATAATTTCCTTAATCGACTATGAAGCATAGTCGATTAAGGCTTAATCGACTATGCTTCATAGTCGATTAAGAAAAAAAACGGAAAAAAAAAAAAAAAAAAAAAAAAATTGCTGAGCGTGACCCAGTGATGATGTGGCGGGTGGGGACAAAGCTGGAAAGCATAATGGCTGAAAATGGGTGTGGACTTTTCTCAAATGGACTAAAATATTTTGGACCTCCCTCAATTAAAAAAAATAATGAGGGGGTTTTCTCAAAGAGCCCCATAAAATAATCATGTTTGTCTAATTCTATTATTTAATCCACTGACTCACTAAAATAACTAATTTATAATTGATAAATATCAATATTTTGCTTATCAATAGTGTTTAGGGTTTGTCTAGCGTCCGAGAGGGTTGTACTTCTCGGACAGTAACATATATTTAATCTAGTGCGTCCAAAATAATTAAATTTTAATCTGATCCATTGATTTATTTGTACTACCTAGAATGACTCAGTACGATACTACGGATTAAAGTACCCTATCGTACACACGTTGTACTCTATATAAATTAGTTAATTGACCTTATAAACTAAATTAATAAATTAATGTTCATCCCAAGACCAAAATCTCTTCACATTGAAATATTTTTTTTTGCCAGACAAATTATCATTAACCTTCTCCAACCTTACGCCGCCTCTATCAAGCCGGCGCAACTTGGCCTCAAGACCACCTGCATCGAGAAGCGTGGGACCCTCGGTGGAACTTGTGAGGAATACCGCCTCGTCATCTGGCCTCCCGTTCGCCGATTCTTCAATACCCTCAATAAAAAAACGCTTCTTCTCCAATCCTTTCAAAACCCTCCACTCTGAAACTACTTGCTCGAAACAGTCAATAATGGGTTTCTAAAGTGGAATGTTCTCAGTTCAAGAAAAAACACAAAGAATTGGAGAAGACGGATGCAATCTCATTTTTGAAAGGTTTATAAGTTATTGTCTAATCTGTTAATTATTTTGCTAACCAAATGTTTGATAGAATGTCTGAGAGAAAGATATCTTGGAAAAATTAACAATTGTTGATCAATTTTTTTTTTCTTTTTGATTTAAATTTGTAAAAAAATATTTGTTTGTGCTTTTGCTATGACATTTAAGGATTGAAATGTTAAAAAAAAAAATATTGGAACGCCCATTTGAAAAGATTTAAGCTTTTGTAGTATTGTAGAAATCTCATATGCTTGAATGATCTTATATGACGACCACTATTTTTCGTTAATTAACAGCCGGATACGTCTAACAACTGACATATTGAAACTTTGAGCAAATTAACAGAAGCAATCTTGCTGCCAATAGTCAATGTTACATCTTCTAAGAGAAGCAATCTTGCTGCCAAGAGAAGCAGAATAATACATCTTCTACGTTAACTGTAGTATTGTACCCAAGAATTTTTGTAATTATGTTCCATTTTCGGGATCTATTATCAAGTTTTCAAGTTTGGTTTGTCTTAAATTTTACATTGCATAAAAAGCTACTTTTTCTTCATATCTCTATTTCTTTTTTTCCTTATAAACAGATATGCATCAAGATTTTAATTGAGATTTACTGCTTCCACATCAGAGAATAATGTAAATAGTTGATAAAATGATGGTTACATATGTTGCAAAAATTTGATCTTCAATCTTTTTGTCAGAGACGAATAAATGAATTGAAAATGGTGAATGATGTTCGTAGTTATTTTGTCCCAGAAGAGTTAGGAGGAATTCTCGTCAATCAGATAACTCAACTTCTTTGCTATAGATTTCTTCTGTAGTGATCATGCATAGAGGTGGGGTTAGTTTCTTATTTCTGGATACAGTTGGCCATTCATTCAACCAAAGGTTCATAAGTATTCTAATAGGATGGTTGAATTTAGATTATTTTGTAGGAATTAATAATAATTTTGGTGTTTCGATCAGTATAACTTAAATTGTTAATTTAAGCATTATAAGGTGATAAATTCCCTTCTTTTTCTTTACATTGATATCTTGACTGTTGTCTTTAAATGACTTACCATGAGGTGCGTCGTTTCTTGATTCATATCTGCAGGAATCCAAGGATCCAGACTACCAGTTGGGGCTGAAAGAATGACTACACGATGTTCAAGTTGGGATTGCATTTGTGGATTTTGAATATCGTGAGTGGATTTACTAAACCATTACATAGTTCTTAGTTGGTTTTTTTTTTTTTTTTTTGTTGTTGTTTATTTGTTTTTCTCATTGTTTATAAAGGGATTTCAGGATGAAGACCTGTGTTTTTCAGATTTTTCAGTTTTCAGCTTGCTGTCGTATTTTACCACAAAAGATTTTATCTAATATGGATGTGATTAGTTGCAAAAGTCTAGAGATATGAGAAAATACAGAGACAAATGATAAAATTTTATTCTTTCATTTTCGAAATATGCAGACAATGTAATAATCTGAAACAAACACTTTCATTTATTAGATGGAGTGATAGAGATGTAAATTTTGAGCATCGTATGATTAGTTGTAACTTTTCTTAAAACACTTTTACCCTGATCAATGAATTGAATATCATCTGCAAATTAGGCCGGTAGAACTGGATGCATTAATCATGCTTAGTTGGTACACTAATTTTACAGCCCCTAATACAATAAAAATGATTCCATATATTCACTATTATTAATGCTTTTCTTAATAAATCGTTCTTAAATTAAATATAAAAGTAGTATCTCTATGCTCAGACCCAAGCTTGATAATTAACAAGTGTCCAACCTGGAAAACAAAAGATTAAGCAAAACAGAAGTGCTCAGAAACATTAAATTTTCTTATGAAAAGTTGAGATGTTGTTTTGCAGAATTTAAGGAATTTTGCATAAAAGTTTGCAATACAAAACATGGCAATACGCAATAGTAGTATCAATTACTAAAGTGCAAAAGTTTGAAAGTGATAATAAAGAACAATGACTTTGTTTTGGGCACAATAAAATCAATTGTGGAATCGATATAATTAGTTGGGAAGAAACACCATCGATTTTGTTCTTTCAAGAGGACCCTCTCGATCGATGACGATGATGACGATGAAAAAAATTATTAGGGAGATTAGGGTTAAACAATTTAATATGATTTTTAAAATTTAATTTGTAATTAAATTCTAAATTATTGTTTGTCTAATTATATTTTAAAGTTTAATTCAAAAGGATTTTTATGTAATTTTATATGTAATCTAGGGTTCGTACATTTTTTTACAGGGTATGTACTAATTATATGTGGCGTATTTTTATTGGTTGGTTACGATCTGAGAAATACAACCTCTCGGACCCTAGACAACCCCTAGTGTTTATTTACTTTCATAGATAGTTTAATAATCTAGTTCATAAAAACTTAAACATTATTTGGATTGCTGGACATGAATATAAGTGGGTAGAATTCAATATTTAAAATTAGATAATTTCAGTATTTTTTGTGGGATCGACATCTGATTCATTCAAGTCTACATTTAATACTTATGTGACAAGCGCACTCCATAAGGTTGTTGGCACCACCCACATTAGCTAGATGAGGTACTATGCTAGAAGAAAGTGTTAAAACTAATGAACAACGAACGTAGTAGAATATTTTCTGTGTGTATTCTTCTCAATAGAGGTATGGGTATTTATACACAAAATAATAAGCTAAACAAGGAAACCTATAGGGTGTTTGGCTAAGCTTATAAGATGTTAAAAGGAGCTTATAAGATGTTTTAGAGCTTATAAGCTCTTCCAAAGTATTTGGTAAATTTTTAGAAAAAGATCTTAATTTTTTTTAAAATAAGCTGTTAGAGAGCAAATAAGATCTTTTTAAATAAGTACCTCTACCCCACCTTTTTATTTAAGATCTTTTAATGAGTAAAAATAGGAAATAAGCCCATTATCCAAACACTCTAAAAAATAATCATAAACATAAGATGTAACAGCTTATCAGCTCTTATAACATCTTATAAGACGTAAGAGCTTATCAGCTGTTTAAAATAAGCTTAGCCAAACACCCTCCTAATCAAATCAATTCCAAAATTACATTCTAATCAAATCCCATAATTATGGTACCCATATATATTAATATCTACTCATATCCCATAATGATGGTACTAATATATCTTAACATCCCCCATCAAACTCAAGTTGGGTCTACACATACCAAGTTGAGTTTGGAAACGAGGGTGTTGAATCGACTGGTGAATGCACTTTCGTAAAAGATCATCAGTTCGAGCACCAGAACTTGAGAAACAAAAGTTCCTTGATAAATAGGATTTCACCATTCACTTCTCGAACAAAAGAAAAGGCTGCCACCAAGGGCAGAGGAAAAGCTTGCCAACGAGGCAGATGACTAGGCTGCCAACAACGGCAGAGGCTGCTAATCAAGGGCAAACAACGCTGCCAACAACGGCAGATGACTAGACTGCCAACGAGCAGAAGACAAGGCTGCCAACAAGGCAGATGAAAAGGCTGCCAACAAAACAGAGGAAAAGACCGCCAACAACGACAGAGGAAAGACTACCAACAATGGCAGAGGCGGATTTGCAGTAGCATATCAAGCAAAAACACTTTATAGAGAGAAAAAGTGGGATACAATCACCAAGAAATATCAACCTAATCGAAATAACAGATTACCAACCACAAGAAGATTTGCAAGAGGCCGGCGAACTGACGTAGAAAAAGACACATCGGTGGTGGTGCCTTCCAAAGAAGAAGATCAATATGAAGATGAAGAAGTAAGCGATACTTATTCCTCTAAAGAAGAATCTGATGATGAAAAAGTAAGCTATTCTTTTTCTTCTGAAGAACAAAAACACTTTGTAGAGAGAAAAAGTGGGATACAATCACCAAGAAATATCAACCTAATCGAAATAACAGATTACCAACCACAAGAAGATTTGCAAGAGGCCGGCGAACTGACGGAGAAAAAGACACCTGAAAAACAAAGACCGAATGGGGCTTAGGCGACGGGACATTGTTACTGAATTCTCATATCCTGTTGGAAAATGAAGCCAAATACTCATTCTGAAGAAGAAGAAATAAAGAACAACCACAAGACACAATCGGTGGTGGTGCCTTCCAAAGAAGAAGATCAATATGAAGATGAAGAAGTAAGCAATACTTATTCCTCTGAAGAAGAATCTGATGATGAAAAAGTAAGCTATTCTTTTTCTTTTGAAGAACAAAAACACTTTGTAGAGAGAAAAAGTGGGATACAATTACCAAGAAATATCAACCTAATCGAAATAACAGATTACCAACCACAAGAAGATTTCCAAGAGGCCGGCCGGAGAAAAAGACACCGGAAAAACAAGGACCGAAGGGGGCTTAGGCGACGGGACATTGTTTCTGAATTCTCATATCCTGTTGGAAAATGAAGCCAAATACTCATTCTGAAGAAGAAGAAATAAAGAACAACCACAAGACACAATGGGTGGTGGTGCCTTCCAAAGAAGAAGATCAATATGAAGATGAAGAAGTAAGCAATACTTATTCCTCTGAAGAAGAATCTGATGATGAAAAAGTAAGCTATTCTTTTTCTTCTAAAGAACAAAAACACTTTGTAGAGAGAAAAAGTGGGATACAATCACCAAGAAATATCAACCTAATCGAAATAACAGATTACCAACCACAAGAAGATTTGCAAGAGGTCGGCGAACTGACGGAGAAAAAGACACCGGAAAAATAAAGACCGAAGGGGGCTTAGGCGACGGGACATTGTTACTGAATTCTCATATCCTGTTGGAAAATGAAGCCAAATACTCATTCTGAAGAAGAAGAAATAAAGAACAACCACAAGACACAATCGGTGGTGGTGCCTTCCAAAGAAGAAGATCAATATGAAGATGAAGAAGTAAGCAATACTTATTCCTCTAAAGAAGAATCTGATGATGAAAAAGTAAGCTATTCTTTTTCTTCGGAAGAACAAAAACACTTTGTAGAGAGAAAAAGTGGGATACAATCACCAAGAAATATCAACCTAATCGAAATAACAGATTACCAACCACAAGAAGATTTGCAAGAGGCCGGCGAACTGACGGAGTAAAAGTCACCGGAAAAAACAAAGACCGAAGGGGGCTTAGGCCACGGGACATTGTTACTGAATTCTCATATCCTGTTGGAAAATGAAGCCAAATACTCATTCTGAAGAAGAAGAAATAAAGAACAACCACAAGACACAATCGATGGTGGTGCCTTCCAAAGAAGAAGATCAATATGAAGATGAAGAAGTAAGCAATACTTATTCCTCTGAAGAAGAATCTGATGATGAAAAAGTAAGCTATTCTTTTTCTTCTGAAGAACAAAAACACTTTGTAGAGAGAAAAAGTGGGATACAATCACCAAGAAATATCAACCTAATCGAAATAACAGATTACCAACCACAAGAAGATTTGCAAGAGTCCGGCCGGAGAAAAAGACACAGGAAAAACAAAGACCGAAGGGGGCTTAGGCGACGGGACATTGTTACTGAATTCTCATATCCTGTTGGTAAATGAAGTCAAATACTCATTCTGAAGAAGAAGAAATAAAGAACAACCACAAGACACAATCGGTGGTGGTGACTTCCTAAGAAGAAGATCAATATGAAGATGAAGAAGTAAGCGATACTTATTCATCTGAAGAAGAATCTGATGATGAAAAAGTAAGCTATTCTTTTTCTTCTGAAGAACAAAACACTTTGTAGAGAGAAAAAGTGGGATACAATCACCAAGAACTAACCGAAATAACAGATTACCAACCACAAGAAGATTTGCAAGAGGCCGGCGAACTGACTGAGAAAAAGACACCGGAAAAACAAAGACCGAAGGGGGCTTAGGCGACGGGACATTGTTACTGAATTCTCATATTCTGTTGGAAAATGAAGCCAAATACTCATTCTGAAGAAGAAGAAATAAAGAACAACCACAAGACACAATCGGTGGTGGTGCCTTCCAAAGAAGAAGATCAATATGAAGATGAAGAAGTAAGCAATACTTATTCCTCTGAAGAAGAATCTGATAATGAAAAAGTAAGCTATTCCTTTTTTTTTTCTGAAGAACAAAAACTCTTTGTAGAGAGAAAAAGTGGGATACAATCACCAAGAAATATCAACCTAATCGAAATAACAGATTACCAACCACAAGAAGATTTGCAAGAGGCCGGCGAACTGACCGAGAAAAAGACACCGGAAAAACAAAGACCGAAGGGGGCTTAGGCGACTGGACATTGTTTATGAATTCTCATATCCTGTTGGAAAATGAAGCCAAATACTCATTCTGAAGAAGAAGAAATAAAGAACAACCACAAGACACAATCGGTGGTGGTGACTTCCTAAGAAGAAGATCAATATGAAGATGAAGAAGTAAGCGATACTTATTCCTCTGAAGAAGAATCTGATGATGAAAAAGTAAGCTATTCTTTTTCTTCTGAAGAACAAAAACACTCTGCAGAGAGAAAAAGTGGGATACAATCACCAAGAAATATCAACCTAATCGAAATAACAGATTACCAACCACAAGAAGATTTGCAAGAGGCCGGCCGGAGAAAAAGACACAGGAAAAACAAAGACCGAAGGGGGCTTAGGCGACGGGACATTGTTACTGAATTCTCATATCCTGTTGGTAAATGAAGTCAAATACTCATTCTGAAGAAGAAGAAATAAAGAACAACCACAAGACACAATCGGTGGTGGTGCCTTCCAAAGAAAAAGATCAATATGAAGATGAAGAAGTAAGCAATACTTATTCCTCTGAAGAAGAATCTGATGATGAAAAAGTAAGCTATTCTTTTTCTTCTGAAGAACAAAACACTTTGTAGAGAGAAAAAGTGGGATACAATCACCAAGAAATATCAACCTAACCGAAATAACAGATTACCAACCACAAGAAGATTTGCAAGAGGCGGCGAACTGACGGAGAAAAAGACACAGGAAAAACAAAGATCGAAGGGGGCTTAGGCGACGGGACATTGTTACTGAATTCTCATATTCTGTTGGAAAATGAAGCCAAATACTCATTCTGAAGAAGAAGAAATAAAGAACAACCACAAGACACAATCGGGGGTGGTGCCTTCCAAAGAAGAAGATCAATATGAAGATGGAGAAGTAAGCAATATTTATTCCTCAGAAGAAGAATCTGATGATGAAAAAGTAAGCTATTCTTTTTCTTCAGAAGAACAAAAACACTTTGTAGAGAGAAAAAGTGGGATACAATCACCAAGAACTAACCGAAATAACAGATTACCAACCACAAGAAAATTTGCAAGAGGCCGGCGAACTGACGGAGAAAAAGACACCGGAAAAACCAAGACCGAAGGGGGCTTAGGCGACGGGATATTGTTACTGAATTCTCATATCCTGTTGGAAAATGAAGCGAAATACTCATTCTGAAGAAGAAGAAATAAAGAACAACCACAAGACACAATCGGTGGTGGTGCCTTCCAAAGAAGAAGTTCAATTTGAAGATGAAGAAGTAAGCAATACTCATTCATCTGAAGAAGAATCTGATGATGAAATAGTAAGGTATTCTTTTTCTTCTGAAGAACAAAACACTTTGTAGAGAGAAAAAGAGGGATACAATCACCAAGAAATATCAACCTAACCGAAATAACAAATTACCAACCACAAGAAGATTTGCAAGAGCCGGCGAACTGACGGAGAAAAAGACACCGGAAAAACAAAGACCGAAGGTGGCTTAGGCGACGGGACATTGTTACTGAATTCTCATATCCTGATGGAAATTGAAGCCAAATACTCATTCTGAAGAAGAAGAAATAAAGAACAACCACAAGACACAATCGGTGGTGGTGCCTTCCAAAGAAGAAGATCAATATGAAGATGAAGAAGTAAGCAATACTTATTCCTTTGAAGAAGAATCTGATGATGAAAAAGTAAGCTATTCTTTTTCTTCTGAAGAACAAAAATACTTTGTAGAGAGAAAAAGTGGGATACAATCACCAAGAAATATCAACCTAATCGAAATAACAGATTACCAACCACAAGAAGATTTACAAGAGGCCGGCGAACTGACCGAGAAAAAGACACCGGATAAACAAAGACCGAAGGGGGCTTAGGCGACGGGACATTGTTACTGAATTCTCATATCCTGTTGGAAAATGAAGTCAAATACTCATTCTGAAGAAGAAGAAATAAAGAACAACCACAAGACACAATCGATGGTGGTGCCTTCCAAAGAAGAAGATCAATATGAAGATGAAGAAGTAAGCAATACTTATTCCTCTGAAGAAGAATCTGATGATGAAAAAGTAAGCTATTCTTTTTCTTCTGAAGAACAAAAACACTTTGTAGAGAGAAAAAGTGGGATACAATCACCAAGAAATATCAACCTAATCGAAATAACAGATTACCAACCACAAGAAGATTTGCAAGAGGCCGGCGAACTGACCGAGAAAAAGAACCCGGAAAAACAAAGACCGAAGGGGGCTTAGGTGACTGGACATTGTTTATGAATTCTCATATCCTGTTGGAAAATGAAGCCAAATACTCATTCTGAAGAAGAAGAAATAAAGAACAACCACAAGACACAATCGGTGGTGGTGACTTCCTAAGAAGAAGATCAATATGAAGATGAAGAAGTAAGCGATACTTATTCCTCTGAAGAAGAATCTGATGATGAAAAAGTAAGCTATTCTTTTTCTTCTGAAGAACAAAACACTTTGTAGAGAGAAAAAGTGGGATACAATCACCAAGAACTAACCGAAATAACAGATTACCAACCACAAGAAGATTTGCAAGAGGCCGGCGAACTTACTGAGAAAAAGACACCGGAAAAACAAAGACCGAAGGGGGCTTAGGCGACGGGACATTGTTACTGAATTCTCATATTCTGTTGGAAAATGAAGCCAAATACTCATTCTGAAGAAGAAGAAATAAAGAACAACCACAAGACACAATCGGTGGTGGTGCCTTCCAAAGAAGAAGATCAATATGAAGATGAAGAAGTAAGCAATACTTATTCCTCTGAAGAAGAATCTGATAATGAAAAAGTAAGCTAATCCTTTTTTTTTCTGAAGAACAAAAACTCTTTGTAGAGAGAAAAAGTGGGATACAATCACCAAGAAATATCAACCTAATCGAAATAACAGATTACCAACCACAAGAAGATTTGCAAAAGGCCGGCGAACTGACCGAGAAAAAGACACCGGAAAAACAAAGACCGAAGGGGGCTTAGGCGACTGGACATTGTTTATGAATTCTCATATCCTGTTGGAAAATGAAGCCAAATACTCATTCTGAAGAAGAAGAAATAAAGAACAACCACAAGACACAATCGGTGGTGGTGACTTCCTAAGAAGAAGATCAATATGAAGATGAAGAAGTAAGCGATACTTATTCCTCTGAAGAAGAATCTGATGATGAAAAAGTAAGCTATTCTTTTTCTTCTGAAGAACAAAAACACTCTGCAGAGAGAAAAAGTGGGATACAATCACCAAGAAATATCAACCTAATCGAAATAACAGATTACCAACCACAAGAAGATTTGCAAGAGGCCGGCCGGAGAAAAAGACACTGGAAAAACAAAGACCGAAGGGGGCTTAGGCGACGGGACATTGTTACTGAATTCTCATATCCTGTTGGTAAATGAAGCCAAATACTCATTCTGAAGAAGAAGAAATAAAGAACAACCACAAGACACAATCGGTGGTGGTGCCTTCCAAAGAAAAAGATCAATATGAAGATGAAGAAGTAAGCAATACTTATTCCTCTGAAGAAGAATCTGATGATGAAAAAGTAAGCTAT
Source organism: Erythranthe guttata (assembly GCF_056151865.1). Lineage (NCBI taxonomy): Eukaryota > Viridiplantae > Streptophyta > Magnoliopsida > Lamiales > Phrymaceae > Erythranthe > Erythranthe guttata. Next base: position 2,228,156 of record NC_142542.1, on the reverse strand, counting down.
TCTTTTTCTTCTGAAGAACAAAACACTTTGTAGAGAGAAAAAGTGGGATACAATCACCAAGAAATATCAACCTAACCGAAATAACAGATTACCAACCACAAGAAGATTTGCAAGAGGCCGGCGAACTGACGGAGAAAAAGACACAGGAAAAACAAAGATCGAAGGGGGCTTAGGCGACGGGACATTGTTACTGAATTCTCATATTCTGTTGGAAAATGAAGCCAAATACTCATTCTGAAGAAGAAGAAATAAATAACAACCACAAGACACAATCGGGGGTGGTGCCTTCCAAAGAAGAAGATCAATATGAAGATGGAGAAGTAAGCAATACTTATTCCTCAGAACAAGAATCTGATGATGAAAAAGTAAGCTATTCTTTTTCTTCTGAAGAACAAAAACACTTTGTAGAGAGAAAAAGTGGGATACAACAACCAAGAACTAACCGAAATAACAGATTACCAACCACAAGAAAATTTGCAAGAGGCCGGCGAACTGACGAAGAAAAAGACACCGGAAAAACAAAGACCGAAGGGGGCTTAGGCGACGGGATATTGTTACTGAATTCTCATATCCTGTTTGAAAATGAAGCGAAATACTCATTCTGAAGAAGAAGAAATAAAGAACAACCACAAGACACAATCGGTGGTGGTGCCTTCCAAAGAAGAAGTTCAATTTGAAGATGAAAAAGTAAGCAATACTCATTCATCTGAAGAAGAATCTGATGATGAAATAGTAAGGTATTCTTTTTCTTCTGAAGAACAAAACACTTTGTAGAGAGAAAAAGTGGGATACAATCACCAAGAAATATCAACCTAACCGAAATAACAGATTACCAACCACAAGAAGATTTGCAAGAGGCCGGCGAACTGACGGAGAAAAAGACACCGGAAAAACAAAGACCGAAGGTGGCTTAGGCGACGGGACATTGTTACTGAATTCTCATATCCTGTTGGAAATTGAAGCCAAATACTCATTCTGATGAAGAAGAAATAAAGAACAACCACAAGACACAATCGGTGGTGGTGCCTTCCAAAGAAGAAGATCAATATGAAGATGAAGAAGTAAGCAATACTTATTCCTCTGAAGAAGAATCTGATGATGAAAAAGTAAGCTATTCTTTTTCTTCTGAAGAACAAAAACACTTTGTAGAGAGAAAAAGTGGGATACAATCACCAAGAAATATCAACCTAATCGAAATAACAGATTACCAACCACAAGAAGATTTACAAGAGGCCGGCGAACTGACCGAGAAAAAGACACCGGATAAACAAAGACCGAAGGGGGCTTAGGCGACGGGACATTGTTACTGAATTCTCATATCCAGTTGGAAAATGAAGCCAAATACTCATTCTGAAGAAGAAGAAATAAGGAACAAGCACAAGACACAATCGGTGGTGGTGCCTTCCAAACAAGAAGATCAATATGAAGATGAAGAAGTAAGCGATACTTATTCCTCTGAAGAAGAATCTGATGATGAAAAAGTAAGCTATTCTTTTTCTTCTGAAGAACAAAACACTTTGTAGAGAGAAAAAGTGGGATACAATCACCAAGAACTAACCGAAATAACAGATTACCAACCACAAGAAGATTTGCAAGAGGCCGGCGAACTGACTGAGAAAAAGACACCGGAAAAACAAAGACCGAAGGGGGCTTAGGCGACGGGACATTGTTACTGAATTCTCATATTCTGTTGGAAAATGAAGCCAAATACTCATTCTGAAGAAGAAGAAGAAATAAAGAACAACCACAAGACACAATCGGTGGTGGTGCCTTCCAAAGAAGAAGATCAATATGAAGATGAAGAAGTAAGCAATACTTATTCCTCTGAAGAAGAATCTGATAATGAAAAAGTAAGCTATTCTTTTTTTTTTTCTGAAGAACAAAAACTCTTTGTAGAGAGAAAAAGTGGGATACAATCACCAAGAAATATCAACCTAATCGAAATAACAGATTACCAACCACAAGAAGATTTGCAAGAGGCCGGCGAACTGACCGAGAAAAAGACACCGGAAAAACAAAGACCGAAGGGGGCTTAGGCGACTGGACATTGTTTATGAATTCTCATATCCTGTTGGAAAATGAAGCCAAATACTCATTCTGAAGAAGAAGAAATAAAGAACAACCACAAGACACAATCGGTGGTGGTGACTTCCTAAGAAGAAGATCAATATGAAGATGAAGAAGTAAGCGATACTTATTCCTCTGAAGAAGAATCTGATGATGAAAAAGTAAGCTATTCTTTTTCTTCTGAACAACAAAAACACTTTGCAGAGAGAAAAAGTGGGATACAATCACCAAGAAATATCAACCTAATCGAAATAACTGATTACCAACCACAAGAAGATTTGCAAGAGGCCGGCCGGAGAAAAAGACACTGGAAAAACAAAGACCGAAGGGGGCTTAGGCGACGGGACATTGTTACTGAATTCTCATATCCTGTTGGTAAATGAAGCCAAATACTCATTCTGAAGAAGAAGAAATAAAGAACAACCACAAGACACAATCGGTGGTGGTGCCTTCCAAAGAAAAAGATCAATATGAAGATGAAGAAGTAAGCAATACTTATTCCTCTGAAGAAGAATCTGATGATGATAAAGTAAGCTATTCTTTTTCTTCTGAAGAACAAAACACTTTGTAGAGAGAAAAAGTGGTATACAATCACCAAGAAATATCAACCTAACCGAAATAACAGATTACCAACCACAAGAAGATTTGCAAGAGGCCGGCGAACTGACGGAGAAAAAGACACAGGAAAAACAAAGATCGAAGGGGGCTTAGGCGACGGGACATTGTTACTGAATTCTCATATTCTGTTGGAAAATGAAGCCAAATACTCATTCTGAAGAAGAAGAAATAAAGAACAACCACAAGACACAATCCGGGGTGGTGCCTTCCAAAGAAGAAGATCAATATGAAGATGGAGAAGTAAGCAATACTTATTCCTCAGAAGAAGAATCTGATGATGAAAAAGTAAGCTATTATTTTTCTTCTGAAGAACAAAAACACTTTGTAGAGAGAAAAAGTGGGATACAATCACCAAGAACTAACCGAAATAACAGATTACCAACCACAAGAAAATTTGCAAGAGGCCGGCGAACTGACGGAGAAAAAGACACCGGAAAAACCAAGACCGAAGGGGGCTTAGGCGACGGGATATTGTTACTGAATTCTCATATCCTGTTGGAAAATGAAGCGAAATACTCATTCTGAAGAAGAAGAAATAAAGAACAACCACAAGACACAATCGGTGGTGGTGCCTTCCAAAGAAGAAGTTCAATTTGAAGATGAAGAAGTAAGCAATACTCATTCCTCTGAAGAAGAATCTGATGATGAAATAGTAAGGTATTCTTTTTCTTCTGAAGAACAAAACACTTTGTAGAGAGAAAAAGTGGGATACAATCACCAAGAAATATCTACCTAACCGAAATAACAGATTACCAACCACAAGAAGATTTGCAAGAGGCCGGCGAACTGACGGAGAAAAAGACACCGAAAAAACAAAGACCGAAGGTGGCTTAGGCGACGGGACATTGTTACTGAATTCTCATATCCTGTTGGAAATTGAAGCCAAATACTCATTCTGAAGAAGAAGAAATAAAGAACAACCACAAGACACAATCGGTGGTGGTGCCTTCCAAAGAAGAAGATCAATATGAAGATGAAGAAGTAAGCAATACTTATTCCTCTGAAGAAGAATCTGATGATGAAAAAGTAAGCTATTCTTTTTCTTCTGAAGAACAAAAACACTTTGTAGAGAGAAAAAGTGGGATACAATCACCAAGAAATATAAACCTAATCGAAATAACAGATTACCAACCACAAGAAGATTTACAAGAGGCCGGCGAACTGACCGAGAAAAAGACACCGGATAAACAAAGACCGAAGGGGGCTTAGGCGACGGGACATTGTTACTGAATTCTCATATCCAGTTGGAAAATGAAGCCAAATACTCATTCTGAAGAAGAAGAAATAAGGAACAAGCACAAGACACAATCGGTGGTGGTGCCTTCCAAACAAGAAGATCAATATGAAGATGAAGAAGTAAGCGATACTTATTCCTCTGAAGAAGAATCTGATGATGAAAAAGTAAGCTATTCTTTTTCTTTTGAAGAACAAAAACACTTTGTAGAGAGAAAAAGTGGTATACAATCACCAAGAAATATCAACCTAATCGAAATAACAGATTACCAACCACAAGAAGATTTGCAAGAGGCCGGCGAAGTGACGGAGAAAAAGACACCGGAAAAACAAAGACCGAAGGGGGCTTAGGCGACGGGACATTGTTACTGAATTCTCATATCCTGTCGGAAAATGAAGCCAAATACTCATTCTGAAGAAGAAGAAATAAAGAACAACCACAAGACACAATCGGTGGTGGTGCCTTCCAAAGAAGAAGATCAACATGAAGATGAAGAAGTAAGCAATACTTATTCCTCTGAAGAAGAATCTGATGATGAAAAAGTAAGCTATTCTTTTTCTTCTGAAGAACAAAACACTTTGTAGAGAGAAAAAGTGGGATACAATCACCAAGAACTAACCGAAATAACATATTACCAACCACAAGAAGATTTGCAAGAGGCCGGCGAACTGACGGAGAAAAAGACACCGGAAAAACAAAGACCGAAGGGGGCTTAGGCGACGGGACATTGTTACTGAATTCTCATATCCTGTTGGAAAATGAAGCCAAATACTCATTCTGAAGAAGAAGAAATAAAGAACAACCACAAGACACAATCGGTGGTGGTGCCTTCCAAAGAAGAAGATCAATATGAAGATGAAGAAGTAAGCAATACTTATTCCTCTGAAGAAGAATCTGATAATGAAAAAGTAAGCTATTCTTTTTTTTTCTGAAGAACAAAAAATCTTTGTAGAGAGAAAAAGTGGGATACAATCACCAAGAAATATCAACCTAATCGAAATAACAGATTACCAACCACAAGAAGATTTGCAAGAGGCCGGCAAACTGACGGAGAAAAAGACACCGGAAAAACAAAGACCGAAGGGGGCTTAGGCGACTGGACATTGTTTATGAATTCTCATATCCTGTTGGAAAATGAAGCCAAATACTCATTCTGAAGAAGAAGAAATAAAGAACAACCACAAGACACAATCGGTGGTGGTGACTTCCTAAGAAGAAGATCAATATGAAGATGAAGAAGTAAGCGATACTTATTCCTCTGAAGAAGAATCTGATGATGAAAAAGTAAGCTATTCTTTTTCTTCTAAAGAACAAAAACACTTTGTAGAGAGAAAAAGTGGGATACAATCACCAAGAAATATCAACCTAATCGAAATAACAGATTACCAACCACAAGAAGATTTGCAAGAGGCGGCCGGAGAAAAAGACACTGGAAAAACAAAGACCGAAGGGGGCTTAGGCGACGGGACATTGTTACTGAATTCTCATATCCTGTTGGTAAATGAAGCCAAATACTCATTCTGAAGAAGAAGAAATAAAGAACAACCACAAGACACAATCGGTGGTGGTGTCTTCCAAAGAAAAAGATCAATATGAAGATGAAGAAGTAAGCAATACTTATTCCTCTGAAGAAGAATCTGATGATGATAAAGTAAGCTATTCTTTTTCTTCTGAAGAACAAAACACTTTGTAGAGAGAAAAAGTGGGATACAATCACCAGGAAATATCAACCTAACCGAAATAACAGATTACCAACCACAAGAAGATTTGCAAGAGGCCGGCGAACTGACGGAGAAAAAGACACAGGAAAAACAAAGACCGAAGGGGGCTTAGGCGACGGGACATTGTTACTGAATTCTCATATTCTGTTGGAAAATGAAGCCAAATACTCATTCTGAAGAAGAAGAAATAAAGAACAACCACAAGACACAATCGGGGTGGTGCCTTCCAAAGAAGAAGATCAATATGAAGATGGAGAAAGTAAGCAATACTTATTCCTCTGAAGAAGAATCTGATGATGAAAAAGTAAGCTATTCTTTTTCTTCTGAAGAACAAAAACACTTTGTAGAGAGAAAAAGTGGGATACAATCACCAAGAACTAACCGAAATAACAGATTACCAACCACAAGAAGATTTGCAAGAGGCCGGCGAACTGACGGAGAAAAAGACACCGGAAAAACAAAGACCGAAGGGGGCTTAGGCGACGGGACATTGTTACTGAATTCTCATATCCTGTTGGAAAATGAAGCCAAATACTCATTCTGAAGAAGAAGAAATAAAGAACAACCACAAGACACAATCGGTGGTGGTGCCTTCCAAAGAAGAAGATCAATATGAAGATGAAGAAGTAAGCAATACTTATTCCTCTGAAGAAGAATCTGATAATGAAAAAGTAAGCTATTCTTTTTTTTTCTGAAGAACAAAAAATCTTTGTAGAGAGAAAAAGTGGGATACAATCACCAAGAAATATCAACCTAATCGAAATAACAGATTACCAACCACAAGAAGATTTGCAAGAGGCCGGCAAACTGACGGAGAAAAAGACACCGGAAAAACAAAGACTGAAGGGGGCTTAGGCGACTGGACATTGTTTATGAATTCTCATATCCTGTTGGAAAATGAAGCCAAATACTCATTCTGAAGAAGAAGAAATAAAGAACAACCACAAGACACAATCGGTGGTGGTGACTTCCTAAGAAGAAGATCAATATGAAGATGAAGAAGTAAGCGATACTTATTCCTCTGAAGAAGAATCTGATGATGAAAAAGTAAGCTATTCTTTTTCTTCTGAAGAACAAAAACACTTTGTAGAGAGAAAAAGTGGGATACAATCACCAAGAAATATCAACCTAATCAAAATAATAGATTACCAACCACAAGAAGATTTGCAAGAGGCGGCCGGAGAAAAAGACACTGGAAAAACAAAGACCGAAGGGGGCTTAGGCGACGGGACATTGTTACTGAATTCTCATATCCTGTTGGTAAATGAAGCCAAATACTCATTCTGAAGAAGAAGAAATAAAGAACAACCACAAGACACAATCGGTGGTGGTGTCTTCCAAAGAAAAAGATCAATATGAAGATGAAGAAGTAAGCAATACTTATTCCTCTGAAGAAGAATCTGATGATGATAAAGTAAGCTATTCTTTTTCTTCTGAAGAACAAAACACTTTGTAGAGAGAAAAAGTGGGATACAATCACCAGGAAATATCAACCTAACCGAAATAACAGATTACCAACCACAAGAAGATTTGCAAGAGGCCGGCGAACTGACGGAGAAAAAGACACAGGAAAAACAAAGACCGAAGGGGGCTTAGGCGACGGGACATTGTTACGGAATTCTCATATTCTGTTGGAAAATGAAGCCAAATACTCATTCTGAAGAAGAAGAAATAAAGAACAACCACAAGACACAATCGGGGGTGGTGCCTTCCAAAGAAGAAGATCAATATGAAGATGGAGAAAGTAAGCAATACTTATTCCTCTGAAGAAGAATCTGATGATGAAAAAGTAAGCTATTCTTTTTCTTCTGAAGAACAAAAACACTTTGTAGAGAGAAAAAGTAGGATACAATCACCAAGAACTAACCGAAATAACAGATTACCAACCACAAGAAGATTTGCAAGAGGCCGGCGAACTGACGGAGAAAAAGACACCGGAAAAACAAAGACCGAAGGGGGCTTAGGCGACGGGACATTGTTACTGAATTCTCATATTCTGTTGGAAAATGAAGCCAAATACTCATTCTGAAGAAGAAGAAATAAAGAACAACCACAAGACACAATCGGTGGTGGTGCCTTCCAAAGAAGAAGATCAATATGAAGATGAAGAAGTAAGCAATACTTATTCCTCTGAAGAAGAATCTGATGATGAAAAAGTAAGCTATTCTTTTTCTTCTGAAGAACAAAAACACTTTGTAGAGAGAAAAAGTGGGATACTACCACCAAGAAATATCAACCTAATCGAAATAACAGATTACCAGCCACAAGAAGATTTGCAAGAGGCGGCCGGAGAAAAAGACACTGGAAAAACAAAGACCGAAAGGGGCTTAGGCGACGGGACATTGTTACTGAATTCTCATATCTTGTTGGTAAATGAAGCCAAATACTCATTCTGAAGAAGAAGAAATAAAGAACAACCACAAGACACAATCGGTGGTGGTGTCTTCCAAAGAAAAAGATCAATATGAAGATGAAGAAGTAAGCAATACTTATTACTCTGAAGAAGAATCTGATGATGAAAAAGTAAGCTATTCTTTTTCTTCTGAAGAACAAAAACACTTTGTAGAGAGAAAAAGTGGGATACAATCACCAAGAAATATCAACCTAATCGAAATAACAGATTACCAACCACAAGAAGATTTACAAGAGGCCGGCGAACTGACCGAGAAAAAGACACCGGATAAACAAAGACCGAAGGGGGCTTAGGCGACGGGACATTGTTATTGAATTCTCATATCCAGTTGGAAAATGAAGCCAAATACTCATTCTGAAGAAGAAGAAATAAGGAACAAGCACAAGACACAATCGGTGGTGGTGCCTTCCAAACAAGAAGATCAATATGAAGATGAAGAAATAAGCGATACTTATTCCTCTGAAGAAGAATCTGATGATGAAAAAGAAAGCTATTTTTTTTCTTCTGAAGAACAAAACACTTTGTAGAGAGAAAAAGTGGGATACAATCACCAAGAACTAACCGAAATAACTGATTACCAACCACAAGAAGATTTGCAAGAGGCCGGCGAACTGACTGAGAAAAAGACACCGGAAAAACAAAGACCGAAGGGGGCTTAGGCGACGGGACATTGTTACTGAATTCTCATATTCTGTTGGAAAATGAAGCCAAATACTCATTCTGAAGAAGAAGAAATAAAGAACAACCACAAGACACAATCGGTGGTGGTGCCTTCCAAAGAAGAAGTTCAATTTGAAGATGAAGAAATAAGCAATACTCATTCATCTGAAGAAGAATCTGATGATGAAATAGTAAGGTATTCTTTTTTTTCTGAAGAACAAAACACTTTGTAGAGAGAAAAAGTGGGATACAATCACCAAGAAATATCAACCTAACCGAAATAACAGATTACCAACCACAAGAAGATTTGCAAGAGGCCGGCGAACTGACGGAGAAAAAGACACCGGAAAAACAAAGACCGAAGGGGGCTTAGGCGACGGGATATTGTTACTGAATTCTCATATCCTATTGGAAAATGAAGCGAAATACTCATTCTGAAGAAGAAGAAATAAAGAACAACCACAAGACACAATCAGTGGTGGTGCCTTCCAAAGAAGAAGTTCAATTTGAAGATGAAGAAGTAAGCAATACTCATTTCTCTGAAGAAGAATCTGATGATGAAATAGTAAGGTATTCTTTTTCTTCTGAAGAACAAAACACTTTGTAGAGAGAAAAAATGGGATACAATCACCAAGAAATATCAACCTAACCGAAATAACAGATTACCAACCACAAGAAGATTTGCAAGAGGCCGGCGAACTGACGGAGAAAAAGACACCGGAAAAACAAAGACCGAAGGGGGCTTAGGCGACGGGACATTGTTACTGAATTCTCATATCCTGTTGGAAAATGAAGTCAAATACTCATTCTGAAGAAGAAGAAATAAAGAAGAACCACAAGACACAATCGGTGGTGGTGCCTTCCAAAGAAGAAGATCAATATGAAGATGAAGAAGTAAACAATACTTATTCCTCTGAAGAAGAATCTGATGATGAAAAAGTGAGCTATTCTTTTTCTTCTGAAGAACAAAAACACTTTGTAGAGAGAAAAAGTGGGATACAATCACCAAGAAATATCAACCTAATCGAAATAACAGATTACCAACCACAAGTAGATTTGCAAGAGGCCGGCGAACTGACGGAGAAAAAGACACCGGAAAAACAAAGACCGAAGGAGGCTTAGGCGACGGGGCATGGGTTAACGACGGCGGAAGGTGGTGGCGCGTGGAGCTCACACGCGTGATTTTTCGGCAGCAAAAAGGATGGATGGCGCAGATCGGCGGCCTACGAAGTGAATGGAAGGGGCGGTGAGAATAGAGGCGGCGGAGAATGCATTTTCAAGAGAGGAGGTTTTGGACAGAAGGAGAAAAAGCCTAGGATTTTATCCCGGCTCTGATACCATGTTAAAACTAATGAACAACGAACGTAGTAGAATACTTTTTGTGTGTATTCTTCTCAGTAGAGGTATGGGTATTTATACACAAAATAATAAGCTAAACAAGGAAACCTAATCAAATCAATTCCAAAATTACATTCTAATCAAATCCCATAATTATGGTACCCATATATATTAATATCTACTCATATCCCATAATTATGGTACTAATTTATCTTAACAGAAAGAATTTAATAAGAGTTTGTCGTAGGTATATCCATATTGGCCAATGGTTGGGTAGCCAACTTGTTAGGCTCCACTTCTTTCCCTTTAGAGACTTTTTTCTCACTGCTCTTGGAAGATAACTTGAAAGAATGTATGGACAAAGATTCCATAAAACTTGAAATATCAGGGTAAGACTTGCACTCTAAAATTGATGCTTAGAAATCTCTCCATCATGTGACCTCGTTCTCCGATGACCGTCATATGTTGTAGCCTTATCCGTAGGCATTTCTCCACAATAATTAGTTGCTTTATGCAAAAGCTAAAGAAATTGTTAATGTGATGGTAAACCGTTATGATTTACAGAAGCTTTAATAGCCGTTAGAATTGCTTTGGGGACCCCAATTTGCATAACAATTTGAGATTGTTTGACGCTAAAGATTATGTGCTTGTTCTACACGAGCCTAAAATGATCTACATTTATTTGGTGCATCAACCATATGATTGATTACAAGTAACGTAGTAATGGTAAATGACGGTGAATATCATTTCTTCCAATTTGATCTCTATGGAAATCACATCCTTCATATTTCTACACAAATTCGAGCATTGCTAATATATGACTTTTGTAAAGTGTATGGATCAACCTATATTAGCCAACCAATCAAATTTCTAATTTGAAAAAAGAGTCACCTTCTCTAACAAGTGTACTAGGAGTTATGGAATTCACTGCAACGATTAAGCAAGGGAGTTAATCGAAAAATTCTTATGACCATTCTTTCAGTGCGCCAGACTGATTTAAGGTAGAATTTGATGAAGTTTATATCCTTTTCGAAAAAGATAATAAAATGCCAAAAAATTATCTTCTTTACCGCAAAGCCTCTAGTAAGTTTTAAATCAACAAGAAATTTGACAACAACATGAGCATTGGAATTTCATCAGAAAATTTTCTGACAATCTTACAGAGAAGAGGCTCCGATAATTTATCCCTTTAGAGGTCTTGAAAAATAAGTTTTTTTTACCATTCTCATTAAATAATGGAGTCAATGGTTTGTGATGAACAAAAATAACCGGAGACGATGATGTTGCTTAGCCTGAAACAACAACTTTATAGGATATTGTGAGTGGTATGGATGTTGCAAATTGTGTCGTGGTGGCTAATGTAGGCAGTTTGGCGAACTTGTTACGAAAGTGGGCCTGAAATTTTGGTGTCTTCCGCCATGGAGACCTAGCGTTTGGAACCCTAGCACCGCCAGTAGGACTATACCTCCGGGACCAATATCCGGTCCACCAAACCGTACCTCTCGTCGAGATGAATTACGTGTGATGCAAAAGATCTAACTGCCAGCGGATATTAAACCAGACGAGGAAAGAAATTGGTTGAGAAAAATGATGAATGTAGAGAGAGGGGAGAGCGCTTTTATCAGTTTATGTGTTTATATCGGAAAATGAATTATATCTGCAAATAAACTCTAATTTTTGGATTATTCTTGATAAATATATTGCATATGTAGATAAAGCAAATTTTGGACATAAAATTAAATACAACTTAAATAAGTTGTTGATAATTTTATTTTTATTTTTTTTAGATTATAACATTACACAATTTTTCTTTTTAAATACTAAGCTAATAATTGTAAACAACAAAAATATGAAATTGGAAAAAAGAAAATAAATAGAAAGAAATTGGTGGAATGGGCTAGAAACCCAAAAAACTTCAATACTATTGGGCTGTTAAAAGAATAATCAACCAACTTAAATTAAAAAAGTCAAAAGTCCAATTTAAGTTCAGCCCCCTTTCCCAGTCCCTATAAAAATCCGTAACCCTAATTTTCTTAACTGAAGAAGACTCGAGCTCCATTTCCACTACCGGCAGCCGAAGAATAACCCTAGGAAGAATTCTCGCAGAAATCAATCAAACACAAACATGGGTAAATTTGATAACTGATTGATAATTGATTCGATTCGATCCATTTCTGTAATTTCTAATCGGCGAATAAAATAAAAAATTGCAGGTAAGGTACACGGTTCGTTGGCGCGTGCCGGAAAGGTGAGAGGACAGACGCCCAAGGTGGCGAAGCAGGACAAGAAGAAGAAGCCCCGCGGACGCGCCCACAAGCGTATGCAGTACAACCGCCGTTTCGTCACCGCCGGTAAATCTATCTTTTTTTTTTCTTTTTTATAATTATTTTTGACGATTTGAGCAATTTTTAGTGTTATTGAGTTTTTATTGTCTGTGATTGGTTGTATATTTATTTGGGTTTTGCAAATTTTGAATTGGATTGCAGTTGTTGGCTTTGGGAAGAAGAGGGGACCAAACTCATCTGAGAAGTAAAGCTGAGCAGAGTGAACAACAAGTATTTGGATTTAATATTTTTTTTTTAATTTATAATTATGGTGTAGTGATTGCTAGTGTTATTTGACTGTTTTGAACATATATCCATTTGCTCAATTTTGAATTAGTTTAATTTGAGTTTCTGAATAATCTGCCATTACAAGAACATCATGCCACTACATTCAAGAACTTATGTGGACACGATTTCTGGGTGCCGGTAATTCGATTGGATTATGTGATCAAATACTTCTATCTAAGCTCTTCGAACGAACGCACTAATTGAATGTTTTATGTCGAATAATCCTTGATAATTTTTTTTTTATCGACCATCCAATTTGCAACAAAAGATACATATTATTTTTGTTTACTTATTCATTAAGGAAAGCCGTTATTTTTGTCTTTGATTGTATTTGCTTGTTGAACCGAAAGAGGATATTCAAGTACATTTGCAATTGTTCGTTGCCTTAGTATTATTGGAATTTTTCAAATTCTCTACAAAATCAATCTTAAATCTGACATTTATCAAGTACTAACATTATTTTTTGTAGATGACGTATCCACTAATTTCTTTTATATTTCGATCAAGATTTAGAAATATAACACCAAATTAAAAATCAAAGATCACACTTGTGAACAATTAAACATAAAATAAATTATTAAAAGCTATTAAAGCTATTCGTTATGTTGAATTAGAAGGCAGTTCACATACTCTCTACCGGACAAATATTTACCCGGCATATTTTCACGCATAATTGAGTACTATAAGGTAATTTTAAAAAAAAAAAAGATTTTACGAACTTTTAAATTTGTTCGACGTATATGTTAATGTTGTATGGAATTTAAATGTAACATCATATTTCAGTAACTTGGCATTTTCATTTCGGATCAACTGTACGAAAATTTGCACCTAATTTTTTTAGAAACAACCGAAAGTGTAAATAATCACGAAACGTAGATGTGCTTTGTCAATTCTAGTAAACAACCATCCCCTAATTCGTCCGTCAAATAAATAATTCATATGGTCACTTTCATTATTGAGATAGAATCAATTTTTACATACGTATAGCTGGAATAATAAGATAACAAACAAATCAATTCATTTAATAGTAGTTAATTTGAGAAAATAGTTTTAATTAAGGGTCTATTAGATATAACCCCCTTAAACATTCAAATAATAGGGGTAGACCCAAATTTAAATTTGCCATTTTGATCAAAGCCCAAGCTTTTCGTAATTACATAATTACCCTCAATCAAATCCCACAAATCCCGTTACTTTACCTTTTTTAAATTAATAGACTATCTCATATATTTTAATAGACTATCCCATGTATCTAATTCGACTATGGGTTTAATTAATTGACTATTGGAAAAATAATAATATATATGGAAACTGAATAATATGTTTGTTTGAAATACTAATCAATTAGGGTAATTTTCCTTATTATATGAAAACGATTAGGGTAAATAATAATATATATGAAGAAATAATAATATATATGGAAAGTGAATAATATGTTTGTTATACTAATCAATTAGGGTAATTTTCCTTATATCATGTAATAGACTATCTTATTGATCTAATTCGACTATGGATCTCGTTAATAGACTATGGATCCCGTATTATTCAATCACATAGTATATTAATAATTTCAATATAGTACATTAATCTGCTATGATAGTATATTACGGTTATAGTATTGATATGAAATTGTGTTACAAACAATATACCACTGAAATGACAAGAACATTGAGAACAACACCAACGTAAAGTATTCCACATAACCAATAAAATAGTACATTAATAATCTCATAATTTCAATCTAGGGTTTTGATAAAATACATAAAACACATCATAACACAATAAAACCAATATGTCGAGTTAAAAAACTCTAGTACATTAATAATCTCATAATAGTATAATAAAATGATAATGGTAGTATCATATGGTATTCATAATATTATACTACTGTATTACAACGGTTTAACACTTAACCGAAGTTACCGAGCCATTACATCGACACCTCTTTATAGCAACCAACCCAGCAAACCTCAACAAAATCCGTACGAAATTCGCCATCGAAAAAACCTAAAATCATGAAACAAAATTAAAAATGCAGAATACTAAAAAATAATTAAATAGACTGCAAATACATTTGAATGATAATACATTAATATCATCAAAAATAAACTTAAAATGCAAAATTCATACGCTAAATTAAAAAAGACTACGAACTATATTTTAATGTACTACCCAGCACACTTAAATAGGCTGTTATAAACAAATAAACCAACTATCGATCGGGATAAAAACATGAACTCGACCAAAGCGGACAATTATTCCGATTATTGCATAAACCAACTACGAAGCTCATATAAAACAACTCTGATCCGATCTGCGTGAACCATCCTCTTCTAACTCTGTCAATCCTCTTCCAAACAAACATCATCGGCAAAAAAAAACGATATATATATGACGGAATAATTTTGTTAAAAAACGTTCTACTTAATAGAATCAAGTATCAACACAACTCTTAAAAATTTCTAACCACCATACACGACAATCATGGACATTGAGCAAAAAATAAAAACGAATAACGCATTCATATCCGCTTAACAACGTCCAACAACAAACGCTCAAAAATCGATCATATTTTCACGACGGTGCAGAAATCTTCAATGACGATAAAACCCGCTGGAACGATGAAGAGAATCTTCAAAAAATATTGTACACGATTTGATATAACGGCTAATGATCTCACGTAAATTTATTCCGTGATTTTAGGCAACGTATCAGCAAATCTCAAATCACGTATTAAGGGAAATAAATGCCGTTTAATAATAAAACAGGGGTATTAAAGGGAAATTATATAATATATTTTGCCAAGTTGGCAAAATTGGGTGTATCTCAAAAAGGAGAAAAAAAATTGGATCTACCTCATTAGAAAATATGAACAAGGGGGTTTTCCCTAATAAACCCTTTAATTAAAAGAATTATCACATGCCTTCATTGAGCTAATGCGATGGATTTTTTGTAAAAATGTTTATAAGCGGTGGAAATCGGATGGATCAGATTGTAATAAGTACTTTCAAAAATATTCCGATTGTTTTCAGAAGTGAAAAACCCATTACAGTCCCGTTTCGGAAAAATTGGAAATCAGAATTTCGAAAATTGGAATGAAAAAACTTGTTGCGAAATCATAAATTTTCGAGTTGTGGAAATCAATAAATTTCAAATTTTTAGTGTAAAAATGTATAATGAAATGATATTGTAAGTGTAATTTTTAAGATTTTTTTTTCTGGAGATTCTGGAATTATTTTTGAAAATTGTAACCGTATTGGAATTCGGAATTCGGAAACTCATATATATTCCAATTCCGATGCTTATTACAATTAAAATAGTTATTTGAGCCCATTGAGATTCAGAATTAAGTAAAGAAAACAAAAAAATAGATTACTTGATAGGAATTTTACAAAAACAAATTAAAAAGATAATGCACAAATCCCATAATAATAATCCGATTTCCATTTGTATTAGAATCGCATATACTAAAATAACTGTAATTATTTTGAAAAAGTTGATGCTGTTCTGCAATTCAGTTTCCTTCCATTGCGGTGTCCACCTAAATTCCAAAACTCTACTTGCTTTGTTGCCTTCTTTTTCTTTTTTTTCAATTAAATTTCAATTTGATTTATTACCAACTTTTTATACCTATCACTCTTTCCTCTTTGTATAATATTTAATAGAGAGAAGATGTACATACAGAGGAATACGCAACCCATTCATTCATGAATCAACCGCTATAAATATAATAATTCACCGTCTCTCTCTCTCTCTCTTCTGTTCATATTCCTTGTGTGTTCCGTACTATCTACAATTCTATATAGACAACACAAAACCAGTCGGCGTTTCAGCTGAGTTTTATCTGATCACCGATTATCGAGGTTGGTTCGTGTTTCGTTTTCTCTGATTTACCGATGATTGCTGCATCAATTTTGTTTTTTGTTTTGATGAATTTGTTTTTTTTTAATGTATCGGTTGATTGATCAGTCGTTAATTGGATTTTGCTGTATGGGCTATAGGATTGACTGGTATTTGTGCTAGTGTGTGTATTTGGCTCCGATCGTCAGTTTATTGTATTTTTCATGGCGATCGTGTTCTAAGCTTTGTCATATCCAATTGATGGCCACTAACTAAGTTTCAGAGGAAGATTCCTTCATCCATCCACGGAATCATGGGTTTTCACACGTGTGGCAAATCTGAAGAATTTTCAGATTTTTTTTTTTCTTCCTTTCCTTCATATTTATTTGGTATCCTTAAGATTGTTCCCCACTTCCCCCAATTCTGAATCTAACAATCACGGGCGAACAGTTTTTGTTTTTTATTGTTTCTACGACGGCTGATGATTTTCAAAACTGTACTTGGTTCAAAAAGATTTCTTTTGATTATTATTTAGGATTGAATTAAGTAGGAATGAGTTTGGATGTTTTCTAGTATCCAGGCTGGGGTTTGTGGTGGTATATATTTATGGAGGATTTGGCCTTTGATTTGTAGGAATCCGTATATCCAAGTGTAGTAGTTCAAACTTAGGGCTTTCCTCGGCTACTTCAGCTAGCATTTTCTGGACAACGAGAATCTATCATTTCGTTCGTTTTCTTTGCCTAAAAATGAGCCTGAGTTAGCAAAGCATATGAACCGAGGGGGTAACTTGCAGGTAAGATGTTTGATGCTTACCTCTCTCCTTCTCTCTCTCTCTCTTCCTCAACCTCTATCCAGTCTAGTCTTTTGTTTACAGTTCTAATATCGATGAGAAAAGGTTTTAATGTCAGCAATTTAAGATCAAGCTAGGATATAAACGATGCACTAAAGTGCCGATTTTCTGCATCTTTTGTAGCTTAGTGACAATTGTCTTTTTTAAAGTTTTAGAAAAAGCACTAGCCTCCTTCCTACACACGGATAGGGCACGTATTTAGTACATAGAGGCTTAGTGTTATATGAAGAATCTGAATCGCAAATGGTATTGCAGGTTCCTTTATTTGATCTATCTGGATCATGGAAGAACAGATTTGGTTTTGGTTTCTGCTGTTCCCTCCAAGAATTATTAGATTGACATCAGCCTTTGAGTTCGACAACAGACAAGAAAATATAAAAAAAATACATTTGCCGGAAATTATAATTATTTGCCTTGTGGAATTTGCTCGTACCGTTCCATCATTCAGCTCCAACAAAGTGGCGGTTCATTCCAGATCACCCTGGAATAATTCTAAGAATGCCGTCAATATCCGGTGACTAAGATTGCCTTGGGGCTTTGGCATAATCAACTTCTACGAGCTTTTTGGTGGCTTATAGGAATTATCTTAACCGTAGCCTTAATGGGTAGCTCAGAATATTAAGTTGGCTTGCAATTCTATATTTGCTTGTTAAATATCTTGCATTGTGGTTTGTGCAATGGACGAGAACAGGGTTGCCTTATGGCCATCTTCTTTATGTAAGATATAGACATTAGCATTTGCAAGTCATCTATATCTATATATGCAGCAGTTTTAACATGACTTTATCGAACGAGTATATTCAACTTTGAAGCGTATGTAGATTAATGCAGTCAGGTCATGATTCAGTGCACTAACGAAGACCTGTTACCTCTAACTTCCAAGGAGAAGAGGATAGTGTGAGCAGAGTGTTGTGAATATAAGGTGACTCGGAAGTCAGAATAAAAAAATGTGCATAAGGGAGGAGAAGTGCAAATCTTACATCCAAATTACCTATTGTGTATTAAATTTTATTAAATACAATGAACTTGGGAAGGATGGGAGACGTACTAATTTTACATCTGATCTCTATTGTGTTTATATTTATATTTTATTTTTCTCTAAGTTTCTTGTCATTATTGTATATACACGAGAGGAGAGGCATTTTATAAACTTACTTTGACATCCTCTTCTAGATAGACGACGGTCCTTGCTTCCTTGTAGAAGGTTGCATTTTGTTCCATTTTCCATTGTTGTAGTTCACTTTTGAAGGCCAGGATAAGAAAAAATGAATGTGCCAATCATTTTGTCATTTTTCGATTTCAAAATTTGCATAAACTAATGAATATAACGATAGATCAAGGGAGGATACTAGTTTAAGTATACGATTTAAGTTATTGCTATATTTCCCTGTACATCTGTTTGCTTTTGACATGCACGGTATGCCACATATTTCCCCATTATAAATTTGCTAACTGTCTGTATATTACATGATCGAGAAAATATCATAACTTGAGAAGCCTCAGCAGATGTAACGAATTCCATTTATCTTTGGCATTTTATTGAAACTTATCAGATTTTGTGATACCATGCAGGTTTTGGTCAGCTAGTTTCATACTGGTCGGATAACTATGGGGCACAGGCACTTGTTTAACACATCTCAGATTTTTGAGAGTGATAGCAATCCGGGGTGGAGTCATGCAGAGCAACCTTATATTCCCATTGGTATAATAACATTCTAATAAATCCATTTTCACAACTTCCTTTTTTTTTTCCGCACGGAACTAAAACTCTGTTTAGTACCATTTTTTTTTGTTATTAGTAGAATTGAATGCCAGACGAAGGAATCTTTGTTTTGGCATCATTATCTGATTACAGTCTGTGTTGCATGGACGTCGTTATCCATTTTTCCTTTAATTTGATTAAATAGATGTAACTTCCGTGTTTGTATTTACGTAATTTTTTATCTTATGTTCTTCTATATTCTTTTTTATATAGCACGGGGTACTGAAAACAGTTCAATTACTCATCCGGTGGATAATATGGCACATCAAGGTGGATACTTCCCTTCTCATTGGACCCCTGCTCCTACGTCAATTGGATATTCTTCATCTGTTCTTAATGCCGGTGAATCAACTCATTATCAACCAATGGCTCCTGGCCCATCTCGTGATCCTTTTATTCAACA
Organism: Erythranthe guttata; assembly: GCF_056151865.1. Classification (NCBI taxonomy): domain Eukaryota; kingdom Viridiplantae; phylum Streptophyta; class Magnoliopsida; order Lamiales; family Phrymaceae; genus Erythranthe; species Erythranthe guttata. The sequence goes on along the minus strand of NC_142542.1, from coordinate 2,208,638 downwards.
AACTGGTGCTGGAAATCTTCACACGGTTCAAAATAATTATTCTCATCACTCGTCATCCAACGTTGACGGTAGTTTTTACGATCCGACAGTAGGCAGTAGCAGAGGACCATCATATAAGCGGAAAAGCCCTGGAATCCCTCCAATTTGCGACAGCCACCTGGCATCTACAAGCAGCAGGTACTATGATGCTGGAAGTTCGTCCGATATTCGTTTGCCTGCAGACCCGTGGCAGGAGAAGCAGAACACTGAATCTAATCATACACTCTGGGATTATACTGTATCCTATGGCGGCAATAATAGTCTCTCCTTAGGCGGTGAAGGTACAATCAGAAATGTGAGAAGTAGACCTGCAGTTGGCATGGAAACCAATATTGCCAGAACTCAATTGCCAACCAATAATTCTTTGCATCAATCTAATCCAATGGATTTCTGGGGCCAGAGTTCGAATGGTAATAATCCGATACCACCTGTCGCGCATGAGGGGAATTTTGGCTCAGGTTAGTTTTTCGTGGCTTTTTATCCTTACAGTTAAACCTCTATGAATTAATACAGCTGGGATTAGGAAAATTCTGTCAATTTAGCGGATATATTAAATTATTGAATTAATAATTTAGCACGTTGTCACCGAGTCGGGACCGTGAGAAATTTTTATTTAAGTGAGGTTATTAATTTATCGAGATTTTGTTGCATATGCTAAGGTACTCTTATTTTGAATTTTTTTAGATTCCAGTTTCTTTAGCCACGATCCAAACTCCATGAATACGCCAAACAACCATACAAATAGTTCCATTCAGATTCAAGGTTACAACAATGATGTTACTTCAAACAGAGGTCTTGTTCCTCAGAATGCCAACACTCTCCCAAACCAGTCTGTTAGAGGAGTACGGAGTGGTTATGGTCAAAGTCAAAGATCTGCCCCAACTCTCAGGGCTTCGTGGAGCATCTTCCAACCCGGGCATGTAGCTGCTTCAGATGTAGGGCAGCAGATGGTGGCAGAAAGTCACCCCTCGAGAAATTCACGGGCAGTTTCTAACTTAAGGTTCCGCAATGTCGACAGGAGTGGGAGAACTTCTATATCAAGTGACAGATATAGGTCTTCTGCCGAGGTATGAATTTTCTCACGTATTGTTATGGGAGTTTTATGTCTGAAAAAACTAGGAATAAAATGGTGACTTGAGCGCGCCCCTTTCTATTTTGTGGTTGCCTTAATTATTTGATTTTTTTAATGAATTTGAGTATCATATTTGAATAGTAGTTTCTCGTAGGCAACTCTTGCTTTTGATCTTTATAATGATTAAATGCACGATTCCGGCTTGTTCATTTTCCCCCTAGTCAACTGATTGAGAGGTATTTGTTTCGAGTCTTTCGGATGCAGTCAGTGCATAAAATATCAAGTTACGTTACCACAGAAAACGGGTAAATGGAAGTAGAAAAATTGTAATAGGAGGAGATAAAATTATCATGAGTGGATATCTTTCTGCTGAAAAGGTCACTAAATATAGGACTTTCCAAATTACTTGGTGTTACACAATTTTCCCCCCCTTCTCTTCTTCAAACAAGACGGACTAGCGTTTACCAGCATACCGTTATCTCCTTATTGTTCACCCGTTCATCTTATGTATGTATTTCAGGGTCTCATGGTTGCGGACCACTCAGCAATATATGCATCCAGAACTTTGTTTGATCAGCACAGGAATATGAGACTTGATATAGACAATATGAGCTACGAGGTCGTTTTTTATGCTCCTTTCCATCTCCAATTTTATTCTCGCATTCCAATGTTTTAATTATTATGTTATTAATTATTATTATTATTATTTATTTATTTGTTTTCACAATTTTTTACCTTAAGTTGCTAAACTATAAGTAATTGGCGTAAACAGGAACTCGTTGCACTGGGAGAGAGTATTGGAAGTGTCAACACCGGCTTGTCCGATGGTTCAATTTCAAAATGTCTGACTGAATCGATATATTGTTCTTCAGACATATCTCAAGATGAAGGAACTTGTGTTATTTGCTTGGTGAGAATCGATCTTTTTCTAGTATCTTTCTTTCCGAAACCTATATACTTATGTAATATAATAAGTTAATGGTGCTGTATAGTCGTTAGATTGAGCTTTATTAATGAGATAAATTATCCAAGTTTTTTTTTTTTAATTAGATGTTCTAAACGGTGTAACTGTGTGTGCCCTTTTAACAGGATGAATACAAAAACATGGATGATGTTGCCACATTAAAAGCGTGTAGACACGATTTTCACGTGGGCTGTATTCGAAAATGGTTGTCGATGAAGAATGTATGTCCGATTTGTAAATCACCTGCTGTAGGTGACGGTGTTAAAGACAAATGAGTCGTTTATGTTCGATAGTAATTTACATGAATCTTTTGTACATATATGTGTTTCAAATTTATTCCTCGAATGGGAGGAAACGAACATTATTTGTTAAAAGAGACGTTGCATTCTATTTTATGGTATTTCTTCCTTTCTTCATCCTGATAAAGGTGGGAGAATAAGGGTAGGATTATTTGTTGCTCACCGTTACTATTTATTCACATCGAAAGCGATTTTTTTACACTTTGCCCACTGAAAAACTCGAGACATTTTACCCCTTCAAAATAGTGCTTGGCCAAATTTTGGACGGAAATAGGTATGATGCAACAAATAAACAAGTTCAGAGAAAATCGTGCAAAACTATTTTGTTCACAATGTGCAAATCGACATATAATCGAAGAGCAAAATGCTTTTCACCCTTTGTTTTACCTTACCACAAGTCCATAACTATTTATGTTCAGATAAAGCAGGACGTATAACGACTCGAGTTCGATTATTTATTTCAGAACTCCGAGTTCCTTTTCACCTAGTTTGCCCTACTATGCGAATTATACCAGTGATGTGATTTATGAGTTATTGCACAAGAACAAAGTTTTTTGTTACATTTTGTAGCTGCGGCGGGTTTATAAAAAGAAAAAAGAAAAATAGAAAAAGAAAAAAGAAATGAAAATTGGAAAAAATACAGTTTTAGTCTATCACATTAGCATTGATTTCATATTTGGTCCCTCATGTTCACAAAAAATACATTTGATCCTTCATATTTCAAAAATTTAACACTTTTAGTCATTTCCATCAATTTTCCATTAAAACTAACGGAATCACGCCTATGTCCATCAATGAATTAACTGACATATTAGCTAGCGGTAAATTGACGAAAATGACCAAAATAATTAAATTATTGAAATATGAGGGACTAAATATATTTTTGTAAACATAGGGGACCAAAAGTGAAATTAGTGAAAACTTGAGGGTGAAAACTATAATTCTCTTAAAAAGAATTACAAGAGTGGGTTTGGATTTTGTCAAACCTCAGGGAGGTAAACGGAATTAACTTCAATACTAAAAACCCCTCCTTCCTTCGTCCAACTCATCTTTTCTTCGGAACAAAAAAAAAATCAAAAGAAAATGCAAATCTTCGTGAAAACCCTAACCGGAAAAACAATCACTCTCGAAGTGGAGAGCTCCGACACCATCGACAATGTCAAGGCGAAGATCCAGGACAAGGAAGGTATCCCGCCGGATCAGCAGCGCCTCATCTTCGCCGGAAAACAGCTGGAGGACGGCCGGACCTTAGCCGACTACAACATTCAGAAGGAATCCACACTCCACCTCGTCCTCCGCCTCCGCGGCGGCGGAACCAGCTGGCGGATACCTTTCGTCGCCAATCACTTGGTGAAGAAAATTAAGAATCTGAATGAAATCTCGAAGAAAGAACTGATTAAGACATGGTCCAGGGGTTCGACTATCGTGCCGGATATGGTAGGGCATCGAATTGCTGTTCACGACGGGAAGAAGCACGTGCCGTTTCGTATTTTGGAGACTATGGTGGGCCATAAATTGGGAGAATTGAAACCGAGACGCACGCATAAGAAGGAGGTTCATGCTAAGGGCAAGACTAAGGTTGCGAAGAAGAAGTGAGCTTCTGCTGAATTGGATTCTATTGCTTAGGAAAAATATTTTGATTTTGGGTGAATAAATTTGATATTTTGCTACCTGAATTCTGTGATGTTTCGGCTTTTTGTTCGATTAGACGCATCTCGTTTCACTTGATGAATAGAACATTTTATCTGTTTGATGTTTGGATATCTTTCCATGTTCTAATATTTTTAGTGCTTTGAAATATTTTCTTTGGCATGTTGATGAGATGTGTGAATGGATTAGATTTGGTTGATTTCGTTATCTTGAAAGTTTTAGCAAGTTTACGATTTGTGCAATATCTGGTTGGTGTCGGTAAAAGAAAGTGCAAATAACTCTGTGGAAAAGGTGATTGATCAGTTCACATACGAACTTGTGATATATATACTTCCACGACGCAGATTTAGCTTATTAAATAGATCAGTGTATATTCGTAAGTGCTATACTCTGCTGCTTATTACTATTGCAAGTATTCAGGCTCCTGCGTTCTTTTCAAACGAGAAATCTACCGAATGTGTCTCATTTCGCAAGTGATGGGGTTGAGAAATAGGATTGTTCGAATATTCTTGAATCTCCGTCTCTTCTTCGATCGGATTGGCAGTTCCTGTATGATTATTATTGGACCATGGAACATCATCATGTTCGGCTGGCCATGACTCGGTTTTGTGAATGGTGGTTCTTGGAGAAGCATTCACACTGTCGAACTCGCTCTTGTTGTGGCGCAGCAAATGGAGAGGCGAAGAGCCATGAAGTGGGGTGCTTGGCCTGCTCGAAGGTGGTGTGCCTAAGCCCGAGTGACTATTTTTCTTTATCTGCTTTCTTGCAGTTTGGTGCCATGTACGCAGTGCTTTCGCTACTCTCTCGTTAAAGATTGTCGGCTTCATGTTTGATCCCATCTGTTCGATGTAGTGAAGGTAAGTATTTCGATTTTCAAACTCATATTAACTTTATTGTTTAGAATTTAGATAATCCCACATGAAATATATTTTGAATTCTTGAATTACTCATTCTCGGGAAGTGAAGTATCTATTACCTGTGTTACTAAGGCATACAATGGAAGAGTAACATAGCTGCAGAGTATTTGTATAAGTACCCTGTGACATAAAGAAAGTATTTTTTTTTTGGTAGTGTTAGTATGTTTCTCATTTAATTGATTATAAATTTTTTTAGGATTTAGTAAAATGCTCGTACTCACCCCATTGATATCCTGATTGAGATGTCTTTTGTTGTTTCGTGGAAGCAAGATCTTATCCCAAATTCATACTGAAACATGTCGATTGAAATATCTTCATCAGATACCAAAAAGCCGAAGATGAAATTGTGATAGGGATTTTAACTATACACGAGTAATGCTTACCCAAGCCCAGATAAAGAATGCCAGCTGGAATGCATTCTATAGGAGTAAAACAAAAGATCGAAGAAAAACATCATGAGTAACTCTTAGTACTTTTCGAAGTTAGTGAGTAGAATGTAATAACATTCATCGAGAAAGTACCTGAAAGAAAACAAAGTGGACGAGGTGAAGTAGGAGATAGGGTCGATTGAACCAGAAAAGGTTATCAGCTGGTTGAACGACAGGTGTCCCTTTCACCACCTCTCCTCGTTCTTGAAACCTTAATCCCATCTTGGTTATGATGACTTGAAGTTTTGTTCCCACTAACAAGATCATCTGCGTAGGAGTTATACAGCGTAGGATTTTGAGTTCGTCTAATTATGAAATTTTTACTAAAATTACGATTGATGGTTTAAATTAGATAAGATTGAACTTACGATAAGTGGGATAAAGGGCAGCCACAGATAGGAACGCCAGCCTATTTCCACCAAAGATAAAAATCGGAACTTTTAGATTAGTCAAGAATCAGATTCTTCTCCTATAATAGTCATTTGTAGCATTGTAATAAGATTAGTGAACTATCTGAAGACGAGCTTATTTTCTTACCTTGGGTGTTGAACAGCAAGAATAGAACTGCGAATAGCCATATTGGGGGACTGTGAATATGACAATAAGATGTTAGCTTCACTACTTACAGTAGAACCTCGATAAATTAATACTCGATAAACTTATAACCTCGCTTAAAATATAATTTCTTCTGGTCCCGACTCGTTAAAAAAATACTAAACTATTAGTTCGATAATTTAATATTTCGCTAAATAATAGGATTTTATTAGTCCTGACTGTATCAATTTATAGAGGTTTAGCTCCCCACGTTTTTTTTAAGTTTCATTTAAGGGAGCTATTAAATAATCTTGATTTTAAGGAGAAAACTAGAGAAGTCTTCATTTGATAATATTGCGGTATTACCCCTTCTGACTTTTTATCCTCTCTCTTTCTCACTTCATTAATGTGTCATTAATGTTTGTGTATAGTTGGGCTAAACAATTTTATTGAAATTGTAAAACGACACTTAAATAGAAACGGAAACAGAGACAGTATAACAACTATATCGAGATATATATATATATATATAGGGGTTAGTGACACACCTGATGCCTACGATAACTTTAAAATCTGCTTCAAGTGTTCGTTTGATGTACTTCTGGAAATCAAAATCTGTTTGGCTGTGTGGTGCCAAATGTGCCTGTCGATTTTATTACAGAATCGAAAAACCCGAGTTATATATTTTTTTGTTAGAAGACTATAAGAAAGTTATACAGCATTAAGGTAAATCTGCTTACGGTGATAAATCCGTGGCGCAGAGTCATATAGTCAACCTTTGGAACTGATCTCACAAATTGTCTGAAGAAACATACCTGGAATTTTAGGAGCACAAAATTCAAGTCCCCCCGATTTATTAGATCAATAACGTAAAATGTTTTAAAAAATAACCGTCGATTTTAGAAAACCGTAAGAGCTAACGAAAGATGCAAAGATTGTTATATTACCACCCAAATTAGGACAGGAGATTTACTCCAAAAGCTCATATGCCTTCTTCCAAATGAAGTGTCCCTTGTGAATCTGAATCTTTCTGGATCTATAATACCAAAAAGTACTTTTATAAAAGCTGATATTGTTGGAATTGTGAAATCCTCAATATTTTTTTTTTTATTTTTTTATTTACCATGAGAGTATTGATATTCAGCTGTTCTTGTTTCCATTTCCCATGCTTTCCATTTCCTCATCTAAATACAAAAACAAACCACACAATAATTAATAAAAAAAATGCTAAAATAATTTAAAAAAAAGTAATATATATATATATATATATATATATATATATATATATATATATATATATATATATATATATATATATATATATATATACCTTGGCCCTGCTTAGAGCTAGTGTGATTATACAACAAACCACATGAAAAACAGCCAACACAAAGATGAATATATGCAGTTGGTGGATTCCATCTGTGGAAATTAGGGGAACTTTTCCCTGCAAAATTATGCTAATGAAAATGTTAATATTTCTTAAAAAAAACGATAATCGCAGTACAATAATCCAAATATATATAAAATATTTCTAAATACGAAACAAGAAAATAAAATAAAAATATTGATCATGCCTTGTCTGCGCATTTATCATATCCTCCGGCAGCCAAAACCCGTCTCTGATCCCAACCGGGGTCCAAATACGCAAGCAATCTTCTTCTGCCGTTGTCATCAAAATCAGCCTTTTCGTCATCTTCTTTATACTTGCTCTTTTCTTCCTTTTCTGCACATGGGTGCCAAGAATTTCCGACTTTCTTTGACACGCAAATTTCCGAAATTGGCCCTTGCCCAACTGTTAACAGCAATGATATAAACCCTAGGAGCATAAGCTCTGAGGGGAACAGATCACAATAAAGAACATCATCAAACATGTTAATATATTAAAAAAAAAATCAATAAAACAATAAATATCTCGATCAGAATATACGACATACCTGATTTAACCTTTTCAAGTGCTTCGTATAAATCTTTCTTGTTGTTCTTTACTAACCACTGGAAACAATAAAAAAAAAATTACGATCTTCAAAATATATATTGTTGTGTACATGCATGATCAGTAGTAATATATACACGTATACCTTTCCTAGAAGGTGAATTGTGTATTCGATGATAACTGAAACTGCTACGAGCACGAAGCATACAACCGCAACTGCCCAAGTCGGTGTTTCTTCAAGCGATCGACCTCCCTTTACTGCCATTTCTTCTTTCGGTAAGGAAATGCAACTTTGGAAAATCTATATAAATTCTGGAGACTGAATTTTTATAAAGCTATTTATTACCGAAAGATTGTCAACTTTTGGACATTGTAATATGTTGTGAATATTACCAAAAATGTCTTTACGTTTCGGTGGGGGGGTAGTTTGTAGGGGGCTTCTTATACAATGGTCTACAGGCGATAGTGTGTGTAAATAATCTAGGGGAAACTTGACTTTGACTCGTCGGCAAATCAGGACTGAGAAACAAAAAAAGAAATCGAATTTGTTGGAGAATTGAGGAATACCGACTTTCCTTCGTCTATTATTTTGCTTTGGAATATATATTATATGTACCTATATATATAAGTTCGATTTTTTTTGTGTATTGTTATAAATTAGAATAAATTGCGCGCAAAATTTCGACATTTCAGTTGATTCAGGAGAATTTTGTCATTACCAGCCAGTTAGTCTTTTGAAAATTCAGACAAGATTGGCCTTTTTGTGTGATCTTTAGTATGAGTCTACATTTTTCTTTTTTTCAGTAGAATGATTTATTTCTATAATTGGTCCCTTGTCATTTTATTATTTAAATGATTTTATGAATAATAGTATGGTGATTGACCTTCCACACCACAGACAAACAATATGCAGCTAAAGGCAAAAGACAAAATTTGATATAACATTCTTTTTTGGATATTAGAATCTTTCAAATTTAGCAGTTGAGAACGTAATTGTATAAATAAGTAAATTGTGTCCTGCGGTCTGACGTTGGAGCAAGTGAGCATGTGTGAATTGACTCATGTTCGAATCTTTTTGACAATAATAATTAGCTCGAGTTTGTCACACATGGTTAGCCTAGTGTGGTTTTTACGTCTCTTTTATGGTTTGCGAACTATTATTATACGAGAGTATACGGTTTTACCCAGTGCACCTATTTGGCTGACTGCGCATTTTCCTTGGGTAAAAAAAGAAAAGCAAGGATCCAAACCCAGTCAATTCTACTTGCTACAGCTCCTATATGCTTATCAAGTTACTCCCCCATAAGACAAATTGGGGAATGACTTAATTAAGTCCACCACATTTGAATTATTCATAACTAAGAATTGTTCAAAATATACATTTAATACTTGATAAGAGAGTTTTCGTATACCTAATCAAGTAAAGCATCGACTATCGGGATTATGGTCTCGTAAATCTGCACACAGTCACACACATGTACGTAAATATGTCCAAAGCCAGTCTACTCTATAGGGAAGGTTGTAGAAAGAATTGCTTGTAAAGGAGGTAAGAAAAATGAAGCAAAAGTCAAATATTGGCTAACCAAACAAAAGTCAAATATTGGCTACGGTTGAACCTCAAAGTTGCACAAGTGGCTGAAATTTTGTATCTAAATGAAAAATGCTATTTACACCAAATACTTGTAAGAAATATACATACATACAGAGATTATATATATATATTATTAAATTCTATAATATTTTGATTCCTTACTTAATACAAGTGGACTGGCAATTCTGATACTAATGTTTTTTTTTTTTTTTTTTTTTTTTTGATAAGTATACTAATGTTTCTTTTTATTGTGAAAGAAAAAATGGAACTGTATATTAATTTTTCAGAGCCTTTGAATAATTTGTTAAAAGCAAACCCAAAAGATACAAAAATAGAAGGCCCACATCTCTCACCTATGTGGGCTTTTAGCTGATTTTGTAGGTCCAGAAATAATTCGATAAAAAGCAAAATTGAAAATCAAATTGTAAATAATTAGAAAAAAAAAAAGGGGCATTCCGAGAATTGAACTCGGGACCTCTCGCACCCTAAGCGAGAATCATACCACTAGACCAAATGCCCAACTTGTTCATTTTGGATAATGATATTATATATTAGTGCATACATACAATTTAAGTTACAATCATCAATTTAAACCGATGTATGAAGCACACATAATTTATGTTAAATTCTAAAAATACAATTCCATAAGTTAATCTTTAACTTCTTTTGTTGTTGTTGGAATTCCATTAAGTTATTTCGACTAATTAAAAAGTAACAAAATTTGTATACATAAATAAATACTAGATTAATTACAAGCAATTAGGGAGTCATGATTCCTACTAGCTATATTAATTAAAAAAAATAAAAATAAAAATAAAAAATGATGGGTATAACTTAGAGTTTACCTCAAGAACTTGCACTTTGCTGCGCCACTAAAACAACCAATCATGGGATTTGTTTCTATCACTTCTCCACTACCCAAAATTATCACACTCTTCTTACTCTTACCATTAATTTCACGCGCATGGGTTTTTGCAAGCAAATAAAGTAAAAAAGGTAGTTTTGTGGAGGATTAACAAATTCCTTATTATTTTTTTTTTTTTTTTATAATGTGGAGTGTTACATTATTTTCTATATTAATATACCTATAATAATCATTGTATTATGATGGAAGAAAAGGGTAATTAAATCACATGCTATATATGGTAAGTTTCCGTCACCTATGTAGCACGGATAGGGGAACGTCGATACGCGAAACAGGGAAATAGACACGGATAAACCCTATATTCCGGAAAATTGGATACTAAAACATGAGAAAAGGCGTAAATATTAAGAATATAGGTATATATTCATAAATTCTAAAAAATATTATGAACCTTAACATAAATCTTGACGGTCAATTATAGATGTGTATCCCAAAATTATGTTCAACTTAGAGCATCTCCAACCATCCATATTTTGGGATGATATCAGCTAAAAATCCATCCATATAGCATTTGTAAGCAAAAAAACATGCTCCAACGGATAAGCTAAATTATTGCTTGGCAGGTAAAATCAATCCTCCACCAGCTAAATATACCATCTACTGTACATGAAAGCTAAATGAAGATAATATTAAAATAATCCATAAAAAGTACTATCTGGACCAAAGCCCACGTCTGACATTTTGTGTATTTGATTTTTTTCCTTTTGATTCTATAAATTTCATTTATTAGGTTTAATTTGTTTATTTAGGTAATTATATTCAATGTTTTTTTCTTTTTAAAAAAAATTATATTCAATTGTTTATTTATAAAAGACATGTGCCGACATACGAGGTTTGATTATTTTTTATAAATTATCAATGTTTGATTCATTATTAAATTTATATTAATAAATTAATAACTATTTATTTTAAATATATATATATATATATATATATATATATATATATATATATATATAACATAACAAATATCAATTCATAAAATAATTAAAAAATAATAAAATATAATAAAATGCTAAATTTTAAATGATATGGTTGAAGTAGGATAGTAAAAATTGAGGTGGTATAACACTATTGAGTAGCTATTATAGATATAACATCTCCAATTTTAACTCTTAACCTTGGAGATGCATATCAATGCACAAATTATCTATAAGACCTAGCAATATGTATTCCTATAGGATTAATATCTATAAAAAAAATATTAAAAGGCCACTAAAAGTAAAAAAAATAGACATAAGATTTAAGATTTTTTCAAATATACATAATTTCGAGTCTTTATTTAAAAAATATTTTTCATTATCACTAGAAACGTCTCCAAAACTTTTAGATATTTACGAAAACGGCACCAAAACGTTTTGGTCAGGTATTACGGAATTTCGATTTCGATTTCTCGGAAACGCCGTGCAACTTAATCCAGCACATAGTGCCCAACTTGGGCGGTGGTGGGCCTGGTCCTGGGCGGCTGGAGGCTGCTAAACTCAGTCCCATATGTCATGCTTGTTGACCATATCCTAATATAGTAGCCTTGTTAATTAATTTCTATTTATATTTTAATTAGCATTTTGAACTATTCACCTATGAAAAAATAAAATTTAATTGATGATCAACTTATATTCATATACTATAGCATCATTATTAGCAGATAATGTATTAGTTGTATTCACCAATTTATTATTATGAGCTAGACGTTGCATTTGTATGAAAACATTTGGACCTACTCATTTGAATTGCCTACTAACAAACAAATAATTTAAAATTATGTAGATGTTAAATCGACAATCAATTATACTTCTTGTATCTTAAACGGAGATAATTTTGGATTGCTCGTGGTCGCCACTTGAAATTTACTGAATATCGGACCATTTCTTTTCCCACTAAAATTATAATCAACTTCAAATTATTTGATCGAAAAACATTAGGATTAGTTGTGGGCACCAAGTCCAGATCCGTTATCTTAACGGGCCGTTGAGTCAATATATAATTAACATTAACCGATCAAAACCTATCGAACTAGGGGATGGAAGGCTCTGGAGGCGAGAAATTTCGTCTTTTGATGTAAGAGACCATTATTATTTAACGTTTAATTTTAGGAGAATCAATGAAAGTTGCACAAATAGTGGAATTGTTGTGGATGTTGAATAATCAATTATATTTTTTTATTTGATTTTGTTGTAAAATAATGAATAGCTAATGGAGGATTTTATTTGATGGGGCAATCCAATTCCAAATGTAGTGTTGAAGAAACCGAAAGGTTAGAATTTTTTGGCCTAGTGTAAGTGCCTAAAAATGTTAATGGTGAACCCACCACTTACATTAGGTGGTTAATTATGTACATTGCCATTTACTACTTAGTTTTTAGTGGATTTAAATATATATTAATTAATTCCTTGAATAGTTTTTAGAAGATAATTATTCATAACGAAATTTCGATATACCCTGATTTTTTTGGTAATAAGTAATAACTATTATCATAACGAAATTTCGATATACACTGATTTTTTTTGTTTTGATAGAGCAATAGTAATGAATTTATCGTACCAAAATTTCGGTAATGGCAATAGCTGCCCCACCAAAGCAATCTCTCTCTCTCTATGTGTATATATATAACAAAGATTAGCCTCAGTACTCATTCTGTAGGGAACATAAAAAAAAAATGGCCACTCTCAACCATACTTATATCCTTCTGTTATTACCGTTGCTTTTGCAATTTTATTCTGGTACGGCAATTTTTTTTTTCTTTTAATGTGATTTTATTATTTTTTTTAATTTTTTTTTTAAATTGGCACAAAATGTATCTGCAGTTAAAAGTGAACTGCAGTTAAATTACTACTCAAAGAGTTGCCCAAGAGCAGAAGAGATTATCAAAGAACAAGTCGCCATTTTATACCGCAAGCACGGAAACACAGCCGTTTCTTGGATCCGAAATCTCTTCCACGACTGCGTCGTTAAGGTTGACATCATCATTATATTTTAACCAATGTTTAATTTATTGTATGTATATTATATACATAGTACTAATAGTATTTTTTTTTTAATTTTATCTACGTCGGGGAAAAAAATTAAAAAATTATAAAGTCATGCGACGCATCGCTTTTATTGGACACGGTAGTTGGAGTGACGTCGGAGAAAACGGCGGCGAGGAGTTTCGGGATGAGAAATTTCAAGTACATAGACACAATAAAAGATGCACTTGAGAAGGAGTGCCCCTTGACTGTTTCTTGTGCTGATATTATTGCTCTTACTGCTAGAGATGGTGCAGCCCTGGTAATTTTTAATTTTAATTAAAAATGTATTTATTTAATTTTAATTTTAATTTCATTATTTATAAGGATATATAATATATTGAAATAAAATATATTTGGTGGTGTTACACACAGTTGAAAGGCCCAGAAATAAAAATGAAAACAGGAAGAAAAGATAGCAAAGAAAGTTATGCAGCAGTGGTTGACAAATTAATCCCTAATCACAATGACTCAATGTCATTAGTTCTTTCAACATTCCAATCAATTGGTATTGATACTGAAGGAACAGTTGCTCTATTAGGTAAAATTTATTTATTTTATATTTAATTGCGATTATTTATATTGATATTTTGTTAATTTTTCGTGTAGTAATGTATACGTAACGCCACGAAGACAATTTTTTTTTTTCTTTCTTTGAATTCGTAAATAAAATTTTGGGGTTTCACCACTATATGAACTGTTAATGGCTCGTTTGGGTGGTAAGATTAATCACGATTACTTAAATAATTGGACTTTATCGAATGTTTAATTAATTCAATTACTTTTTGTGTTGACCATAAATTATGAAAATTATTATGTTGGCTAATTGCTCGTTTGGTAAAGCTTACTTTAAACAGTTGATAAGCTCTTATGTTTGATAAGTTGTTTTAAGACCTGATAAGTTGTTACATTTTGTTTTTAGAATTAATTTCTGAAGTGTTTGGACAATGAGCTTATAAGCTATTTTTATTCATGTTAAGATCTTAAATAAAAAAAGTGGGGTAGATGTATTTAAAAAAAAAAATTGCTGTCAAGAAGCTTATTTTGTGATTTAAAACAAAAATTATCAAACACTTTGAAGAAGCTTATAAGCTTTTAAATATTTTATAAGTTCTTTGTAACAGTTTATAAACTTAAGCAAACACCCTCTAACTTTTCCTTAGAAACTAAAGAAATAATAACTCTTTGATTCAACCATGAACTATTTCAGGTGCGCATTCAGTCGGACGAGTTCACTGCAGAAACATTGTGCAAAGAATATACCCGACGGTAGATCCATCTCTGGACCCACAATACGTTGAGTACCTCAAGTTCCGTTGCCCTTCACCGAATCCCGACCCAAAGGTTGTCGATTACGTGAGAAACGACCTCGAAACTCCGATGGAGCTAGACAACATGTACTACAAGAACCTCTTAAGCCACAAGGGATTATTGCTAATTGATTCGGAATTAGTTTCTAATCCAACTACTTATCCATTTGTGGTGAAAATGGCTGCTGATAATGCTTACTTTCATGATCAATTCTCGAGGGCTTTGCTCATTTTATCTGAGAATAATCCACTTAGTGGTGATCAAGGAGATATTAGAAAGGATTGTCGATTTTTAAACCACTAATTAACAAGAAACGGGCTTTTTTTTGGTTGAATAAAATCGGGCCGGGTCATGGGCCTTATTCTATTGGGCCGTTTATTCTATTCCCCATTTGGACTTCTTATTTATTTTCTGATACAACTTTGTAACTGAATTTTAATTTGTGTGGGAATCTAAGCCTTCTTTATATTTAATGAAGTATAATGTATCTGATAAGTATTCTAGGGTAAATTACAAAAAGACCCCTAAAAAACACCCCATCTATATGTAACTACTAAAATCCCCGTGATGTTCGTTTTCGTCTTACACCGACCCTTTACAGTGTGATTTTTCACGGAATTTTTTTGATTTCACGGATTATTTCCCCAAACTTTCAATTCTATCTATACATGTAGGGCATTTCTTTATGCTATTTAAAAAAATAAAAAATGCTCTCAAAGGGATAATGATAATATTAAAAAGTTGTGAATGTGCCACTTCTATAAGGGTACTAATGATATACCTAATTGGGCCGATCCAATGGGCCCATAATTTATTTAATAATTAGGTCCTCTACACGAAAGCCCAAACACCTTCAAAATAGAGCTTGAGCCTAACAAAGCAAATCCAACCCAATAAACGACATATAAATAGAGGTTTTACTCATTTTATTAAGGTACTTACTATTATTCACAAGGATTCTAGAGCACATATTCTCTCTACCATCTCAACTATCCGTATATTTGACTTGAGCGTCGGAGGGGTTTCCGCCGGATCAACCCCGACTTCAAGTGTGTTTATTTCGCAGGGATCTCAGGACCATCTAATTGGCGAGCTACTGATCCGCTTTGTTCTCCCAACTCGTTTACCACACTATCTCAGAGGGTTTTAAATAATTAGCATCATCAGGTAGAATCGACATTTTTCGAGAAATATTCCCTAGAATAAGAAAAAATCATGAAAAATCACATCGTAAAGGGATCGATGTTATACATAAACAAACATCGGGGAAGTTTTGGTAATAACTGATAGGTGGGGTATTTTTATAATTTAATCTAAGTTCAGGGGATATTCGTAATTTATCAAATATTATGTATTCTCTAGTTAGTTTTCAGTTGACTAAGGCATATATTATAATAGAATGTTAATATATAATTACTTTTGTGTGAATATGAGAGAGAGAGAGAGAGAGAGAGAGAGAGAGAGAGAGAGAGAGAGAGAGAGAGAGAGAGAGAGAGAGAGAGAGAGAGAGAGAGAGAGAGAGAGAGAGAGAGAGAGAGAGAGAGAGAGAGAGAGAGAGAGAGAGAGAGAGAGAGAGAGAGAGAGAGAGAGAGAGAGAGAGAGAGAGAGAGAGAGAGAGAGAGAGAGAGAGAGATTATTGAATGGTATTGTCCACATGGCTTCAGAGAGTGTGCTGGATTAACGCTATTTTTTGTTGTTTTCCTAAAACCCACAATTATTGACAACTTTATCTTCATTGATAAATAAAAATAAAAAGAATTAGAAGAAAGGGCTCATCTCACTATTTATCCCATCCCTGTTTCTGGACTGGACCAGGACCAAATCTCCAATAATGCAATCTATTTTCTGTTCAATTAATTGACCCATTAATTATTTCCTATACTGCTAAAATCAATGGAATTTTCCAATTTTGTGAATTATATTTATATCCCACCTTTTAAGTGCAAATGTTCAATTCCCTGATTTTCTACATCATCTCATTAATTAAAATTCAAAAAGCCCACTATTTAATAGAAATTATTTAATCTTCATAAAATTCTAAATTAAGCACTGAAATTAAAATATGTAATATACATATAAATTGCAGTGCAGCAGCAGCAAGAATAAAACACCAAAGTACAAACATCGGAACTGGAAAAGCACTTTTTTTTTTTTTTTTCGATATTGAAAAGCACTTTTCACTATATATACTGTGTCCGAAAAAATAAATTTCCTTTATTATTATTATTAGTATTATGTGTTTTTATGACAACCGACCCGCACAAAAATATTACCGTTAGATACAACACGTGGCGTCCACCTGTCTTCTCCCATCCCTCCTCGGATTCGCTCCTCTCCCATACCACCACCACCACCGTTCACACACACACACACACACTCCCTTAATTATTTTCTTCTTCAGTCTCTCTCTCTCTCTCTGTCACGGGTGAGAAAAAAAGAACACGAGACAGAATAACTTCCTTGATTATTCGTTGATGGGTTATTGTTCTGAATTAATCTAGACAATGACGTCATTTTCCGGCGGGTTTTACTTTTGTTTCATTCTATTTTGTCTCATCTCCGGCGATGTCATAACCGCGTCTACTGATTTTGACTTCGGGACGCTTACTCTGTCCACCATGAAGCTACTCGGCGACGCCCACATGAGCAACGGGAGCGTCAGACTCACTCGCGATCTCGGCGTCCCCTACTCCGGCGCCGGCAAGATCCTATACTCCAAACCCATCAATTTCCGGCGACCCGGCACCCAATCCCTGGGGAGCTTCTCCACATTCTTCTCGTTCTCCGTCACGAACCTGAACCCCTCCTCCATCGGCGGCGGATTAGCCTTCGTCATCTCGCCGGACGACGAGCACGTCGGCGACGCCGGCGGGTTTCTGGGCACGATGGACGCGAATGGCGACCAGAGCGGCGTCGTGGCGGTGGAGTTCGATACCCTAATGGACGTCGAATTCAGTGACATCAACGGGAACCACGCGGGTCTGGATCTGGGCTCCATGGTTTCGACCCGGGTCTGCGATTTGGACACCGTCGGCGTCGATTTGAAAAGCGGCGACCTGGTCAACTCGTGGATCGACTATTCCGGGTCGACCCGGTTCATCAAAGTCTACGTGTCGTATTCGAATTTGAAGCCCAAGGAGCCCATCATATCCGCCGCTCTGGATCTTCACGACTACTTGACCAACGATTTCATGTTCGTCGGATTCTCCGGGTCAACTCAGGGCAGCACGGAAATCCACAGCATTGAGTGGTGGAGTTTCAGCTCCTCCTTCGAAGAGTTCCCGAGTTACAACTCGGTCATACCACCACCGCCGCCGCCGCCTACAACGGCGAACTTAATGAACCCCACCGCCAACACAGTCACCCCTCCGCCGCCCTCCGCCGCACCGGAAACCAACACCACCACCACCACCACGCCGCACGAGGACAGAGCCCCCGGAAAGTGCCGCAACCAGCTCTGCAGAAACGGCGCCGGCGCCGTCGTCGGAGTAGTAACCGCCGGCGCATTCTTCCTAGCGTTCTGTGCCCTAACCCTAATATGGGCATACAACAAGAAATTCAAACACAACAAAAACCCTACCCCCATCACCACGCTAGCTTCCGACGTAATTAAAATGCCGAAAGAATTCTCCTACAAAGATCTCAACACCGCCACAAAAGGATTCGATCCGAACCGAATCATCGGCCACGGCGCATTCGGCACCGTCTACAAGGGCGTACTCCCCACCACCGGAGATTCCATCGCCGTGAAAAGATGCACGCACAAAGGGCAGGGGAGAACAGAGTTCCTCTCCGAACTCTCCATAATCGGAACCCTGAGGCACCGGAACCTCGTCCGCCTTCAAGGCTGGTGCCACGAGAAGGGCGAGAGCCTATTGGTCTACGATTTAATGTCCAACGGTAGTTTAGACAAGGCGCTATTCGAATCGAAAACCGTCTTGCCGTGGGCCCACCGGAGAAAGATTCTCCACGGCGTGGCGTCCGCGTTAGCGTACTTGCATCAAGAGTGCGAGAATCAAGTGATCCATCGGGATGTGAAAAGTAGCAACATTATGCTGGACGAGGGTTTCAATGCAAGATTGGGCGATTTCGGATTGGCTCGATTGACGGAGCACGATAAATCGCCCGACGCCACGGTGGCGGCGGGTACAATGGGGTATTTGGCACCCGAGTATTTGCTAACGGGTAGGGCCACCGATAAGACAGATGTTTTTAGTTACGGGGCGGTTGTGCTTGAGGTGGCGACGGGGAGGCGGCCGATCGAGAAGGGGGTTTCGGCCCCCGGGGGTGGGAGTTTGGTGGAGTGGGTGTGGGGATTGTATAGGGGAGGGGGGTTGATGGGGGCGGTGGATCGGAGGCTTGGCGGGGAGTTTGATGAGGTGGATATGAGGAGGGTGATGTTGATTGGGCTGGCTTGTTCGCACCCCGACCCGGTGGCTCGGCCTGGGATGAGGGGTGTGGTGCAGATGCTGGTTGGGGAATGTGAAATTCCGATTGTGCCCTTAGTGAAGCCGACTTTGAGTTTTAGTACGTCGGAGCTGATTTTGACGTTGCAGGATAGTGTTTCGGATTTGAATGGGATGATCGAGATTTCCACGTCGTCGTCGGAGAATAGTTTCTCCGGCGACGGCGGAGGTGGGGGGAGAAGTGGTGTGGACTTGGTGTAGATGATGGTGTGTGTTCAGATTATTAATTTATTCTTTGATTCGTTTAGAGTTGTGTGTAACAAACATGGTAACTTGATTAATAATAACATTGTTTTACATGATTAAATGTGGTTTATTATGTATGCTTAATCCAAGGGCTTTTGCAGTTTTATATCAATTTATTTAAGCTATTTAATTACATTTTTACCTAACCTCTTATGAGAATTGGAGTTTTGGCATTACTTTGCAAAGCTATTTATTTATTAGATAAAATTTGAACAAGATGACAAAATTAATGCCATTTTATTGCATGAGTTGGATAAGATTTTGTGTGGAATTTGGAAAGGTGAGTTGTTGCTTTCCTAAGTAACCTATGAGCCAAAAGAAAGGCACATATTGAATTGGTAAAAACATTATGGAATTTGCCCCCCTTTTATTTGGATTATATAGGAAAATATTTGTTTTTTGCAAAAAAAATAAATAAGTAAAAAATAAAAATTAATTTCCCCTAAAATAAATTAAAATCTAAAAAAAAAAACAGCATAAATATAGGGCATGTAGACAATCCATAAAAAAAAAAAAAATAGGGCATGTAGACAAGGTCACAACAAGAATGACATAGCTTCACGTGCCCATTATTCATCGGCACCACTCCATAAGTCAAAAACCACTTGATTTTAAATAATTAAATTATGTTCCTATAGATAGACAAACAAATTATTATCCCCTTAGACAATATTCTTTAAGGGGCATTGTACTTTGAAATTGACTTGTCCAATCACAACTAAATTAATGGGACAAAAAAAAAATTAGGCGATACGATTATAATTCTTTTCCGAATTTCGAAAATTCCGATTTTTATTTTTTCATTACTCATATAATACGAATATCATTGTATTTGTTTATATTTTAGGAGAATACAAAATAGAATTTCCGGTTTCAAAAAATGTTATTTATTTATTTAAATTCGATGAAATCCAATTTATTCGCGTGAATTTAAAAAAATGGGGCTATATAAGCCCAGTAACAAAAGTAGCCCATGTTCACCATGGCCCAATAATATGGGGGTGAATTTTATAAAACTGCATAAGTTGAAGGACGAAATGTAGAAATTACGTCATGACTGTTATAGCTACAATAATTAATAAAACACACTCCCAATTTATGACCATCCTCTCACGCGCGCACACACGCACTGGTTACGTCAATCTCCCCATTTTCGAGCTTATCGATTTCTCTGTTTCCTTGTTTTTTCAGAGCGCCAACGGATGGATTTCGACGATGTGGTACATTCTTCTTCTTCTTCTTCCATGGATCTCAATTTCAGTTTTATTTTTCAGCAGATCTGATTCGATTACTGTGTACTTTCGTTGTTCTTATCTTTGATCTGTGAAATTTTCTGTTTCAACCGGATCAAAGCTATGATTTTTAGGTTATGTATGTTTTTTTTCTCAGCGATTTGTTTTTGTATCGATTTTTCTACGAGCATTTGATTTTAGGGCAAATAGAATGTTTCAATTTCAGAGTTTGACTGATTCTGTATGATTTAGAGGGGATTTTTTTTCTTCTTTTAAAATTAGAAATATATAATGCAGTTTTGTAATTTTTAGATGCTATGAGCTTGTCAAGTAATTGAAAGAACATTAATTTATTTATTTTCATACAATGTTGTTCATCTTTTCGAAGCTTGATTTTTCAATCAGAGTGCGATTATTTATCAGTGTGTTCGTATTTTATTTTCTCGAAGATACATATATATTGTTTGTGTAGTGAAGGAGATTCATTTCATTACTGAAATTAGCTCTGTACACGAATGCACGAATGCGAGACGATCGAATTCTAATTGTTGTTGTAAAACATTTTTCCGATACGGTACAATTGATATATGCCTCGTATTTTATTCTTGATTAGTCTATCGGTGTTGGTTTTCTTGATTGTTTATCCAACTCGAGACAACTTTGCACCAATTTAATTATTTTACGTCTGCTGTATGTATGGATTTACAGAAAAAGGCGGCCAAGGATGTTGAAGCCAAAGGACTAAACCCAGGATTGATTGTCTTGCTTGTGATTGGTGGGCTGGTCGTGTCGTTCCTTGTTGGAAATTACGCGCTGTACGTTTACGCGCAGAAAAACCTTCCCCCGAAGAAAAAGAAGCCCATTTCAAAGAAGAAGATGAAGAAGGAAAGACTGAAGCAAGGCGTTGCTGCACCGGGAGAATAGATCAATAACTATAAATGCGTTCCCCCGTTTACAGATTGAGCTGCTGTTTGTTTTTTTGTTCTCTCGTATATCTCGTGTTCAGAACTTTGTCTAGAGAAGCATAGCAGCGTTTTGTCTGATAGAACTTTTGAGCTTTTATATTTAGAACCTACAACGTTGTTTTGCTAGCTGACTGAGAACTTATTGCAGTTTTTTTGTAGTTCTTGTGTCTGAAAGTTATGGATTTTTATTTTTATTTTTTTTAATTTGTCATGATTAATACTGCTTTTGTAGTTTCATTCTGTGGCAGGTGGCATTGGCTTCAATTAACCTTAGTTTGTGTTTTCCATTGATTTTGAAGAGTGCTATTTCCATGCACAAAAGGAGTTTGTTTGGGGTGGAAATTGGACGGATCTGATATAGGCGAAATTCCATATTTTTTTGGAGTTTTTGATTGAAATCGGAGGAATTAAAAGAATTCAATCTTTTGTTCAAATGCATTACATATTACATAATAATAATGATATTATTAGGGAATTGTTATTTGCGGTTTGAAAATTGTTATTTGCGGTTTATAACAAAACCCCTCAAAAAAACACTTTATTTCACTAAAACCTCAAAACTTCTCAAAAAAATCCAAAACCCCCCTAAAACGCGTAAAAGCCCAACTTGGGCGTCCATTCATGCAGTGCACGCCCAAGTTGGGCGTGCAAGCTGCATTTGGGCGCCCGAGTTGGGCGTCCAGTGCAAAAAAAAAAAAAAAATCTTTTTTTTTTTAAATGTTCGAACGCCCAAGATGGGTGGGCGCCCAAGGCGTGTATGAACGGGCGTTCGTACACGCCTTGGGCGCCCATCTTGGGCGTTCGAACATTTTTTTGCGAAAAAAAAAAGATCTACAAATCGATTTGTAGGGCTTTTTAACATGAAATTGGTTCCGTAATCGACCTTCCCAATGCATATTACACATAAAAGAGTCGAAATTACATCTAAAATCGAAGCCCAACCCTTCTTCAAGCTTGATTTTGAATTTTCGATTTTTTTTTTTTTTTTTTTTTTGCTATTTGCAGTTTGGGGGGTTTTTTGATTTTTTTGAAAAGTTTTGAGGGGTTTTTTGAAAAAACGCAAATAGCAATTTTGTAACCGTAAATAGCATTTCATCATTACAATTATACTTTTTGGAAACAAGTTGAAATTTTCGGAAACTAAATTTGGATCGAAAATCAGAATGTAATATGTATCGGTAAAACAAAAAAATGGAATGGAAAATATTGTTCAAAAATCGTAAATTTTCAGATTGAAATCGGCAAAGATCGGAATTTCCATTCCGAATTCCACCCCTAGAATTGTTATAAGAGCGACACGAGTAATCTCATTTATACGAGGAAACCAAGTTTATTATCTCAATCAATACTACACGGACTTTCCATACAAGCAATCGATAAACAAAACAAATGAATAAAGCACATACAATACAACATCAACATCAACAGAAGTTCTCATCAACAAAGTATGCATACACACACACACATATATATATATATAAGCTAAACAAAACATAAAATAGAGACGATTACAGACCACGGCCCATGATTTGTCCACCAGGTGGAATCATGACCAAGAACGGCTGAGCATTGAACGCAGGATGTGGAAGCTTCCGACGAATTTCACGACCTTCTTGACAAAGTGCACATGCATGGCAAAACACATGTGTCGCGAAATCGCACGCAGTTTCACATTGCTCTCGTTGAACATCATCATCAATAACACTCCCACAGCACCCACAAGACCTAACAATTGCCTCGCAACTCCCCTGTCACATAAAAGAAATCACCAATCTTTAATATTCAACGAATATAGATACCCTCGTTCCGATCTTGACATGATATTAGAGCTTGCATAAAGGAGTAAACTTAAAAAAAAAAAAAAAAGATTACGCACCTCGAGATTAAATTTCCGACGGATGGATGTACGAATGGGGTAAGAGAACCAAGGAGCAAGACAATTATAGCCGAAAAAGGTATTCCCGATCAAGTAAAGACCGGTGTACGGCAAGCAGTGATTAGCAAAAGTACCAGGCGCAGATCCGAGTCGCTCCACATTTGTTCCATAAAGCACACAAGGAGCAACACTACCCAACAAACCTGTCCATATAACAACCACAAGAGAGTGAATATATAGTTCTCGAGCAGCAAAAAATATCGAAAAAAAGAGCATTTTATAATTAATTAGCTTCGTTATAAAGAATATAATTGATCCCTTAAATGCTATAAAATTTTCAGAATCAAATAACATGTTTAAAGACCGACAACTTAGTTAGTTAACACTATAACAATGGACAATAAATTTTCACTCATGACATATTTTACAATAATACAGTCGATAAATTAATAGCCTCACTTAAATAATAAATTCTTCCAATCCCAATTGGTTTTGAGAACGTACTAAATTATTAACTCGATAATTTAATATTTTGCTAAATTAATAGAATTTTCCTAGACCCGAGTCCCGACTAGACCCGAGTCCCGACTGATGTTTAACCGTATAAGATAGCTCCTTAGCTCACACCGATTTATCTCCACAAAGCAATTATTAGCATAGATCAGCAATTAGACTTAAAAGTCATCCACTTTTTTTTTTTCTCTCTCTCTCTACAATTCAGATCAAGAATCAGTATCAGTATCAGAAATCAGTATCAGAATCAGAATCAACATCAAAATCCCAACCTAAATCCAGTAAAATCCCAGATCAGCAAACTTGACACTACATCAATAAAAATACAATCTTTACCTGAAAAATCAAGATTCATTCAACTGGATAACAAAAAAAAAAAAAAACTCACAAACTTCAAGATCGCTACTGCAGAATTCATCGTTTCTTCCAAGACAAGAGAGTAAGCTGGAATCCCACTGGGACCTTTCCATAGTTGGCTCACCCACCGGCAGCCCATCAGCCGTCCATCCTATTGAAATCGCCGCAGTCGGCGGGGCTCCGCCGTCCTTGGCGGTGGCGGTGGCGGTGGCGGTGGAGGATTTCTTTTCATCTTTTGTCTGAAATTCTTGTTTTTCGTTTGGTAAAAGAGGGTTTGATTCCTCGTAGTTTGCCATTTGCGGAAAATGAAAATTTATTACACGAATATTAAGAAATTATAGAGGATGATAACTCAAAGAAGTTGCAGATGAGCTTTTCCTCTTCGTTCTCTCTCCTCTTAAGCAACCCAGCTATTTGCAATTATTTATTGATTTAATTGTTTTTATATATATATTTATTTTTAATTAAATTACTTATTTATTGAGCAAAAACGTGTGAAGAATCAACTGTGAATTGACCAAAGACGTTCGATTAGTTCAACGATTTTTATAATAAATAATTTAACTCAATGCTAAATTTTAATACAATTAACCAAACATTTTGACTGATTAAAATTTTAATTTGTTAGTAGGCAAACAAAATATATGAGTTTTTTTTTTCTTTTTAGGGAAAATAAAATATATAATTTAATAGATTGAAATTGTTGAAACGTATAATCTGAGCAAATATTAAATTATTTAATTGTGGGCCTGAAGACTGTGTTTAGTTAAGCATTAGTAACTACATATTTATTTGGACTATAATTATTAACTTATTTGTCTGATTTGGGCCTTTCTCCTAATTTTCTTTGGACTTGGCATTTATGTAAATTTCTTCTTTTTTTACAATGATATATTATTTATTTATTTTTAGTTTTTTTTATTTATCAAAAATAACATCATAAATGACTCGAGTTGAATTAATTCGATTTCATTTTGTCTTTTTTAATGGAATTAGAGAAAAAGCCTGAAAATCAAAGTACAATATAGTTCAGCCAAACAGACACTACAAATTACATCTCTTATAATTCGCAGTGTGGCAGTGACATATTTTAATGTAAACCTACTCGATGAATCGTGTTCGACTCGATTATTTATCAAAACAAACTGAAACACCGTTTTAAAAGTTCGAAAAAACACATGAAATAAGTTTAGAGAAACACATGTTCGTCTAGAATCGATTCGTTATTTCGTTTACGCAGCACCTAACTACAGCAATGTAGGTATATAATTGTGTATGGGGGTCCAAGTAGATATAAGACCATAAACAAAGGGCCTAGTAATAAATACAAATAAATACAGCCCATGAGGGAGCGGCGGAGTACACCAAACAGTCCCACTGTCCTACATCTTTCAGTGTACCATTCAGACATCATCAATTTATTACCATCACCATTATCCGTCTTCCCAATATTTAAAAAAAAAATCCATCAAGATTCTCTCCTAAAGAAAACAATAACAAAGAATTTTTTTTTCAATAAAATGGTAAATTATGATCGCCCATGAAGTAAGGTTAAATTACGAAAAAATCCTTCTTTTTCAGGTAATTACAATCACCCGTCAATCATTGATCGCCCATGAGGTAAGGTTAAATTATGAAAAAACCTTTTTTTTTCGGGTAATTACAATTACCCGTCAACCATGGATCGCCCCATGAGGTAAGGTTAAATTATGAAAAAACCCTTCTTTTTCGGGAATTACAATCACCTGTTAACCATGAATCTTCGACAAAATCTTCTAGATTTCGTAGAAATGTTCTTATACTTGGTTTGTGCAAAAAAATAGTTTCAGATGTACCACAATCTGATATTTACAAGTCAAGAGAGCATCTTATGATCATCTTGTTTCAAAATATTGAGCTCAAACAGGATAAAACAGATACAAACTGAAGAATATTTCATACAATCTAGAAGATTTCAGTAAATTTAAGGGTAAATAGCACTTAACCCCCTTGTGGTTTGGGCATTTTGCACATGACCCCCTTGTGGTTTGAAATTAGGCACATAACCCCCTTGTGGTTTTGACATTTTGAACATGACCCACTTATGGTATGAAATTAGGCACATAACCCCCTTCTGGTTTTGAAATTTTGCACATGACCCCCTTATGGTATAAAATTAGCACATAACCCCCTTGAAAAGAAAACTGGAAAAGACTAAATTGCCCATATCAAGTCAAAAGTTTTTTTTTAATTTAAAAATAATTATTCTATAAAATGAAAAGCTTAATATACTTTTTGTGAAATAAAAATATAATATATTATTGTGTTTTTTCTATTTTACAGGCCATATAAATATTTTTTTAATTTAATTTTCATTAATTTTCATTTCAACTATAGAGAAATGTTTTTTTTTCCAAATTTCCATAAAAGAAATAAAGACTTTGTTTCTTAAAAAAATTAAAGTTCGATAACAACTATAATATAATATATTATATAGAAAATAGTAATATAATAATCATAATTAATGAAATGTTAAAGATTTTCAAATTGATTTTTAAAATCGAATAAATTGTCAATAGTACAATAACTAGTATTATATACCTTTTGTGCTGTAAAATTAAAGAAAAAACGATGATATATTATATTTCTCATGTTACAAAAAAGTACATTAAGCTTTTTATGTTATAGAATAATTATTTTTAAATTAAAACAAGAACTTTTGACTTGATAGGGGTAATTTAGTCTTTTCCAGTTTTCTATTCAAGGGGATGATGTGCTAATTTCATACCATTAGGGGGTCATGTGCAAAATGTCAAAACCACACGGGGGTTATGTGCCTAATTTCATACCATAAGGGGGTCATGTGCAAAATGTCAAAACCACAAGGGGGTTATGTGCATAATTTCAAACCACAAGGGGGTCATGTGCAAAATGCCCAAACCACAAGGGGGTTAAGTGCTATTTACCCTAAATTTAACACCGCAACAATAGAGAGTGATTGTAACTACCAAAATATAAAAAAAAAATTCGTAATTTGATCTTACTCTTAATTTACCCTTTAATAAACTCTCTCTCAATCACTTTTCCATTCCATTAAAGAATCACCAAAAAAAGTATTTTTTTTTTCTTCTTTTTTTCATAATCAAGAAAGTAATAAAATCATCACATACATCAAGCTTTCTCTGTGTACAACAATCCAAAAAAAAAGAAAAAAAATTCAAAAATTACTATGAATTAGGGTGTGAACGAGAATCAACAACATTATCTAACCTCGAAAAAGCAGTGTCTTCTTGATTAAGAAGCCTTTCCCCTGTTCTTACCGGTTCTGATTTACATCTCATCAGCACTAAAGGATGTACACTTACCCTTTTCAAATCCTCATCATTTTTCTCCGATTTTTCGCTACTTTTTCGACAAATCACCACCGCCTTTTCTTCCACTTCCACTTCAACTTCCTCTAATTTCTCCGCATTTTCAACTTCTTGATGAGCAAATGCAGAAGCCCAGAAAATGCCACCCAATGAAGAAGATCTGTAAGGAGCAGATCTACACCTCGTGAGAATCAAAGCGTTTGTCGGCGGCGGCGGCGGCGGAGTAGACGAAGAAGAAGAACATTCTAGAAACTTCAAAGATCCACCTCCAATATTTTCATACTTGTTAACAACACTATACTCACTCTCACCACTAGTACTGCTGTTAGTCCTGTGATTATTATTATTATTATTGCTACTATAAACAGAAGCATCGACTTTTTCTTTATATTCGATTTTCTTTCTCAGAGAATCTTCGGTGGCATCAGCATTATTCTTGCAATACCCAGACCTAAAAAAAGAACCCCACTTGCTAAATGTCCTTCTGAAGGGTCTTTTGTGGGTGGTGGTGGAAGTAAGGGAACTTTTCCCGCAGAATAGGGTTTTGATCTTGAGCCACCGCCGGCAGCGGCGGCGCGTCACTTTTCCGGCGGGTTTTTTGGGGTTGGATTTGGAGGAGCGGCGGACTCTGACCTGGCCGATGCAGGTGACCTTTGGGGAGGTAGGTTCTTGGGTTGGTTCGGTGGGGCCGGGCAGTGTTTTTCTGGTGCGGAGGTACAACATTGGGCTCGACCGTGATTTTCCTCTGCTTCTGCTCCCCACGTTACTTCTCAAGAACCTCATCAATGGCGGTGGAAACTTGTCTGTTCTCCCTGGACTTGATAATGGCTTTGATAAAGCTTTCATCTTTACCTCTCTCTCTCTCTCTCTCTCTCTCTCTCTCTCTCTCTCTCTCTCTCTCTCTCTCTCTCTCTCTCTCTCTCACACACACACACAGAGTCACCCACAAAATCTATGGGCTCTGCAGAGAGGATCCAGTAGGCAAAGGATTTTTTGGCCACTGCTTTCTCTCTGTATTTGTTTTCTTCTGCTTCTTTTTCCACATATATGATATATACTTACACCCACACACACACATGTGTGTGTGTATGTATATATGTATCTATTGTGTGTGCATTTGTTTGTTTGTTGAAGGTCTGGTTGGTTCTGGAGTGGATATCTTAGTGTGGAAAGGGGGGTCCTTTTTTTCTTCTATGTAACTTTTATTCAGTATCTTAGTGTGGAAAGGGGGGAGCGACTAGTTTTGGCCCAAGGTTGCTAGCACCTTGGGCAGAGTCGCCAGCACCTTGGCTGGGCCGGTGCCGAAAGTCCGAAAATTTTCCGACCCGAAAAAAATAATAAAAAATACGAGGGCGTAGGAAATTGAATTTGGCACGGTGGTTGTCGGGGCCGTTTTCTCAGATTTCGAGAATTGCTCCGAAAACGTCGGGAGCGACTAGTTTTTGCCCAACGTTGCTAGCACCTTGGGCAGAGTCGCCAGCACCTTGGCGGGGCCGGTGCCGAAAGTCCGAAAATTTTCCGACCCGAAAAAAATAATAAAAAATACGAGCGCGTAGGAAATTGAATTTGGCACAGTGGTTGTCGGGGCCGTTTTCTCAGATTTCGAGAATTGCTCCGAAAACGTCGGGAGCGACTAGTTTTGGCCCAAGGTTGCTAGCACCTTGGGCAGAGTCGCCAGCACCTTGGCTGGGCCGGTGCCGAAAGTCCGAAAATTTTCCGACCCGAAAAAAATAATAAAAAATACGAGGGCGTAGGAAATTGAATTTGGCACGGTGGTTGTCGGGGCCGTTTTCTCAGATTTCGAGAATTGCTCCGAAAACGTCGGGAGCGACTAGTTTTTGCCCAACGTTGCTAGCACCTTGGGCAGAGTCGCCAGCACCTTGGCGGGGCCGGTGCCGAAAGTCCGAAAATTTTCCGACCCGAAAAAAATAATAAAAAATACGAGCGCGTAGGAAATTGAATTTGGCACAGTGGTTGTCGGGGCCGTTTTCTCAGATTTCGAGAATTGCTCCGAAAACGTCGGGAGCGACTAGTTTTGGCCCAAGGTTGCTAGCACCTTTGGCAGAGTCGCCAGCACCTTGGCTGGGCCGGTGCCGAAAGTCCGAAAATTTTCCGACCCGAAAAAAATAATAAAAAATACGAGGGCGTAGGAAATTGAATTTGGCACGGTGGTTGTCGGGGCCGTTTTCTCAGATTTCGAGAATTGCTCCGAAAACGTCGGGAGCGACTAGTTTTTGCCCAAGGTTGCTAGCACCTTGGGCAGAGTCGCCAGCACCTTGGCTGGGCCGGTGCCGAAAGTCCGAAAATTTTCCGACCCGAAAAAAATAATAAAAAATACGAGCGCGTAGGAAATTGAATTTGGCACGGTGGTTGTCGGGGCCGTTTTCTCAGATTTCGAGAATTGCTCCGAAAACGTCGGGAGCGACTAGTTTGGGCAAGGCATGTTGTGAGGGAACAATAAGTCGATGAACAATGATAATTGTTTTCAACGTATCTTTTTCTACGAAGATGATATTGTCACGTTCACTTGTGGGGGTGGTGGGGGGGGGGTATGATTCCACGGAGAATGGTTATGTTTTTCGGTGTAGTAACGAGCTTTGGTGTTTTTTCTCTATTTTAACGAATATATTTAGTTAAAATAATGAATAAATAGAAATTAAATAATAAAACGACCCGAATAATATAAATAATAATTACTATTTCGTAAAAGAAATATCCACAGTACCTTTCCACTCTTCAAACGTCATACCCGAATTAATTTTCTCTAATTATTATTTATTTTTTGAATTAAAATAATAAAAAAATGTAATTAAAAATCAGAAAAATAAAATAAAAATTTCATAAATTCATGTAGCTTCAGCAGGAGCCATCTGGGATAATTTTCGTGAATTTTTAAATATATTTTGATATTTTTCTCTATTTATTATCTATTTTACTGTATTTCTTGAATTAAAATAATAAAAAAATATAATTAAAAACCAGAAAAATAAAATAAAATTTCAAGAATTCTTGAATAATCAACAGGAACTAATTGGAATAATTTTCGTGATTTTTAAAATATATTTCGATATTTTTCTCTATTTATTATCTATTTTATTGTATTTTTTTGAATTAAAATAATAAAAAATATAATTACAAACCAGAAAAATAAAAAAAAAATTCAACAATTATTGTAATATCAACAGGAATTATTTGGCATAATTTTCGTAATTTTTAAATGTATATTGATATTTTTCTATATTTATTTGGTAATTAAAATTATTTTCGAATGAAAAAATTAAATAAAAATAATTACAAGTCGGAAAAATAAAATTCCAGTTTCTATGGGTAGATAATAATATAATTAATGTTAGAAAAAAATTTGGTTAAAAAATAAGTTGAATAAGATATAAAATATTGAGAAATAAAAAAGTTGCTTCCCTCGGCATTTTCAATGTCTAGTGGTCATTTGGCTGGTTTTGTCCATTTCACTACTATAGGGGGGGAGGTGTCCAAGGAGGGTGCTAGGCCAAGGTGCTAGCAACTTTGCCCAAGGTGCTAGCAACTTGGGCAAAGTTGCTAGCAACTTTGGCAAAAGAGGGCCTGCCGCGCCCCCCTGCGGCAGGAATGGTGGGCCAGTGGTGGCGGGCGGGCGGCACCACCACCCAACGGCGGCGGCGCTCCGGCGGCGGCGGCGGCGGTCGGTCGGAAAAAAAAAAAAATTTTTTTTTTTTTTTTTTCCTTTCCAGTCCCTTTCGGAAGAGGCCCGATAAAGAAAGATGCCGGATAAAGAAAGATGCCCGAATAAAGAAAGATGCCGAATAAAGAAGGTTGCTTGTCGCAAATAAAGAAGTTGGCTTGTCGGTAATCAAGAAATTGCCTCGTCAATATTGAGGCCGGTGCGGTGCTTCGGCGAAGCCCGACAACATGCATTCTTACGGGTTGGTATGGTATGATAATTTGTGCTTGTCGGACCATCATTGGGTGGAGTTCGTTCGAAGTCAGCCCCCAATAGGCGATTGGAGTGTGATACGGCTGTGTTGCGTTGTGGGATGGCTCTCATTCGAAAATGGTGTGGTTAGTACGAGTTATGCTTCGAAAACCACGCTGTCGAGGAAGTGAGTTGTCCTTCGGGCAATGCTGTTGGTTTGCACGTTGCCTATTGGGAAAGGTTGTCTCGCTCGTTTCTCTACTCCGGTGATGCATGATGGGCATGATTATTTGTGGCTCTCGAGCGAATCGGTGCTAGTAGGTGATGGGAATATAGGCGATGCGTTGCTATACGGCTGTCGGTGCTTCGTGGGATGGCTCTCATTCGAAAATGGTGTGGGTAGTAATTATTAGTATTTATTTTTCTAGATACAAATTAATTACAACAATATTAAAATAGAAAATGAGTTTTAATCTATAGTTTAATTGATGTTAGTAGTATTTATTATTTGTGTTTTCGAGAGTGTAGCCATAGCCCATAGGATTATTTATTTAATATTTATTATTGCACGGATGGCTGAATCAGAGACACTACATCAAGGTTCTATTTGTCTTTACATGTTCCTTTTTTTATTAGGGTAAATTATTCTTACACACTTGAGTTAAAGTCAAATTACCAAAATACCTCTTATGTTTGGGTAATTACAACCACCTCCTTAACTATGAATTATTTTACACATTCACCCTTGTAGTGTTAAATTTAATGGCATGTTCTCTAATTTGTATTCGTGTTTCAGTCGAATACCTACTTGTTGTAAGAGTAAATATTCAGCAGTGAATACCGTTGGAATCAGCATAAAGAAAAAAGAAATATTATTTTAATCCTAAAATTTATGGAATATTACTAGATAGTTTAAAATTAAATTTGTACTAGTACCTGACTCAACCTCGAAGTAATATATAAATTTATTAGCCAATTTAAGGACATGTTGACTAGAAAGCATAGTAGCATATATATGGTGGGTATATCAAAGTTTTGAGGGGCAAATGAGATATATCCTATCCTAGTGTATTGCATTCCACATTTCTCTCCTTTTTTTCACTGTGCAATTGTCTGCAGTTTTTACTGCACCATTCAAGAAGTAAAAACAAGACAAAAGACAAACAATACCAGAGAGATATAGAGATATATACTTAGAGAGAGAGAGAGAGAGAGAGAGAGAGAGAGAGAGATGAAATGGTACATTTCCCATTTTTCATTAGTTGGTGTGATGTATTATCACACAAATTCAGATCACAAGGCTAAAAAGCCATTGAAGAAAAAAGCAAAAAAAAAACAAATAGATGGATATGGATATACTCTTAAAATATAAAGGGTAAATTACGGCCAAACCCCTTAACGTAAGGTCAAATTACGAAAACATCTATTATGTTTGGATAATTACTACCAGCTCCTCAACTATGTATTGTTTTACATGTCCAGTTTTAGAGTGTTAAATTTACATATTGAACAATGAATTTTTTAGTAACAAAATATACAGTTGAGGGGTAGTTCATAGTATCCAAACAAAAAAGAGTGGGGTTCTTGAATTATTTCATAGGATGTGAAAAAAGGCAAAAAAAAAAAACATATGCAAATGGCTCCACATCTTTTCATTTGATCTGCACAAGCAACCAATCAGCCAACACAGGCCTAAAAGATTTGATGTGTAAACAACTTTCTTAATTTTACCTTTTTGTCATCACATTCTGTGCAATATTATTATTTGGTAGGGGCAAATATCACACAAAAAAGTCAAGAACTTTTTTTTTTTATTAGCAGTGAAGACCCCTCCCACTAGCAAGGGAACAAAAAGTCAACTCATGAGGCATCAGACTTTTTCTTTCTTAATTACAATTGTTAATTAGTATTGTGAATTTTGCATAGAGGAGGGAATCAAGAGGTATTTAATAGTATATAGTAAGGACCACTATTAAATTAAATACTTAAAAAAAAAAAAAAAATTGATCAGGTTGAAAGAAATGTATGATCCACTCACAGGCCACAGCCAAGTGTGTTTCATTGTTTTGTTGGTTAAAAAATCTCAATTTCAATCTTCTTGTGGTCCGAACATTCAATTGTCTTAAAAATGGAACACACATTTTCAGTTGTCTTATTTGGTTTCACCTATGATGTATTTTTTTAGCAGCAACTAGTCCAGTTAATTTATAAGCTAGCCTCTTTGTCATGGAGTTTAGAATTTGGGCTATGACTCCAACTATCTGGATTTCTCTCTCTCTCTCTCTCTCTCTCTCTCTCTCTCTCTCTCTCTCTCTCTCTCTCTCTCTCTCTCCCTTAGTGGGCCTTGATGGGTTTTGTGTTTTGGGCCGAGCCTTTTGGGTAGCCCTTGTCTCCTGGGCTGCATCTTGTTCTTGAGACATACTAATTCAAACAAGTATACTTATCAAAAAAAAAATCAAAGAGGTATAGTATATGCTTTTATAATTTTCTTCGACAGTCACTTCTAATTTAGCCCGATAATGAAATACTAAAGAATCACCGAAAGGGCTGACAGAATCACCTGATGTTTCAACGAAATGATATGAGTTTTTTAAAACATTACTGAAATACCAAAATTGGATTTTTATGAGTCAACACGAAGTCGGATCACCAAAATCCATCATGATTCATGAGCAAGGCTCATGAGTTTTTGGTTCTTCGTGCCGTTTTTCTTGGGCTAGAGTTGTTAACGTGCTTGCTATTAAAACTCCAAAACCCTTAATAAGTGGAAAAAAACGACAATTTTGCATAAAAATGCGAAAGTGAGTTAAACAATAATTCTAGTAGATATCGAAATATTAGAATCAACCCAGCTGACAAAATCATCATGTGATGTTTATATGAACTGATATAAATTTTCTAAAGCATTCCTAAAACAGCAAATAAAGTTTTAGAAAATTGCTTAAGCAACAAAACTAAAGTTGCTAAATATGAAAAACGCTTCTGTCCTTTTATTTGCGATTTTAGTTTTATGCAAAAAGAAAAAAAGAAAATCCAAAACAGATTTTATTCACACACTGAAATTCTCTTCGTCATCCCCAAATATCCAAAAACCCTCGATAAACCATTCAATAATTTTCACTGAATCATTGCCATGAATTCACTAACCAATCTGATTCATTTTCCCTCGCCGAGGAAACGCCTTCTCCACCTTCTTCCCCGAACCGCCGTTCAACACTGCAACTTCTTCTCCGCCAAAACTACTGTTAGTAGTAGCCAGAAAGTCCAACAATTTACAAACCCTAAACCCCAGAAATCTTCCGATTCATCGTCATTTTTTGCTCAGAGGATCAACAAACAAACGGAGGCGGCAGCAATTAGTGTTTGGCCCGAGCCAAGAAAGATGCCCTATCAAGCGAAAGTTGCCAATTTCGTCAA
The DNA here is from genome assembly GCF_056151865.1 of Erythranthe guttata. NCBI lineage: Eukaryota > Viridiplantae > Streptophyta > Magnoliopsida > Lamiales > Phrymaceae > Erythranthe > Erythranthe guttata. Next base: position 2,173,635 of record NC_142542.1, on the reverse strand, counting down.
TTTGATCGGTTATGTGGAGATTCCGGTTCAGTTCGATTCCGATTCCGACGGGAAGCACTTCGCCACCACTATCATATCTCTAGGAAATGGGGGTGGGAGAAAAAGCCCCTTGTCGATTCCTGTTGTGTTCGAGGGGGAATTGGCTCACGTTGTGGCTTGTCATGTGAAGGAGAATAACTGCGTATTCGTGTCGGGGCAGTTGAGTGTGGATCCGATGAGATTGGTGTTGGGCGACAGTGTCGGAAAGTTTCATGTTGTGGCGGAAAATCTCAGCTTTGTTGAAGGATTTGAGAAACATGTTGTGGACAAGAAAACGGGGGCCTCGTTTTCTCCGGTGGAAATTTACAACCCCGATAAGCATGGGTTTAAGTTGAGTGATGGAGAGGTGGTAGAAAATGTCGATGATGAAGATGTTGATAGTGATGAGTCGATACTAGAAATGGGTAATGAAAAGAGTGGAGAGTATGTTAACAAGAAGAAGACTGTGGATGAAATCTTGGATTTATGGAGGGTTCTTGTGAAAAATCCGCAGCAGTGGTGGGATTATCGAAGTCATAAGCTTAATGGATTGGTTAAGGAAAAATTCCCCGATTTTAAGCAGAAAGGGACTGGGGAGTCGCTCTGGGTCAACACTGCTCCGAAATGGGTGTTGACTGGACTCGGATTACTGGAGTTTGATATTAAGGATATGAAACCGAAGCAAGTGATGGGAGGTGAAGGATGTAATGAAAGAAAAAGTAGTGGGAAATCGGATGATTCCTGGAAGGATTTGGTTGAAAATCCTGATAAATGGTGGGACAATCGAACCAAGAAGAAAAACCCGAAAGCACCTGATTTTCGGCACAAAGAGACTGGTGAAGTGTTGTGGTTGAACAGATCGCCGGCTTGGGCGTTGTCTAGGATCCCACCTGCTTGAAAGATTAGCCAAAATTTTGCTAATGGGAAGAACTTTAGTTTTGAATGTTTCAAGTTCTAAGACAAGAATTTTGATGCTCTATTAAGTGCTCACTGTTGAAGCAACGGCAGTTGAAAAACTCGTTAGTGTGTTTTTTTGGGAACAGAAGAAGAAAGCTACCTCGAAACCTTCAAACTTGTTAGTGTTTTTTTTGTTTTCTCTGTCGTATCTTCCTTTAGAAAGATGCTCGTAATTGATATTATTTGCATATTCTGCAGATTTTGCTTCAGTTTATGTGTACACGGAATATATCTAATCAACTTAAATTGCATTCTTGATTAGTTACAATCCCTCTGAGGAAAACTTGGAATGGAAAACACAGTTTTATATATATATGGTATATATACATATATCACTACGAGCAGGCTCTCTAAATAGTTAGCCGTTTAAAATGGCAACTACTCAAAGAAATGATTGCCTCCTAAAAGGAAAAATTTGGTTCTTTTCAAAACTTTAGGTGGATGAATGTACATCTCAACCACAATTTGGTGCAAGAAAGCAATATTTTATTGTGCTGTTTTTCTTATACTTAAAGGCATGACTATGTCAAGCAAAGCCTCACCAATTAACAAACTTCAATCAGTAACAACTCTCTGTTTCAGTTGACTCCACCTACAACTGCAATTTTTAATGCTGAGTTGCATATCTACTTTAACATTACTTGTCGATAGTCTTCCTTAATATATCGAAACGCCTGGATAGTTTGCAAGAACCCCCCTTTAGAAAAATGGCATCTTTAGAAAGATCAAAGAAGAAGGTGCAGTTATGGAAGAAAGCCACAGTTCATTTCTTGCTATGTTTTGTCATGGGATTCTTCACCGGCTTTGCTCCAACCAGCAAGGCATCAATATTTTCGAGCCGTGTTACAATGTCGCTTTCGTCAAACTACTCACCTCAGCCAGTGAAAGTGTTTCACCAATCAAGAACGCAGAATTTCAACAGAAGCTTGTTCGATAAAACAGTATCAAAAGCGGAGCACAGTCACAATTCAGATAAGGATCAGAGAGTACCCGAAGAAGACAAAAGGGGTTCCGAGGAATTAAACGTAAGGAAACTAGTAATTGTCATCACACCTACTAGTGGGAGAAATAAGCTAAGAGGGGTGTTACTTAGGAGATTGGCAAACACGTTGAAATTGGTGGCTCGCCCGTTGTTGTGGATTGTTGTGGAACAGCTGTCTGAAGATTCCGAGGTTTCTGAGATACTAAGGAAAACAGGGATCATGTACAGGCATGTTGTCTTCAAGGAGAATTTCACTGATGTGGATTCTGAAATGGATCATCAGAGAAATATTGCTGTGAATCACATTGAACACCATCGGCTGAGTGGAATCGTCCATTTTGCAGGGCTTTCAAATGTTTACGATCTCCATTTCTTCGAAGAGATAAGAGCAGTCGAGTAAGTATTTGCTATATTCTTGTCAAGTAATTTTCATCTGATTTTTTATTTACTTAAAGATTCAAGAAATGAACAAAATTGAAGTTTTATGCAGGCCTTAGTTAGATCCCTAATCGATAATCATTATTAGCCGTAAGAATGGAAAATCAGATTTAATTCTTTTTTCTTTTTAGATTCTCATGACAGAAAGGATTATAATTGGTTTGAGAATTGAGATAATCTTTTTAAAAAGGTGAAATAATTTTCAGGGCATTCGGGACGTGGCCTATAGCTAAACTTTTTGCGAACAAGAAGAAGGTGACAATCGAGGGGCCGGTTTGTGATTTCTCAGAAGTTGTGGGGTGGCATTTAAAAAAGACGAACAATGTAACAGATACAAGAACAACGGCTCTTCCTATATCAAGTTTCGCATTCAACAGTTCAATTCTTTGGGATCCGGAGAGGTGGGGCCGCCCTTCATCTGTTCAAGACACTTCCCAGGTGTGCGCGTATTTGTTTCTACATATCTTCAAATACTTATAGTTACATATATACTTATAAAATGTACGTTTGTGTATTTTTGACATTCGAGTGCAGAATTCACTGAGATTTGTGAGAAAAGAAGTTCTTGAAGAGGAAGCGAAGGTGAAGGGAATTCCGACGCAGGGTTGCTCTAAAGTTCTACTGTGGGATCTTCACATTTCTTAATAATGATGATTAGGATAAAGATCATCTTCACCTAATTGCCTGTTAGAGAATGCTTCGAAAATGATTAATGATGCCGTATGAAAATGACATTTTACTGTCTGGATTTTTAAAATTTGTAATGAATTGCATCTGAAAGTATATGGGATTTGGCAGCAAAGTTTAAGCAGTCAATTACAGTTTTTTTTTTCGTACTTTTGAAGTCTTCTCTAAACTAAATATGGAAGATCGATTTCCACCGATTTTGATCCCGAAGTTTCCGGATGTGGAAAAATGTTTTTCACTCTGAATTTCGAGAATTCCGATTTTTATTTTATTTTTTCGACCTTTTTTATTTTTTTGGTTGGGATTTGGAATATTATGTGAGATTTTGATTATCGATCTGGTCGTAATTTACGAAAATAATTTAAAAAAATTCAATTCTTTCGGAAACAAATATATTAATTATCGTGTATTTTAAAATTCGATCCGAATTTTTTAAAAATTTGGAAAAAGAAAAAAAGGAGGCCTAACTTTACCACGTGAAACAGACGGTGTACTCTGGTCCGCGTAATAAGGAAGAATTTTTACAAACATGCTAATTCCGATCTAATATGTTCGATTTCCAATCGTAGACAAAATACACACACGAAAAGAATAACATAACTCATTTTCCATCGAATATGGCAAATTACGGACACCCCCTAAGGTATGCTCAAATTACAAAAACCCCCCTCATGTTTGTATTAATTATCAGAGTTCAATATAAACTTAGGAAGCCATTGCTTAGATACAAAGGTCATTGATGTTAAACTAATAACGATGCCTTACGCAATACAAGAAGCATCATATCATGACATCTCGTACACACAGAAAAACGAGGCAGAGAAATCGTCATTACCAAAAAAAGAAAAGATTTTATCTTTCAACATTGTCGTGCTTTCTATTTCGTATATCTGTTATCAGCACCGAGAAGTAAAAGTTAAAGTTATATCTCGATAAGCACGAGGATTCAGTGGAATTATTTATCCCATGTCGTTATCTACATTGTCTGAAACAAGGTCTCCTGTGCCTCGTCTTTTGCTACGGTATTATTATTATCTACAGTATATAGCATACCTTGCGGGCTTCCGAAAATAGTCGAAAATATGTCCCTATGACACTCATTACAGAGAGAGAAGTACGAGAAGTGGCCTTCTCCCGGAAGCCGGTGCACATTAGCAGTGGGCAGTACACGCGCCACATAATCAGTCATTGACGGAGGAACCACCGTATCATCCATTCCCTGTTCCATAACAAAAAAAATATAAATTTACGAGGATGCAATAATTCAAGAAAACGAAAAAAAATTAAAAAATGGATGCAAACCTGCCATATATGAATCGGACCAAGATATCCGGTTAATTCACATTCCGGCTGAGTGTACATAAAGTGCAGCCAAGAGAATATTCCTTTCTTGGGGCATTTTCTTTGCACTTGAAGATCCACGAGATTGGAACCCCAATTCGACACCTGGAGCATAGCTTCCTCGACAAATGGTTTAGGGTTATTCTGACGAACCGACTCTTCGACATCCCTCTGCCAGATTTTCTCGAAAGCCGATGTTTCAACGAGATCTTTATCCTGCATAAATAAAACGCGGCAAAATATATCAAGATCAAATACAAACACACACAAAAAAAAAAAAAAAAAAATAGATACTATAGAATAGATGAGAGTTCGTACCTTCTTTCCGAGTTTTAAGGATAACCACTTATCTATTTGACCATGCTTCCCAGAGAGAAAAGTTCGACTATAGAAGTAATTAAGGAACTTCGGAAATTTTCGAGCCAAATAGAACAATAATCTTCTTCTTCGTGTCCAATTTCTCCAAGTGCTGGAATTCTCTTCTCTTGTCATGCTCGAATCGTATGGATTAACCAACGGGGCTAACATGGCCGCACCTGTAAGCAACAAGCATCTTTAAAAACCCCAAAAAAGATCTTATCCAATATGACATCACAAATTCGAGTATTTTTTATTTACCTGCAATTTGATCTGGAATATACTTTAGAGCAGCCCAAGCATGCAAAGAGCCACTCGAATATCCAAGAACCCAGAATTTACCGTTTATTCCGACGGAATATGCCAAGTGTGACATATCCAGAGCCGATGAATTAAGACTTCTGTTTGAATGTGGATCGCTTTCTCCAAAACCTGGTAGATCGTAACCGATGAGACGAACACCGAATTCTTCCAGCAATGAAACTTTGATGCCCAAGATACCTGTTGTTGATCATTTATCGAAATTCATAAAAATAAAAATTAAGAACGCATAATGTAACTTATCCATCAATTTTTTTGCTTACCCGCAAATCGAGAAGAGAGAAAACCGTGTGGGACGATAACGGAAAATCTGGCTTTATCAGCTGCAACTCCGATTTCGTGATACGCTATGTATCTACCGTCCGGAAGCAATATGCGTGCACCACTAGGAGGGTGTATCGACACTCTCTTCACCGTCGAAATAGAACCGTCGTGTTTGCTATTTACGCTCAAAACTGCACGGCATTATTCGATGTAAAATGCAGTTTAGAATGTTCGATCGAAACAAGGCAAGCAAAGCAACGCCTTTTTAACTATGTAAGTTTTGTCTGAAAATTTATTGTAGTGTCTAGTAACTACTATTGTCTAACTACTCTGTTCTGTTACTAATCATGTGATTAATTGCTAATTACATCGCTAATCAGCAGAAAATACAGTTTGAAAAAAAATTTAGGGAAAAAATTAATTACCAGCAAGGGCAACAATAAAGACGAAGAAGATGACAGGCCAAACGTGCACCGGATCGCGGTCCTCCGGCAAGAAATCGTTCAGAAACCTCAGTTTCTCCGAAACCTCGGCCAACGGTCCTTTGGTCTTCTTCACAATGTAAGAATCGTCGGTCAATATCGTCTGCCGCACAACATCCCTGCACCCTCTCCCCAATTCCACCGCCAGTTCACCCCACGCCGTAGCGAAACCCTTGATTTGATCCTTCAAACTCTCCGCCGTCTCCTCCTCCTCCGCCGCCGCCGACGGCGGCGACAGCTTCGCCGAACCTGCGATTGAATCTCCGTTGAGCCTTATCCCTGTATCCCCCACTAAGCTCGCCAGCTCATCTCTCCATGAATTGGATTCTGCCGTTACCTCCATTTACACGTGTAGATATATATATATATATATACACACACAGTTACATACACTCTTTATATACGTATAATCACCAGTAGCATCAGTAGTATCATTGAGTGAAGTCTGAGTAGTTAAAATTTTAGAGAGAGAGAGAGAGTTGTGGGAATGGAAGAAGAAGGGATAGCTGTAAAGAATGGATTTTTATAAAACAATGCCAAGTAATTTACTGTGACATATGATCAACTAGATTTATTATATTTAAAAAAATAAATAAAGACATGATCAAGTAGATTTATTATATTTATTGTGACATATGATCAAGTAGTATTTATTGTGTACCTATGCTACTTGTCTCAACTATTTGATTGTTTCTGTTTGAAGTTGTCTTTCTTTTTTTTTTTTAAATTACGTTGCCCTCGAGGTAAGATCAAATTACAAAAAACCCTCACCCTCTCATGTTTGGGTAATTATAATCAATCATGAACTATGAATTTTCTTACATGTTCATCCTTATAGCGTCAAATTCAATAGAATTTTCTGGATTATGGGGAATATTTTCTAATTTTGTGCAAAAATGCAGTTTCAGCGAATGCACCACAATATGATATTTACAATTACAAGTGAAGAGGCATTTCTTATGATCATCTTGTTTCAAAATGTGAACGTGTAAGAAAATTCATAGTTAAGGAAGTTGGTTGTAATTATTCAAACACAAGTGGTTTTTCTGTAATTTGACCATTCATCAGGGGTGACTGTAATTTGACCATAGACCGTATAGCTTGCTCCAATTAGTGTCAAATTATTGAGTATTTCTGCATCAACTATGGCATACTTTATATATATAAAAAATAGATTAAGTAAACAAAATTGATAACTAATTTTGTTATTAAAAACCCTTAATCAAAATACTTGCGAAAGTATGCTACTCGCCCACATATATAAGAGCTCATAATTACGTGAGCAGTAACTTTAGAGGCGTGAAATTAAATTATGCAATTCTTTAACCCTAAATAGCAAATAAAGGAAATATATATATATATATATATATATATATATATATATATATATATATATATATATATATATATATATATATATAACCGACCATTCTTCACAAGAATCAAATCTTCACCTTAAAAAAGTGCAAAAGGTAATAAAAGTAAGAACAGTACACCTATCTTTTTATATTCTATTAAAAAAATAGAAAAAAAAAAAAAAAAAAAGTGTGCGCCCCAATGGCTTCTCATTTACTCCTCACTTTCACGCACACACACACACACTAGAATGTGTATTTTATTGAAAAGTGACACTAGTATGTGTATGGTGGTCCATATTTCATTTTTGGATTAATAATAAAATATTAATATTTGGGATCAGAAGTAGGTTATTTATTTATTTCTAGGTGTGTTTTTCTTGAGCTACGTTCTGGGCTTACAGCTTTGCAGGTTTCGTACGTTTATGTTTCGGCCGGCGCGTGTTCATACGGTCGTGATGCCGCCACGTGGCATGGAATGTAAGAAGGCCGACAGCCGTTGGATTAGCCACGTTCGACCATTGTTAACCTAATTGTGCCAAACTTTATAAATCACTAAGGTGGTGTTTGCAAATGATTATTTAAAAGCAGAATTTAGTGATTGTGATTTAAATTAGTTTTAAGTGCTTATTTCTAAAAGTTGGGGGTGTTTGCAAATATTTCGGAAAATGAACTAAAATTGAAAAAGCAGGGTTAGGGGTGCTTTTAAAAAAATAGCTTAAAGCAGATTATTTTAAGAGAAGCAAAAGCAAAAGTTGGTTTTGCAAACACCTAAAAATAGATTATGAGCAAAAAAAACCGCATAATCACTTTCAAAAAGCATTTGCAAACACCACCTAATTGGGCTACGGGCTTTCAAAGTATAACGGCCGCAAGGCCCGCAACCGAATCAAATCTGTTAACCGGCCCGACTAGTATCATTTTTGTTTGTCTTTTGATATAATTTTAGGCCGAATTACCCTTTCCCCTTGAACTTTAGTTCGGTATAGCTTTACCCCTTCTGATCTCGATTGCATCGATTTGCCCCTCTTCACTTGAAAAATTTTCTCACTGTGGCCATCAATGTTAGTTGTCAGATATTTGACATTTACACCGGTTGGTCTAAAAGCTCTGAAATTACAAAAATATCACCCCTCCCAGTTTAAATAATTATTTAAAAAAAAAGTGATAATTATTTTTGTATTTTTTATAATTTAAATAGACTATTACTCAAAAAAAAAAATTTAAATAGGCTAAAGTATGATTCAAATTAAGAATTAAGATAGAAATTGCAAAAACGATTACATATAGGATTCAATCTGAAAATTAAAAAAAATATTTTGCTCTTAATAACATAATTCGGCTTAATTTATTAAATTCGATTGGGCTTCCTCCAGTAGGTGGACCAATCATTAAGCCCAACCTCGGTATATTTCTTCAATACGACGTCGTATTGAAGAACCATACCCACCTTCTCTCCCAACTCTCCGCCGCCGTCGCCTCTACCAGAACCGCCGTGGGTCATGACATTTTGACTGAGCGGGTTTCAAATTGGCGGCAGTTCATCTTTCACTCGTACTCTTAAACCCTAATCACGCTGCATTTGTTCTCTCTTCGGTGAAATTGATGGGGTATGTGTATACATTATTGTTCGTTGTGTTTTTCCGCGTATTTATGATTTTTGATTTATGTAGCTGATTTTCGCTGGGGTTTAATTTTATATGCTTTCTGGAGTTATCGATGTTCTAGGTTATGATCTGATTTGAAGTGTTCTTAATTTTCTGTCTCATCATAGCTAAGAGAATGCAAGGTTAACTAGCGTTTAATTAGAGTAGGATGCACTTTGAACTTGTTTTCGGCAGAATTTACGCAACGTTTAAATTGTTAAATCCTTTAACACGACTGCCGTAAACTTCGTAAACGGTATTTTGCTGTCAGTGATGCAGTCATGGAAGATCAAAAGAGACGGACGCTTGAAGCTCTAGAACGAAGGTTTGCTCAAGCGAAAGCAGAGCATCAAACGCAGCAGCTGAAGGGCAAGAAAAGACCGATTGAAGATAAAGTGGTAGTTGCTTCGAATATTGAATCTCCGTCTGCGGTTTCAACTGTCAAAAAAACATTTTCCAGTGCTTCGGCTAAAAAAGGTTTATTCTAAAGTATGACTAAGTCTTACCGTTTCGATTTGGATATCTACTTTTAGCTGTGGATATTTTGTTCGATAATTGATTATAGAGTTCGAAACCTTAGTGTAGCACAACATACTGTTGAAACGAAAGGATGCGATTAACCTTCTTTCTGTAGTTTCTGTAGCAATGTCGTTTCGATTTTATTACTTCATTGATATCCTCCGATTGTCTAATAATTGTGTCCCGTGCATAATTTTGCAGGCAACTTTTCTTACCCGGGCCATACTTCAAAAAAAGGTAAAGTTTGTATTAGGTGATTGCTAATTTTTCTTTGTGATCGTTCCGTGTTTGTCTCGAATTCTTGAATTGAAAATATCTACGATATTTTGTAGATGTAGATTTAAATGAGCCGGCATACTTGAAGCTTTCTCACTCAGTAGATGAAAACTTGCTACCGACTGGGGTTGAGGTTACACTTCACCTTTATCTCCTTATGTTCTGATTAATTCGGCATGTTCTTAACTTCAACTCAAATATTAACTATAGCTTCTTCGTTTACTTTCATTGTACAGGTTTCTGATAGGAGGGGTGCTGTTGATCGGGTGTTGCACGAGCTCTTTCAAGGTGGCGATTCAGCTCAGAAGTACATGCAAGGATCCAAAAACATAAAAATCGAGAATACAATACTTCTTGACAATTATGTCCAAAAAGGTGGCATGTCAAGTGGTAGTCGTATTCGGGCATTACAGAACGGGTCGAAAAGATCTAAAAAACATATGTCCCTGAAGCAACGTAAGACGAGCGGATTATTCGATTTACCTAAAGAATTCCATAGGTAATTCATTGGCTACTTTTCTTTTAATAGTGTTTCGATTCACCATCTGCTCTGGTGCATGTGTTTATATTCCTTTTTCACCAGATTGATTTTCTTAATAACACGACTTTTTTTGTCGACTACTCCAGCTTTGATTTCTTTAAACCGATGCATGAGAAATGGAAATCCTACGTACTACAACTTCTGAAATTCACCGGGTTAGTCTTCTTTTTCATGTTTTAGTATGCGTTTAGCTCTCAACATACGTTAGTTGCTATTTGCCAAGTCGTTGAATTTGCAGGAAGGATCAATTGGCGCAATGTTTTCTCAATGCTGACCTTCATGGTGCAATCATACAAGGTTTGGAAACCTTAACTCTTCTAATGCCATAGATGCATTCGATCCGGTGGAATACAAAACAAAAAAAAAATCTCTACATTAGTCACGCTATGCTTTATGTACGATGAGGATTTCATGATACTTAATAGCTTCCTTCTGTCCTTGACTAATTTACTCCAATTTATTGTTGATTTTAGTATCTATTATGGTTTACTAATTTAATCAAGAGTTATTCGGTAGATTTCTTGATGATTGCACTGTATTGATCGTGAATTTGGTAGATTTACTTGTGTTCGTGTTCACACTAGAAGATGCTTAATTGCTGTTTTTTTTTCTTTTTCTTTTTTCCGTAGTTGTTCAATGTAAAATAATTGCATGCGTCGGGATTCATGGCATTATGGTTCGGGAGACTAAAGAAACAATCGGAATCATTACTCAAGATAACAAATTCCAAGGTAATGATTTTATTTTTGAGGCAACATTCAAATTTTTTGCCTCTCACGGCATGGGAATATGCTTAAGCTACGGTTCTAAGCTTTATGCAAGGCGCGGAAATTTATTTATCAAAATTGCAAATTTTAATTTGAAGATTATTAACTCAATCTCGTTCTCCCTGATTCCCAGTTGTGCCCAAAAATTCTTCCGTATTTGTGCTTCAAGCCGAGTGCTGGAAGATAACACTTAATGGAGATAAACTCGCATCCAGAAACTTGGTTCCATGATTATAATGTAAGGTATACTCGATATCGATTTTTATTTGTTTAGTTAATTTATTTTACAATATACTCGATATCTTCTATTGAAGTTGTTCGATGATTTGATTTCAGTATATGTTTCGTATGTCACCAAACTATGATAGGCTGATAAGATTAGGCTGTCGTTAGGCTGTTAACAACTGTGTAGGTAGGGCATGTATAATATATATATAAATACATACACATCCCATTCCCATTTATGAATTTGCTCCCAATTGTCGTCGAGGTGGTTGAGTGCATCTTCTAGTATTAATATTAGATTTTGCTACTGTCTAGAATAAACATAATACCTAATGCTTTTCTTTAATTATAAGCTAAGCTAAGGACTTAATTTATGTTTCTTCTTTTTTTTTGGTGTGTAGTTTTTAGTGGAGGTCTAGTTCTGTATGATTATGCTTTACAAATGTTCTAAATATCGTACTTGCCGTTTTCGTTCGATCGAACAGAGTTGTTGAGCAAGTCTAGTCTAGGAGATGAGTTTTGTTCGATTTTAATTAAAAATAAAACTAAAATTAGTAGAAAATAAAATGTATATATTCTATATGTGAGTTTGGTAGAGCACATTTTCAAAGGATATATATATATATATATATATATATATATATATATATATATATATATATAATGTATATATGTATATGGCAAATTATAGCCACCCGTTGAGGTATAGCCAAATTACGAAAAAAATCCTCTTGTTTGGGTAATTACATCCACCCCTCCTTTTAAATATTTTTACATATCATTTATGTAACTCGGTGATTTACCAAACCAAATTGTATATTTAGTTCGGTAAACGGTATGAAATGTTGGGGTATCGAAATTTCAGTTCGATTTTATCGATTTAATATCCATGAGTTTACCTCTGGAGGGGTTTTTTCGTAAGATAATACATAGTTGACGGAGTGGCTATAATTACCCAACCAGTAAGGATATTTTCATAATTTAACCATAACTCAGGGGTGGCCGTAATTTGCGACTGTATATGAAGACTAAATCATTACAAGAATTGTTATTGGGGAGTGTCTTAATTAAAGAGAAGTCAAACTCTTGGAAGTTGGACGTGTATGCCAAGTGAGGAATCAAACTAGTTTGCTCTCATAGTCTCGTACACAAAGTTGACTAACAAACATCATTATTTAATGTGCACATTTGACAAAGTTTATACATTCATTGATTATAATTGTAAGATGGTATTAATTAATTACTAATAGTTTATATATTACATGAAAACCATATGATATATTGATATTCACAATTTTTTTTTAAAGAAAATACGAATTTGTTAATTAAACATAATTAGGAATATTTGCCTATTAATCTTTATTTTGATATTTAGAATCTTTTGGGGTTGATAAATGATTCGGCATTTATTTGGCCTAGGAAATTTCACACTCAGTGGTCAGCGGTCAATTGATTTACCATTCACCAACTAAACTCAACACATCTGTTATTTCTGGTGGCTTCGTATTTATTTATTAAGAAAATAATAAAAATTCAAATGCCACTTAAAGGCGCGTGATTAGGAGCGTGAGCTGCAGCCGATTGCGGTTGTGTTTGGATAGAGGGGAAAATTGAAATTCAGGATCACAAATTTGCAATTTTCGATTCCGGTCGGCTAATATTCCTCTTTCTTTTGTTAATGTAGAAAAAAAATTATGATTGAATATTCTATTTGCAGTTAAATATTTTACACTTCATATACAATTCGCACATATTAACGAGTGCAAAAAATACCTAATATGTTATTTTTGCAAGTAAAATATACGGGAAATTACTAAATCAAATCGATTGGCTTGAAATTATCATGTTCGATAAAATTTCATTCTTTTTCCAGCGGTGAAAAATTAAATCCTATCATATTCCATTTTTTTACGGAAAATTATAATTAAAAATGTAGTTCCGAACGCTGGATTTTTTCGTTCTAATTGGAATCGGTGTAAATTGAAACTCCCACTCTTTATTAACACATATTATAAAATATGAAATAATATTTGTGTTTTTTTCTTGAATAAATAATAATATTGATGTTATAAATGTAAATTTTGAAAGAAATAAGAAAACAATTATTAAAAATTCATCCAATTTTTTCCACCCCAATCATAATTGTACTAAAGAATATATATATATATTTATATGATGTGACAAATAGTTACTACATTTACCCATATAAATAATGTCAGATTAGGGAAACTATCCCATATTTCCTTTTCTTCAATTTACTGTTGTTTTTAATTTAATGATTTTTTCACATCCAAACGCACCATTAATATAAACAATAGTCCAGTCACCCTCTGTCGATTTCCTCTCTCTCTCTCTCTCTGACCAAAAAACACGAAGCCTGGGAACTGCAGTGCAGCAGCTACTCGCACCAATTCATCTCTCTCTCTCTCTCTCTCTCTCTCTCTCTCTCTCTCTCTCTCTCTCTCTCCTCACATTATCTTTACTTTTGCTCTTCGTTCCACCATTTTCTTGAAACTCGGCGGCCTGCAAGAAAACAAAGTCTCAACAACATTTGGGAAACTTTCAGGCCTCTCCTTGGTAAGCCTCTGCTAGCTTTAGCTTCTCTCTCATTCAACAATGTCAATAAAATTATTCATTCGAATTTTCATGTGTACTATTCTTTTTCGCCTCGTTATCTGAGTTTCCAAGATGGGATTTTTTTCATTTCTTTTTTAGTCTACAACACCAATTTGTTAGTTAAGCTTTTAAAGATCGAGTCTTGGGACTCTGTGTGTGTGTGTGTGTGTGTGTGTGTGTGTTTTGCTGGTAAACACTTGGTGAAGTTTGAGGTGAAAAACAAGATGGTTTTAGAAATTTCTTAGATCTAAAAGTAGCCAAAATAAAATAAAAAAATAGGGACTTAATTGGTAATATTATTTTCCACAGAATTTGTCGCATGCCAACATGGATATTATTATTATTTTAATAATTTCCACATGTAATGTAAACATGGTGATTTTTTGAAATCCCAGATGTTGACCCATGCTCTGTTATCAAAATTTTATTATTATTATTATAAAAAAAAATCAAGGATTCTGTATGTCTCTCTTCTATCATCTACTGTCCTGTCATGGTCAATAACTCAAGATTCCTTTTTACCAAATAAATTGTCTTTTTTTTTTGGAGTGTCATAATATCATAATTTCGGATGAGATTTTTTTGTAAAATGATTTCTTACATCATGCTTTGCTGTACAATGTAAGCATTTCTTTTTTCATTAAATCATTGTCACCAACCTGGGAATAATAATAAATGGTATGTCACAGTTGTGAAATATATCATCGTACTATAATAATAAAAATTAATTAAAAGGTTGTCAAGTATGTTTCACACTTCAATATTTGAGCATTCTTGATTTTATTTTTATGATGCTGTCTCAATTATATTATTCCTAAACAGTGTTAGCCCTGGAGTATAAAAGAAGGAACAAAAAAATCAAGAAAGTGAAATACTGGCTTCTTTTGCTCTTTTTTATGTATTAGTTAATTAATTTATTTTCGATTTTCGCCTTTTTTTTTCCTTGTGTTGTGGTTATGGTTGGTGGGAGTGGAGGTTGTTTATGTGGTTTATCTTTGAAGGGATAGCTTTGCTTCTTTCTTTACTTAGTATTAGAGATTAGTTTTCCTACATCAATATTCTTTTTTAACACATTTTATTTTGTACTAGTAAACATAGTTTCCTTGTCCGAAAAGAATTTCCGCTGTAACGGTTGCAGGTTTAGTGGGTCGGGTGGGCCTTTGAAGAACATCATCTCCATCTTTGTCAGAAAATGCAGACTCCTACATCAAGGTAATCGTTGCGTTGCTCGTGTTACAAAATCACGTTTCATTTTTCTATATATTACTCTCTTTACGACAGAAATCGTATGATTCCATTCTGTTTTTTTTACGTGTTTCTTGGCTGATGAATCGTTCATTGTATTTCTCACTCGCTCGGAATCTTTGTCGTTTCGTGTTTGTGCAACATGGTGGTGCATTTTATGATTCCTTAATTTTATATGCACATTGTCGGTTGTCCATCGATTTCTGTGATTAAAATTCGGTTTTTTTTTCGTCTTTTTTTGAAGTACTCATTTTGCTTCCTTCGAAGAAATTTAAATTGATCTCTTGATGTTTATGTGTACGCAGGCCTGGTTCTCTAGACGTGCTGCAAAAACCATCTCCCACCACACCTAAAATCGCGCGTAAGCTCAAAACTCCCGGATCGAATCAAGATTCTGTTCCGTCTCCAAATTCAGCTACCAAAACACCTAAAGACAATAGCCCGAAAATCGTCGATCGCAAATCGCCACGAAGAAATCTTGCAGCTGAGGTACTTCAATTAAAATCCTCTAAAGAGTTCCTATATAAAACTGAAATAAAGGGATCTAATTTAGCACCGGTGCATAAAAATCCGTTCTTTAAGCATATATTTTTTTTTTATTTTCTGCAGAATAAAAGACCAAACAAAGTGGCGGAAATGGAAGCTCGAATAGCCCATCTTCAGGAAGAACTGAAGGCAGCAAAGAACCAGCTCAGCTCAACCGAGTCATCTAAAAGGCGAGCCCAACACGAGGCTCAAGAAGCCAAGAAACAGCTCGTCGCCACGTCAGCGGAACTCGAGTCAACACAGAAGCAACTCTCTGAGCTTTGCGAATCCGAGGAATCTCGTGTCCACGAGTTACGTAAGATATCACATGATCGAGATAAAGCATGGCAGTCTGAGCTAGATGCGGTACAAAAGCAGCACTCGATGGATTCTGCCGCTCTAGCTTCCGCCATGAACGAGATTCAAAAGCTCAAGACTCATTTGGAGAAAGTCTCCCATTCGGAAGCTTCTCAAGCTCGCCACGCTGAGTCAGCGCACGCGGAAATTCGAAGCTTGAGAAACGAACTTACGGAAACTCTTTTGTTGGTTGAGAAATTGAAGGAGCAGTTGAACGATAGCAGAGAGTACGAAGATCGTGCGTTGGAAGAAGTGAATAGAGCTCGAATGCAATTGGAAGTTGTGAGGAACACTGAAGCAACCCTTAAGATGGAGAATGCGAATACTGTGGAATCGTACAACTCGTTGCTAGTGGAGTTGGAGGAGTCGAAGAATCGAATGGATTCATTGGAGGAACTTTCCGGAAGCTTCCAGATTGAGAATGATTTGAAAGATGAGGTGAGCCAGTTAAGAGGCGCGCTCGATGCAGCTGAAAGAAGGTACGAGGACGAGTACGTACAAAGCACGGTGCAGATTAGAAACGCTTACGAAGTGGTGGAGCGTGCGAGATCGGAATCTTGCAAGAGAGAATCTGAATTGGAAACGAAGCTTAAAGAATCGATGGCCGAAGTCGAGGAATTGAGGAATAAACTAATCGAAAAAGAAAACGCTTTGGAGAGTTTTTCGTGCGAGAACTGGGGACTTAGTCTAAAGCTGGAGCAAAACCAGACGAATGAAATCGAGCTAGAAGAGATGAAAGCGAGTTTACTGGACAAAGAGGCGAAGATGAAAATTGTTAAAGAAGAAAACGAGATGCTGAAAAATGAAATCTTGGAGAGAGAAAAGGAGAGGAGCAGAGCGAAAAACGAGGCGGTTGCATTTAGGGAAGCGGAAAGGGAGGCGTTGAAAAAGGTGGAGTCTTTAACAGAGGAAGCGGATAAGAGTGTTAGGAAAGCTGCACGAGTTACTGAGCAGTTGGATGCGACTCAGGCTTCGAACTCGGAAATGGAGGCTGAGTTGAGGAGGTTGAAAGTGCAGCATGATCAGTGGAGAAAGGCTGCTGAAGCAGCCGCTGCAATGCTATCTAACGGCGGCGGCGGTAATTATAATAATGGGAAGTATTTGGATCGAGCGGGTTCGTTGGATTATCATAGTATCGATAGGAAGTTGAGTTCGCAGTGTTGTGAAGATTCGGACGAGGATTTGTCGTCTCCGAAGAAGAAAAATGGGAATGTGTTGAGGAAGATAGGTGTGTTGTTGAAGAAAGGGCAGAAGTGAAATTATTTTTTGGCATGTATGTTTTTTTTTTTTTTTTTTTTTGCAAGAGCAATTTCTGCTGTGTTGTTGTTGTTGGATTTATCTTGTAATAAATTTTTTTTTTGTGTTTCTTGTTAGTTGTAATATTTCATCCTGTTATTTGGTTGATTTATAGACAGGCTTACTGTACTAGAAATAAATGTATTTTTCTGTTCTTTGTTATTTTTTAAGAGTGCATTTTGGATTTGATGAATTTTGATTAGAATGAGAGTTGAGAATAAAAGAACTGTATTTTAGAGATCTTTAAATCACTCTAAATGAAATTAATTTTCAATTATTATAAACTAGAAGTCTAGAATAACTCAAAAACTAAAGTTTTAGATTTGAAATTTATTGCAAATATGTTAAAACGTATTTGTTTAATCTCGTCTTTAATACCGAAAGTATGTCATTTTCGTATTGATTTCACATTTGGTACCTCGTATTTCAACAATTTCACATTTTTGGTCATTTTTGTAAATTTACCACTACTTCGTCAGTTATGAGCCTAAGGCCATGATGGGCATACATTTGATCCGTCAGTATTAATGGAAAAATGACGGAAATGACTAAAAGTGTTGAATTTTTGAAATATAAGGGATAAAAAATATTGTTTTGAACATGGGGGACCAAATGTGAAGTTTGCGCAAACTTGAGGGACCAAAACTGTATTTTTCCCGAATAATCCATAGGTTCGAAACAAATATTCAATTTACGCCCAATTTAGAGCCAAATAAGCCTCTTCAAAGTAATTCCTTCCCGCCAAAAAAAAAAAAAAAAAACCAGGGACACGAATTTCAATCGCCGCTGACGCAACCCCACCCACCCCTCGATCGAGATGTACGGACACCCGGCGGAGATGGAGTTTAGCAGCGTATCGAAATCCCGATCGACGGCGTCAAGTGATTTATGGCGCGTCCTGGCCTTATACTTCCCCCAAAATAGCGCCGACGACTCAGAGCTCAGATTCAATCTCACCTCGGACCTATTTCACATATTCTCCTCTCACCAAGCACGAGAAATCGTCGATCAGGTGCGTTTTCTCTCGGTGTACCGAACTCACTTCCGATCTCTTTGTGCCGTGTATTCAAACTAAGGAAACCTCAATGTACAAGTTATCTATTCCTTCGATTTTGAAAGAAAAAAACCTGCTGAAAATGCTGTGTGTTCTTCTACAAATACTCGTTCGCATTTTTAAAATCGTCGAAATTTAGTTTCCGTTGGATTTGCTTTAGCTTAATTCTATATCGATACGGTCTACTGTACGATCAATATTTTGGTGCTGGAAAGTGTCTGATTGAGTTATTTATTCAACGCTGTTGACATCCAGAGGGAAAATTGTATGAGATGAATATTTTGATATTATGGATAGGTAAAAGAAGACGATGGCTTATTCTTCTTACCGATAGACTTCCAGCAGTTCCGGAAAGTATGTCAGTTGGAGGATTTTTATGTGGCACTAGAAGAAAAACCTAGAGATGCTTTGATGTGTATGAGTGCTGCGGTGCACAAGGTGCGTAAACTTTAGGTGCTTTACTAGGTGGATGTTTTTTTTGATTGTGAAGTGATTTTCTGCTTGCGCTGGGAACTTGAGTAGGTTTTATTTGGGAAAGAGGAAACGATGGAAGACTGTCCAAAGATTAATATTCGTCTGCACAATTACCAAGAGTCCATGATTGCTTTGAAGAATCTTAAGGCTGCTTATATTGGTACTCCTGCAGTTTTCTTTCGTTTAGCATTTCTAGAAGAGCTTGTTTGGAGAAACACCTAATTTAATGCTGCGAATATTGCATAATTGGATCATGTCATAGACAGGCTTGTTTCGGTGAGGGGAAACGTGACGAAAGTTAGCACAGTCCGGCCTCTAGTTATACAAATGAGTTTTTCATGTGCTAAATGTGGGACGAATATTACCCGTGACTTTCCTGATGGAAAATTTTCTCCACCGACAAAATGTGAAATGCAAGCATGTAAAAGCCGAAACTTCACACCAATCAGATCTACTGCTCGGCCAATAGATTTTCAGAAGATAAGGTATAGTTGTAAACATGTCTGCTCACCCATACTTAAGAATGCTCTCACTGTGACGCGTTTAGCTAAACTATCCTCTCTGCCTGACTTTGTTGTTGTGATCTAACATAATCTTCAGGATTCAGGAGCTTCTCAAATCTGAACATCATGAAGAAGGGCGGGTTCCTCGGACAGTTGATTGTGAAATGACCGAAGATCTAGTCGATGCATGCATTCCTGGAGATGTTGTGACTGTAACTGGCATCATAAGAGTGATTAACAATTATATGGATATTGGAGGAGGTACGAGCACGTATTCTGAAAAGACCGCAATACCCTGCTTCCTACACAATCTTACATATTTGCTTTTAAGCACTTATGGATTTTCCTTTTTTTATCATGTAATTAGAAGATTTTCTGTTTCACCATTTAGGTACTTCTGTTATGTGAATGGAGCTAGCATCCATGTAGGTGACATTATAAAGTTGATTGCCAGATTGACTTTAATTAGAATGAAATATCTGATGGTTGTCTGATGACACTGCAGAAAGTAGAGGGTGGATAATTTTATCACCATGATGAATAGAAATTAATTGTTCGCTAGTGAAAGTCTTACTTATCTGCTAAGCTTGTCGTCTGATGTCTGGGTACTATATATTTCTATCATCATCTTCTGTTGCACTGGCTGACAGTTGAAACTATTTCCAGCTTCACATTTTGCTCATGGTTTCTTCTTTTTTCTCCAAATTTAGGAAAATCAAAAGGCAAGAACCAATCGCTGTATTATTTGTACCTAGACGTTGTTTCAATAATAAATTCAAAGTCCCAGTCTGCGCCGGAGGATATGCAACATACTGACTCCAATGCTAGAGCAACAGAACATTTAGATTTGTACTCATTTTCTCCAAGAGATCTGGAATTCATTGTAAAGTTCTCTGAGGAACATGGTTCTGATGTATTTCGACAAATTATGCAATCAATTTGTCCATCCATTTATGGGCATGAGCTTGTTAAAGGTATACAAAAATATTTATGCTTGATCATTTGTATTCCAATATTTAAACAAATCAGATTCATTGCCCCCTGTTTTGCTATATTACCTCGAGGACACACATTATAATATAATATGAAATTTCATCTATGTTAAGCTGTAGTTCAAAATGGAGTGTGTGTTCGGCGCCAGTTAACATCAATTTCGACGCTGCATTTATTTTTTCAAATTTTGCACAAGTACACGGGCATGCATACAATGGTTTTATTTTTGCTCATACATTTGATTAGTATGTGTAGATGGTTTCAAGTATTCCAGTCATTGATTTGAAAAGTTACAAATGTTATGAGTGCTACTTTATCTTCTATCTCCTTTGCTGGTGAACAGCGGGAATTACATTAGCACTGTTTGGTGGTGTTCGGAAGCATTCAATGGATCAGAACAAGGTCCCTGTCAGAGGAGACATCCATATAATTGTTGTTGGTATGGAGATTTTCTTTCTCTGCAATAGATTGAACCAAGTGTACCTTCCAGCCGTTAACATACTATATATGAATAAGAACTTACTTGAGTTTATATGTACCAATATTTAATGTTACAACTTGTTACTTTATTAGGTGATCCTGGATTGGGTAAAAGTCAACTACTTCAAGCTGCAGCTTCTGTTTCTCCACGCGGCATATATGTTTGTGGTAATGCCACAACAAATGCTGGCCTGACTGTTGCAGTGGTGAAAGATCCTATGACAAGTGACTATGCGTTTGAGGCTGGTAAAACCTTCTTTATATATGCCTACCAATGAGTTTGAATGATCAAATTTCTTTCAGCTTATATTAATAGAACACTATGTGTTATTTACCCTTATGGGAATTCCATAGACTTGTATTATATTTGCTAGATGTGCATACTGGGTAGATGCTCAATACTAAATTTATCTGGTTTTTCTTTTTACAGGTGCAATGGTACTTGCAGACCGTGGACTATGCTGCATCGATGAGTTCGATAAAATGTCAGCAGAACACCAGGTTTTCAAGTCCTAACTTTTTCTCAGGATATGTTGCTGGTTTTCAGATGAAAAAAAATGCTAATTACATAATTGCTTACAGTCCTTACTAGAAGCAATGGAACAACAGTGCGTTTCTGTTGCGAAGGCAGGATTAGTAGCGAGTTTATCTGCAAGAACATCCGTTTTAGCTGCAGCAAACCCTGTTGGTGGTCATTATAAGTACTGCACTTAACTTTTACTGTAGGTGTAACTTTGATCCATTGCAAATTATTCTTAGAATTGGAACCGTCAGACCTCTCCATGTCTATGCATGGCAAATTATTTTGATATGCAAATTATTTCAGATGGTTTGAAAGGGTTAAATATGGAATATTTGTACATGTATTTATGTTTTATAGTACAATATCACTTGTATTTAAAATTAAAATTTTAATTGCAGCCGGGCAAAAACTGTGAATGAGAATCTGAAAATGAATGCTGCTCTTCTGTCACGATTTGATTTGGTTTTCATATTGCTTGATAAACCCGATGAGTTGCTGGATAAGAGACTTTCAGAGCACATAATGTCAGTAAGTTATCCTGCCTGCATCCAAAACTGACACGCGAGTAAAAAATCTGGATTTGACTCCTTCGTTTTTATGCTCTAGTTTTTCTTGTTCGTCTATTAGCTTGTTTTGCCCTTTTTTTTTTACCTGGATATTTCTCTTCTGTAGTAAATAGGAAGCTTTTTGACATTGTCACGAATTTGTCATTTTGTGTGTTAATATAGATGCATAGATCTTCACTTGATGCTATTCAACTAAACTTATAAAAAAACTGGAACATTTCTTTTGCAGCTTCATGCTGGCAGCGGGCAGCCATCACCTGGAAAGAGATTATGTAGAGGTGACATTTTAACCTCCGATAATTTATTTACCATAGGATTGTTTGACAGATTAAATTTGCTACTTGCAGAATCACGAGATACTAGAGATGTGGATATGAATGTAAGAAGTGATTCACTAGTTGCAAAGTTAAGACTTGACCCTAAGAAAGACAGTGACTTTGTTCCACTGCCTGCTCCTCTTCTGCGTAAATACATTGCTTATGCAAGAACTTATGTATTTCCAAGGTGATCTCATGCTCTCTATAATGTCAAACATTATATCTAAACAATTAGTTCAATTGGTTAATTTTTTTTCCCTATCTAGGATGACAAAACCAGCTGCAGAAATCTTGCAAAAGTTTTATTTACGTCTAAGAGACCATAATACTTCTGCGGATAGTACTCCAATAACAGCAAGGCAGTTAGAAAGTTTGGTAAGGCTGGCTGGAGCTCGAGCTAGGGTGGACTTAAGGGAGGAAATAAGCACCCAAGACGCTTTGGTAAATTTGTCTTGTTGGGATTATTTTGCTCTAGAATTACTTATATGAATTACCAGCTGTTTATCATATATATTGGCAGGATTTTTAATTTTAACTGATGCATAACTCGTACAGGATGTTGTTGAAATAATGAAAGAGTCTTTGTATGACAAATATGTCGATGAGAATGGCCTTGTTGATTTTGGACGGAGTGGTGGAATGAGCCAGCAGAAAGAAGCCAAGCGATTCTTAAGTGCTTTAAATAAGCAATCCGAATTGCTGCAAAAAGATTGCTTCTCTATATCTGTATGTACTCTCAATCCATGTAGGATTTCTTCCCATTAATCTGAATTTAATGCAAAAAAATTTACAGAAATAGTTTTTGTTTGATCATTATCAGGAAATATACAGTTTGGCAGATAGGATCAGTTTAAGGGTTCCAGACATCGACACCTTCGTAGATAATTTGAACAGCGTCGGCTATCTTCTAAAGAAAGGCCCAAAGACATATCAGGTTTTAACTTTAGTTTCTTCTGCTGAATATTTTTCTGTCAACGTACCTCGGAACTTGGTGGAATATTCTACATGAATAATATTGTAATTATCTTTCAGCTTCCGTTTTTCCTATATGTAAGAACTTCTGTGAAATTATGATAAAATAGTGACTCGTTTAGTTTTCTGCAGTTAATTATACCTACTCACTAAAAGTCTCGTATCGTACTGCAGGTGTTATCATCATCTTATTCTCGCAGTCAGTCATCAAGGTCAAGATGATATTTTTTGCAGCTCCACATAACAGGCTAAATCCTGAAGTCGATATCCCCACGTTTCATTTCACTCCGTACAAATTCTTTTTTTCAAGTGAGTGTTTTTATTCATCTTAAACTATTGTTTTATCGTTGATTAACTCACGCCTCGGTATTAAAATCATATATGCTGAGCATCATTAGTTACATCAGAAAAAAAAAATTGAATTCTGTCTCAATTTTAATCCTTTGCTGTGTAATTTTGCACAAGAGTACTTTTGGATGGGTGTTCCTCAGGTAATTTCACACTCGAACAACATCTAAGCATCCTAGGATAATATCCTAGGATTTTTTGGCCAACCAAAATTTAATTACTATGGAACTGAAGAATGCAACATAGCCAACCCTGTCAAATAAATGCACAGTATTTATGTATATCATCTTTATCTGGTCACTACAGATTTGGTGGCAGAACACTCCACAGATCAAAGGCTCAAGAACTACAAATGATACATACAATCATACAGCAATGGCTTCACTTCAAACAAGGTAACTACTTACCATAGACAAGCATATATCACTGTGGTATTTGTCTTCTTATCAATCCCGATCTCCACGGTCGATCCGCCACTCACTCCCGTAATAAGTGTTTGGAAGTCCCAACCAAAACTTAAAAGCCTCGGCCGCTCTTTTCCTCTCCCTTCTTCTATCCTGCCTAGCTTTCGAGGCATGCTTACTAGTAAACATTCTCGAATGCATCTCCACGTAAATCCTCTTATACTTTGTCTTATTCGGAGAAATCCCGTTTTCCTCCATGCAAGCAACAATCTCCAAAGCTTTCCTAAAGAAAGCCGCTCTAACACAAATATCCGCCAGAGCATCCAAAAGCCCTTCGTCGGGCTTCAATGGCGGAAAATTGGACAAAGGCTTAGGTTCTTCGCCTATATTCTCAATCCCACACCTCTCCTTTATTTCATTCCATAGTAAAAGTGCTTCCCCTGGTTTTTTAGCCACCGCGATCCCATTCGCAAGACTTCCATACGTAGCCACATTTGGATAAATCCCATCATCTTTCATTTTTTGAATTATACTCTTCGCTTCATCAACTAGCCCCAGCTTACAATACCCGTCAACCAACATATTCCACGCAACCAAATCCACCACCACTCGAGGGTCCTTGAGCATTTCATCGAACACCTTGTTAGCCAGCTTCGGCTGGCCAGTCGAGGCGAACGCTTTCATCAAAGTGGTGTAGCTCACTTTCGTAGGTGCAATACCTCTCTTCCGCATCTCGTTAAAGTACGTAAGTGCCCCCGAGCTGTCATCCACTTGTATACATCCATCGATCAACGTATTGTAAGAAACCACATCGGGTTCGATTCTTGCCTCGTCGACCATCTCCCTTATCAAATCCTCCGCCTTATCGATCTGCAGTTGATGGCAATAACCTTTTAGAAGAATATTGTACGTGATGAGATTTGCAGGTACGCGCATTTTAGCCATCTCTGTCAGGACTTGGCGGGCCCTATCCATCGATCCTGCTTTAACGAATGCGGATATAACCGTAGTGTAGGTCACGTGGTCCGGAAGGCTAGTATCGTCTTTTTGATGCCTCATTGCTTCGAGCACCCTCACTGTGTCGGCCACACGTCCGGCTTTCATGTAACCTTTCATTAGGGTTGTGTAAATTCTCGAGTCCGGTGAAAATACTCTAGTCAACTCCGGTGGCTCGGAATTAACATCGATTGAATTAGGTAGTAATTTCTCGAATGTGTCACTTTCGTTTGCCACTTTAATATCATCGAAATCATCATCGGAATCATCATCGGAGTAACTATCTTCAGAGGTGGGCTGTCTTAAGATCTTGCAAATGTCTTTCCTTCCTTCTCTCATTGCCTGAACCAATCTCTCGGCGGTTTCTAAATCGTCAAAACCGACATAAGCTGCAACTAAGGAATGTAGTGTAGTCATGCACAGCGGTATTCCCTTCTCGATTATTCTCTCGAAAACGAACACAAGCAAGTCCTTCCTGTCGACTCTGGCGCATAATTTAATCATCACATTATAAGTCAAGACATCCGGCTCGCATTTGAACTCAGACATTTCGTCGAACAGTTGGAGGAACTTCTTGGCGTCGCCGAGGTTGGCGCAGGCATTGAGCACGGCATTGTAAGCACCCGTATCCGGCCTCGAGTCCTTAACAACCTCGGAATCCGTAAACCGACGCACCCTTTTCATCACGGAATTGAACATCTTAATCGCCTCGGTCGGGCCGTCATCGCCAGAAGCGGCAAGCCGACTCACCACGGCACTCCACGCTTTTACATGGGGAAGGTAGCCAGATTTAAGCATGGACTTGACTATCGACGCGGCGTAGAGGGTGTGGCCGCCTTTGGCGGCAGCCACCGCGAGGAGGCCGAGGGAATTGGCATCGAGGCGGTGGAGCTGGCTCTCGTGGCGGAGGCGCTGGATGATTGACTGGGCTCTGGTCAGCCCCTCCGTCGTGTTGAGGTAGGAGAGCTGCGAAACTAGGCGGCTGAGGCAGGTGGGGTTAGGGAGGTGGGCCCCGCACTGGGCGTACAAAAGCCATGCCTCCTCGGTTTTCCGCTGCTGGAGGAGTGTGAGGAGCACCTGATCTTGGGACTTGGAAAACTTGTCGCTTGGGGTTGTGGAAGAGAGAGAGTTGTTGGAGGGGTTTTTGGTGGTGTGGACGCGGAGGGAGGAGGGTTTGACGGTGGCGGCGGGGGATACGGCGGCGGAAGAGAAGAGTGCGGTGGAGGAAGGCGGCGCAACCCAGTGGAGGCTGAGAGTGCGGGTAGCATTCATGTCTGGTCCATTTGATTCTTCCGGGGAACGAAGGGTGGAAGGTGGGTTTATTTGATTAAATTTTTTTAGTACAATTTTTTCTTTTTTAAATGGTGAAGAGTTTTGAATTGAAGGTGATAAGATATGATTTTTTTTTTTAAGGAGGAGGTAATGAGATATTTTGGGTGGAGAAGGAAAGTACTACGTCTGCGTATATTCCGTCCTCTTGTCTGATTGGCTAATTGTCTGGTTCCTACACTTTCCCCCATCTTTTATTTTCCTTAAAATCATTTTCCAATACTTTTTTTCCCACTCCACTAGTTTTGATCAATTTTTTGATATAAATCCTCAAATTGGGTACTAAAAAACTTTGGTTTATCCCGCTAACACTTCAATTTCTTAATGTATTCGCGAACATATTGTTGTGCCAAACACTTCTGAACACTTGGTGGACCATTTATGTAATTTATGCAAACTTAGAAATATGTTTCGATAGCTGATTTCAAATATTTTCGTCCGATAATCAAATGCAGTTGTACGGTTGTCTACATTTTTTTTACAATGGAGGAACTGAACAACCGTATAGGTGCACTGAGTAATCATAAACTCTCGTATAATAGCTTACAAGTCATACGAAATATGTAAATAACATTACGCTAACCACGTGTGATAAGTTTGATCTAACGACCGCTGTCAAAAGAATTCGAACTCAGGTCAATTGACACAAGCCATCTTGCTCCAACTATTAGGCCATTCATTACCGGACAATTGTCTACATGTTGGTTTTGCCTGTGTAAAACTAAGCGTAGATCAAGTAAATAGACAATAAGGGGCAAATCATTAATAAATGTCTAATGAGTAAC
This sequence comes from Erythranthe guttata, assembly GCF_056151865.1. Classification (NCBI taxonomy): domain Eukaryota; kingdom Viridiplantae; phylum Streptophyta; class Magnoliopsida; order Lamiales; family Phrymaceae; genus Erythranthe; species Erythranthe guttata. The sequence continues at coordinate 2,146,676 of NC_142542.1, read as the reverse complement.
ATCTCATCCTTAGGAATATCAAACCTAGATCAAAGTCCCAGAAAAATCCAATCCTCTATTCTCTCAAAAATTAAATTAGTGTTTCTTTAATACAATCTCAACTCCTTAGATTTCATAAAATACAAAACCCCAAATTTGACTTTCCTTTTTCAGGCAAAAAAACCCTCATAAAATCAATTAAAGAGAAGACATAAATAAACATAAAATCAACATTCAAGAATCACCAGTAATCATTGCACGAACACTTGCCACCCGCAAAATGATGAAACCTGTTCGAATCCCTCAACACAATCCGCCTCCCGACAATCTGCGATACATACTTAAACACCGAATGACAGTCCACACAAACTCGAAGATTCTTCATTATCCTAATCGGCATTTCCGATTCCAATTCCCTCGTAAGCACAAAAGCAACCGCAAGCCTCTCACTGTGGTAGCTCAACACTTCTTCCTTATTCTCCACTTCAACATCATAAAGTGCGTATCTTGTCTCCGGTACATACCCCAAAGCCTTCATTTTTCCACTCAATTCACCGAGCTTTTCGTATATTAAATCTTTATCAACATGCGATTTATCACCCGACACAAAAACGTGTATCCCATCTTTCATAGTCACCCAACTGCACCCCGTTTCTTTTCTAGCCATTGCCACTTTCATTGCCCTTCTCGCCTCAGCCACACATTCCCATTTTTCTCCAGAGGCATACATATTAGCAAGAAGCACATAATTCACAGCATTTTGAGGCTCCAATTCCATTATCATTTTAGCAGCCCTTTCGCCTAAATTCATCAATCGACCGTTCGATTTTGATCTTCCACAAGCTCCTAACACAGTCCTCCATATTAAGGCATTTGGCTTCATGGGCATCTTGCTTATGAAGTCCTCCAACTTTTCGAATTCGCCCGATCGGCCCAAGAGGTCGGCCATGCAAGAAAAGTGCTCGATTCTTGGTGTGAGCCCGTAACTTCTACTCATAGACTCGAAATGGTCAAACCCTTGGTTGACCAATCCGACATGGCTACAAGCCGATAACACCCCTACGAATGTCACGTGATCTGGTGGCTGGTTTTTCAGTTTCATCTGCGTAAATATTTCTAGAGCTTTGTGTCCATCGCCATGGCGTGCATAACCAGATATCATGGAATTCCACGAGTATACGTTTCGGAGAGGCATCAACTCGAAGAATCTTGAAGCATATTCTATTCTCCCACATTTGGCGTACATGTCAACAAGTGCACTGCCGATAACCACGTCAGATACCAAACAAGCTCTAGTTGCACAAGCGTGGACCTCCATTCCGTGCTCTAGTGTTGCTACCGAAGCACAAGCACTAAGAACTGTGGCGAAAGTGAAGCAATCTAATCTCTGGCCGTTACGCAACATAAGCCAGACTAACTCCATAGCCTTCACCAATTGCTCACCGTGTATATACCCCGAAATCATTGCATTCCAGCTGACATCATCCCTTTCGGCCATTCTTGAAAATATTCTTTCGCAGTCATTTAATTCTCCGCACTTTCCATAGCAAGTGAGTAGAGAGTTATTAACCGTGTTGTCACACGTAAGGCGATGCTTCAACACCAAGGCGTGAATTTGCTCTGCGAATTCGACGTGTGAAAGAGATGCTGCTGCTGCAAGAATGTTCGTTAAGGTTATATTGTTGGGGCTCCATCCAGCTCGCATCATCTCTACGAAATAATTTGCGGCTTCAATAATAGACGCCTCGGAATCATCACTAAAAGCCCTTACGACTGAATTCCACGACACTTGATCGTGATCTTGCATGAAGGAGAACACTTTTCTGCACTCGCTGATGCATCCAGTGTCGGCGTATAGCGAGAGAAGGGTATTTGATACCGAAACATCCGAATCGAGTCCTAATTTTATTGCTTCGCTGTGTATTTGTTCTCCCACCTTCATCCAGCCAAGACTGCTGCACGAACTTAAAGAGCTGATCAGCGTGAAATTCGAAGGTACTAGTCCAGTTTTCTTCATTCTGTAGAAAATCAACAATGCATCTTCAAAACACTCATTTTGGTCGAGCCCGGAAATCATAGAGCTCCATGAAACCGAATCTTTGGCAGGCATCAAGTTGAAAACAGAAGAAGCATCTTCGATAGAACCACATTTGGCATACATATTAATCAAGCTGTTCCCAACAGAAATACTCGAATCATTTACTCCTGTTCGTGTGAGATATCCGTGCACCTCTTTCCCTTTCCTTTTCCCTTCTTCTAGACACGAGAATTCGCCGAAGGCGCTCAAAAGAAGTACATAACTATCAGTGTTTAGTCTAATTAAGTTTCTTGTCTCCAAGAAAACCTCTGCTGCTTCTTCCCCTCGCTTAAGTTTCACTAATCCAACCATCAAGCCATTTGTCGACACTGCATTTCTTGCACCCATCTGCTCAAATATACTCTTGGCAATATCAATCGCACCAAACCTTGCAAAACCACTCACCAGAGCACTGCCCACGTACAAATCTTCTACAAGTCCAGAAGCCTCGATTTTTGCCAACAACTGCTTGAGCAGTAAGGAACCACTATCTGCATTACGGGTTTCGGATGCAGCAGCTATTAAGCTGCCAAATGTGTACTCAGTGGGCCTAAAACTAAACCCTACACCCTCCTTTTGCATATCGGAGAAAAGACCAAATGCAGAATCTGCATCCCCTCTCTGAGAATAAACGGATATAATTGAATTCCACGATATGGAATTCTTGTTTGCGATCCCATCAAAAACACGCCAAGCATAATCAGTACCAGTGGGACTCGAAATGCAACCGTTGTACATTGAAATCAAGACATTGCAGACGACTACATCAGATGCATAACGGGTTTTCGAAACTAAACCGTGAATTTGCATCCCATGTTTTAACCCCTCAGCTCCCAATCTCTGACATGCTCTTAAAGCACTCCCGAGTGCGTAATGGTTAGGAATAAATCCTGCCGATAACATTCTTCCAAAAGCAGCAAATGCATCTCTAGGCATCTCATTCTGAGTATACCCAGAAACCAAACAGGCCCACGTAACGGAATTCCTCTCAGGCATTTCATCAAACACGTTATGAGCGGACACCAAATCTCCATTTCTGGCATACACGTTAATGAGCGTATTGCCCATAAACAAATCGCCAACAAACCCATTCTTGATTATATCTGAATGGAACCGTTTGGCCTCGAAATTGGATCGAGAAAATCGATATTTTTCAATCAAAAAATCATACTTCTGAGAAACCACATACTCGGGAGTTTCAAATGTAATAACTCCAGCGTTCTGGGGATGAAATTGGACTTGTTTCTGGTCATCAAAAATTGTGAAAATGCGGTGCTCTGAAACTGAGTTAGAGCTAAAATACAAGGCTTTGGTGAGTGAACTGAAAGCTGGGTTTGCATAAATGCAACTGCAGAATAGCCGGCGCGTGGACGATACGACGTTGTTAAGAGAAAACATTGAGGAGACGCAATTCTTCCGTTCATGTTTCTTTTGGCGCCACTTTCAGTTTCGAAACATCAATCCTAATTTGTAAGAGCGGAGGGCGGCGCAAGTATGACGATAATATATGCAGGATACAAATTTTGATCCCTCCCTTAATTGTGATTTTATTTTATGTTGCCCAATATTTAATTTATTTTAAAAGTTTTATACGTGAATTTATATTTAATACCAAAATTAGTGTCTTTTCATATCTACTGAATTAGATAAATAATTTTAGTTTATAGATTTTTTTTTTTTTAACTTGTGTCCATGTCAAAAATTTGTACAGAACATGAACTTTGTTTTTAGAATTAATTTTATATGTATGTAATACTGTTAAATAATCTAATAAAAACCCAATTATTTTATCTAAACATGTCCATCTAACAATAATACAATTTAAAAGACAAAATAAGTCAAATATTACCGGTCAATTACATAAGTTATTAGGGATACCAATATCAAACAAAGTCGAATTATTTAGTTCTGGCTAATCTCTCCAACCAAGATCGAGTAATATCCTAAAATATGTATACACATAGTTTCATAATAAAAAGTAAAAATAGTCATATTAAAGCTCCAAAACCTAACTCATATATAGCCAATGTCACATAGAATAACCCTACAAGAAATGAATTTTCTTCACATACAAAAAATAAATCAAATTAATTACAATAACAATATACTGCCAGAAGAATACAAGAATAATAAGAACCAAACATCCAGCTTCAGAATTGAAACAAAGATGAAAAAACTCGAAAACAGGTTGCAAAGTTACACCTGCAATAAATTCAAGAAGAGAGTAACAAGGCACAATTCTACAACAAAAAACATATGTATCTCACTTCAAAATAATACGAACAGTCTTCCGATCAAAATACAAGTCTCAAACTAGCATTCGTCACTCGAGTAACTCAAGCCACAGGCGAGTCTAATACGAAAGACACTTAACTATATTTTCAACATAAACTACTACTGCAGAGTACAAAGACGAACGGACTCAAAGATTTAATTCATACAAAGTTATACCTGCAACAAATTCAAGTTAAAACAAGGAATTAAAAAAGAAAACAAACGAGTATCCCGTTTCAACATAATTCGAATTCAACTTAATAAAACACGCCCATAAGCTTATATAGATCAAAAATCTCAAATTAGCCACAAGAAAGTAGACATTCATCTCATACTTTTTGTTTCTTATTGCTTGGAAACTTGCTGCTCTTACTAAACCCTCTAAAATCGTTCGTCGTCTCAGCAGTGTTCTGCTTCTTCATCCCTTTCCTCCCACCAAACCCAAATTTCGAATCTTTACGGTCCCTCTTCTTATCAAACCCTTTCTTGAATCCACCACCACCCTGCCTAGCCTTGCCGCCAGACCGATCTCCCGGAGCCACCCCAGGCCTCTTCTTACTCGACCTCTCAAACGATTTTCCATCATCAAACGCCATACTCAAATCGCCGTCGTCCGCAAAACCGCTCTGCTTCCTCTGTTTCCTCCATGTCTTGACAGACTCGATATCGTCCTTCTTCTGCTTAGCCCTCTCCCTCTGCTTCTGCACCTGCACTTCCTTCGCCAGCTTCTTGTTCTCCCTCGACTTTCTCCTCTCGTCGGCTTCCTCGGTTCTCTTCTTCTCCGCCAATAAACGGCCCTTAATTTTCTCCATGTGGGTGTCGGATTTCACCATCTCTGCATAGTAATCAGCGGGTCGGAGAAAAGGTAGGCCCTTTTCTTGGAATTTGGTGAAGGCTTGCTTTGCGCCCTCGAGTGCTTGATTGTAGAAAGCGAGCTCACGGGTGAGGTCATCGTTCACATCCACGGGTTGCTCTTGCACGATATTGAACGAGAGCTTGTGTATCCAGTCTATGTTTTCGGGCCAGCTTATATCCGCGAGTTTGTCTAGCAAACCGGCTTTGTTGAGTACTGCGGTTTTCGAAGGCTGGGATAACTTCACATCCCCATCTTCTTCCGATTCTGATTCCGACTCGGAAACCATGGGATCGTCATCTTCGATTTCAGGATTATTCAATGCTGCATTATTACGCGCCATTTAGATACCTGAAGTTCAAAAGCAATTAAACACCATCAACAAACAAAAATTACACTAAATTAGTAAGAACAACACTAGAAATTGAAAAAAAAAAATTGAAATAAAATTAAAAGCATGCTAAAACACCCTAATAATTTTCAAAAACCCCGATTAATCTTTAACACTTCAATCAAAGTTAACTCAGGTGCAATACGATACTAAGTACATACCCTACACACAAAAAAAACACAAACGAGTTCAAAAACTCCGATTAATCTTCAACACTTCAATCATTAACGCAATATGATACAAAGTACATACATACAAAAAATTAAGCAAAAAAAGAGCGATATAACGATGTACACACCTGGTCGAAGGGAAGGAATTTGGTTCAGAGGTAGTAGGGTACAAGATAGATAAACCCTAATTTTTGAAATGCAGAATAAACCCTAATTCTTTCTTTTATTTCCTCTGCGTTTTCAATTTGAATGGGTTTAAGCCCAATAAAATTAATAGCCCATTAGTATTAAAAAGCCCAGCTGTATTAAATTCTCCACCAGACGATATAATTCAACTATTCTTTTTTTAATATATACATAATTCAACTTATTTTAGTACTTCCATTTATGATTTTAATAGTTTTATAATAAAAATTAAACATTAAATTTTCGATATAATCTTTCTTTTATTAAATTTTGCAAGTAATATTTTCGTTTCCAAAAAAAATTCCCCGAAAAATGCCGATCATCACCATGTAGATGTGGATAGGTTGAAGGAAGTCGACTATGCACAGATATTTAAAAGCCTAGGCTGTAAATGAGCCAGCTTAACAAAAGCTGGAACTCGAATTTTTCGAGCTAGAGTTTTTTGACGAGTCATTCTATTCGTGTGCTAGCTCTCGTGTTTTTTTACTCTTTTAAATTTTAACTTAATTTTCTTATTTTTAATTAATATAAAATTAAACTTCATATAAATAATTAAAAAAAAATTACAAGTCATTTTTTTTTTGATTTTTTTTACTATAATTTATAATAATAAAATTCTGATAAATATTAATAAAAATATATATACACAATAGATATTCGAATTTCATAGTCATATTTGAAAATTCATAATTCCAATCACCCAAATTCAACAAGACTAGTTGTAGAGAAGATTTTCCATTTGTTATAACTTAGAAACATAGTTCTATTTATTATTAGTTACCTGCTGCATATTAGTTTAACTGCCACAGTTGCCCCCAACACACACACACACACACACACAGTGCCTCAAATCATATAAGGCCAACATCAAGAAACGGAAGCGGTTATAACGAGAAAGACGTTATATGCAGTTATAACGAGAAAGATGTTATATGCGGTTATACGAGAAAGATGTTATATGCATGCCCTAAACATTGACCTCGTCTACTCGTGTTAAGTAGCCAAATATATACACCGTATTCGAACCCAGAGTGAACGACCAAAGTGTTTCCGCTTTTTCCATCTAAAATCCAAATTATGTACAATCACTAAATAAGCTTAAACCCATATATATACACTTTTTATATAACTCTTCAGCCACGAAACGGAGATTACGAAAGATGAAATGATCCTTGTCCCTCTGTTATAGCATACAAGAGCTTCTCTCTCATGACTTCCTGCAAAATCAACACTCGAAATTTAAATATTTTTCACCCGTAAACGAAATGAATGAAAAAAAAAACGAGTAGAGAAAGAAAAAGACGCACTTTTGACGAGTACGGTGGAAGCTTCAGATAATTTGCACACGTCATCACACTAGGCAAGTCATCATCTATCCCCTTGCTACAATGCTGTTTGGAAATCAAAAAAAGACGCATAAAATTTGTCATTCATTTAACATTTTCACTAATTTATTTAATTGTTTTATTTGATCGAAAGCAACAATACAAAAAATGAGGAATATATAATTGTTCTGACCTTGCGAACAATTGTCAAATTAGGGCTGAGAGAAGCCAATCCTCCAGTTGGAAGACGGGGTGCACCAGTCACAAACTGCAAGAACGCTCGTTGCTGCTTCAGATCAAACTCTTTCATAATCTCCAGTAGCTGAATGTTAAAATAAAAAAATTCATCATTCGACTTGCAAAAAAACCAATTGAGATCTCAAATAAAAAGAAATGCAATAAATATACACTGACGTTTGCAATTGGAGGACTGCTGATTGTGTACCCGTGGTCAAATTTGATATGATCCAAAAGCTCGTCCGACTGTATTCAAAGGAAATTAGTCGCAAACCAAATAAACGATTCAGCTTATTAAAACAGAAAGTATTATCAACTTACATTCCATAGCACATGTTCTCCACATAGTAAACGCTCCAATTCTTCTTCCGTGAAAACCTTAAGATGTCTTATAGGGAAGACCTGTAAGCCATTAAATAAGAAGTATACAGTGTTATAACTTGTTGATCAATATAATAATAAGTGAATTCAGAACAGAAAACACGAAATCGGTCTTCAAAAGGACATTTGAGACACTGTTATAGAAATCAAAACAACAAACCTGATCAAAACCTGACTTGAATGCCTCCACTTGTCTAGCAATTCCAGATTTTGTTGTCGCGTCGACTATCAGCGCGACATATTCTTCCAAATTATGGAGATTCACCTATATCAGAATTCAAATTAAGTGAAAAAATACATAGAATTTGTCAATCTAGTATAATGTAAGAGTACTGCAAAAACCAACCATCTTTGAGTCGAGCCCAGATGCAAGAACATAATCCGGATACCCAGGAAGGCTAAAATCAAGACACATATCCTCGATTTTCGTGTTTCTCAAGAGCACGTCAACATCACGTGAACTGTCCTCACAATGGGACTTCAAATACTGCTTCCTCTCAACAACAGCCTGGAACTCTAAAAGAGCCCTACTTAATGCAGGATCAAATGATTGGATGTCGTACAGAGAAAGTTCCTACATAAAGGATAACAAAAAAGGTAAATAAAAAAAAATTGCAAATCCTAACATAATAATAACCAGTGGTCAATTAAAAAAAATTATATTACCTTCCCCAAAATGAGTTTATAGAAAGCCTTTGCAAATGGAAGATCTAAAAGCCTACCATCTTGAATAGCTTTAGCAACTATATGTCCTAATAGAGTAAACTTTTTAATCACTTCGGAATGCACTGTGCTGCTCGATGTGCTTTGTGAAGGTGACCAAGGGCGGGGGAATAGACCAAAAAGAGAGACCAAACAGTCATCTCGCCACATACCTAGGCTATTTCTTTGAAACTCGTGGCAAACTAACGTATAAAATTCCAATGTGGGACCAAGACCAGTACCCACCTCTTCACTATATTCCACCTCAAGAACAACCTTCTGACGGGAATGCAGTTCCATCATATGGGCAGCAGATTCCAATATTTTATTGCGGTGAACCAAAATCTTCTTGCGTGGATTTTGATGTCTGCCACTCGAGCCACTACCATTATTACCATGAGACGTAGATTGAGTATGATTTGGCAAACGCCCTAATGCTGCTATATGGAAATACTTGCACCTTGCTTCAAAACCGAATATAAACGGGCACCAACTCATTAACAATGTACACCACGAAGGCATGGCTCCAACTGAAGCAGCAATAGGATTCCGCATCTGCTGTTCCAATTTTTCTGTCAATTTCTTGTTGACAAATTCGTTTTGGTGAACTTCGCAAATTGCGGAGTTTAACTTATTCAGATCGTCTGTTCTTCCTTCAGCAAATACACGTGTTGTCTCGCGAGACATCAGATGGAATCTCAATCTGTTTATTCCTTCCAAGCTTTTTAGAAGCGATATTACATCATAACTTGGACCTAATTCCTCAGCTTCAGCATTAGAAATGAACATGCGGCAGAAATATGGAGTGTACTGAGAAAAGGTCTTTTCACATAAAAGAGAAAGTGTAGACTCGTCATGACTGCGCTTGCAGTGAATTCTTTCGGTTGTGGCGTGTCTTCCGTAAGTTATTTTGTATACACGACTCCACAAGGTTGCAATCGACATACTATCGTGTTCTGTTCCGGTCTGCTGCTTGAGAATAGACTGGTACAGTGTCGACTTACAGTTCAGTTCCTGCCCTTCCAAATAAAGCTGCAAACTTGCTGGAGTATCTTCACTGTCAGTGCTCGTACTGGCCTCTTGTTGAAGAGGATTATGCCCCTCTTGATCAACCGAATCCTTGCATCATGTAGATAGGCACAAGTGTTGTCATAATACTCGAAATAACAGTACATAAGTACAGACAAATGTCATGTGAAAGCAATAGCTATGACCAGGAACATCAATTACCTCTGCTGCGTCCATAACTTTTTGTGCGGAACTGGATGTATTTGTTGGTGAAGACAACAAATTCGGTTTCACTTCCTGCAAAGGGAAAAGAAGAGGAAAAAAAAATATGAAATTCCAAGTCTTGTCTAATTAAATGGATAGAGCGGCGCTTAATAAAAGGGCATATAAGTCAACCAGCTTGAATTGTTGTAGACGAGTATAAACCTGCAGTTCGTCAACATCAACCATGGGTGCTATATCCTCTGCACTTTTGCCTTGGGGAGTGCTTGAATCTGATGGTGAAGGAGAACATGTGCTATCTTTCAGATTTGAATCTTCAGATCTCAAAGTCGAATTCACAGTTTTATCATTTCTCACTCTAGGCAACAAATATCCTTCAATTTCCTCCAGAGGCACAAAGGGGTCAACATTGACAATATCATCAGCATAGTCACGCAGACAGTTCTCCTCTTTTTCCCTCACAAACTGAACTTTCAGACATGGGTATGGAGTGCAATGCCCAGATGGAACAGTGGCATAATAATTCCTAGTCCTATATGCATGACTTGGGATAACAGGGAAATTTTCAACAGACGAGAGAGCATTCTGCAATCTCTGTATTAGTGCCAGAATTAAAGATTTCTCTGAAGCTGGATCGGTACATGACATCAATAGTTGTCCGAAAACCTCAAATCTTTTTCCCATAGTGCAAAAGTGATCTGCTGCATGAGTAACTTCTTGTCCAATATGCCTGCCATTTGATAGGTAATCGACTAATGATTTTATAAGTCCGCTCTCCACAAACTCAAAAGTGGAGATAGAATCTTCTTCTTTAAGCTCCGACACGATTTGATGCAAAAGATCAAAAAAATCCTCCTCCAGTTTACTAGATGTTGCTTCTTCCTGGGACTCGTTCACCAGGACTGTTAATGCAGTAGATAAGGTTCTGAGCTTCTGAAGAACATCGGTTACTCCTTTCTCAGGGTTCACCGATTCCGTTTCAAAGTAACTAATCCATATACGTTTCGCAAGAATCTGAACAGTATCTTTCTCAAGCTTGCAGGTCCCATTTTCTGGAGACTTTGACGACTGACAGATATCAAATGCAAAGCATGGGCACCTATGGACACCTCGGGAAGCTGGTTTCAGAGCTGCGTCATTTTCCACCCCTATACCATCGGAAACTGGAGAGCCCTTCAAATCTTTATCTGGCGAAAATAACACATAGAGGGAGTATGGAACTCCTTCTTTGATAAAGGAGTTCAAGTAAACATGCGGAAGCTTGAGCATTATTGCATCAACAATCTGAAGGGCCAATAATATCACATGATGATCCTTTCTCGTGAACACTCCAGCCAGAAAACTGCCATTCAATCCAAATTTTGGATTAGGAAAAATTTTTAATCAGAAAATCGTACACTATTTCTAGATCATGGGGCAGAGAAGAAATTCCTTTCACCTTGAAAAGTTAGCAGTTTGTAGCAACCTATGAAGTCCATCAGATGTGGTCCAGTGAACTAACTTATTGATAATAGATAAACAGCCGTAACACATGAACAGATTCATACCAGAATTCACCACCTGATCGAGGGTGAAAAGGACAAGTTGAGAACTATGGAGGAGAATTTGAGTACAAATTATTCAAGACAAATGTGAAACACCAACCTGAATCAAGGTAGGGAGTAAGTCAACTCCAAACTTCTTCAGAATATCAGGATGGCTAAAAAGAAAATCTTCTTTCTCCGACTTCTGCTGATTATCCTGTTCTGGAGTATTTGTTGGAAGAAGCTCATTCAACAACTTCAAAACTTCATGTATCTGACAAGTAAGGTGAGGAAGTCTCAATTATTACAATGATTTAATGTGTGAGAGAGGGAGGGAGGGAGGGAGGGAGGGAGGGAGGGAGGGAGGGAGGGGGGGAGGGGGAGAGAGAGAGGGAGGGAGGGAGGGAGGGAGGGAGGGAGGGAGGGGGGGGGGGGGGGGGAGGGGGGGAGAGAGAGAGAGAGTTGCCAACCCGATTGTGATGCCCATCCACAGTTAGAGTAGACTGCACTTTGTGTGACAGGTCGTAAGATGACAGTATGTCTTTACAAGTGTTGCTTATATTGAGTTCAAAAAGTGTCCTGAAAGCAACAGTAGAGCCAGCAGCCAACTTGACGAGTAATCCTACCAACCCCTGTTAACCAAGTACAAGATTTAAATTTCATTGAACTTAAATGGAAGAAAAGGAAATATACAGAAACTTCTGCTTACAATATAAGTTGGTTGAGAAAGGGTAGTTCGGCTATTTAAACCAATGTGATGTAGAGTGTGCTGAACCAGTCCATGTTTACACATTTCATCCAACAAATCAGGAGAACGACGGACTTGATCCCCTATTTTGATCAAGCAACTTGCCACACTTTCAACAAGCTGAAAAATAGAGAAATAGGTCAATGTCAGAAAATGGAAACGGGAGTAGTTCTAGAAGACCGATTGGTAAGAAACGAAGCATTATGGGATGTTGACCTGTCTATCCTCATATTGGAGAAGATTACATAAAATTGGAACTGCATCCATGAAAAGTCCAGGAGATTCGGGAGAGAGTTTCTTGCATATATTGAACACAGTAGAAAGTGCAACCCTCTACGATACAACAAAACAAAATAGTAAGGAAAACTCAGTTTTGAATGCCATAACCATGTAAAAAGTTGACACGTGTATTCCTTTGCACAGATGTTGGAACATACCTGCACACTAGTTGAAAAGAAATCAATATATCTTAAAACAGCCATTATTGCGCCAGACTGCAAGCAAGCAAGTGGTTGTTCGCGTGATATTTTCTCCAATGCTTGTAAACACTACATCAGAAACAGCACATTCAAAATAATCGAAGAAAAAGTTCAACTTGCATAATACACAAACAAGATTAGCAGAGCATACTTGTTCTGCCACATCGAGGAATTCCATTGTCATTAATCTTTGACAAAGAACAGGAACTGCATCATGTCTCACAAGAAAACCTGAGGATCGCGAATTAACATCACACAAATAAGTTAGAGCCCTTATAGCTAGGAGCATTATATCCGGGTTGCTCTCGTGTCTCGACAATCGAACAAGTATCGGCGAAAACGAGTCCACCATTAGGCTCGATAAAGAACTATCACTACAGAAGGACAACAATTCACAGAGCTCTGTGAGTAAAGCCAACTGCCCTGATTCGTCCACCTCCTCGCTTAAACTAGACAGCATTTTCTTAAACTTGCTTTGATCATTCCCTATTCTATGCCTATAGTAGTCGTGAACACCGTTATCAGAATCACAAGAGCCGTACACAGATTCTTTCTCCCCCTCACCACCCTCAGATCTAATTGATCCAGAAGTTGACGATGATGTGTCCATGTCACCATCCTGAGATTCATGAGCAGTACTCATCGGTGTTTGAGGTGACGAATTTGAGGAACTTGGCCGAAATTCTAACGAACTGCACGGACGCTTATCTGCTGGCAATTCGTCTACGTCTTCGGTTCTTTTTTGGCCTCGATTTTCCATTCATATGCTACTTAGCAGACCCAGAGTTTGGCACTGTCAATAAAACAAGCCAAAAAAACAAAAAACAAATTCAACCACAAAGTGACTATCCAAAATAGCATTCAACTAATTGAGCACCAAACAGCACAAATCAGCAAAATTACCCCAAAATCTGTAACGATGAATAAAAATTGCTAATCATCCATTCTTAGAGTGTAAAGTCAATGAAAACAAAGCCACAATGACAGAGAGAAACAGGGGTTGCAGTGGGTTAATGAAACAGAATACACAACAAATACAAAAGACGAAAAATCAGTAAGGACTTGACTTTGTAACAAAACCATAAACACTGATCACTTACCAACAAAGTAGATTATAATCAACCACGGCGAAAAATAAACCCCAAAAAAAAAAAAAAAAAAAAAAAAAAAAAAACAGGACTCTTCTCTTTTCTGTTACCGAAACCAAAATAAGGAAAACTCAGGTAAAGAAAAAAGGAGAAATTGCCGAAACAAAACCAAAAGAAAAAAATCGATTAAAAGGTTAAAACAATTCAAACCCCCGATCAAGAATTCGTTATATATTCTCCTTTTCTGTTACCTGTAGTTGTTTAGGGGTAATTGATCGTGCCAGAATTCCTAGGGTTTGCGAATTCCAGGGTTAGTTGCTATTCTGACGTGAAACGAAGTTCATAATATATATACGTATATACAGCATATATATATACAGGTTAAGAAGTGTGTGTATATACGGAAGATGATGATGATGATGATGATAGAGAGAAAACAGGGTAAGCTTAATTGTTTTATTAAAAAGGGGACTTATTAATATATTAAATTTAAAAAAGTAAATAAAATAAGGGATTTATCTGTGGGGCAATGTGACACGTGTAGGGCTAGGATGCTATGACTAGTTTGGCAGATGTGGTCTAGCCGCATGGAGTTTGTGCCTCTAATAAATATATATTATTTCCTTTCAAATTAAGTATCTTCCAAGAATTCGACATAATAATTAAGAAATCTAATAAATATATATTTGCCATGATAAATATATATATATAATACGACTAATATTTATTTTTGAAAATTTTATTTTTCACTAATTATTTCTTTTGTTTGAGAGAATTAATATATTAAATTAGTTATATTCTAGTATTATATGTGAATTGTTATTTAGCAGGATTTAGTTATTGTTTAAGGATAAAATTGTTTTTTTGTTAATCCCCGTGTCACTAATATAATTTAATTGAGGGCTTCCACTTTAATAGCGGGCAGCGGGCTTGAGTAACATTGAATCTTAGCAATCGAACATCTCACTAGTCGGTCTAAGCTAATAATCACAAGCAAACGAGTTTTAGAATAATCTTATCTCTACTAAATTGCACCAAAAAAATAATTAATTAATTATTGAAATTTTCAATGAAAAAGAGTGGTGACAAGCTTTTAAATGATTAATGGACATGGTTAAAGGAAAAGGAGTGATGAAGACTTGTTATTAGTACTATTAATTATATTCCAATTAAAGAAGGAAAAAAAAAGGCTAGGTCGACCTTTTATTTTCCTTTTTCCATTTATTTTGTAGCATATAAAATAAATTAGCATTAATTCAAATGAAATATAGTTATCTAACGTTGCCTTCAATTTAGGTATTTCTAGTTATCTGCCAAAAACAAAGTATATTTGACCCAAAAACCAGGCAAAATAAAAAGGTGATATTAGATCCTTTTCCCTGAGATAACAAGATATCCTCAAATTGCAGTATAATTATTGTCGAAGCAGAATACAAACTACTACTACTAGACTACGAAGAGTATACACGAGCACAAGTAAATCGTCAAAAAAGAGTTTACAGCGCAAATGTAATGCATCTTGTAACTTTGTGAGCTCTCTTACAGGATGAAGCTGCGGGGCGTTGGTTGAGAAACGAGTCGTTGCTACTGATCCATGCCTTGCATTTTGACCATCATGTGTTGAGCTTGTTGCTAGAATAACACAAGCGAAAAATAAAAATCAGTAAGAATTTTAATACCAACTCGTAGGAATTCTAACACGCAAAAAGAACACCAGTTTAATTCCATTCATCCAAGAGACGAAGAGATTTGATGATAAATCTGATTGGGAAGTAACTATATGAACTCTGGAGTGAAAAGTAAATAGATAATACCGATAGCGAACAAGAAAGTTTGCAAACACGGTTACGCACTGTCACGCTTAAGATATAGTTATTCGATTGAGTTGTGTGGAAGTAACCACAATAATACACCCAAACAAATAAGGAGGATAAAATTTTCATTATGTGCATTGCTTCAAATAACAGTCGGCTAAATCCAAGCTAACTTATAGAGTGTTCTCAGGTTGGGTACAACTTAGATATGTTCCGAGCGATTAGCCGAATATAAGTATTTCGGCTTTCCATTCAAAACCATAATAGCCAGCAAAAAATAGATCTTGTTGAAATAACTTTGCTTGCTGTTACTAAATTCTCAAGTTCGAGACCTTGTTTTTCCCTTTTTACTACACTTCTTATCCATAGATATGTTAAACAAAGCAGAAGCAGAAGCATCTTAGACATTCTGTATAAAACATAAACAATAATGACATGAAGAAGCACGGGGATTGAGGTACCTGGACATTTCCGTAATTCATGCCTTGTGAAAAAGAACCCTGGTGGACATGCTGTGGACATAGCAGGAACTAATTAATTAAGAATGCCGGTAATTTGAAATCCATACACATCACAATATAAAATAAGTCCAGTAAAGCAAAAATGCGTACGACAAAGGATACCTGTGATTGTGAATTAGGAATTTGTTGCTGTAATCCATCCTTCCTTGATGATCCATCTGCATTTTTTCCCGATCCCTTTGTATCACCCTGTTGTGAAACATGAGTAAAGATCCACATTTTGCACAAGAAAAAAAGAAATAATCATCCTGCAGAATACATCACTAAACTCACCTCCATCTGCCACACGCATCAAGAGCAATCCAAGTCAACCGATTTTCAAAAACAAAAAGGGGAAAATAAGCTCATCAGATGCAAAAGTAAGTTTATTTCTAACAATAGACACTCAAAAGAGACCGAGAAAAACATGAGAACACAATTTACCTCTCTGTACCTAGCCAGGTACACTTTCAGAGGGTCAATGTAATCTTCAAAACCTAAAGTTGCCATAGCCCACAACAAGTCATCCCCATTGATTGTCTTTCTTTTCTCTCTCTGGCACTTATCGCTTGCCCTAACATAACAGAGCCACCAAATATACTTTCAGTCTAGGGTCTCGAAAACACCCGCACGTTAATTTACATTCATCCATTCATTAACAGACCTCCAAAAATAGTTAGTACGGATTCATCCCATAGGCAATAATACTGATTCTTACATAACACGGATAAACAATTTCTCGTAGATACAACAACAAAATCGAGCTACCGGTCCACACTTAACAAAATGATGAATAAGAGTTGCATGCGCGCAAGTATTGACATACATAACTCAATGAAAATTAAGTCAGAAATCAGAGAAAACAGAAAAATTCAATAAATCTATCTCAAATTGCATACATACAAACAAGCAGCACTGAATTTATAATTTAAAAAAAAAAAAAAAAAAAAAAAAAAGTCGACATACTCGCTGGTGACGAAGCTAATAAACTCGGAAACACATTCCTGCACAGTCTCCTTCGCATCCTTAGCAATCTTCCCATTAGCAGGGAGTGCCTTCTTCATGATCCGGCTAATATTCGCAATTGGCAAAAACCTATCCTGCTCACGGTAACCGGAGCGCGGACTCAGGTCGCCGCCGCTGTCGTGGCTGCCGCCGTTGGGGCTCCCCGGAGCTTCCTGTGATGACAATCCGTCCGCCATTCGGTCAAAAAGTAGCTGAAAAAAATTCAATCAAAAACCCTAGGTCACCGAAACATACATAGGATATATAGATAGATATAGGAATGTGTGCGCAAATGCAGTGAGAGAAACAGAGAGAGAGAGAGAGAGAGAAGATGCTTAACTGCTTACCCCTGAGAGCTGAAATTTGTCGAATTAGTGGAATTTGGCGCGAGAGAAGGATCGGAGGGTGGAGAAATGGGGAAGAAGACGACGACTGAGATTGAGAGATGGGGAAAAGTGGATTTAGGTTTATCGGCACCGTTGGTTTTTACCCAAATTCGTACGAGTCGGTGGCTGAACGGTGCTACCTTTATTAAAGACCACGTGCCCCCTTTGCAGACCGCTGGTCCTTATACGACGCCGTTTCACCCAAGTGCTTTCATTTAATTAGTTCAAGAATTGTAATTAATCAAAATTGAAGAAACTGGCCCACAACAAATTGAAAGTATCGACCCAGATACAAAAAAGAGTAAAAAGCAGTTTACCCCCTAAACAAATGCCCGTTTTGCACTTTGCCCCCCAAACAAAAAAAATTTGCACGTTCTTACCTGAACTACGGTTTTTGTTGCACGGTGCCTCAAAATTGGAATTTTCAGGCCATTTTGACCGGAATCTTACACACGTGCTTTTCACGTGAGTTTTAAAGGGGCAAAAGAGTCTATTCTCTTACATTCTTCATAAATTAAAAAAAAAAACAAAAAACAAAATACTAAAAGAAAAAACGAAAAAAAAAAAAGAAAGAAAAGGAAGGGCTGCCGACGCCATTTCTACACTCAAATAGGCGATTTCGGAACGGCTTCTTCTTCATCTAGATAAACCACGGCGGCACCGACGAGATCCCCTCTACCCTCATAATCGATTTCGTGGTGAATTTGAATATAACAACAGCAACATAAAAGGAAGGGGGTCGCCGACGTACTCGTCGTCCGGCGAGATGACGAAGGCTAATCCGCCGCCGATGGAGGAGGGGTTCAGGTTCGTGACGGAGAACGAGAAGAATGTGGAGAAGCTCCCCAGGGATTGGGTGCCAGGTCGCCGGAAATTGATGGGTTTCGAGTATAGGATCTTGCCGGCGCCGGAGTAGGGGACGCCGAGATCGCGAGTGAGTCTGACGCTCCCGTTGCTCATGTGGGCGTCGCCGAGCAGCTTCATGGTGGACAGAGTAAGCGTCCCGAAGTCAAAATCAGTAGACGCGGACAAGAATAAAACGAAATTCGCTACGAGAATCAAACAGAAGTAAAACCCGCCGGAAAGTGACGTCATTGTCTAGATTAATTCAGAACAATAACCCATTAACGAATAATCAAGGAAGTTATTATGTCCTGTATTTTTTTTTCTCACCCGTGACACAGAGAGAGAGAGAGAGAGAGAGAGAGAGAGAGAGAGAGAGAGAGAGAGAGAGAGAGAGAGAGAACTGAAGAAGAAAATAATTAATTGAGGGAGTGTGTGAACGGTGGTGGTGGTATGGGAGAGGAGAGAATCGATATTTAGAAATGGCGTCGGCAGCCCTTCCTTTTCTCTTTTTTTTTCGTTTTTTCTTTTTGTATTTTGTTTTTTGTTTTTTTTTTTAATTTATTAAGAAGGTAAGTGAATAGACTATTTTGCCCCTTTAAAACTCACGTGAAAAGCACGTGGGTAAGAATCCGGTCAAAATGGCCTGAAAATTCCAATTTTGAGGCACCGTGCAACAAAAACCGGAGTTTAGGTAAGAACGTGCAAATTTTTTTTGTTTGGGGGGCAAAGTGCAAAACGGGCATTTGTTTAGGGGGTAAACTGCTTTTTACTCTACAAAAAAAGCCCCAAAACTTTGAGAAATGCAGAATTTCAAAATAATATAAAGGTCCAATTCTACATAATATTAAATAGTTTATAAATAATATATAACCTATGATGCATCGAACATCTATCAGAAACATTTTAGGGTCGTTTCTGTAAATATTGAAAAATTTTGAGGGCATTTCTGGTAATAGAGAAAAAATAGAAATGCATTCTCGCCCTTAAAAAAACAAAATATTCATTTTAATTAAAAACTCGAAATTACTTAACACTGAATAAATTTGTATGCCACAAACACAATTTATTGAATAACAAATTCAATTGGAGCATTACATATCAAACAAAGAAAATAGCATATACAAAATTGAAAGATAGACTTCGTAATTTGAAAAATTAGTTCAACTACTATAATTAAATTACAAATTAAATAAAAATTTAGACTTGAATTAGTTGGGGTAATCCCGATTAGGAAAAACCCCTCCAAAAAGTGGCGTATGCCGCTTGAATGCGGCAAGCACACGGTATTCTTTAGTAAAAGGCGAAAGAATAGTTCGCTATGTGCTTACCGCGCGGCTGCGTGAATAATAGGGAATCCACCAGGCTATATTTATACACACTTGCCATCTCCACTTTTCCTTACTCAACCGATGTGGGACAAAAAATACTGAATATAGAATACTCATCCTCCCTTCTCTCTTTGATAATTTTCATTTGGCAAATTCCCATACTATATATAATTGCATTCATTTATTCAGACAAGTCACAACCATATAAGTAACTATTAAAGAATCATAATCAAACTATCAAACCAAATACAAGTGAGGGGCTATTTGTTTCTCTGGAATAAATTTAAAAAAAAAAAAAAAAATTGATCAACAAAACATCCTATAACTCCTTGGAATTTACAGTTACATCTCTACACCAAGAATTCTTCTCACAAGGCCACCAAAAAAAAATTAATATTACACCAACCAAAAAAATCGGCAAGAGCAAAGAAAACTTCTATCGAGCAATGGGTCCTGCGATCGAGTCATCGTCAATAGACAAATAGTGCTCGCTGGCACCGATATCCAACGATCCCAAGTTAAGAGAAGAGTGAACCGAGTGCCTCGATATTTCATCGGAACTCGCTTCTCTAACATTTTCCGCTCCTTTCTCAATGGCGAGTGCGTCTTGTATCTCCTTTATGACTTCGGAAATCGAGGGTCTCATGCTCCCGTGTGGCTGTACGCACATCAAAGCCTTCTCTGCTATTTTCCACATTGACTGGATATCGTAATCGTGCAACGAAGGGTCAATAATTCCTTGTATGTCGCCACTCTCTATGTGCAGCTTTGCCTGTCCGTAGATTTATCGCAGGCGATTAATAAAGTTCGATTAGAACGTAAAATTTAGAGAAGAAAACGAAATGTGTACCCATTGGACTATGTTTCGGCAGTTGCTGCCAAAGTTTTCGTTGGAAATTGCTTCTTGACCGGATATTAGCTCTAGGAGAATGACTCCGAAACTATAGACGTCGCTTTTGTCGGTTAACTGTTGGGAGATGTAATACCTGCATAAGTCATAGCGTCGGCGGTTACTGCAATTGTGTTTCGTATTTGAAAAATATATGAATAAAAAAAAAGAAGAAAAAAAAAAGCTTACTCGGGATCCAGATAACCAACGGTTCCTCGAACAATGCTCGAGACATGGGAAGCGCCATCCACAGCTAGTTTCGAAAGGCCGAAATCTGAAACCTTAGCTCTTGTGTTTTTGTCGAGAAGAATATTGCTGGTTTTCAAATCCCTATGGATAATTGACGGAACACAACCGGTGTGAAGGTACTCGATTCCTGATACATTATTAGGACAAAGAACATAAGACAATGATTTCGGGTTTTTACTTTTGTCCAATTTTCGGTGCGTGTATTGGATGATTTAATAAACCTACCTTTTGCAGAATCTTCAGCAATCTCGAGGCGCTTGATCCAATTAATAACTCTTCCGTGTGTTAATGGACCTATCATAATATTTATTTGGTTGAGAAAAAATAATTTAATTTAATTATCTGTATTTGGAAGAGAAATGTTCACCGTAAAGATGTTCCTTAAGGGTCCCGTTGTGCATGAACTCGTAAACGAGAATACTTTTTCCATCTTCTTGGCAATATCCAAGAAACTGTACTAGGTTTCTATGGTGTATTCTTGAAAGAAGAGACACCTGGTTCAGTTAGCAAAACAATATTAAATAAACACATTCGATATATTTGAGGTCGTCACATAACTGCAATGAAGTACGTACAGAAGTTCGAATATTCAAAGCCCATTCGAAAAAAAAAAAAAAAGCATTCTCCAAATGAAAGTAAAAAATTCAAGAAAATGAGATAAGTACCTCGTTTGAAAACTCTCGTTTCCCTTGGAAGGAATCATTAGTCAAAATCTTGACCGCGATTTCTCTTCCGTCTTTCAAAATCCCATAATAAACAACCCCAAAACCACCCGATCCAATTTTTTTCTCAAAGTTCTTAGTGGCTTCCTCGATCTCGAATAACGGGAAGTAATGTGCAGCTTCAGTTGCAGTGTCGCTGAGGGACGATGTAAGCTTTTGAGCATGAAAACCATGTTGAAATTTTCCTGAAATCGAAAAAAAAAAAGATAAAATACGTGCGTCAATACAATACAAACTCGGTTATAACTTATAAGTATGTGTATCTAACCTTGCTTAGAAGAATTCTTCTTTCTTTTGGACATTATTAAGAAGGAAATAATAGCAGCAATAAGCAGCAGAACAGCAGCACCTACTGATAATCCTATAACAACACCTTTATGTTTTCCTCCATTGCCCTCGTTACGTAGACCCGTGTTTCCAGTATAGCTACAATATTTATATATTTATATACATATATCATTAAATTCCATCGTAAGCCTTTCTTTACGTAAAACTAAAATATACTCACTTGAAAACCAAATCTTTGTTAAGAAGACCAGGTGGCACTTTTCCTGATAATAAATTGTTTTGGACATACCTGCATGATTAGCAATTAGAATAGTCGGAAATATTATAATCAGTTTTTTACGTGTATACAAAATGTAACGAAATTTGATGTCAAGGAGTATACAAACTACAAAAAGGAAAGAGAAAAATAGCTCTTCAAACTTACAATTCTCTCAAATTCGACAAATCCGCCAAGGAAGAAGGCAGGCCACCAGTCAACTTATTATCCTCAAGATGTCTGCCAAACGAGCAAAAATTCTCGAGTTGTTCGGAAAAAAAAAAAAAGAAAAAAAGAAACCAAGTACACAGAAAGAACTATACTGCACGTACATTTTTTTCAAGTTAGGACATCCAGAAAAATCGGGAATCGAACCACTCAGTGAGTTGTTGTCAAGCCATCTGCAATGAATAGAAGTTTGTAACGAGAATTATAAGACACTCCAAATAATGAACAAAAAAATATCTTCGAATCAAATAACGAATAAGCAACTTACAACTCAACTAGGCCATCCAACTTTGTGAACTCCACCGGAATTGTTCCTGTTAAATTCTTCCCCGACAGTTTACTGTACAGGTACAAACACATTCGTATAAATTTCAGTTATAGATCATATTCCACGTCTAAGTTAGTAACTATATCAACGAAAATAGAACCTTATATATATATATAACCTTATAATTCTAATGTACAAACACCTTTTTACATATATATACATAACATCTAATCACCCCGATTTTTTAACCGACAGGGCAGTGTGAAATATCATTGCTTGTCCCCAAACAAAAAAAATTAAAACCTTAGAAAAAATAAAGAACGTAATTTTTACATGGATGTTATTCTTGGTTGAAGATCTGAACTACACTGGACCCACGACCAAGGAGCTGGGAGACAAGGATCGCCACCTTCATTTGCCCACTCTGCTAATGAATTAGCTGCTGTTACAGAAGCAAGAAGTGATCCTGCAAAAACCAAGTAAATTTGCTGTCTTAATTCTTGCACACTCCCATTTATAAATAACATAGAAAAAGAAGAGAAGAAAACGACGACTCATCATATTAATTATGCTTTAAAATCAAGAACCCTTACTATGTCTTTTAATGAATATGTCGGAGTAAAAATGCATTCTTTATAAGTTTTAAGTAATTTAACCAACACTCACCATCAGCAGAGCCGTCACTCTTTCTCAAATACTTATTAATCTCCATTGCATTCAAAAGAGGGCCCACAGTAGAATCGGAAGTCTTCCCAAATCTAAAAGACAAAACAAACGGTAGCGAAATATTGTAATATCCAGGCTCGTACAAACGGTATTTCCCCTGTGCATTCTCTTGAATATTCACAACAGCTTTGCTAATATCAGGTTCACCAGGAAGTACAAGCCTGAATTTTCTAACATCACTAGGACCCAAATCCTCGATTTCCGCGAAATACGTAAAAGCCCAACCGAAGCCAGGGAAACCATCAAGATTCATTCGATACGTCAAAGATCCATTTCTGCCCACTACAGCTGTCTGCATCACCTTCTGTGGCGGTCTTTCATCTCTGGTTACATCGATCGGCATTTTCGTAGATATTTTCTCGGTTCCAGGAGCAACATCCACAAGGTAATTGGCTTTTTTCACGGAATCCGATTGCCATATTCTGTCAAATGGGTCGTCTGGGTACCTTCAATAGGATCAAGAACAGATTTTTATGAGCAAAAGATACCTAAAAATACAAAGATACGTGCTCTGGTTTTGCAAAAGCTTTTCGAATCTGATTATGAGTTGTTTTTTTTTTTTTTTTTTTTTTTTTATTTGGTGTTAGCAACACTAGCTTTTGCTTCTACATTTCTACTAAAAGCAGTTTCGAGTTTCGTGACTAACAGTCTTCCAAAATTTCACACACACACACACCTGACAGGTGCATCACTCTCCGCACCAAAGTTGATTCTCGCCGAGAGACTAAGGAAGAACTGGTTCTCAAACTGATTGAAATAAATGGACCCGTTAAACTGTCGTAGCTCGAGCGTAGATATAAAGGGCTGCCCCGTCGTAGCATTGGACAGACAAACACTGACGGTGGGGTCTGCAGCCAGAAATATCAACTCCTGGCTCTCGATCGTACCCGCATCTGAAATTACTATTGTACTCCACCTCGTAGGCCCGAACGAAATGTCGAACTTGGGGTACACGTTGTTGCTGTCAAAGTCACCGTACAAGAAGGTGGCTCGGACAAGATACCTAGTTCTAGGTACAACACTGAGGGTGTAGCAGTACTTGTTATTGTCTGCTGGGAAGTATCTCAGTGTCTTGTACTGTTTTCTCGTCTCGTTTGCTACAGATATGTTTGCTGTTTTGCCGATTAATATGTAGCTATCGGGACTCCAATTGAGGCCTATCTCGTCGGTGAAATTTTCATTACCACCACAATCCACACTTACAAAACCTGCATAGGGTCAGATATTGTAAGAACAAGGCTACAAAAACATGGACTTGTATATATATCCGACGCGTATCAAGAATCGTTCAAGGAGCTATAAACTGTACAAAGAATCACATAAGAATATACAGTTTGTTAATGGGACAAATCAATGCTCAAATGAAATGCTCGTTAAAATGCATCCTAGTACTTACGAGTTAACCATTAACCCTCTACCGATGCCTAATTCGAACTGGCAAAACAGATTATAGCAAGTCCAAGATCTAAACATAGTGAAGAGGTCGGCTCATTTTATCTAAATATAGAAATGTAATCTCTCGAAAAAAGTTCTCAAACAAATGATTACTTAAAAACGACAGTTCATGCTTGAATCTAGGGCACCAATTTGCTAAAAAATGATTCTTTTTTGCAAATTATGTGCAATAATAGTTCTTGCACGGCACATATATAATATACAATATTCTGTCATATGGACTTGATTTAAACTTATGCATTGCTACTTCAGGGTCACCGGGAAATTCTTGTATTTCGTGTTGTCGTTTTCTTTCAAAATCCACTCGGCATACAAGTAATTAACAGTTAGTTCAAGTTCAACAACCTTAACAAGTGAATCCAACCAACGAGAACAAATATACCACAAGAATAAATTATCATTCAGGTAATAAAAAAAGAATCAAGAATCTAGTCCCATCACAGAAGGGGGCAGTGCTACAAATACATTAAAAAGATACCAGATACTCAAATGGCAAGAACAAAGCAAAACCCATTACACAAATTACTCAAAAATGTAAAACACAGCAGATTCAATTGAGAGAGAGAGAGAGAGAGAGAGAGAGAGAGAGAGAGAGAGAGAGAGAGAGAGAGAGAGAGAGAGAGAGAGAGACCTGGCAACTGGGCTGTGGAGGAATCCATGAGAAGAAGAACATATAAAGAAAGAAGGAGAAACAGAAATCGAACAGCCACCATTTCTTCTCTGTTCTTCAAAGACGATGAAAATTGAAAACTGAAAAGGGGTACTAAACTAAACTAAACTAAACTAAGGGAGGTGAAGCCACAAAAACAAAAACGATGAAGAAAATAAAGTGGACAGATAGAAAGCAACTGCATCACATCAGATTGGCAGCGAAAAAGAAGGAAACTAATTTTGGACTACTCATTGAGATGTCAAATTAGTGGAGAGATTTTTAATTTAATTTTTTTAAACAGAAAAAAGATTAGGAGCAAAAGTTGATGAAAATATGTGGAGGCAAGATTCCCCCTTTTTTTTTTTCTTTTCTGTAATTATTTATTTTTAGGAGCTTCTGAAGAAGGTATACTGTAGTCCCTGGAGAAGAAGAATGTTCTTGAACTAGTAAATGTATTATTAATATTTATTTAATTAAGTAATAATAAGAAGCTGGAGATGATTATCTTTTTCGCTGGAGTTAAAGTGTGGCAAGAACTCTGGCACTGCCACCCCCACCCCACCCCACCCCACCACTTTTTTTCTTAATTTTTGGTATGAAAATGATTTGATTAGCTATTAACGCATGCTTGTTCACACATAAATTTATTATTGATATAAAAAAATTTAAGGAGTTGGTGATGAGAGTTGAGGATAGTTTTAAATATAATCTTTTTTTTTATTTGTTCAACGAACAAAAGTCATGATTGAAGGTCCGAATCTTGAAAGAGGTTGTTCTCGGTATTTTGTTAATTATTTTAGGGAGTAATTGACATCAATCGCGTTCAGTCTTAATATAATTTCAAAGGTTTCATTTTTTCTTGCTAAAATTGCACTTATAATATCGATATTTTTATTTATTTTGCTTTATTAGTAAATAAAAGTTATTATAATTCATTTCCGCTGACTTCAATTTAGAAACAATTTATTTTCATTCCGACTGCTAAAATTATAATTTTCAATTTTTGTGATTTTTTTTGAAATTAACTTTTTATTTTCTAAATAAATTAGATTGTATTTCAAAAGTATAAATAAATTAGCCTTTTTTTTCTTTAATTGTGAGTCTTGAAGCGGTCAATAATCTAATGGAGTCATAAAAGGCATGCCGCCACTTGGCAATACTTTATTGGATAACATTTTGAGGTAAGAAAAATGGAGAAGGGCATGAATCGCCCACACCCGCGCGTCATCCGCAAACGCCAGATTACTTGTCCATAGAGTTTTTTTTTTTTTTTTTTTTTTTTTGAGTAAATTCAAGTCCATAGAGTTAAAATATGGTGATACTGATACAATAGAAGTTAAAACATTATTAAATATATTAAAAATAACCCATTTTCTAGCTTTCTTTTCTCTTAACATAAAGCAAAATTTTGTTTGGTTTAAGAAAACAAGTTTATGTTGGATTATGAATTATGATATTAAAAAAAAAAAAAAAAAAGAGGAAATCAGCACAATTTCATAAATTAATTTAGTGAAATAACAAAAAAGAACATGAGATGGGAAACTATTTATATAATTATAAAGTCATACCACTAAAAAAATTCCGACACAAATTTAAAATACAAAATTGTACCATTGAAATTGACCAACAAGAAGGGTATAGACTAATAAAAATAGAATATGTTTTTCCATTATGAAAATGAGACCAAATATGAACAAGACTTAAAGAGTTGTGGGCCATAACCCATATGTTATTTATCGATATTCTAAAAATCGATCGAGGCGGTCGATTAATTTATCTTTGAGGCAGTCTACGAGACGAAGGTGGTCCAATACCTTTACGATTTTGGTGTAAAAGTTTGAAAAATTGGATTTTGGCATGTGAGACGGTTTGAGGCAGGTTGACACCATCCGAGCCGGTCAAATTTTGGTGGTAAAAACCGATCAAGAATCATTTATCAAATCTAGCTTTTTTCTTTCTTTTTATTAAATCCAAGAAAAATCTTGGTCTTTTTAATAAACAATGAGTTTATATTTTGCTTTGTTTATATTAGTTGTTATTTTTAAAGAGTCTAATAATATATGTTTGCAGTGGTGAAGCATAATTTTGAATGCAAAAGATTTGGCGTTTTATTTGTACCTTATAAAAAAATTTATTGTTTTACGGTCGTATTATTATTAAACTTTTATTATGCCATTAGGATATGTAAACGATGGAGATAGAACCGTGTTTAAACATATTTTAATATATACATTTTTTCGTATTTACAGATAATATCTAAAAATACATTACACTAAATATGAAGAAACCAATTTATTTCTGATTTATCGTCGATTAATCAACGTCGCACCACCGATTAATAATGAGGCAAAGAATCGTTACCTTTTATTAAAGTGCGACATTATTGAGCCTTGTTAAGACTTTAACGAAGTTTCCTCACTTTCTGTATTATGTACCCCTACTTTTTTTCTTTTGGCTTATTTGTGCTTTCTACAATCTAAAAACAACACTTATGTACATGTATTATTCTTTTTATGTACACTTACGATTTTAGATTTGTGTTCAATGATTCTATGTTTTATTATTTTCAAATGCTATTTACGGTTAGAAAATTGCTATTTACGGTTAGAAAATTGCTATTTGCGGTTTATAATAAAACTTCCCTAAACTTTCTAAAAAAATTCAAAAACCCCCCAAACTACAAATAGCAAAAAAAAAAAAAAATCGAAAATTCGAAATCAAGCTTGAAGAAGGGTTGGACTTCGATTTTTTGATGTCATTTCGACTATTTTATGTGTAATATGCATTGAGTAGGTCGATTACGGAACCAATTTCATGTTAAAAAGCCCTACAAATCGATTTGTAGGGCTTTTTTTTTGGCAAAAAAAATGATGGAACGCCCATCTTGAGCGTTCAATTAAAAAAAAAAAAATGCACTTGACGCCCAACTCGGGCGCCCAAATGCAGCTTGCACACCCAACTTCGACGTGCACTGCATGAATGAGCGCCCAAGTTGGGCTTTTACGCGTTTTGGGGGGGGTTGGGTGGTTGGATTTTTTCGGGAAGTTTTGGAGTTTTATAGAAATAAAGTGTTTTTTATTATAAACCGCAAATAACAATTTTCAAACTGCAAATAGCAAGTCCCTTTAGATGTGGGATTTCTTAGTCTTTAAGAGACTCAAAGTATATAAAAACTTTCCCAACTCCTTTTTACTATCACCAGCTCTTTTTTATATTTTTTATCTGCTTATTTATATTTATTATTTATTTGCAATTTGATTTTTTATCTACTTATTTATTTCCAACATGGCTCCCCAGGAGTTGACTTTCCTAACAAAAGGTCTACTTCCTTTTTTCCTTTGATGCTTAATTCAAACCTGCTTAATTCACACCTGTATGGCTATATATCAAGCTGCTGAATGTTGACTAGGCTATGTAAGAACTCGTGCAATTTGCAACAATACAAAATAAACCATATTACCATTTATAAAAAACTTTTGCAAAGGAGAATATATTTATATATGGAGAGAAGTAACGATTGCACATACCAGACACTAAAACAGCAGCAAATCCTCCGAACGCGCATTTTACTCGGCTTCCGCAAATCTGTTGTTTAACCACACAGAGTCAGTTGCTTGAAAAGAAAATTTGGCACAATCGAATTACGGGTGGCAGATTCGGTCACTAGTAATGTATCCGATTCGACTGTATGTAGGGCTTCGGAGCTAAAGATTACCTTTCTTGGCATCAGGCAAGCGGCCCTCTGGTGGGGGTTCTGTTTTGTCCTGAATGCGTACAGATTTCATCAGTAAATAAAAACTCAAGACAGAATTTCTTTCGTTTTTTTTCGTAAAATAAAATCAATCGCTGAGGAAGATAAAAGGATCAGTGCCAAATAAAGTTTCAAAACGAGAAGCAATTTCACATTGATACCATAAAACATATCAACATGATGAAATACTTTATATGACTGATTTTGATGATGAGAGTAGGGTTAGAGAAACTAACGGATCTTCCAGGATGAAACGGAATCTCAGGCCCGCCAGTTACTTCAACAGCAACACCAGCCAACTACATCAAGCGTGCAGAAAATCATTAAAAATAATATCAAGTAGCATTAAAGGAGCGAGAATATGTCTAAGTCGTATGGTAATAACTCGGCCAAAAAATATTCAACATACCTGGTAAAAATCTGCATAGCTGAGGATAGGGAATTGCTCTTTTATCGGCTCCAATAGCCTAACAGCAACGTCGAGACCATTGTTCGCTTCGTGAGAAAGCTCAACCGGGTTTCTAATTGTCCCAAATGGCCCTCCAGTTTTCGATTTCCAATCATATGTTGATTATGTTCCAGCAGAGTGTCATCTGGAATACAACAATTAAGGCAATTAATCATCATTATAGTTGACGCCTTTAGAGTATCGACTGATCCAAATCCATCACGCTAAACAGCTAATCTGTTAACTTAAAACCATAAACATGATCAGGGCCGGTTCTGAGGGGAGGCGAAGTAGGCTGTCGCCTAGGGCCCCCGGATATTTTCAAAAATTTGGGGCCCCCAAATTTTTTTATACCCTTTAAATATGAACATTTATTGAGAAAAAAAAATATTACATATATAATTATTGAGAATTTTAATTCATAAATAGTTATATATCTACGATTCTTACTTGTTTCTAGAATTCCTCTAATCAGGGGCCCCTAATTATTAAATTTGTAATGTATTAGTTATTTACTTTTATATATATTCAATTGTTTTAGTGTTACTTCATGCAAATTATCCTTAAAAAAATCGGGGGCGCTGCCCCCGAACCCCCGTAAAATTAAACCCTACTATATCACAAAAATTTAACCTTGCCACTAACTATACCTTACAAAATCGAGTTAAAAATAGAGTTTATCACCTTTTATAAAAAAAATAAGTTTTATTGTAGCTTGTAGAAGGGGCCCCATTTTTTATCCGTCTTTAAATCTCGCCTAGGGCCCCCAAATACTCAGGAACGCCCCTGAACATGATTAACGCCCCTAAATACTAACAGAGTATGAACTCAAGTGCAAGTTAAAAAAAAAAAAAAAAAATTCGTATCTAAATTATGTAGTAGGATTTGAACTAAATATATGCATGTGTGTCTAAATTAGTTAAGACTGAATAATACATACGTCTACAGAGTAATACAAACACAAAATGCATTTCAACAAACACGTAGAGTGCAAACATTAATATGCTTTAACAGACAGAAGAACAGAGATCTGAGCTTATAAACCAAAACGAAGGAGACGAGCGAGAAGCAGGCAATGAGCTTACGCCAATCGGAGCGCATTTCTTCTCGGCGATTGAACCTCTTAATTTCATCTTGCATTTCTCCACCGCCGCCTGATACTCTCCGCTCACCGCCGGATACTTCTTCACCATCGCCTACAAACTTCACAACTGCGTTAACCTCGCTGCTAAAACACTAGCAAAAATTCGAAATACAACTGAAATAATCTCTTCCCCCAAGCAGCCATATACATATATGTGTAGAGATGAGCGAGAAACTTCGATCCAATTCCATAATTTTCCAAATTGTGGCGTGGTGGATGCAGCCTAACGGTCTGGAACATACATCATGCTGCTTCGTTTGATTCATGGCCGATTGACACGTGGCGTGCTGTTTGTGGCTGGATGATTGGCCTTTGTTCAGCTCTATATGAATTACCTCTAAATGCGCTATATAGATTTTCAATTAAAAGCGAGCCCATTGGATATTATATCTTTTTCAATTTAAGATAAGATATACTTAAGCCCCAATTTAGTAGTTCTAAACATTATTCAAGTTAATTTAGAATGTTTTTAAAAAGATATGTAATTGGCAAAAAAACAATGTTTTTAGAAAGATATATAATTGGCAAAAAAATGTTTATAAAATATTAAAATTCATGATTAGTTCAATAAATTTACGGCCATATATAAAATTACTCGGCGAGTGACAGTTTCTTAATTATTTGATGAGCGGCAGCTCTTTGATTACTTAAGTGGTGTTAGCAAAAGCTTGTTTAAAAGCAAAAGTTAATGATTGTGAGTAAAGTCGGTTTTAAGTACTTATTTCTAAAAGTTATATTATTGAAAATGAAATTAAATAGAAAAACAGGGTTAGAGATTCTTTTAAGAAAATAGCTTAAAGTAAATTATTTTAAGAGAATCAAAAGCGAAAGTTGATCTTGCAAACACCTAAAAACAAATTATGAAAAAAGAAAAAAAGCTTATCATCACTTTCAAAAAGCTTTTGCAAACACCACCTTAGTGAATGCTAATTTTGTAACTATATGGTGAGTGATAGTTCTGTAATAATAATTATCTGGTGAGTGGCAATTTTTTAATTATTTGTTGAGTGACATTTATGTACTTATCGTTGAGTTACGTTATGTTGGGTGGGTGGGGCTGATAGGATGTGAGGGCTTATGAGATCTTGCACCTGGTGAAATTCACCGTATGAATTTAAACAGTAAATATACATAAATAATATCTCAACCACACATACACATAGATGGATGTGTTTTATTAGGTGTAGATCTACGGTGTAAAATTACATGGCAGACGGATCAAGCGGCGCTCAAAAACTCGAATCCATTAACCCATTATAAACTGTGCTTTAAATAACTCGGTTTAAAAGCTTAGCGTTTAGTAGATGGATTATCCAATTAGAATAGGAACTTGCTATTTACGGTTTGAAAATTGCTATTTGCGGTTTATAACAAAAAACATTTTATCTCTTTAAAACCCCAAAACTTCACAAAAAAATCCAAAAACCCCCCAAAACGCTTAAAAGTCCAACTTGGGCGCCCATTCATGTAATGCACGCCCAAGTTGGGCGTCCAGTGCAATTTTTTTTTTTTTTTAATTGAACGCCCAAGATGGGTGCCCAAGGCGTTTACGAACGTCCGGAATGGGCGTTCGTACACGCTTTGGGCACCCATCTTGGGCGTTCCAACATGTTTTTGCGAAAAAAAGCTCTACAAATCAATTTGTAGGTCTTTTTAACATGAAATTGGTTCCGTAATCGACTCATCCAATGCATATAACACATAAAAGAGTCGAAATTACATCAAAAAATCAAAGCCCAACCCTTCTTCAAGCTTAATTTCGAATTTTCGATTTTTTTTTTTTTTGCTATTTGCAATTTGGGGGGTTTTTTGATTTTTTTGTAGTTTTAAAGCGATAAAGTATTTTTTGCTATAAAGCGCAAATAGCAATTTTCTAATCGTAAATAGCATCTCATTTAGAATATGATTACTTTTAATTCTTATAAATTTGAGTAAAATAATAACATCATATTGTAGAATTTATTTTCTCATCCAAATCGAAGCCCTAAAACCGTCGTCCACCGGAAAACGCCGCGTTCACCCCCTTGATTCGCCAATTTTCAGCCGTGGCGGCGATCGGCCGCGCCAGAGTAAGGCCCAATTGAACTTCCGTAAGCAGCTCCATCCAATTTCTCGACGTTTGACGGCCCCGCTCATCTTCGAACCGCCAACAGCGCTGTGTATTGTAGTCACGCGCAATTAGCTCCACCCACAATCAACCAGTTTCAACCTTCGTACAATAATAATACAAGCGTAGCGAAAGGAAGGAGAAAGAGGTAAGCTTTTCGCTTGTTAGGGTTTTCAGATTTTTTTTAGCAGGAACTGTATTTCATTATTTCTAAATTAGGTTCTGGCCATCTTCTCGATTGAATTCTGTATGCATCTTTATTTCCTGGGGATAACTCGTTGCGTTGTCCCATTACTGTTACTCTTGTGAATAAATCGATTAACTTGTTTTGTAATATTTAATGATTCGTGATTACTAATTTTGTTTTAATTGTAATTGATGTTGTTACAGAGTCATCTTTCTCTTTGGAGTCATATCTGTTTTAATAGTCACTGGACCAATGGAAGAGCCTAAAAGCAAATCTAGAAGAGACGGATCTGAAAAGGACGAAATAAAAACAAAACACCATAGAGACGGCCGAAGCCGTGAAAAAGATAGGAATGGAGAGAGGCACAGGGATAGGGACCGTGAAAGCAGACATGAGAGAGAGAAGAGTGTTGACGAAAAGTACAGGGAGAGAGAAAAACACAAGAGTAAGCGCCGTGAAAAGGATCGAGCCAGGAGCCGTGATGATGAAAGGGCCCGAGAAAAGGCTAAAGGTAGAGAAAAGGATAGGGATGATATAGAGTTAGACATAGATAGAGAAGACAGAGAGAGGGAGAAGGAGAAGGACAGGGAGAAGGAAAGGGCAAGGGATAAGGACAGAGAGCGGGAGAACAGAGAGAAGGAGAAAGAAAGGGAGAAAGAGCGAGAAAGGGAGAGAGAGAAAGAAAGGGAGAGAGAGAAAGAAAGGGAGAGAGAAAAAGAAAGGGAAAGGGAGAAAGAAAGGGAGAAGGAAAGACATGGAGAGCGAGAAAGGGAAAGGGAGAAGGAGAAGGAGAGAAGGGAAAGGGATCGGGAAAAAGAGAGAGAACGGAAAGAGAGAGAGAAAAAACATGAAAAAGAAAAACGGCGAGACATGGCTCATGATGAAGATGTTAGAGACCATGACAGGAAAAGGCGTAGGAGAGAGGAGGATGTCGAGGAAAGTGGCAAGACGAGCCGGCATAAGGATGGTGGTCAAGACAGTAGTACAAGGAAAAAGGGAGATGAAGACTCTGAAGTCATAAAAGAGAAGAGCCGGGAAGAAGATCTCGCTGAAGAGCAAAAGAGATTGGGTGATGAGGCAGAAAAGCGGAGGAGGAGAGTTCAAGAGTGGCAAGAGCGTAGAAGGAAGGAGACATCTGAGATAGAAAAACTTGGGGTGCCGGTGACTCATGAATCCAAGTCTGGCAAGACATGGACACTTGATGGGGAATCTGATGATGAAGAATCTGATCCTCAGGGAAAATCAACAATGGATCTGGACGAAGATGGAGCTGTGAATCCCAATAGTGAGGATGTAAATGGCATGTCCATCGATGCTGAGAATGAGGTTCTTCCCGCTTTGGAAAATGGTAGTGACCATGCTGTTGTGGATGAAGAAATTGATCCGTTAGATGCATTCATGAATTCAATGGTCTTGCCTGAAGTTGAGAAGCTAAGTAATGGCGGACCTCCTGTTCAGAACGACTCCGGTTCTGAATTGGTTGAAAGAAATGGTAAACCAAATTCGGGACAATCTAAAAAGGGGACGAGAAAATTAATGGGAAGAATTATTCCTGGAGAAAATTCTGACTCGGACTATGGTGACCTTGAAGACGATGAAAAACCTTCGGAGGATGAAGATGATGAAGAATTCATGAAACGGGTGAAGAAGACCAAAGTTGAGAAGCTTTCAATAGTTGACCATTCAAAAATCCAATATCCTCCCTTCAGAAAGAATTTCTATATTGAAGTGAAAGAGATTTCCAGGATGACATCTGAAGAGGTGGCCTCATACAGGAAACAAATGGAACTGAAATTGCACGGAAAGGATGTCCCGAAACCAATAAAAACGTGGCATCAGACTGGATTATCAACTAAAATTTTGGATACTATCAAGAAGTTGAATTATGAAAAACCAATGTCCATTCAAGCACAGGCCATACCAATAATTATGAGTGGTCGCGACTGCATTGGTGTTGCAAAAACAGGATCCGGAAAAACCCTAGCATTTGTGTTGCCCATGTTGAGGCACATCAAGGATCAGCCTCCAGTTGTGTCGGGAGATGGGCCTATTGGGCTTATTATGGCTCCCACGAGAGAGCTTGTCCAGCAAATCCACAGTGATATCAAGAAGTTCACAAAGGCGATGGGTCTCAGCTGTGTGCCGGTGTATGGAGGTTCCGGTGTTGCCCAGCAGATTAGTGAGCTGAAACGAGGCACCGATATTGTTGTTTGTACCCCAGGTAGAATGATTGATATACTGTGCACTAGTAGTGGCAAGATTACAAATTTGCGCCGCGTCACTTACTTGGTCATGGATGAAGCCGATCGAATGTTTGACATGGGTTTCGAACCCCAGATTACGAGGATTGTCCAGAACACAAGACCAGACCGTCAAACCGTGCTATTTTCCGCCACTTTCCCTCGTCAAGTCGAAATCTTGGCTCGTAAAGTGTTGAATAAACCCGTCGAGATACAGGTAGGTGGGAGGAGTGTTGTGAACAAGGACATTGCCCAACTCGTTGAGGTGAGACCAGAAAGTGATAGGTTCCTTAGACTATTGGAACTACTCGGAGAATGGTCCGAGAAGGGGAAAATACTAATCTTTGTCCACTCGCAAGAGAAATGTGATTCGTTGTTCAAGGAGTTAATTCGGTCCGGTTATCCATGCCTCTCACTTCACGGGGCAAAGGACCAAACAGACCGCGAGTCCACTATAACCGATTTCAAGACTAACGTGTGCAATTTATTGATTGCCACAAGTATTGCTGCTAGAGGCTTGGATGTAAAGGATCTCGAGCTAGTCATCAACTTCGATGTTCCTAACCATTACGAGGACTATGTTCACCGTGTCGGTAGAACAGGTCGAGCTGGTAAAAAGGGATGTGCTATCACATTCGTTTCTGAAGAAGATGCAAGATATGCACCGGATCTTGTGAAAGCCCTAGAATTGTCGGAGCAGACTGTGCCAGATGACCTAAAAGCCCTTGCAGATGGATTTATGGCGAAGGTCAACCAGGGGCTCGAGCAAGCCCATGGAACTGGCTATGGTGGCAGCGGTTTTAAATTCAACGAAGAAGAGGATGAAGTGCGAAGAGCAGCAAAGAAGGCTCAGGCGAAAGAGTACGGTTTCGAGGAAGATAAATCGGATTCTGAAGACGAAGACGACGGTGTTAGAAAAGCCGGCGGTGACATGTCTCAGCAAACCGCCCTTGCTCAAGCCGCTGCTTTTGCCGCCGCAAAAGCAAACGCTCCACCACCTATATCAGCTCCAAATGGAGGATTATTACCCGGTCCTTTGCCTGGTGTTCCTGGTTTTACCATTCCTGGTGTGCCAGCTGTCACCTCTTTGCCAGTTGGCGGCATTGACGGGGCGGCTCGTGCTGCAGCACTGGCGGCTGCGATGAATTTGCAGCATAATTTGGCGAAGATTCAGGCGGATGCTCTGCCGGAGCATTATGAGGCTGAATTGGAAATAAATGATTTCCCTCAAAATGCTCGTTGGAAAGTGACGCACAAGGAAACACTTGGCCCGATTTCTGACTGGACTGGAGCTGCAATTACGACTAGAGGACAGTTTTATCCACCTGGGAAAATCGCGGGACCCGGTGAAAGGAAGCTTTACTTGTTCATTGAGGGCCCCACTGAGCAATCTGTCAAGAGGGCGAAAGCAGAACTTAAGCGTGTGTTGGAGGATATCACGAATCAATCTTCATCACTTCCTGGTTCTGCGCAGCCTGGCAGATATTCTGTCGTCTAAGAGCGTAAGGCTTCTTTTTTTCTTTTTTTCTTTTTTTCTCCTGTGGTTTCTTTACAATGAATTTTTTTGCAGCATTGTATGTCCCATTTGAACTTATAAGTGCGACTTGGTGGTGGATATTATGAGAATTTAATGACCTTTTTTTTTTTGTGGTGAAATATGTATAATTTTCAGGATGTTTTAACTCTAATCTTGTTTCCTAGAGTAAATCGAGCAAGAATTATATCTTTGCGAATGCGAAGTTTGTGGTGTTGTTTATATACAGAATGGTGGAGTTGCAGTCAGAGTCTGGAGCAGTCCTCTATTAATATCTAAAACGGGTTGGATACGAATTTGGATACGAATTTTTGCGCATTTTGCTACTACCCGAAGAAATGCAGAGATACTACTACCCGAAGAAATGCAGAAATTAGTGGTTGTAAAATCATCATAAGATAGATGTAAAACATATGGATTGTACTTAAAGAAAATCAATTTATTTTACTACACTAGAATTGTAGAAAACTATAAATTTGTGAGTTGTCTTATCTGTTTATAAGGAATTTTCTTTCACTCACTCATTCTAAGTTTTAAAAATCACAAAAGAATTAACTCAACAATTGATGATCTAGATTTCCGAAACAAATCAAAAACAATTTAATTATTAACTTTTAATTTAAACCACAAGAAATGAAGGCACTGCTACTACTACATAAGGCAGGTTCTCAAGTTGAGAGTTCAGATTGATATAAGTAGAGGAAATTCAAACGACCAAAGAAAAGAGGAGTAAACCACTAACATAAACATTTCATGATAGCATAACATGTAATTCAAAAAAAAAATGTCTAAACAAAATTCCTCAAACTAACCAAAAAGATATTAAGATCTCAATCATTACTTCAAATCTCAATCGAAAAAAAAGAGAGTACAGAAAACATATATGTTTTAAAAGACATTGAGAAAATAAAGAGAAGATGAATCACTCGGAAACGCCCAACCACTTTGTGAAATTGTCAAATTCAGTGTAGTCAGAATCTGAGATCATTGTCTTGTACCACGACTTGCTAGCTCCATGGATCGCTGTTGCCTCCTCCTACAACAAATAAAAACACAACGGGAGAAAACAAAATTCAGACAAATAATAAAACTTCAACTGTGTGACAATTTAATAGTTGAGAAAGCAAACACAAACTAGATATCCGAGAATTTACTAATATAACTGTCATGATAACATTCAAACACACTAGTCGTGACCGGTTATCAAAATAATGAATGATGTGAATGGAACATTTATTATCAATTTAGGGAATGATGTGAATGGAACATTTATTATCAATTTAGGATAAGCTACAACGCTCAATCGTTACTAACTTCCAATTTTTAAATATATCATCCAGAAGTGAACATCAATCATGCAATATCAGAATAAACGGGCGAAAAATGTAATCAACTACAATCCTGTTTGGTTGATTGGTAAGATAATACTAGTTAAATATAGACTGCAAATCTTGTGAGAATACAAAGAAAGTCTTCCAATACTCAA
Organism: Erythranthe guttata; assembly: GCF_056151865.1. NCBI lineage: Eukaryota > Viridiplantae > Streptophyta > Magnoliopsida > Lamiales > Phrymaceae > Erythranthe > Erythranthe guttata. The sequence goes on along the minus strand of NC_142542.1, from coordinate 2,108,524 downwards.
GATAGGAGAGCCCATTTTCTCAATAATTTTAGCAAACAAGCAAATCTATAGTGAACTAAACATCCAATTAAACCCCAATTGCGTTAATCAATCACCACTAACATTCGAGGTAGATGGTTTTCCGAATTCAAGATATTAATGGATACAATAAACAAATGTCTAATATAAAATTTAACATTTAAAACAGAATAACTGTGCATCATAATTGACACTATAAAAAGCGCAAAAGATAAAAAAGAAAACATTACCTTAGTGATTGGTTTCCTCTTCTTGTCAAGCTTCTCCTTCTTAGCCTTGATCCTCTCGGCCTCGGCCAAGAGCGCCATCCTCTTCGCAGCCTTGGCATACGGGTTGAGCTTCAACATCACATTCAGATTCTTCAGTGGGTTCTTCTTCAACGTAGCTCTCTTCACCTCCTTCTTGATCGGCCTCACCACAGACTGCACCTCGTCGGAGTTGATGATCCTCGCCAGGTCAGCATTGACCATCTTGGTCCTCGGCAAGACGTATCCCTTCTTCTTCTCGGATGTCTTCTCGAAGGTGCCGTAGATCTCGTCCAATTTCTCGAAAGCAGATTTGGTCCAGATGATGAACCTTCCAAGGTGACCTCCGGGAGCGAGCTTCAGAAGGTTGAGTCGAGAGACGTGAGCGAGTTCGACGCCGGGAATGTTGCGGAAAGCCTTGACGAGCTTTGCACCTTCGGTTCCGTAAACGACAAGGGGGCCTTTTCGTGAAATGTAGCGACGGTTGCGCATTTTCCCCTTTCCGGCACGGATGGCCTGGCTGTTTTTAGCCTTCTCGGCATCCTGGAATGCTCCAATTTGCTTCAGTACTTTTAGGGCGGCGTTGGTTTTTTCGACTCCCTCAGCTGAATCGGAGATGACTAGGGGCAATTCGGGAACTTCATCGATCTTGTGTCCACGCGCCATCACCAGAGAAGGCACGGCGGAGGCGGAGATCGCGGAGACGATCGCGTGGCGCTTCTGGGTGACGTTGACGGCCCTATGCCAGCGGCGCCAGATTTTGGTCGGTGCGAACATCCTACCGCCGCGACACATGTTCCCGAAGGCTCCCTGCCCGGCGCGGTGGGTACCGCCGCCGGGAACACGGGGGATACGAGAAACGGCACGACCGGTACCCCAGGACTCGGCGGAGGTCTGGTGGCCGGCCTTCTTCGAGACGGCGTAGGGCTGGCGGGAGTTGTTTGAGATTTGGCTCTGCACGAAGGTGACGAGGTCGGGGCGGATGGACGCCTTCATCACATCTGGAAGGGGAAGGGAGTTGGCGGCGGCACCTCCGTCGGTGGCCATATCGTTCTCCAGGGATTGAACGGTGACGAGAGGGCGAGCGGCGGCAGCCATTTTCGCGGTGGTTTGGGAGAAAATGAGGGGGGCTAGGGTTTTTGGCTGAGAGTGTAGAAATTAGGGTTGCAGAAAGAAAGCTTTATAAAGAATGGGCAATTATAAAATGATAGTAAACGGGCCTGCTATTTTGTGGACCTATTTGTTTCTTATTGGGCCATTCCAGAAGCCTGTTCTATTGGGTTTTTTGTTTTATTAAACGATTTTATATTATTTATTTGAATATTTATTTATTGTTGGCTCCAAATTTCCGTTAATGAAGATTGAAGAAATCCGTCATACGTGGAAATTAAAGATTGGCAAATATTTGTTTTCCATGTTTATTTTGGAATTAATTAGAGTCCTATTTTTGTAATATTGTTATTAGGACTTAGATTTATTTCCATGTATTGTATTCTAGTTAGGTATCTTTTGTATTTATCTAGAATAGAAGTAGAAATCGACTAGGATTCTATTACCTAGTTAATCGATTTCTTAGGGCTCAAGTTAGGTTTAGGGTGGTGGATTTCGTGCCTATATAAGGCCCTCAACCTCATATGAGTCCGATGGAGCTTTAATAAGAAAAATCCCAGCATAAAGGCTTTGAAGGGTGCAGCCCGTGCTGCAGCCCTGTCTGCACGGCAGGTGTGGCAACAGAACAGGTTTCTTCTACCAGGCCATAAAGAAGATCGGCGTTTCGGGAGAAGTGCTTAAAAGATCTCGGGAGAGGTCGATCCGCCGTTTGAAGGGAGTTCAACATTGGAGGAAGTCCAAGAGTGCGGATGGAGGAATTGCTTTGATTATCAACAAGTTCGAGTCGTGTGCAAGAACGGCGTATCACATAAAGAGGGAGTCTTTAGTGTTTTATTAAGTCCTATTAATGTACACATAAATCTGAACTAGTTTTGCAAGTCCTCGTGGATGTAGGGTACGTTTGTATCCGAACCACATTAAATTGTTGTGTTCTTTATTCTGCTTTTCGTAGATTTATTACTGTGACAACACAACAATTCTGTTACGTCACCTAATGTCGTAACATGTAGTCTGTCTCAACAGATGAGTAGATATCCATAGGCATTCAAAATTCAACAATTGGTATCAGAGCGGGTCACTAGATATACTTAGTGTCTGATTTTGGGTTTTGATTTGTTTGCTTTGCTTATTGGATGACGTGTGTTCACAAGGAAGGTTGAGACGGAAGTCTGTCACGGCATTCACCCAATTCCGCTGCGTTGTAACGTGCCCCGTGATGGGACACTCTGATAGAAGACCAAGACGGGTGAAGAAAAGTGATATCTTTGTTGCAGGGGGAGTAAATCTCATCTGCAGGGGGAGTTCTTGTTAAACATGGATTCTAACCAATCTATGCCAAAGGGGGAGATTGTTGGCTCCAAATTTCCGTTAATGAAGATTGAAGAAATCCGTCATACGTGGAAATTAAAGATTGGCAAATATTTGTTTTCCATGTTTATTTTGGAATTAATTAGAGTCCTATTTTTGTAATATTGTTATTAGGACTTAGATTTATTTCCATGTATTGTATTCTAGTTAGGTATCTTTTGTATTTATCTAGAATAGAAGTAGAAATCGACTAGGATTCTATTACCTAGTTAATCGATTTCTTAGGGCTCAAGTTAGGTTTAGGGTGGTGGATTTCGTGCCTATATAAGGCCCTCAACCTCATATGAGTCCGATGGAGCTTTAATAAGAAAAATCCCAGCATAAAGGCTTTGAAGGGTGCAGCCCGTGCTGCAGCCCTGTCTGCACGGCAGGTGTGGCAACAGAACAGGTTTCTTCTACCAGGCCATAAAGAAGATCGGCGTTTCGGGAGAAGTGCTTAAAAGATCTCGGGAGAGGTCGATCCGCCGTTTGAAGGGAGTTCAACATTGGAGGAAGTCCAAGAGTGCGGATGGAGGAATTGCTTTGATTATCAACAAGTTCGAGTCGTGTGCAAGAACGGCGTATCACATAAAGAGGGAGTCTTTAGTGTTTTATTAAGTCCTATTAATGTACACATAAATCTGAACTAGTTTTGCAAGTCCTCGTGGATGTAGGGTACGTTTGTATCCGAACCACATTAAATTGTTGTGTTCTTTATTCTGCTTTTCGTAGATTTATTACTGTGACAACACAACAATTCTGTTACGTCACCTAATGTCGTAACATGTAGTCTGTCTCAACAGATGAGTAGATATCCATAGGCATTCAAAATTCAACATTTATGATTGTCGAAAAATATTTATGCAAAGTTTTTCTAATTTTTTAGCTCTCAAGGAATTAGAAAATCGAGTTTCAGTTTGATTTGATACGAAATTGAGTCGAGCTCGAATAGCTTGATTTTTTATAAATATTTTATTGATCCACAAAAAAACACCTCGATCAGATGGGTCCCTTTGCAATTGTTGGATGAGTGGAAGTTCTAAGAAAAGGAAGACAAACTGATGCTAGAGTTAGCATTCCGATGGCCAAGTCAGTTGGGATCGTATGCCTATCGCCGATTCCATCACCATACTTCCCAACTTTCCGCCCGTCCATAGGCCATCATTTTTAGCTAATGAGTTGTTCGTCGTCTACTCATGCTCTATGTCATAGCCTTTTAGCAAGATATCCGTACATTTTCCCACTTTCCGGCCGTCTTCAGTCATTCGAGCATTTAATGCTTATGTCGGTGTATTTAATGCACATGTCCCGAGAGTAAATGGCCATGTCTTAATTTTTTTTGGTTTTTTAAATGGAAGCCTATTTCATTATTTAACAAATCGAGCGTAAACGAAATTATAATAAATAATCTCGAATAGAAAAGGAGTTCACTGGATTTGCACCAGAGATAGCAAACCCTGGTTAAAAGTTTACACCAAGAATATGCACCATTTACATGATAAATACAAAAGTGTTCAACCTGCGTACACTCGGCACGGTTGACGACGAATTTGAAAAAACCAGCTAAGAGAGCATTCTAGTACAACGTGTCTACAAAGTTGAAACATGGATGTGTTTTTTTCATAAGAAAATGTGCTGCTAAAAGATCGATATCTGCACAAATATAACCTTACTCCATATTCAATATTTTAGATTACAAAAGGATTATAATTACAGAGTTTAAGACGAATCGACTGATCTTTATTCAGCACTAACGACAGTTCCAGGAGAACACTCTACGGACTTGGCATGGGCTTCATATGATGACAGACACTCTCTCTGCAGACAAATGTTCAAACCCTTTCGAGTAAGTATTTAAAAAGTAGTATTAGCATCATATGATTAAAAATAAATAAAAAGAAGAAAAAAAAAGACTCAAAAGTCCGTAGGGTACTTGATCGAAGAACAAACTGAGATCAGGTTCCGTTTTTTTATTTTCTAGAGTTGCCAGATAGAAGAAACCCCTCTATACAAAAATATCGGGGCGTTTGGATAGAGAAAAGCACTTACGATTGGCTCGAAATCAGGGCTGGACATGTTGATGCTAAGGTTTCTCATCAATAACACGACCTGCATTTCAATAGCGAAATCAAACTCTGTGTAAATGCATTTTATCACAATAGAAGTGCTACTTTATGACTATGTTTTTTTTTTCATAAACTATAGTATGTACATTGTTGCAACATAATTCAACACTCGTTGCAGATATTAACAGGAACTCACAGTTTCGAAATTTATGGGATCCATCTCGTTCAGTTTTTGGACATGATCTTTACTATCGGGATCAAAGACACTCCCGATGAAGCTATATACTTCCGCAAAATCTGGAATACCTGGAAAGAGAAACACAAACAATGACCACAGACGGCACAGTACTCCCTAGCTCCAATATAAAATATTTGCCGTTTTGGGATGTTCCGCGCGTATAAGAAAACCAATAAACATGCATGCATTAAAAAAATGTAGAAAGTGATTAAAATACCCTTATCATTAATTGTTTCTTAACTAATTTTCTTTCACCTAGTTAGTAGTGATGTAAGGGCAAAATTGAGAAAATGCATCGATTCATTTAGCCAGACATTTTCCAGAATTATACCTAGAAGCATAGCATCTTGTTTTCCCTGCTCGATTAACTCGGAACTTGTTGATGCTCCTGGTGAACTTCCAAAGCCACTCATACTGCAGTTACTAATAGTTGCAGCCCCCTTTGCTCCGATATCAGCTGAATAAGAGTGGAAAAGTTTGATAAGTGGATTATCGGATAAATAAATATACAAACGTTCTTTCAATTTTTCTTTGCAATCACGCACAATATAGCGTCAAATTTTACTATCCAAACCTTCATCTCCAAGAAAACGGTATTTACTTTCGGAGACCATTGGTATGTTCACAAGAACCGAGACATCATCCCACGATGGAAATCCAGGTATGAGAGGATTCGCAGACGAAGAAGGATAAGCAATTGCTGCTTGTAACGGAATCAAAACTGCCAAGTAAAAATTCACGATAAATAACGAGTTCAAGATGCCAGAAGTACTGAATTATAGGACGAATATCATTTTCTCTAATCGTATTTGAAACGAACCGTTTTTGGATGCCTTCTGTGGGTACGGATGAGAAGCTTTGCGCTTAGGCCGAGGTGGAGGTACATGAGCCACCGATCCATTCTTCTGAACTTTCAAAAAGTACTTCTGCGCATGACTTCGAATCTGTCACGAGATATTTCAACACAATTTATTAATACTTCAAAAATCAGACAATGAAGGCGAATTTTGTTAATTCGAACAAAGTCGTGTTTAGTACTTAGCCAATATTTCGCTATATTGCGATTTGCGAATGCGAACCAAAATTCCGCAAATAAAAGAGCTCCAGTGCCCCAAATTCCATTCAGTGAAATGTCAGCCAAACAGTTATTCAATTCTCCACATTCACGAGAATAATCGATTATTATCTATTCTGGCCGATTATCCGATGCTTATAACTTATAAGTTAGATGCAATACTTGCTTAAATATCGAAGAATTTTGCATTATCATACAGTGAATATTAATCAAAGTATAAAATGAGCACCTGAATAACTGACTTTGAGCCGACAAAATCTTCAATCTTCTTCCAATCGCGATCGAAACTGGGTTTGACATAGAAAATATAGCATTAAATCTTCAGAAATTTTGCCATACGTGCTTCAAAATAACATCAAATTATCAGCTACATACAATTTGTATCGTACAAAAATCAATTTTCGGAAGATCGAACAGCTACGCCAAAAAATTGGCATTTACACAGAAACAAGTGCGAAATTCATGAATCACATGGTAAATGAAGGAGAGAGAGAGAGAGAGAGAGAGAGAGAGAGAGAGAGAGAGAGAGAGAGAGAGAGAGAGACTCAACAGTTGGAGTGCTTCGAGGAACTTGTCGTGCTCTTCTTCGGTCCAGCTCTCTCTGCACTTGGTAATTGTGTACGGCTTTCGGACTTTCTTACCCGACCCGTCGCCCGGCGGCGGTTGAGGAGAGTGGTCCGGTGAGGTCGAATTCATCTCTGGTGGCGCGTGGCGTAGGTGGGAGGCGGGAATGAGTTTTGGTGGTGGGATGAGCCGTTGGGTATACGAGTGCGATTGAGCCCTGTCAACCAATCGTTCCCTCGCCACTTGGCATAATGTGGGAAAACATAATTAATTATATATTTGAACTTAAAAATATATAATTAAAAATAATCTCTTAATGTATTTTCATTAAAATAATATTATTTTGATCATAATTTATTTGTATATTGTATTGATAATTTAACACATCAACTCCTAATTGAATATTCTGTTAACATTTAAAAATAAATAAATTATTATTATTATTAGCTTATTTCGTAATTATATAATATTCGAGGAATTTTATAATTATATTTAACTTTAAATAAAATTACATGGCTATTAATATGACACGTAGGCTCGAGTCCATCAAATAACGCTCCCAAGGCGTTTCAAATTTATGCCACGTGTACATATCCAATCCCACTAGTTTTTCCACGTGGTCCCGGCCTCGTCAGCACCACAGGTAAGATTTTATTTCAAGCGTCCGATCAAGAAAGATCGAACGGCTGAGAAGGGTGACAAAAATATGTGGTTTATAATTTGCAATGCAGGGGGGCATGTGGGACCCATCTAAATGGCTTGTCGCCACGTGGTGAGGTCACTGCCACTCAATACGTCGACGTTCGGCTAAAGGGCTGTCATGTTTGGTCTTTGGTGTTTGTTGTAAAGTTTGGGCCGAACTTTAACAAGGAGGCCCGTTTGGGTTTTCATTTTCATTTTTTTTTATGGGAATTTTTTTTAATATGATGTTTAGTATAGATCATATTATGTAGTAAATTAATTATAAAAATATATTATTTTTATTTATTAATAATATTTCGGCAAGATGGGTCCCACAAGATGTATATTATACAAAATTTTATTTTATATATTTTGTACTATTATTATTATTATTATTATTATTATTATTATTATTATTATTATTATTATTATTATTATTATTATTATTATTATTATTATTATTATTATTATTATTATTATTATTATTATTATTATTATTATTATTATTATTATTATTATTATTATTATCATTATCATTATTATTATCATTATTATTATCATTATCATTATTATTATCATTATCATTATCATTATTATTATTATTATTATCATTATCATTATTATTATCATTATCATTATCATTATTATTATCATTATCATTATCATTATTATTATTATTATTATTATTATTATTAATTATTATTATTATTAATTATTATTATTATTATTATTATTATTATTATTATTATTATTATTATTATTATTATTATTATTATTATTATTATTATTATTATTATTATTATTATTATTATTATTATTATTATTATTATTATTATTATTATTATTATTATTATTATTATTATTATTATTATTATTATTATTATTATTATTATATAATTTAAAAATATATGCATGATTTCAAACTTATTTGATTAATTTATTGCAAAATTAAAATATTATTGCTTGAAATATAAATATGAGATCAACCTAGTACAAAAGTTTGGATAGTAGTAGATGGTAAAGAAAAGTACTTAGTCATATTATTCATTACTGCAATGCCTTCAAATATACGAGATGGAAAATTAGATGATACACCTCGTTATTTACATCTGCTGATTATTAATGGTAGATGGGGTTAATTGACTGCTCACGTTTGTGATTATGTGCAGATCTACAATTTAACATTTACCCAATGTAGATAACCAGATGTAGCATCTAATTACCCTTTACGAGATATCTACCATTATCTAAAAACCAAATTGATCATTGAATTTTATAGCAAGATATCATTTCATGTGCTATTTTTCTTGATATATATCTGCACAAGTTTACGAGCAAGCAACAAAACATGTCGTCAATTCGACCGTATTACACGAACGATGGCCCGGCTTTAAGAATTATTTTCAAAGAGTTGTCACAACCCATAAGTATGCTAGTTCAAATACAATGTATTCAGATTGAGGGTTGATCCCACTAAAAGAACATAGAATAGTAGTCAATAATTCTCTAAGTACACATTAGCTAGTACCGAATTTTGACACGATAATTGAAATTTCTTACTATGAAGCCGTTATGTTTTATGTTGTCTTCACCAGAGCATACCGATTTGGTCAAGATAAAACTTTCTGCTCCCACCATGTAAGGCATTGATGTCATTTTCAGACATCTTTATCGCAGGGAATAATGGGCACGAGTGCAATGAATAATAGTTCGACAACGATGTTTGCTGCTTTGATTTTTCAGTATTTCCACATACTTGTCTGGTGCATATAGTACCTCTCGGAATTCTTTTTTTTTCCTACATTATAAATTGAGCTTCCGTTTCTTGAATGTTTCATATGAGCCGTTGTATTTGCCGTCGAGAAAAATATTTGTTCCCCACGAATACGAAAACAGGTATAGACATTTGTTGTTTAAATTGATTCTTGTATTGCACTCCTTAAAAGATGGAATTAACTTGTTTTATCTCGTCTGTTGTTATCGTTTCTCGTCAACTAGAAAACGGGCATGGCGGAAGAATCGAGCAAAGCACCCAAGAAGAAGACGGTGACTGAACTCCCTCCAAGAAGGGGTCAGATTAAAATCAAAGTATATAACGACACTGTGAAGATGTTTAAAGAAGCAGCATCAAAGTTACAATTACGACACACAACAGACTGCCCAAGTGGAATGGACAAGAAAACGCCGCCATAGCTCGTTGCTTCTCGTATCTGAAACCAAATTCTTCCCTTGAAAAATACGTGTTCATGTGTCTTTTACTCTCGTATTTTAATGCTCTAGTTTTTTTACGCAAATACATGCATAGTCAACCCGAATAAACAAAACTTTCATGGCCTGAACGTACCCAAAGGAAAAACAAAAACCCAAATAAATTAGTACAAAAACTCCGTCCGAATTAAAGAAATTTGTTTGCTACTATTATCCGACATAAATAAATCCTCATTCCTCTCACAAAATGACTTCAGCAGTCACCCAAATTTCGAGATAATTTTCAGACATCAAGTAGTAAGTCGGAAAAAAAAAATTGTGGCAAGACGCTAGTCTGCCTACCGCATGATTACACATTTCCGTTTGGTTCTTTGATTTGTAAAGATGTTCTTGATAGGCTAGCTTCCAATGCATTTAGTTCATCCATGTCAAGATCATCATCATCATCTTCATCGTCTTCATGAATATCTTCTGCATCAGGTACAGCTGATGTGGAAGAGCTTGGCCCATCCATGGCAGGATTTTTATTAACCTGAATACAATACACAAGGCATTATACAAGACAGCATAAAAATGTTATGTTAATCTATAGACAAAATTAAGAAAGTAAAACCATGAAAACTCACGGTTGTATGCGTAAATTACTGACTCAAATTATGTTCCAGAGACGAGTAAAACACAATCACTTCGACATATCCTACATTATGTACTGTCATTTACGTATATCCAAGATTTAAGAGTGCGTTTGGATGGAGGGATTTGGAGGGGGATTTGATTTGGGGAAGGGATTTGAAATGACACCAATTTTGGAGTCATTTGAAATCCACCACAATTGCTCCAAAAACAACTAAAAAGGAGGAGTGTGGATTTGAAATTCATCCCAAATCCCTCAATCCAAACAAGTCCAAGGGATTTGTTATTATGGATTTAAAATCCCTCTTCCAAATCCCTCCATCGTAATGAACCCTAAATGAATCACATGAAATAGCCGAGTGTTCGCTTCCTCGGAATTTGGCTGCAAATTAATAAGGGAAATTTTGCTAAAGTCCCTCGTCACAAAATTATTTGCTATAAGGACATCAATGTTTTTTTTTCTTTTGGCTAAAGACCCCTGATAACTGAGCTATGTAATTTCGCACAGCTGAATCATACTAACTACATTATGAACTAACAACTGAATTAAACTAATTAAGATGTGTTCCACAACTGAACTAGACTAAGTAAATAGTAAGAGACCGGTTATAAAATAAAAAAATGTAACTTTCATTATCTGTATGAGTGTAAGTCTTACTAGATGAGCCTCAATGATCAAACGAGTTAATTTTTAGTCGACTAACAGTAATGCCTGAGCACCAAGTAAACAAGATTTATGGAATCAATATCACATTTAGGGTGTCTCGGGTGTTATTACACCTTGCTTTCAGGAATATCTTCCCTCGTTGTCAGGCACCAGACAATATTTTTCAGAAACAAAAAGGCCACGAGTTTACAATAATAGACGAAAAAAGATAGGGAAAAAGGGAAAAGCTGTACTTTTTGCTCAGCATCTGGTTCTTCTCTCTGGTATTTTTCGTAGGCCTCGGCATCATCAACAAATAAGCTTGCATCTGAGAGGAACAGCTCACGACCACTGGGAGATAAAAAAGGCCAATGTTAAGATGATATTTATATTCCCGCAGGTTATATAAGAAACAAATATAACATGTAAAAGTCACCAAATAAGATTTACCTCATACGGTCATTTTTAGCCCTCTCAGCCTTCTGTGCAGCCAAGCCAGCTTCTTTCTCCTCCATCTTTTTATTTCTCCATTGCATAAATAACTCCGTAGTCATAGGAGTTGTGCTGGTTGTTTTGGCACGCTGAAAAAGACGATTCAAACTTATCAGTATGATAAATTACATCGCGGGGTGTGATTAAGCACAGTAAGGAAAGGATGAGCCGTAGCAAAAGTAGTTCCTTGAAGAGCTAATGGATTCAAGAGTTATCATTTACCTGGTTTTCTATCTCTTCTTCAATGGATATCTTTTCTGATTCTGCATCCAACAGGGCCTTCATTTGAGATTTTAAAACATATCCAGGAGGAAGTGCATGCCTGTATTGGCATTTGTCACCGTTTGGGCAAACCCAAAACCAACCATATTGCTTTTTCTCAACTGCATCCAAAAAATGCTTACACACCTGCAACAAAATTAGACCAGGAAGTAAATATTCTAATAATAATAATAACAATAACAACAACAGCAATAACAATAACAATAAAATCACGAAGTAGGCATGTCATAGCATAACAAAACATAATCAGGATACAACCTAAATAAGAATACATTCAGCATTTTTTTAACAAGCTAAAGTAAGAAAGACTAGATTTTGAATGAGTGGAAAAGCTTCCGATTAGCATGCATATGGACAACTTAGTTACTTCAGATTACAGTCGTATCATAAAAATTCCAGCCACATCTCGTTCCATGATTGATCTGGAATACATGGTATCATGGAACATAGAAATACCTCGATTTCAGAGTAATCTACAATCTCTTGGAACAAGACAACAAAAAGGGGAATTACATAGTCACAAACTCAGGCTCCTGCTCTAACTCACCAAACCAAACTGCTTTCCAATTATTAATAGATCAATAAAAGAATCCTAACGTTTCCTGTACTCAGTGCAGCCTTAAAACTGTACCTCGTTTTATTATCCCATAGCTGTTGACATCGTTGATGTACATTGCACTTCTAACTAGTGTACCAAGACCCAAATTTCTAATGACGTCACAAACAAAATAAAGCATTTTATGCGAGCCAACATGATAAACGTGTGCATATATGATCATAGAATGAAAAACGTATAATTTTCCCTATAAAAGTTCTTCATGCCCATATTTTCTTCTGGTGAAATAGAATTTTTACGATCACCAGTAACTTTATGCTAGTAATTTATCTTTATTCCTGCACTGTTAAGATATTTTTTAAAAGCGAAAACAAAAGAAAAAATAATCTAAGCAAATATACAAGCTGAACAATGTCACTAAGTAGTATTGCCAAGATCTCACTGCGACCATATGATAAGACAGCCAACTCGACAACTAAATGCTTACTATTTCAGTAGGCTTGTTCTTGTTGTACTCCTTGCTCTTGGATTCGACAACCTTCTCTAATGTCTCTAGATCCCAGTCTTCCATCGTTCCCTGTTCGGTTTCTTTTCAAAAGAAAAAAAAAACATTCACCAACACAAGCAAAAAATTAGGTGAGAAAGTTACACCTAAGAGAACTTTTTTGCATTATTTCGAATATTAGTTTAGACCATGAACACATCAACCTTCATCGCGTTTATCGCTGTACATATCTATCTTCTCTCCTTTCCTCTGCACGTTCAAATCATGGGAGAACTTGCACTTAAACCCTTTTGCACATTGCCCCAACTTAAAATGCTCGCAAAGTATCGACTTTGGATCAACGCCTGAACACAGCATACATTGAGGTCAAATATAATCCGGCCAGTAGTCATTTATCCAATTCACCAAACAAACATATGCAATCGAGAAGACACGTAGAGTTATACATAGTAGATTCCCATAGAAATAAAAAACACATCTGACCTAATACACACTCCTACAATTTCTTTCTACAGTATCAAATATAACAGAAATTTACCAGGAGGAACTTTCGGCTGTTTTACCGCAACTTTAAACAATTCACTGAGCTCCCTCTCTCTCGCCAGTTCCTCTTCTTTTTTCTTCTGCAAAATTTCCCCAATTTTGTTTTATAGCAAAAATTCTAGATTTCAGACCTAGCTAAATCTAATTCAAGCAATAGCTGATAAAATTAATGAATGCATTGAAGAAAAAAAGTAGACTTTGAATTTAACCTGTGCGTTGATTTTGCTTGGGTCGGGTTTAGGCTGGGCGGAGAGCTTTATCGACTGTACGTATTTCTGCACATTCTTCGACTTGTTCTTGTTCTTCAAACCGAACGTTTTGTCCTCTACATTCTTCTGCTTCTTCGCTAAATCCGCTTTCGATGGTTTTGGAGGCATGTTTCTCTCTCCTCAAAATTGAATTCCTACTTCGCTAATCAGCGAAGAATTTTCACTCCGATTGACAGTCTGAGCGAAATTGATTGTATTTTTTGACTTTCGGAAGTGATTGAATGGTCGACGGAGAAAACGGAGTGGCCGCAGAACGGCGGCCGGAGGAGTAGCGCGCTGTGTGGTTTTTGGGATGAGGGTATGTGTGAATTGGGAGGATCCGGTTTTTTGCAGAGAAATTTATGAACCCGTTTTAATTTAACGGGCCGGGTTATTGTCCGTTTGTCGGAGGGGAGAAGGGCCTTTTACAATTGAAGTGGGTCACTTTTGATTGGGTTTTGGTATTGGGCCCGAGGTGGCCCAATTTTATTTTACTTTTTTTAGATTTTCTTTTTTGTATTATATTAAATAAATATAAATTATTGCACAAATTTGTTTTGTCTTTCAAATCGTATTTGGCCCAATTTGGTTATTTATTGAACCAAATCGTATTCAGTTCGGTAAACGGTATGAAATTTCGGTTATATTTTACCGATTTAACATCCCTAAATTTACTATTGAAGGGGTATTTTAGTAAGATAATACATAATTACGGAGATAACTGTAATTACCCAAACAAGAGGGGAATTTTTGTAATTTAATCATAACTTAGGGGTGGCGTAATTTACCCTATTAAAAAGAATATTTTCTCAAATAATGGATTAAAATCGAGATTATTTAATAGCTAATTTAATTGCTGGATATTTATCTTGATCGTTGTGGCGTAGCCGTAAATCCCCGCCATTCGAATTCAATCCTGAAAAACGACAATGGAAGATCAAATTGAACTCATTCCCCCAAATTTACCGACACCAGAAGAGAAACGGTTGGCCACGAAATGAGGGACGCACTGTCGATCCTCGCCTCCGCCACCGTCCCCCCTTCCTCCGCCCCACCTCCCGGCCACTACCGCCACCCTCACCGTCAATCGACCACCTCCACCACCGCCAAACCCCACCCACATCCCAATCCAAAGCATAATAAACCCCAATTCCCCACTTATTCTCCACTCCTGTCATCTTATCGGCGGGACAACCGCCAAAGCCTGACGTACAACACCGAGCTGGCCTCGAAGCTCGCGGAGGACGGCATGTTCGAGGATTTCCTGATGATCTCGGAGAGCGTGGTCGCTTCCGGTGTGAAGCCGTCGGAGTTTTTAGCGTTGCTGAATGCCAAATGCGTCGCAATTGGGGTTGCGAGAGTGCTTGATGAAGGAAATCTCTATAGTGTTGTTAAGATGCTGTTCAATGGTCTAGAGAAGATCGGGATTGATCCGGTGCAGATGTTTGATGCAGTTTCGATGGAGTCGTTGAGGAGAGAATGTCGTAGGTTATTGAAACGCGGCGAAGTCGAGCAACTTGTGAGCTTGATGGAAACACTTGCTGGTAAAATCTCTTAGCACTAGACCTATTTTGCTCGAAAAAATCTGATTCGTGCTTATCGATTTTTTTTTGGAATTTACTACTGTATTACTACGATAATATGTCCACACGATTGACTCAGTATATGCAGTTTTAGTCTTTTTAACAATGTTTAGTGCTTTGCAGTAGGGAGCAATTTGATAACGGTAAAGAACTTATCAAATTGCAAGTAAAAAAGAATTCTATAGGTATAGCTTATGAAGTAATATGAGTTAAGAGTCGGTTAACTTTATTAGATAGGAGAGCAATTTTCACATTTAAGAAATGCTTGTTTCGCTGGTTCAGGGTTTAAATTTCAGATCAGAGAATTGCTCGAGCCATCTGATGTCATAAGCCTTTGCATCAGCCAGAGAGATCCCACAGCAGCTATAAGGTTTCTTTTCTCGTTTTTCTTCGATATAATTTTATTTTCTTAAGCGTGGGGAAAGTGTTATTTGAATAACATACTGTTCATGTGAAGACCGGATTAAGTTTTAATGTTGCTTCTGCAGATATGCACAAAATTTTCCTCATATGGAAATTATGTTCTGTTCAATAATTCTTGAATTTGGGAAAAAAAGGGACCTGGCCTCCGCTTTGACAGCTTTTGAAGCAGCCAAGCAAAATACGAGTACTCCTAATATGCATGCCTACCGCACAATCATAGATGTCTGTGGTCTTTGTGGTGACTACTTGAAGTCGAGGACCATTTATGAGGTATTTTTGCTAGGTTTTATCTGAACCTATATCTTTTTATGGTATATATTTGACCCCTGTGTGTGTATTTTTGCTATTATATGCAATTTATCTAATATTGGGCTGTATTATCATTTTCTGAAAATGAGGAGGAGCTGAAAAACACACAAGTAGTAGTTGTTTGTGTACCTAATTTTGGAACGGTGCTAGATATGAAGAAAAAACTCTCAACTCTGTCCAGATTGGCTGCACATTTTCTATTTATTTTCTTTTATTATTATGCCCTTCTGATTCTCACTTTCATGCATGAAGTTGTGGTTTTAGTCCTTCTGTGCGAGAAAGAAAAACATATTGCATCTTGTTTTGCGAAAACCAAGCCGTTTAAATTGTCCTGACTGGTTTTCATTTTATCAAAAGCAAAAACTCCATAAGAAGTATATATTCTTTTTCACTGGCAACATCTATAACTCTACCTGTTCATTGGATGACATCTTCTGGGTTGAAAATAATTCAAAATTATTCCTAGACTGTTTTTTTATCTGCCATTTACATGAATAACTACTGGCATAACATTTTTTTTATATTATTACAGGGGTTGCTTGCCGGAAATATCACCCCAAACGTATATGTATTCAACAGTCTTATGAATGTAAATTCCCATGATCTGAACTACGCACTGGGTATCTACAAGAAGATGAAAGTAAGTTTCTCTATGTCTCTCTCTTCTTCCCACGATATTTAATGTGCACGCATGCGTGTAAGCATACAATTGTGAGTCTCTTTTCTAGTCCCACACATGCATGAGATGCAGGGTTTCAACCATCTTTCTCCCTCTACTTATTTGTCTATCTTCTCTTTCAGCTTGATAGATGCAATATTATATAAGCGTATTCACTTGAGTTAAGATTATTTCCAGAAACTGGGCGTGACAGCTGAAATTACAACTCACAACATACTTTTGAAATCGTGCTGTGTTGCTGCAAAAGTTGAACTCGCACAAGATATTTATAAGGAGATACGGGAGTTGGAGTCAAAAGGAGCATTAAAATTAGATGTCTTCACGTACAGCACAATGATTAAGGTATAATCTCTATTCATACTTTTAACTACTTAACTAGCAGTAGGTAATATATGTTGCGTGTACTGTTTTAAACTCCACTTTTTGTTCTCGGTCCAAAGATTTACGAGTTAGAATGTTAAAGACATCCACACTTCCCACCAACATTCAGGTTTTTGCAGATGCCAAAATGTGGAAAAATGCACTCGAAGTCAAGGAGGATATGGTGACATCTGGCGTCATTCCCGATACAGTTACATGGTCATCATTGATCAGTGCATGTGCAAATGCAGGTCTTGTAGAACAAGCAATTAAATTATTTGACGAAATGCTCGAAGCTGGTGGTCAACCCAATTCCCGGTGTTTCAACATCCTTCTTCATGCCTGTGTCGAGGCTTGCCAATACGATCGGGCCTTTCGGCTATTTAAGTCCTGGAAAGAAAGAGGTTCTGAACAAACTACCAGTGACAATAACTTGAACAGTTCAGACGACTCTTTGGCAGTACACCATACGAGAGTTACATCAAGACCATACTCACACTTAACCATGGGGGTTCCATTTAGACCCACTACTTCGACCTACAATATTCTGATGAAAGCCTGTGGTGCTGATTATTACCGCGCCAAAGCTTTGATGGATGAAATGAAGACCTTGGGCCTTTCTCCTAATCAAATAAGCTGGTCAACATTGATTGATGTTTGTGGTGGCTCAGGGAATGTAGCGGGTGCTATACAGGTAATCATTTTACTTCATTTGTCAAGTTAAGATCACACTGTCTTTCTGCTTTTATGATGAATAAATCATGCCATATCTGTGACTTGTTAGTGACGTAAATCGTAATAGAGTATGTGTAGTATAACTGGAAGCATCAGAAACACAAAGGTCTCTGTTCTTGAGTCAATGTGCTCCCGACAATAATGTTGAAAAGATCAATTACTGCTTAAAGCATTTAATCAAACATAATTTCAGTTGGATTTGGAAGGTCTGGAATTTGAATTTTAGAGTTTAACACACCCGAGCAACTAAAATTGTGCCATACATTATTCTTACATTTTGCTGCCTTTTGAACCTTAATCCTGCAAGCAGGCAAAAAAGGTTGCATCATAGGTTTTGTGAAAAAGTAAGTCCAATTTCGAAAAGGATGTCAGTGGTCTTGTGCTCACAAGAGTAGACTTTAGAGTTGCAATAGGGTGCTTTTCGGGAAATTTGGTTGTAATATATGTTTTACTAGATTTTCAATGCTAAACATTAGAAGCAATGTAAAGATAATTGACGTCTTTTCTTCCGCTGCAGATCTTGAGATCCTTGCATGAAACTGGTATTCAACCTGATGTCATTGCCTATACCACAGCTATTAAGGTGCAATACTTTTTATCTTTCGGTAACTCTTCCAGCTTGTTACTGCTTCAAAGTACCTGACATATTTGCTCGGGGTTCTTTCCTTTCAACTACAGATCTGTGTAAAACATAAGAAACCAAAGCTTGCATTCATGTTATTTGCAGAAATGGAGAAATATCAAATAAAACCGAATTTGGTAAGTTTTTCAGTAGGACTTATTTTTCCTTTATTTTATTTTCAGTGTCTCGGTTACAAATTACTACATTTGTGTAAATCCTAAAATTTTAATTGCAGGTAACTTACAAGACTATTCTTACCGCCCGTAGTAGATATGGTTCACTGCAGGAAGTACAACAATCCCTTGCTGTGTATCAGCAAATGAGAAAAGCAGGGTATACCACCTGAGATTTCTTTCGTAGTGGCCATATGCATTTTGATAATGCCGTTTGGATGATTTTAATTTCTCTGGATTAGGTTACAGTATGCGATAAAAAATTTGTTACATAAATCCTAATCTCCACTGTACGAACCACCCTTCTTAAGGTACAAGCCCAACGATTACTATCTGAAGCAACTAATCGAGGAATGGTGTGAAGGTGTGCTACAAAACGAACACCATAATGAAGGGCAATTCGCTTCTCGTATAACAGATTTTGGGCCTCAAAGCATGCTGCTCGATAAAGTTGCAGAACACCTGCAAGATAGTAATGCTGAAAGCCTCTCTATTGACCTCCAAGGTCTCACCAAGGTACATTATAGTATCGGGTTTATTGCAATTAGTACCCCTGTGTTATATCGAATTGCTAAAAAACTACGTTTTCTAATAAAATAACATCAGGTAGTTTCTTAACAATTCGATATAACACAGCGGTAATTGCACAAAGATATTTTAATTGCCATTGCTATAATTCCGCATTTTCGATCAAATCGGCAGGTAGAAGCACGGATTATTGTTCTTGCAGTTTTACGGAAGATCAAAGAAAAGTATATTGCAGGTGACACAACATGTCAACATCTTATTCATCGAGTTAAAAAGAAAACGAGAATCTGCCACGTATAGTTATTACATCACAGGATTATTTAATCTCGGCCCTTGTTTCAATTTTTTTTTTTGTGGGCAGGGAATTCGATGGAAGACGATGTGTCGATAATACTGGGGCTACAAGAGCTAGGTAGTGACGTCATCAAAGGCGAGAGCGACGGAGTTAAGGAAGCTGTGATTCGACTGCTGGAGCACGATTTGGGGCTTCAGGTTTTTGCAGCAGGATCTAGAAGTGGGAGAGGTAAAGGGAGCCGTATGTATTCTAGTTCGATCGGAGAAACGATTGAAAGGAGTGAATCAAAACAAGCATCGGAATCTCCGACTAGGAGACCTATGGTTCTTCAGAGACTGAAGGTTACTAGGGAATCTTTGCATCATTGGCTGCAAAAAAAGATGGAATCATCACCATTATCAATAACAGTAACAACACAGTAACAAATTTTCTCGAATATTTTTTTAAATATTCAATTCTTTTAATTCTTTTTTTCACTAAAATAAGTGCATCATAGATTAAGATCGCACAACAGGGTCATGAATTTTATTTATTTATTTTATGACTCCATTATGTGCTGTGTGTGTAATGTGAATGGAATGATTATTATATGTAATAGTTCAGTTTCTACTCTTGGCCGTGTACTTCATTTCTCTAGTTTTTAATTTCACTAGCCGAAATGAAATAAGAGTAAATTATGAAACCCTCCCTGAACTTAGGCTAAATTACAAAAATTCCTACTTATCCGTAATTACCAAAATATTCCACTGACGTTTGTTTATGCCTTACACTGACTCCTAACGGTGTTATTTGTTACGGAATCTTTTTTACTCCAAAAATTATTTCTTGAAAAATGTCAATTCTACCCCTGCAGAGTTGACGTATAACATTGGTAAGTATTTATGTGTTGACTATATGTAGAATTTCAAGTAGTTTCTCATTCTCCAATCTATTAATATACTCAAATTTAAAATAAATTTAATATACTTAATGCATCTGGGCTTAACTATGTAGGATGGGCTTCTACACAAACACAAATGGGCCGAAGGGCTTGAGACCGTTTAAAAGGAGCCCAAATTTAGAGCTTTAAGTATAAATAACAGCGCATATCGCCACCGATACATTTTCGGATTAGGGTTTTAAGCTCAGTGTACGCGCGGCTGCTCCTCCTCCTCGCTGCAACATCTCAATCCTAGCCTCGCCGTTCTTTCTAGTCTGCAATCATGGGGTACGACGAGCTTACCTTTTTTTTTTAATTCGTATTTTTGTTCGTCTTCGTGAATTCTGTGTTTTGTGTTGTTTCTCGCGTGTTTAATTTTACTTTTTTTTTTTTTTGGTTTTAGTTGACTGTGTAATGTGTATCTGATTGACTGGAATTAATTCATGTCGATTCGAATAATTTGCTGTTTTGTAGATCGTGAGAAGTTGAATGAAAATGTATCTCCACTTATTGAATTTGAATTTGAATTTACATATTTTGAAGACTACTGTCATTGTTTGAAATTATGTTGATTGGATTCTAGTGACATGAGTTACTGCAACTGAGTGAGCATTTTGTGCCTCTGAAAAATCATGATTTATTCCTATAAACATCTCTTTAAACTATTTCAAATTAATCGATTCTACCGTGAATTTTTTTTTTGACTGGTTTTGAATATCAATGCACAATGGTAGTTTTAAGTGAGTGAGAAAATATTTCCAATGTGGCTATTCTATCCTTAATCTGTAAGTTTATATCAGTGCTGTTAATTTGTTCGATGGCTTGATTGACTATATCGCAGTAAGACACGTGGTATGGGAGCTGGGCGCAAGCTCAAGTCACACCGTAGGAGGCAAAGATGGGCTGACAAGTCATACAAGAAATCGCACCTTGGAAACGAATGGAAGAAGCCGTTTGCTGGCTCTTCTCACGCCAAAGGCATCGTGCTTGAGAAAATGTGAGATGATTCACGCCTTTTCCGTTATATATTTGAAATGAATGAAAAGTTTTACACAACTAACTTGTTGCCCCCATTGCAGAGGTATTGAAGCTAAGCAGCCGAATTCTGCCATTCGTAAATGTGCTAGGGTTCAACTCATCAAGAACGGCAAGAAGATTGCTGCTTTTGTTCCCAATGATGGTTGTTTGAACTACATTGAGGAAAATGTGAGACCCCCTTTAATCATTTATTTATCCCACTTATTTATTTATTATAATATTATTGTTATTAATGGATAAACTTGGAAACTTTATTGTTAAACAGGATGAAGTGTTGATTGCTGGATTTGGAAGGAAGGGACACGCTGTGGGAGATATTCCCGGGGTTCGATTTAAGGTGGTGAAGGTATCTGGTGTTTCACTCCTTGCCCTTTTCAAGGAGAAGAAGGAAAAACCGAGATCTTAGTTCTTTTATTTTTCTTTTATCCTGCATGTGGCTGTTCGTTTAGTTTTCGATCAGACATTTGATTAATTTTGGTTATGTTTGTGGAAAATACACTGTCCTTCATTAGCTTACTGTAATAGAGTTTTACTTCAGTGGATTCACTCTGCTGTTATTTGCTATTCAAAATTTGCCATTTTTAATCCAGTCTCATGCATAAAACACACGACTTAGTGGACATATGTTTTGTTACTGTTTCGTGTTGCATCATTGTTATGTTGTCATGCTGTGCAGCGTAGTATTACTATTTCCGAGTCTTGGAGTTCTAGCTCGAATGGTTTGGTCTTTCTTTCGGATCATTAGTTTACAAGTTGGCTTGTTTTCTATTTGCTCGTATTCCATGTTATTTTTCATTGCAAATAAACTCGAGCTCGATAATGACTTGTATTTTTCCGTAATTTCTTTGTTTTTAGAAAGGCATAAAGGCAGGAGTTAGGTATACACATCCATCAAATTAGCTAATCTGAAGTAATGAATTTGGCACATATATATATATATATATATATAGTTAATTCTATGTTTGGATACAATTAATGATTTATTCATATGACTTCTGTTTGGTTTTGCTTAAAACAAAAAAGTTTCACTTGAAACATATTACATACTATTTTATTTAATGACTTGACCTAATATTTGTGATTATTAGCCAAGCAATAAACATGGCCAAAACTAAAAACATTCACTTGAACCAAAACTAAAAGAAGAAAACGACCCATCATTAGTATTTTATTTAGTCTGCCTAATTAAAAAAAGACAAGCCATTTTTCCCACTTTACCAAATCATTTTTTTATTTATTTTTCCCAGTTATAATAAGTAATAACACGTCAGCTATTTTTTTTTTATAGAATTATTGTGTAAAAATATTTATAGACTTTTCGACAGGGGAACACACAAATATCTGTGTTCCCTACCACAGTGTAGCAATTCTTTTTTGTTTCTAGATAATATTTTTCCAGATTTTTTCTCGCCCAACCACATGGAAATCACTTGCCAGAAAAAAAGTGTGATAGGAAATTAACCAAATTCATAGGGGTTTTTATGTCTTTTCATCTAGTTAGGCGGGCCATTTATTTTTTTACAACAGGTGGGCCAACTTTTTTGAAAACTAGGACATATTTTAAACCTTTTTTATTTCTACAATAATGCGTCATTCAAAGTGACGCCTTTTAAAACGCTGCCACGTGTCAAGGTTATTGTGGGCCATTTTGTAATTTTATCAACTAAAATATTAATGGAAAAATAAAAAATGTGTGGGGTCCGCACGGTAAAAGAGGAGATGGTGTTGGTGGGTTTGGGCCTTGGGGGTAAGAGCATGTACATTGGCCTCTTTAAAAAGCACATTAGTGTCAGATATGTTAGACTCTCCAAATTTTGGAGAGTAATAATGATGCAGTGGCACTCAATAGTCCTCTATAGGCCTAGCTACATTTGGCCGGCCTTTAAATGGCTAGCCACAGTTATTGAGCTCTCTACCAATAAAAGGTGGGACCAATATATTTTTTATTCCGTAAAAAAGTATGCAGCCCTGTTTCATTTGGTCCCTTTTTTGCAATATTTTTTTATATTATTTACCACATCTTTTATTTCTTTATTTTTTTAACTTTAATTTATTTATATATTTAAATGATAACATAAATATTATAAATTTTAAATACTAATTACATTAAATTTTTTTTTTTGCTTATCGAAGCAAACAAACGAAAAGCAATTTATTTAATAAATAAAATTCAATTTTATGTTAGTTGTTAATTTCATATTCTTAATTATTTTTTATAATAATTAAATATTTCAACAAATTGTAATCAATAATAATAAAATGAAAGTAACTTTAAATTGAAACATTAATAAAACCTATTACAATATAAACTACGATATAAAATTATAAAAATAAAGACATTACAACTCAAATATGAAAATAAGACAACATAAAAAAAATAATTTTATTTAACCCTCCTCATCTCCAAAGATACTCCACAAATGATTCGTAAGATCGGATCGCAAGACTTCATTAGTTCCCCGATTGCGAATTCGACCAAGACGTGCTGAGATGTAAGACGCAAGAATTGATGGATCTCGACCATATTCGGGAGGAAAAATATTTTCTTCAGGTAAAGGTTCCCATAAGTCGTATTCAGTTTCCCGTTCATCTTCTATAATCATATTATGAAGGATAATGCAAGTTTTCATTATCTTACAGAGATCTTCTTTTG
Source organism: Erythranthe guttata (assembly GCF_056151865.1). NCBI lineage: Eukaryota > Viridiplantae > Streptophyta > Magnoliopsida > Lamiales > Phrymaceae > Erythranthe > Erythranthe guttata. The sequence goes on along the minus strand of NC_142542.1, from coordinate 2,084,750 downwards.
ACCAATATCGTACAGGTCCTTGTGTTATGCCCCACCTGATTTGTAAAACACCAAATGCACGTTCTACATCTTTTCGGACAGCCTCTTGTTTTGTAGCAAATAATTTTTCTTTTGCAGTGGTCGGATAAGGAATGGTTTGAATGAGAGTTGCATATTTTGGGTAAATACCATCGGTTAAGTAATATCCCATTGTATAAGAATGCCCATTCACTGTATAATTGATTGGAGGCATTCTGCCATATATGAATTTGTCGAATAATGGCGAATGATCTAAGACATTAATATCATTATTTGCACCCGCCATGCCAAAAAATGAATGCCAAATCCAAAGGTCATGGGATGCAACTGCTTCTAAAATTAGAGTTGGTTTGTGATGGTGACCTCTGTGTGTGCCGTGCCAACCAGTTGGACAATTTTTCCACTCCCAATGCATACAATCTAAAGAACCAAGCATACCTGGAAATCCTCGTGATTCACCTTCTTGAAGTAAACGTGCAATATCGTGTTCATTTGGCGAGCGCATGTATTGTTCCTCGTACAATTCAATTATCGATGAACAAAAACTCTTTAAGCTCATTATTGCAGTTGTCACTCCAATCTTTAGATATTCATCACAATTATCTGCAGACAAACCATAAGCAAGTATACGAAGTGCAGCAGTTATTTTTTGAATAGATGATAGGCCAAGGCGGCCACGAGCATCTTTTTTTTGGATGAAGTATGAGTTATGATTTTGAACATCATTCAAAATACGAAAAAATAACTCTTTGCGCATCCTAAAACGTCTGCGAAAATAATCATCAGGATATGTACAATTATCAGAAAAATAATCATCCCACAATTGTTGGTGACTTCTTTCACGATCACGATTAATATATCGTCGTTGCGATGATTGTTCTGTGTGTGCTTGATATATTCGAGGAATAAAATTAAGCATCTCTTGAGTCTCTTTCTCGATACGAATGGAAACAAGCTCTTCATTCTCTGAAGATGTGGATGAAGAACTTGATGATTGAAAATATGTTAGCTCATCTTGTGGAAACCATCCAGATGATGAATCCATAATTTGTGGTATGAAAAATATTATTTGTATATTTTGTGAGTTGGTATATTTGTGTCAAATGAATAAACTATTTATACACAAATATGTAATTCAAAATATTTGTGGGGTGATAAGATCACGGGTGAATTATTTCTTGGAAAAAGTGTAGGTTATGGGTGATAGTATTTACAGAGGATAAGAAAATGTCATGAATAGTTTTTTCAGAAGATAAGATATATCATCAATCAATCATTTCTTTTTCTTTTAGCAAAATGTTAAGCTGCTGCATTTTAGGAAAAAGTGCCATGAATAATCTATTCGTATATATCCTTTTTATTTTAGCTAAATAATTATAATATTGATTTATTGAGATAAGGTCCATGAATAGTCTCTTCAGATGACAAGATATGCCATCAAATAATTAATTTTCTTTTCTTTTATAAAAATGTTATGATATTGTTTTTGGTGAAACGTGCCATGGATCATCTAATCGGCTGACAAGATTTGAAAAAAAAATGTTATGATATTATTTTTTGAGAAAAGTGCATGACTAATATCTTCAGATGACAAGATGTGTCATCAAAAAATAATATATTTTTTTAGCAAAATGTTAAGAAGCTATTATAATACTTTATTTCGGGAAGTGTGCCATGAAAAATCTATCGGATGAAAAGACATGCCAAGAAGCAATTAATATATTATGATATTGTTTTGGGGAAGTGCAAATATAGTTTTGCTCCACTATAAATAGTAGTCATATATTGATGTTATAACTCACCAATTCACCTTCATTTTACAGTGATATTATGGATCCGTACAATAATAATTTCAATCCTAATATTAATCCACAATATAATTCTCAGCCACCACTACAAAATGATTCTCAAACATTTACTCATCAGTCCATGAATTCGCAATTTCAACCATTTTCTCAGTTTGCATACAATCCTTTCGTTTTTGCAGGTTCATCTCAGATTCCAATGCAACAGCAAATGCATACTCCAAATACATCAGGTAAAAAGAGTTCTGGAGGACGCACCCAAAGAGATAGACAACCAAACTGGAGTGTGAAAGAAGATGAAGCTTTATGCAAAGCATGGTTACATATTTCAGAAGATCCAACAGTTGGTACGAATCAACGAAGAGGCAAGTTGTGGGACCGAATTGGCGCGGAATTTGTAAAAATTCTAAAAGAAGATCCTGGTAGACCCTCAGGTGGGCTAATGAATCGGTGGTCAACCATTCAATTAAGCGTCACTAAATTTTCTGGATATGTTAATATGATTGAACGGGCTCCAATAAGTGGACAAAGTGCCGAAGATAATGTAAGTAAATATAAAATTATGTTACAATAGCTTTATAAATATATATATATATATATATATATATATATATATATATATATATATTTATATATAAAATGTACATGTTATTTAAATAAAGTATTTGAATCTTTATTTACAGATGTTAACAACAAAACAATTATATTACAAGAAAGAAAACCATGTTTTTAAGTGGGAGACTTGTTGGCTTATTCTCAAAGACACACCGAAATGGTACAATCATATCAATGATGTACAAGAAAAGAAGAAAAGGATGTCTCAAAAAAAGAGGGCGGAAATTAATTTGGATGAAGATGATATTGGAGATTCCTCCAATGCCGAGACTCCGTCAAGTGAGCAATCCACACCTAGCGGAACTCCAACCTCAATTAGTCTTGACGATGAAGATGGAGTATCTAATAATGCTTCAACTGGTCTACCACGTCCACCTGGTAATAAATGTGCAAAAAGTGCTAAAAAAAAGAAAAATTTTAATTCCATGGACTTATTTGCAGAAGAGTTTTCTAATATGAGAAAAGAAGCATCAAGTCGGTTTCAAGAGGAAGGGAATAGAAAACATGCAATAGAACAACAAAAGTTACAAGCGAAAATGGAAGCAAGAAATTTACAGCTACAAGCTCAAAAGGAAACCGAACAAATGAGAATTGCAGCAATGAAAGAACAAGAACAAAAACGGTTTGAGAAAGATATAATGATGATGGATCCCAATTCTGCTCCTACAGAAGAAGGTAAAATATGGATTATTGAACAACAAGCTTGGATCATGGAACAACAAAGAGAGATTATAAGTCGTGCACGAAAAAATAAATCAGCGTTTACGGGACCTAATAATTAGTTTACTATATTATATTTCTCGTAATTTTTATTGATGTCTTCTATTAGTTGGAAAGATGTTCCAACAATGTTATTCAACTCTTCTGTAATCCTTTGTGTTATTAATATTTATGTCAATTTTATGTTAGTTGTTAACTTTTCATATTATTAATTAGTTTTTATACATTATAGAAAATAAAAAATAAAAATAAAATAAACTAACATAAATCACAACATGATTAAATGATAATTTTGTTTTTACGTAAATTAGCCTAATTTCAAAGTCAAGTTAATTATCAATTTTATTAATTAAATATAAAATCTTGAAAATTTAATATGTATTTTTTCATATTAATAGTGAATATTTTATTGTAGTTTAATATTTAGAGAGTATTTTGGAGAGCAACAAAATATACCCATTGGAGCAATTTTAATTTGGAGAGTGATAAATGTGGGACCCATTTTTAGAGAGGTAATAAAGTGAATGAAAATGGGTATGTGGCATGTGGACCCCACTGTTTGGAGAGGGGTTTTTAGCTAGCCCAATGTACATGCTCTTAAGAGACCGAATAGGGGGTTTGGGGGTAAGGTGATATGTGGGACCCTTTTTGTAGCATTTTTAATTGGTTTATTTAATTAATTTGTTTTGAATAACTAATAAAAAAATAATTAAGTAAAACATATATTCATTTTTGTATTTTTTTACTTAATAATTTTGTAATAAGTAATTACAAAACATTGTTTTTTTTATTTTAGACCCTAATTCAGAATTCCATAATTTCACCATTATTCTAAAATTTCAAAATATTGTGAAAACTTTTATAATTTTGAAAATAATAATAATAATAATAATAATAATAATAATAATAATAATAATAATAATAATAATAATAATAATAATAATAATAATAATAATAATAATAATAATAATAATAATAATAATAATAATAATAATAATAATAATAATAATTAATAATAATATATTCTTTAAACTTTAAACCCATAATTCTGAAATTATAAAATAATTAAAAAATATTAGAAAAAGTATATTATATCTGTTTTTATTTCAAAATTGTAGAAGTTTTCAAAATTTTATAGATATTCTAAAGTTATGTTTCCCAAATTTATTCGGAAATTTAAAATATATCAAGTTTTTAAAATAAAAAAATGTTGATATTTCAAAATAATTTCAAAATTAAAATTATAGTAATTTCAGAATTTTAGTTTCTTATTCAAAATAGAATACAAAATAAAAAATACAAGAGTATAAATATTTTCTTTTCTTAATAACGATTACATTAGCATACCTACCCCCAATTTATTTATAAAAAAAAAAAAGCATACACCCCCCTCGGCCCTTCACCCCCCAAACCCTTCCACCCCACCCAACTCCTCTTTTACCAAGTGGGGCCCACGTTTTTTTTTTCCATCAATATTTTACTTGAAAGAAATACAAAATGGCCCACAATTACCTGACACGTGGCAGCTTCTTAAAAAGCGTCATTTGAATGACGTATTATAGTAAAAATAAAAAATCTTGAAAATGTGTCCTAGTTTTCAAAAAAAAATGGCCCATATGTTGTAGAAAAAAAAATGGCCCCTAGTTAGGCTAATGATTTCCTGCAATATATAATTTAAAACTACAAGTGTCAGTATAAAAAAGGGACGCATCTGATCCGACTGCCGAGGCTAATTTCGTCAAATAGCAAAAACAACTTAACGCCGTTTACGACTCCCACCCGAAGCCATCAACGCCCGTTATAACGGCGTTTCCCGCCCACAATCGAGATATTTTCGGGGAAATCAAGTTTTGATTTAGCTCAGACCCCTAGAGCTCTCGCCTTTAGATTTGATCCACGTCATTCTTACAGGTCATCGATCCATTCATACGTGTCATATTTACAGCCCTCAAATTCTACACGTCATTGTCCTACGTGGTATTTATAAAAATAAAATAAAAAGAAAAATACTTCTTCCTACCTAAAAAGAAAAAAGAAAAAAGAAAAAAGAAAAATCACTGTATTTTTTCTCAAAAAGGCAAAAAACATAGAAGGAAAAAGCATACTCGATAAGGCTTATCTAAATCTCGATCGAAGCTCTAACTTCATCTGAAATTTGTCTGCATGATTTTGTGCGGGAGTCCTTTGATTGGGGATTGCTCTGTTTTTCTCTGTTTTATTTTTGTCCATTTTTGTAGACGGAATTTGAAAACTTTTGACCGTCGATTCAGCCAAAACTGATGAACTCTGAATTCAGGTAACGATTTTTTATCCTCAATTTTAGTTGTGAGTATCCTTTTATGGTGGAGTAGTTTTCTGAATATTTATTGTATGAGATTTTCTGCTTTTTTTTTTTTTTTTTTTTGTAGATGACGCACGGCATGATTTATAGTTAATATGTTGGGGGTTATTGATTGGGTTTTTATAATTGGTTAAATTAAAATTATATTGGGGTGTTGAAGATTTAGGGTTTGGAGTATTAATAGTTTGGTGGCTGATGGATGCTCTGATATGTTTATGTACAGGCTATGAAATGAGCAGCGATAGGGAGTTGAAGCATCTTTACTGAGCAGGCTTACCTTCGATTTTCATCCGATATTTTTTTGCGGTGGAAGTAAAGATTTTTTAATCTAATTCTGCTTACATATTATTTTTGTTGCTCTGTTCATTGTTTGACAATTCTCGTTGTGGATTAGGATGGTTAATAATGCATGTTTTGGTTTCTGAAGAAAGAACATGCTACTATTAGCTATTCACTATTTGTTTTTTTAATGACGGACTTATCAGATTTTTTCTACGCCTCATCAATATTGTTTTGGATCTGATTTTCAGGGAGTAATTCGATGAATATTGATGCTAACGTGGAAAAGAACTCACTGAATGAGGAGAATGGGATTGAAGATAAAATTGTGAGTGAGAGACGTAGTTTCATTCAGGTTAATGAGTTGAAGGTTGACTCAGTCAACCAAGCTGAGAAGCATGGATCAACTAGTGGATTGCAAGCTCCGAGTATTCTGCAAGTGCAGAAGCAACAACAGAATCAGAGGACTTTATTTTGCTGGGAGAGGTTTCTTCATGTGAGAACCATCCGGGTCCTTCTGGTGGAGGACGATGATTCGACGCGCCATGTACTCACTGCTCTGCTCAGAAACTGCAACTATGAAGGTAGGTTACTTTGAGCAATGTCAATTGTCAAATGAGATTTGGTTTTAAGGGTTTCCAATGTGAGATTATAAATGGATTTTGAGCTAGGATAAACATTTAAGCATGCTTGCAAATTCGCTAGAGTAAGCTTGTTTCAAAATTACATGTAAAGAATAAGACTGATAATAGGTAAAATGTGTTGGAGTTTCTTACTCGTCTCAGGATCTAAGTCCAGGTTCAACTATTTACAATATCAGTATTCCTTTGGTTGTGTATCTTACGCTATGTATCAGGAGGTTGTCTACATCTGTGAAGTACGTTTCTGAATCACCTCAGTACACATTTGAAGTTCTCATTTTTCCTGTCAGTGATTAATAAGAGTTTGTCCTGATGCTAAAATAAGGTAGACCACTCCATTGCTCATGCAAACCTAGAATTTCAACTGCTTTAATGAACTAGGGAAAAAACATGTTAGATTCCAGCATCAAATGCTTGCTCGTGTTAGGTAAAGCAAATAGATAGTTTTTATTATTTCCAGAAATTGATTCATAATGTTGGCAACTAGACCTTTGAGAAATCCAGTATTAACTCGATGAAGGATGAAAGAGCTCCCCATGTTCTATGTTGCAGCTAGTAGGCAATATTTTAAGGTTCTAACCTTAATTTTGTTGGTTTTGTTGTCATACCTGTTCCAGTTTCTTGTCCCATCTATTCTGCAAAATGAAGCTGATGTATTTGTTCTTATGAAGTTATGATGACAGTGTTAATGTGGGTTAGGATCTCCGTTTTTCAATTATTTCTGTTGATCATGTTCATCTTGATGTACCTAAGTCTACTCTACTGGTCAATGCAGTACTAGACGCAGCTAATGGACTGCAAGCATGGAAGATTTTAGAAGATCTAACCAACCACATCGACATTGTTTTAACGGAGGTGGTAATGCCTTCTCTATCTGGAATAGGTCTTCTATCCAAGATAACGAGCCACACAGCACGCAATAACATTCCGGTGATTAGTGAGTAATTATCCCCTTTTAACAATTTGGTTGTCATATTATAGGTTCTATTAGCCCTGACACTGTTTGAGTTTTATGTGCAGTGATGTCATCTCATGATTCAATGGGTTTAGTCTTCAAGTGTCTCTCCAAAGGTGCAGTTGACTTCTTGGTTAAACCTATAAGGAAGAACGAGCTTAAGAACCTTTGGCAGCATGTATGGAGGAGATGCCACAGCGTGAGTCATTGCATCTTTCTCTGCATTATTATTAAACTTGTAATTGCACTTGGTAATAGCCATAACATGTGTAGACCATGCTATATTTGAATTACATTCAGGATCCACCTCAAAGTTGAACTCGCACAATTTGTCATTTTAATTGGTATTCACTGACTAGAGTATGATGCGTAATATTTTGGATTATCTTCTTTGATATTTCTGGTAGCAATGAAAACATCTAGCCTGGAAAACCAGGCAGTCTTGATCTATTGGTTTCTTTATTAGTTTGTGATCATGGCCACAATAAGGAGAAAATATAAGAGAAGCGTGTGAAGATATCAAAAAAAACAAAAAATCATTTCATCTAGACTGAAAAATAAACAAAAAATGTGGGTTGTTTTATGTTGTGTTATTTTCCATTTTTCAAATAATAAAATTTCTGGGTTCTGTTGGTTGAATTTTTTTTCTTGTCCTGATCATTTTGTAGTTTCTCTGTTTAAAGTTTCTTAGCTTTTATATTTCACTCATTTCTCCTCGTGATTTCATATGCTTTTCAGTCTAGTGGAAGCGGGAGCGTAAGCGGGACACATCCTCAAAAGTCTGTGAAATCCAAATGTAGCGAGGGATCAGGTAACAATGCAAGCGATGGTGGAGAAAATGATGCAAGCAATGGCTTAAATGTTGGAGATGGAAGTGATGATGGGAGTGGAGCACAGGTAGTACAGTTCTCCTTTTTGTTTCACCTAGACAAACTACAAAATTTTGTTCGCCTCTACCTGATTGGTAATTTGTTTTTCTTCGGTTAACCAGCATTTTCGTGGGAGTTCTAGCTTAAGTGTGTTGAGTTTATATAGAGTTCACCCGTTTTTCTTTTTCCGCTTAAATTGTTTTGTTAGTTTCTCGAAACTGGTTTAGTATTCAACTTTCTATCTTATTCATTTTTGGAAACATTTACACAATGTGGAAATTATGTTTTCTTTTCGACACACACAAGTATAACACTACTATTTTACAGAGCTCTTGGACAAAGCAAGCTGTAGAAGTTGACAGCTCTCAAGCTCTATCTCCAGTGGATCAAGTAGCTGAGCGCGCAGACAGCACATGTGCCCAATTTATTCGATCAAATGCCGAGCAATCTGACTACAGAAAGGTGCAAGTTAGTGTAGTAGGGGAAGGCCATGGACAGAAACATCCTGGTATTTACTGAACAATCTTATTCTTTGGCTTTATTCTTTTTTTCTTCTTTTCCTGATCTTAAAGTGCAAATTTATTCTTTAGACACTGTTGAAGAGGGCAATTACTTGGACACAATTGTGAATAGAGGTGTTGAACTTAAATCGGAAGATCATGTGGAGGGACAAGCCAATCCCTCTGGTAGAGAATCCGAGTGTACTAGAGAAGTGGTGGCATACAAGTTGGACCTCAACAATAATGCTAGTGATGATTGTAACGAGCCAAACCTTGAGCTTAGTTTAAAGAGAATCAGAGGAGTTCAGGACACAGGGAGATCTGTTCTAGACGATAGTTATGTCTTGCGCCGTTCTGAACAGTCGGCTTTCTCAAGGTTTGAAAGAAACGGATATCAGACGATTCAGTAATTTCCTCATTTTTCTTGGTCATGAAATCTACAATTTTATTTGTTTGATATTCAAATTCCAGGTACAACACCTCCATAAATATTTCGAGAGCTCCTAATGGAGTCAACATCAGCAATTCTGTACTTGACAATAGCATGGACGTGCCGAAAAGGGAGTCAGTTGGCGACATGCAGGTGTATTCAACTGACCATATTGTACACCAAAGTTCTAATGTAGATATGGGCTCCACCGCTAATAAGCTTCCTAAAGATAAATCTGAAGCTACATCGACAACTAACGATGTCCACCCTTCTGCTTTTAGATCTATAAAAAAGGACTTTAGATACAGTAAAAATCAGGACATTCCTCTGCCTAGTGGAATCCAATCTACAGAATTAAGTCAAATTAACCAAAATTATCACCACCACCACCACAATTTCCACATTGAAAATCAACCTTCGTCCAACTATGATGAATCGTCCTTAAGGAAATTAGCTGTGGATGCTCCACATTGTGGATCAACAAATGTTTTTGGTGGAAGTGCCTCAGGGAGTAATCATGGAAGTAACGGACAGAACGGAAGCAGCACCGTCATTAATGTAGGGAACAATGCAGAAAGCGGTGTTGGTCAAGCTGGAAAAAGTGGAAGCGGAGATGCTAGCGGCAGTGGTAGTGGAAATAAAGCAGATGCTAGCGGTAGTGGTAGTGGTAATGGAGACAAATTCGCACAGCGAGCAGCTGCTTTGATCAAGTTTCGCCTGAAGAGGAAGGAAAGATGCTTTAAGAAAAAGGTAGAAAAAATGAATTTTTATACATCGTTATTGCTGCTTCAATTCCGTGATTTGATGTGATTTTCATTTCATGCTGGACAGCTGGAGTAAGTTGATGAGAAATTAAATGAAAATCAGAATATTTCCTCATGATAAGATAAACAGATAAAGTATAAAAAAATGGCTATCTCGGTCTCTCGTTTATGTCCAGTTAAGAGAGACTAATGCTTTCCCATATTTCAGTTGAACATCTCTATTGTATTGTTTCCCTTCATCCCGGGACTGTGGAATATTCCGCAGTTGCACAATAAATAAGCTTTGCTATTTCAAGTATAATGTCAGGTAACTTCTGTTTTGTTTTTTTCCGGATTCAGATAGCTTTCTTCTAGTCGATTCTGTTCGTTTCTTAGCTTATTGTTCTGATGTGCAAGTATGTTTTTCTACAGCCGATTAACACAAGTAACATGTTTTTTTTTTTTTTGCAGTTTTAGTATAAATATAATTATTATGAGGGTGTTGCATGGTCGTGGTCACTGTTTACTCTATAATAGCACTTGCTTGCTTTTAATTCGACGACTTCAAGACTCCACTTATATTATATGGATCCAAAACAAAGGATTTGTGATGAATTTCTTATCCTCCAAGATTTATTCCGGCCCGGGCATGCCATTAGATTCTAAACTGTCATTTTTTTTCATCTATAATCATCTATCTCTAACGGATAAATTACTTTGTTTGATCGATTAATTTGGTAATCAATCTCTTAAGAGTCTTACGGTTTCGGTTATTACCTGGTTATTAGACAATAGAAGCAATATTATTTTCTTGCTTTGTGTTTCTAGTTTCTATGGATGCATTCTTACAGTGTTAATTGGCTTAGGTACGATATCAGAACAGAAAGAAATTAGCAGAACAGAGGCCCCGTGTTCGAGGACAATTCGTAAAGCAAACAGGTACTGAAAGTTCAGGCAAAACTGGAGACGAGTAATCCGACTCTTCTACTAATAGCCCTCATCTTTTCTCTATTGAATTAGACAACTGGTAATGCAGACGGAGTAAGGTCCGAATGTTCTCGTGGTTTATATTATGGTAATTGTTAAATTTTTTCGCCGGTGTTATAGCGTACAACGAACGTTCATAACACGAAACATAATAGTCTTAGTTTCGAAAAGTTTGCGTCTGAAATTAATGTAACTATACTGATCATGTTGTGATGTATGATAAATGTGTTTTCCTATCTGGCTTGATCTTGATTGGGTATGAAAAGTAGTAGAAATCCAACCGGTGGTTTGTTCTATATACTCTCTCGGTTTCACAATAACTGTCGGTTTTCAAAAATATTTTCCAATTAGTTGTCGCTTTTCATTTTCAATACTGCATTCAATGCATTTTTTTTCGTGTTTTAACCTTATTAATTCAGCTCTAAGTATTAACTCTCTTAAAAATCATTAAATAATAAATGTTATTTTAGTCTTTTTTTATATGATTGAGCCGCATCTATTTAGGTGGTGTTTGCAAAAGGTTTTTAAACGTGATTATGAGCTTTTTTTTTGCTTATAATTTGTTTTCAGGTGTTTGCAAAATCAACTTTTGCTTTTGCTTCTCTTAAAATAATCTGTTTCAAGCTATTTTTTAAAAGCGCACATATTCCTGCTTTTTCTATTTAAGTTCTTTTCTGAAATATTTGCAAAAACTCCCCAACTTTTAGGAATAAACACTTAAAACTGACTTAATTTACAATCACTAACTTCTGATTTTAAATAATCATTTGCAAACACCACCTTAGTTTCTTAATACTTATGCAAAGGTGAAAAGAGACACTTGTTTAGGAATTGAGGTAGTATATTCTTAATTGTGTGATTGTGTATAAATTAAAGATTGAAAAATAAGTCAAATTGAGATTATATTAGTACATAACATTTTATTTTACTAATTAAAGAACCACAATGTTATAAAATAAGTTAAATATTTTGTTCATAATTTACTAAAATAAGAAAAAAAAAAAATTCTTTCATATTATAAAAATAATAAATACACATTTATAGATTCACTGTACTGGTGTGGGGTTGGCTATTGAGGGTGGGTGGGTGTCTGCACGTGGGTTGATAATATTTCAACTACCACTCACTTGGGTTAAAAAAATTATCAATCATTAAATGAAACTCTTTCATAATAATATTTTCAGAAAGGAACCAATAATCAATTTTAGCAAAATAATATTACATAAATTAAAAATAAATATTCCTGAGAAAAAAAATAATTACATAAATTAAAAAAAAAATCATTGAATATTATTATTATTATTATCTGACGTTACATAGAATTTGTTCTCGTGTTTGAAATGTAATAATGGAAGTAGTTGACATTAGGGTAAAAAAAAAAAAAATTAGTTGACTATAAAAGTCAACCTAAACAAACAAGATGTAAAAAATAATAAATAAATAAAAATTGCAAAAATGATAGTTAGTTGGCTCAATCTTCCCTCTTTCTTACCCACCCACCCACCCCCCAATCACCTGCTTCCAGTCAGTCACTACACAAAATTTGTTGGAAACCCACAACTTCCATGAATTTAAGGTTTATTTTAATATCTTGAATTTAAGAATTAAAAAAAAAGAAGGAAAATTGATGCTGATTGGGTCTTAATTTCTTCATGTAAGTCTTATCTTCCTCAAATCAGATCTCTTTATAATTTGTTGTTGCTGTTGTGTGTGTTTTGTTCCAGTGTTGATGTATTGCATTTATGTGTGTGTATATTTAATGTGTTTTTGTGTGTGTTCATCATTAATTTAAAATGTTTGAGCTAAGAAACAAAGAGCTGTAAAAAGAATGTGAAAACAGAGAGGATTATTATAAACCCTAATTACTGAAAATTAAGTTTGTTAGATAAGGTAGGCAGTTATTCTGGGGGTTGGGGGGGGGGGGGGGGGGGGGTGAAAATTTAAAGTTCCGACACCGGATTTCGTCATTCCGGATAATCGATTTACGGAGCATGTTCGTATCTATATATCACATTCTTGGAAAATAAGCACTTATCTGAAAAAGAATAGATTTTTTTGTTTGTCGAAAGCAAGATTAATCAAACTCGTCTTAACTATCGAAATCTAGAATTTTTTTTTTAATTGGAATCGAATGTGTGCTAACTGCGAATCCGACTTATGCTGATTAATATTTTGCAGAAGGGTACGTAAAGAAACGAGAGAGGCTGCCTACTGTTATTAATGGAAATCAAAGAGACGGAGAAATTTGTGGTGTCGAAACCGATTGCGTGTAGGCCCGCCTTTAACAATTTGAAATCCTTCTCCCGGTTTCTTTCGGGTACGGTCAATGCTTCCCCGCAAGCTGCTTTTACCGAATCTGCGGATGCAGTTGTAAAACCGAGGACTGTACGATTTATTAAACCTGCGTATAAAACTGATCTAGCTGGCGTGGATGTTTCCTCAAAGATTCCGGAACCTACTAATGTCTCGTCGAGTGTGATATACAAGCCGATAGCTAAGCTTGTCTCGAAGAGCACTGTTTCCTTCTTGGCAAATTTGGTTAGTGTCTCCAATTTTTAATTTATTAATATCAAGAACTGCTTTATTTGTATTATCCTCTTAACTAAGTGTGTAAATTGGATCAGAATTTTCGATTTCTGCGATTCCGATCCGACTATTTCTGGTTATGGAACAATATATTTCATCCGAAATTCCGATTATTTTTTAAATTTTTTTTGGAACAGGATTGGGATACATATATTCTATACTATAGACGACTTAATTTTTTGAAATTTCGAATTCTGCGATTCCAGTTCGATTTTTTTGATTACGGAATAAGTTTTTTCATTCCAATTTTCGAAATTTGTTATTTCACTTCCGAATTTTTTTTTTGGAATTTTTCCAAAAGCGCTAATTCCGTTGCGATTTACACCCGTACTAGAAGACAGTTCTTGTGTTGATTTTTTATGCATGTTGTTTAGGGGAATCATGCTATTGTTCCTACACAAGAAATTGCTGAGGTGGGCCCTCCTGTCCAACCGTCGGACCAAACCGCTGACGTGGCATCCGATCTCCGTCGGGATTTTCAAGAAGAAATCAAGGCGAATAACGCTGCACCAGAAAATTGCAAAGACAACAACAAAAAAGCCGTGTTGGTCTCGGATAATTACACCGAACGCCCTTCTTACGACGGGCACAGCTGGAGGAAATACGGACAGAAACAGGTCAAAGGTAGCGAATATCCAAGAAGTTATTACAAGTGCACACACGCAAACTGCCCCGTTAAAAAGAAGGTCGAAAAAACCCCTGATGGTCAGATTGCGGAAATAGTCTACAAGGGCGAGCATAATCACTCGATTCCTCAACAAACCCTTAATCGAATCGAGTTGGATAACGCCGAATCATCTGTCCAGTCAGCCTTTTACGGTACTGCTCCACCGAGCAATGATCCCGTTGAAGCTGGAATAAATAACAATAATAATAATAATAATGCTAGTGTGTCGGCTTCGAATAACTCTCTCGGTTTTTTGAGTGGGGAGTGTGATGAAGTGAGTGAATCTTTGGAGGCAGAAGGTGGTGAGTTCAAAAGCAAAAGAAGGTAAAAGATTCTTCTTTTTTAACCATATATATATATATATATATATATATATATATATATATATATATATATATATATATATATATATATATATATATATATATAATCATTAATCATTTTTCATATTGTCTGTAGGAAGCATGAGAAGGAAGCTACATCTGAGCCTCAAAGTGTTTTGCAGAAAAACACCGATTCCGAGATAAAAGGAGACGGATTTCGATGGAGGAAATACGGCCAGAAAGTAGTGAAGGGAAAAATATACCCGAGGTTAGTATTAATTTTTTTTTTTTTTTTGAAGTAAAGATACGAAAACCGGTATTTTACACAATTTGCAAATTACTTGTGTCTTTTTACTACTATTATTACTAATTTTTATGTTGATATGTATAATTGAATTGGGAATTGCAGGAGCTACTACAGGTGCACGAGCGTAAAGTGCAATGTGAGAAAATACGTGGAGAGAACTTCCGAAGAACCGGGCACTTTTATTACAACATACGAGGGCAGGCACAATCACGATATGCCTATCAAAGGTACTAATTATGCGGAGTCTTCTTCCAAGACTAGAGCTAAGAACAAAAATCATTAACCGTCGGAAATGTCGAATGCAAACTATCAAGAAATATTTACCTAAAGCGAACGAAGCTTCGCTTTTAAGAGGCGTGTATTACGTAAAAAAAATTACTGTTGTTGGACCACTGATCTTTAATTTGATTTTTTTTTTCGATCGGCGCCTAACATTCGGATTCGTTTTCTGGATCGCGTGACATTGTTTATATTCATCGTTTTGTATGTATATAATTATGGGATCAATTTAATGCAATTAAACTTGAGCTATATGATGGTGTTCTTGTGCAATTTTAAGAAAAAAAATGAATAATAAAAAAAAAAGTGAAGAACTTGAAAGATTCTGTGTAAATCAAGAAAATTAATCAATGCATTCTATTAGGGAGGTTTAGCTCGTAAATTCCTTTTGGCTAGTTTTATTTACGGTTTTGTCACCAGTACAATACTTTGGAAATTGCACTTTCCCCTTTTTAAGTTTCGCTTTCATCAATGTAGACTGACGAAGATACGGTTGGCGCGAAAATGGGGCAGAGGTTGAACTGGACGTTTTTTTTTTCGTGTCGTAATTTTGGGAAGATTAAGACATGTTTGCGAACTATAATTATATATTAAGAGGAGGAATAAGGGGTGTTTGGTACACGTATAGCTAAAATGGACAACGAAAAAGAAAATACAAAATCGACGAAACTTAAAAGGGGGAGTGCAGTTTCTGTAGTGTAATATGAAACTGATCGAAAGGAATTTACGAGCTAAAACCCGTTTTATTAAATCAGATTAACTTAGGTTCAAATGGTGAATAGTTTAGAATTTAATATGGAGTTAACAATTAGTGAAATAATTAAGATGGATGAGGACATAAAATACATAGTGGTAAGCATTTATATTGACATCAAACTTAGAGGCTTAGCACTAACAAGTCAACTGCCTCAATAATTCATTTAATTATTTTTGGACCAAACATAATTGAAAACTATATTATTATTTTATTTTATTTTATTTTTTCTATAATTCATTTTTATTGTAGTTAATACAAACATTTTCTTGTCAGAAGATATAAAGTAGTTGTTCCTACTATAGTTCATTGCCGGGACATAGTATGGCAGTATAATTAATACACAACCCCATGAGATTTTATTTTATTTTCTTTATTTATTTTGAAAATTAATTAAACCCTTTATACTTTGCTAATTTTACAAAATTAATTCCAATATTAGTTATTAAATAATTAATTTTTTTGACCTTTTTCTTGAAATAGAAATATAAAATAATTAAATTTTGTAAAAATCACAGTACAAAGTAGATTCATCAAAAAAAAGAAGTACAAAGTAAAGACAAGCCGTAGACAGATTTATATAAGTCACCCCACATAATTAATTATTTTTTTTATATAATTGTAAATAATGGCCATAAAAAAATTGATTAAAGTTATTAAAAATTCAAGAATTATATTCCCAAATACTATTTGTTCACTGTGAATGCTCTCTCTCTCCTCTTCTAGTTTTAACACACACACTGATTATCAGATAACAACAAAACGCAGTGGTTAATAATAATACCTCTCCTCTGGTTCTTCTGTACAGGCTTAGTGTGTGTGTGTGTGTGAGAGAGAGCGAGAGAGAGAGAGAGAGAGAGAGAGAGAGAGAGAGAGAGAGAGAGAGAGAGAGAGAGAGAGAGAAGAGAGAGAGAGAGAGAGCAAATGGGATGGTTCCCATGCTCAGGACAATCGAAGAATACTTCAAGAAAGATGAGGAAGAAGAACGAGTCTCTTGATCCAATCGAACCCAGTTCAGGTATATATGTTTTCCTTTCTTTAATTTCTTTTTTTGCCTGCTAAAGATCGAATTTTTATTTTATTTTTTTGAAGCAAGGGTTTGCCCACTTTACTGTATTTTGATGATTATTATGTGGGTTTTCTGTTTCTCTGTCCTTACTTTAGTTTTCTCTCACTAAAATTGAAAATCAAAACACAATCTTTTCAAGGAGTTATGAAATTCTCTTACATACTTTTTTCTTGACAGGGCATCTCTGCTGTTTGATTCTTTATGGTTTTTTTTTTTTTTTTGCAATTCTTGAACCAATTGTTTTGTGGTGAATTTTGGGGTTTTTTTTTTTTTTTTTTTTTCCGAAAAATTCTAGTTTTTATCAAATTTGACTTGCTACAATACAATAGATGGGATTTTTTTGTGTGCTGGAGTTTCTTGATTGAATTTCGTGTTTCAAATGTGAATTCGGTGATTGAAAATATGCCCTCTTGCTTGCTTACAAAGGACTAATGCACTTGCCTTTTAATTGAACAAGAACACGATTATATTATCACTGCACGTAATAATCGAACAATCATTCCATATAAAAGAAACATGTGTTTACAAGCTTAACTAATCGTTTTCCGATGCCTCTTTTTCATCTCCGATTCACTGTCGTTGTAAGTAACTTACTCTCGTTTAAATTATCTCATCACTTGCATATGCAGCAACTTGTTTCTTCAATAGCCACTCGAGAAAAATATCTCATCATTTATTGAATCGAACTTTACGAAACTGTATTGAACTTAAACTTTAGGAGATGCAATACAATGTTTTTTGTTCTTCAGGTAATTTCAAAGATGCCCCCAAAGATGGTTCGTCCAGTAAAATCGCAGCCAAGACTTTCACTTTCCGCGAAATGGCAGCTGCTACGAAAAATTTCCGGGGCGAGTGTCTCTTAGGGGAAGGAGGCTTTGGCCGAGTGTATAAAGGACAGCTGGAGGCCTCCAATCAAGTACCGTTAATAAAAATTATTTTTTTATTCTGTCTATATTTCATTTTCAATATTTCTTTAATTGTCCTCAATTAATTGTTTTTACAGGTTGTTGCAATCAAGCAACTCGATAGAAACGGCCTACAAGGAAACAGAGAATTTCTGGTCGAAGTATTAATGCTGAGTCTGCTTCACCACCCTAATCTCGTTAATTTAATTGGATACTGTGCTGATGGAGATCAAAGACTTCTCGTTTACGAGTATATGCCATTAGGATCTTTGGACGATCATCTTCATGGTATAATTGTGTATTTTACATTTTAAGGTTACCAAAAATTGGAGTTTTACGAATTCCACCGATTCGGATCCAAAAAATTTCGATTTTTTTTGGGAATGGAATTGGAATTAGTTTTTCACTTCCGAAAAAAATCGGATCTTTTTCCGAAATTGCTGATTTTCAAACTGAAATTCCTCTGCAGATCCACTGCCTGGTAATAAACACATCGATTGGAATACAAGAATGAAAATTGCAGCTGGAGCAGCAAAAGGGTTGGAATATTTACACGATAAAGCTAACCCACCGGTTATTTATCGGGATTTAAAATGCTCGAATATTTTGCTCGGCGAAGGGTACCATCCAAAGCTGTCTGATTTTGGATTGGCTAAACTGGGCCCCGTTGGAGATAACACGCATGTGTCCACTAGGGTTATGGGTACGTACGGATATTGTGCACCGGAGTATGCGATGACCGGGCAGTTGACTTTGAAATCCGATGTTTATAGCTTCGGAGTTGTTCTTCTTGAGATTATTTCTGGCAGGAAAGCTGTGGATAATTCGAAAACTGGTGGAGAGCAAAATCTCGTTTTGTGGGTATGATTTTTTTTAAGGCCTCGTTTGGTTGTCGATATCGAATTATGCAATCATATGAATTATCATTATTTCTAAACAAAATTTGTGCTAGCCCGAAAAGTCATTGATTACTCCCTTCGTTTCAAATTAACTGTCGTTTTGGAAATTATTTTTTTAATTTCGTATTATGCGTTTTGGAGTTGCAATGATGCATTTTTTCGTAAAATAAATCTTGATTACTCCATTTCAAATTAACTTTTGTTTTCGGAATTCATTTTTGTTTCATATTACCTGTCGCGTGTTAGAGTTGCAATGATGCATTTATTCTTGCCCTAATTTTCGCAATAAATAAATAAATAATTTTTTTTTTTGTGAAGGCGAGACCGTTATTTAAGGACAAGAGAAAATTCGCGCAGATAGCCGATCCAGCATTGCAAGGACAATATCCAGCAAGAGGACTTTACCAAGCGCTTGCTATAGCTGCAATGTGTGTGCAAGAGCAACCTAATATGCGCCCTGTCATGGCTGACGTTGTAACCGCTCTCACTTATCTCTCTTCACAAAAATACGACCAAGAAACGGGCACCGCTCAGAACTCGAGGTGGGGCCCCGGTACGCCACCTAGGACGAATGGTGATGCTGATAGGAGAAGGAACAGGAGCATCGAGTCTGCACGGATCTGAAACAAGAAACAAATTATATATACAGCTGAGGTTTGTGAATTCTTGTGAAATTTTTTATGGATATATAATGCTTGTGTAAGATTATTCGATAGAGAATTCGTATTTTTTTCCGGAACGTCTTTGTTACGGTCGAGGATTTTTTTTTCTTTTTTTTTTTTTTTTTTTTTTTGGCGAAGATACGGTTGGCCTATATTATTTTACACATGCCTGGTTTTGTACAGTTATTATAGGGAATGTGTAGTTGATATATTTTGTATAACGAAACGACGTAAGGGGACGAAACGTATATTTTTGAGTGATTTGATTATATAATACGATTGCCATTGTGACGAAGTTCTTTATTTTAAGGCAAAAAATCATTAACACAGTGGAAGTTTAGCTTATGAAGAAGAATGGGAAAATTACAGTTTTCATCCCTCAAGAAGTTTGCACTGATTTCACATTTGGTCCCTCGTATTTCAGTAATTTAACATTTTTTGGTCATTTTTGTCAATTTACTGTTAGTTTAACTGTGTTAGTTTGTCAGTTAAGGTAATAACGGGCACACACTTGATTCGGTTAGTATTAACGGAAAATCGATGGAAAGTGTCGAATGTTTGAAACATGAGGGACTAAATATAAAATCAGTGCAAATTTGAGGGATGCAAACTGTATTTTTTTTGGGACATCAAATGAAAATTCAACATACAGATACAGAATATCAAATACAAGAGAACAATATATTACAATAACTCAGTTCAGTTTTGAAATAAACATAGAAACACCAACTTATTACAGAAATACCAGCAACGTATGAATATCACCACCCTATACTTTTAACCTGAGCCCTGTAAGAAAACAAAAAGAAAGAAGGTGAAGTCAATCTTGTTTCGAGTTAGTCAATCTTATTTCGAGTTAGAGAAACGGACCATATAACGGGTTTTGTACAACTGAACAAGCCATTTAGGATCGCATTTCGTTTGCTTGTAAGCATCGATCTTGTTTATCTCCTGCAAAAATCATAAAAAAATACTTATTAGTCGATTTAAAACGGGGGAGGGAATAATGAATTTATCGATCAAGAATCAAAGACCTCTAAATACGCAGCTAACTTGGGCCTGCCAGCTGTTATATCGTACTCGAACACTTCTTGCAAGAAAATCTGAAACCTTTCGATAAACGGAACGTAAGCAGCATCCACCTGACTGAGTTCACCGATGAAAAAAGGGCCATCGCCGAATTTGTTAAGAGATGTTTCCAAGTAATCAAATTCACCACCTGATAATCGAAACATATACATATAAAACACCGTACGCATATCACGTTAGAAAGGGTAAATTTGGTATTAAAAAAAAAAAAAAAGCTTTACTAGCTTCTTCGATAGGGTCTCGTTTGAGAGACGTGAAGACATTTTTCAGGAACGTGTCCAAATAAGTTATCATCTCTTCAGCGAAATCCCGTTTCGTAGGATCCTGTGTTGGAGTAACATCACATTATTAAAGAATAAAACGAAAACGAGACCATAACAAAAAATTATATATTATGGGATTTTTCGTGTTTTACATCGGGTAAGAGAGACGGTCCTTCGAAGGTAGAATCTAGGTATTTGATCAAATCCAAACTTTCTCCGATGACTTTGCCGTTGTGCTCCAATGCTGGAACCTAATGAATAAGATAATAATATATAGTCGAGAGTGAGCTGCGTTTACTTCGATTTTGTAATCGAACCTTAAATTAAAGCGAAACGGGAAATCGATCTGAAATGTAGACCTTATTTTCAGGGTATAATTTTTGCTTGAACCAAAGGGGTTTGTCTTGAAGGTGAATGGCAACTAGTTTGATCTTGTCTTGTAAACCCTAAGATTGAAATTAGGGCAACAAATTTGATGAACAGAACAACACAGTGTTCAGTTATTTGAGAAAATGAAAAATTAATTAATTAATTTATGACCTTGTAATTTCTGACGATCCACACACGCTGGCAGAAAGGGCACTCGTAATTCACATACAACCTTCAAAAAGGTAAAAACCACATCTTTAAAACAAAAAGAAGAAAGCTATATAATGGAAAATTAAGAAAACAAATGGAATGGAAAATGATTTATTTGAAGAGAGAGTAAAGTCTGCTTCTTGCACTTTTAAAAATGAAAATACCGTGCAGTACTTAAAATAATAAAAAAACTCTAAGCAAATCCTACTTAACAATAAAGCTAACCACCTCCTAAAATCTCTCTAACTAATTTCCCATGTTTACCACTAACAAATTGACTTGGTAAATAAAATAAATAATAAACCAGCTACAAACATGACTACTCATGTTCAACTAACGTGCAGGAAGTTGCACTAATATTTTTGACACTCCCCCTTAGTGCAAGCTTCCGATCAACAACTCCGAGAAGATTCCGAAAAACCAAAAACTTAGGCTTCGGCAAAGCCTTCGTAAATATATCAGCCACCTGCTCATTTGTACGAATACTTGTTAGCTCAATCTCTTGACTCAAAGCCTTCTCACGAACAAAGTGATATCGAATTGCAATGTGCTTTGTTCGAGCATGAAAAACTGGATTCGATGCAAGCTTGATAGTACTTTCATTGTCACATTTGATTTGCACAGCATAGTGAACTTTTCCCATCATGTCTTTTATCAATTCTTTTAGCCAAATGCATTCTTGTGTAGCCATAGTTGCGGCGATGTACTCGGATTCAGTACTGGACAATGCAACAATTTCTTGCTTCTTGCTACACCAAGAGATCACGGCTGAACCAACATTAAAGCAATACCCCGAAGTCGAACGACAATCATTTATATCTCCGGCCCAATCTGCGTCCGAAAATCCGCTTAGCAAAAAATTTTCAGATCTTTTATACAAAAGACCGTATTCAAGAGACCCTTTCACATAGTGCAATATTCTTTTTGCTGCATCCAAATGAGGACTCCTTGGATTCTGCATAAATCGAGAGACCACACTCACAGCATATGAAATCTCCGGCCTTGTGATAGTCAAGTAAATCAAGCTTCCGACAAGTTGTCTAAATTTTCTAGCATCCTTCAGTAGCTTCCCTTCTTCTTTCTTCAACTTGAGGTTCGGCTCCATAGGAGTAGCCTTTTCTCTCGACTCCCCCATGTTAAAACGTTCTAATAAGGCTTTTGCATATCCTCTTTGACATACAAAGTACCCTTCATCTGATCTTTCAACTTCCAAGCCAAGAAAACATCCAATCTCTCCCAAATTTTTCATTTCAAAACGAAGAGATAAATTATTCCTTAAATTCGAAATTTCAGATTCATTATCTCCGGTAATGATCATATCGTCAACATATAATAACACCAACACATGTATATTTGATTCTAATTTGATGAATAAACTAGAATCTGAATCTGAAAGTTTAAAACCACAAAAGATGAGATATTGAGCAACTTTACCGTACCAGGCCCGCGGCGCTTGTTTTAAGCCGTAAAGTGCTTTCCTCAGACGACAAACATGGTCTGGAAATTGTTTAGAAACAAATCCTTGAGGTTGTTCCATAAATACTTCACAATCCAACTCTCCGTATAAAAATGCATTCTTTACGTCAAGTTGCCACAATTTCCAATCTTTAAATGCAGCAAGCGAAAAAATGGACCTCACTGTTACCATTTTCGCAACCGGGCTGAAAGTCTCCTCGTAGTCTATTCCATAGCTTTGCGAAAAACCACGAGCAACTAGACGAGCTTTAAACCTATCAATCGTCCCGTCTGGTTTTTTCTTTATTCGAAAAACCCATTTGCAAGTGACCGGCTCGCAATTTTCTGGTTTGGGCACCAACTCCCATGTCTCGTTTTTGTCTAGAGCTTCAAACTCTTCCAGCATAGCTCTTTCCCAGTTGGGACAGCCCTTTGCTTCTTCATATCTCGTTGGTTCTTCGGCATTGAATGCTCCAGTAAAGAAACAAGAGGTAATTGTGCAATGATTAAGTTGTACCTCATAATCATTGAGATAATTCGGTTGACGTGTCTCTCTTGTCGATCTTCTGATCACTTGTTGATCTCTACCATCCTCTTCTACTTCATTACTCTCTTGAGAAGTTGGGATTTCATTTTCCACTTCACCATTAATGGGTGTCTGCCCATTAACTACAGGAAATAAAGGCTCCGAATATTCTTCATCACCATCAAGAGTAACATTTTTCGCAACAGGCTTTTGAACATGAAGTAAAGAGGATATTTCATCAAACACTACATCTCTAGAAGTAGTAGATTTCTTTGTAAGTGGATCCATGCATCTCCAACCCTTCCTATAAGAGTCATAACCAACAAATACACATTTCTTTGCCTTCGGGTCAAGTTTAGTTCTACTAGATTTAGCAATATGAACATAACAAGTAGAACCGAATACCCGAAAATAATTAACGTTTGGCTTTTCAGCGTATAAAATCTCAAAAGGAGATTTTTGTGTACCTGGCCATGGAGGAAGCCTGTTTATTACATGAGCTGCACATTGAACAGCCTCTGCCCAAAGCTCCCGTGGAAGACTCTTGTCATGTAACCAAGAAAGACACACCGAAACAAGATGGGCAAGCTTCCTTTCGGCAATTCCGTTCTGCTGCGGAGTGTCTGGACAAGTCATTTGACGAAGAATGCCATTGTCGTTGCAAAATTGAAAGAAATCATCTGACATAAATTCCCCGCCGTTGTCACTCCGCAAACACCCGATCTTCTTTCCAAAATCCCTTTGAACAGCTTCCTTAAATTCCATAAACTTGGATAATGCTTCACTCTTTTCTTTTAAAAATTTCACCCAAGTGAACCTTGAGTGATCATCCACCAACACCATAACATATCGATGTCCGCTATAGCTTGATGTTCTTGTTGGCCCCATCAAATCTGTATGAACTAGTTCAAATGATGCAGATCGACGACTCGTTGATCTTTGGAAAGGAAGACGATGAGATTTGCCATATTGACAACCTTGACAAATCACATCTTCACGTACACTCTTCAAAATCGGCACACCATTTATCAATTTCTTAGAAGAAATTTGCTGCAACATTTGATAGCCTATATGGCCCAACCGAGCATGCCAAATTGCCGCATTTTCGGTTTGGCTTGTTTTCTTCACATAAGCTTCACCAGCCGACATAACGAACAAAGAGCCTTTCTTCTTTCCAATAAGAATAATATCAGCCGATATATTCTTCACATTATCCAATATTTTCACATCTTTCGGACCAAATAAAACATATTTTCCAGTATCAGTAATTTGAGGTACCGAAACTAGATTTTTCGTCAAGCCTGGAACATGATAAACATCGTGCAACTTGACACAATTAGTTATTTCGTCTCCAGCAACATCTATAATCACAACACCTTCCTTGGCTACTGGATAGGTTGAGTTATCCGCAGTAATAATAACTCGCTCCTCATGGTGTTCACGAGTTTCCGAGAACAAAGTATCATTTCCGGTAACGTGGTGAGAGCAGCCGGAATCGACGATCCACTCCTCTTCGGCATTGGCAATCACTTGAGCAGGTTTTTCTTGAATTGCTTCAACGGAAAAACAATGCTCCCATTTGAGTTGTTCATTTTCTTCATTTGTGCACGCAACATTGGCTTTCGACATCTTCACACGGCAATATCTTTTAATATGCCCAATCTTTCCACACCTATAACATTTAATAGGTGTCTTACTCTGTGGATTACCACCTTTCTCCGCCCCATTAGCTTTTTCCGCGTTTGAATCTTCCTCTTTGTTCTTGAATCCACCCCATGTGTTTTTCTTGTGTGGTTTCCCTTTCGAGAAAAGAACAGGATCAGGTTCAAAGCTCTTTGCCATTTGTTTGGCTAAAGCTTCTTGGTTTGAGAGCAAATTCTCCAATTCTTCCACCGGAGGTTGAGTCGCCCAACCTTGAATAGAAGTAATAAAAGGCCCGTACTCCTTCTTTAATCCACGAATAAGATATCGACGCAACCGTGCTTCACTAATTTTCTCGCTATCGTCTATTTCTGAAATTTCAGCACAAATATTTTTGACTCGTAAGAAATATTCAGAAATTGACATGGTACCTTGCTTCAAAATAGCCAACTCATTCTCCAAAAATTGCAATCTTGCTGTATTCTTTTTGGTAAACAACCTTTCAAGTGTTTCCCAAACCTCTTTTGGAGAACTCACATCACGAACATGGTCGATTAACTCTTTGCTGATAGATGTCCTCAATGCAAAGAGAGCCTTTCCGCACTTGATCTTCCATTTTCGTCGCGATTCGACATTCTCAGGAACATCTGTAGGAATTGTTGCATCAACGCCGGCAACTAATTCCCACAAATCCTGACCTTGAAGATACGCCTCCATACACATTCTCCAATACTTGTAGTTATTCCCTACAAGTTTCTCCATCCCGTACTGAGTGTTTCCCCCATTCGCCATCTCCATTGTTGCAACACCTAAGCTTTCGTTTCACCCTTTCAAACTTCTCCAACAAGACAAACTTGATAGACAAGAAGATTGAAAACAATGTCTGGTCTTACCCAGCTTTGATACCATAAAACAAAAAGAAGAAAGCTATATAATGGAAAATTAAGAAAACAAATGGAATGGAAAATGATTTATTTGAAGAGAGAGTAAAGTCTGCTTCTTGCACTTTTAAAAATGAAAATACCGTGCAGTACTTAAAATAATAAAAAAACTCTAAGCAAATCCTACTTAACAATAAAGCTAACCACCTCCTAAAATCTCTCTAACTAATTTCCCATGTTTACCACTAACAAATTGACTTGGTAAATAAAATAAATAATAAACCAGCTACAAACATGACTACTCATGTTCAACTAACGTGCAGGAAGTTGCACTAATATTTTTGACAATCTTGGAATATTCAATTTGTACACGAGAGAGAGAGAGAGAGAGAGAGAGAGAGAGAGAGAGAGAGAGAGAGAGAGAGAGAGAGAGAGAGAGAGAGAGAGAGAGAGAGAGAGAGAGAGAGAGAGAGAGAGAGAGAGAGAGAGAGAGATTGAATTACCTAGTGGTTCCATCGAAGAGTGGAGGTGGATCAGAAGTTGAATCCAGGATTGGAGGAAGAACTTCTTGCACGCTACTGTTTAATTTTTTTCACACAAAAAAAAAAAAAAATTAAGTGTGTGTGTGTGTGTGTGATCGTGCAATTATTGTTCTGAAAACATGAAATAATTCGGGATAAAAAAGTTTGAGAAAAGAAGGAATATTCCGAGATGGATGGAGATCTTACGCGGCGGCGGCGGCCATTGTTGTCGGCAGTTGGAGCTGGTTTACTTCAAATTATTTTGAACAGCGAGCGAAATCGCAGCAAATGGAACTACTTACTAATTACTATATACTCCTCCGTGAGTTAGTTCATTTTTATTTTAATTTTGGTAATTAAAAGATTTTAAGTAAAAAAATTCAAGTTGAGAAAGAATTCCCACCATAAAAGTTGTGGAGCCAACCCCCCAATTATTACTCAAAATATTATTATTTTTAATTGATTTATTATTTCTTAAAGTACTATATACACTTGACTTTTTGTAATTTTAAATTATTATCTACAAGATTTTTTATTTGTTTTTATATTAATAATCACGTAGATACAAAAAATCATGGCCCACGCTTCCCACCACATTTTCTTAATACAAAAGGTCAACTTACGCCATGTGTTTCGTTGGTTTACTTGATGATACACTCGTTTAATACACCGATGATAATTAAATATTAATCTCCATATAAATTATCAACACATATCTCTATGAATACACTGTGTGATAATAATTTTTTTTTTTTTTTTTGACAAGTGTAATAATTAATTATTGATTTGTATATAATCATATACACACATACTTGTATGTATATATGCTTAATTGGAAGTTATGTTACTATATTAATGGTTAGAAGTCGTTCGTGTATACCGGATGTATCCCTCCCCCAAAATAATTGGTTTATGTACCACGAACACGGAAACGGCGATACCAGGAAACAGGGAAATGGACACGGCAAAACGACATGTCCTGAAAATGAGGATACCGGAACTTGGAGGAAACGGGTAAATATTAAAAATATA
Organism: Erythranthe guttata; assembly: GCF_056151865.1. Taxonomy (NCBI): domain Eukaryota; kingdom Viridiplantae; phylum Streptophyta; class Magnoliopsida; order Lamiales; family Phrymaceae; genus Erythranthe; species Erythranthe guttata. The sequence continues at coordinate 2,057,409 of NC_142542.1, read as the reverse complement.
AGAGTGTATTTATAAATATGCTGTATAAATATTTATTTAAGTTTTTGTTTATACATAAATTATTTTACCATATTTTCATACAAACATATTCAAAATAAATTTTACTATCAACTATCAATTTGCATATGATCACTAAATTAGGGAAACAACAAAAATATTTGAAAATTTACTATTCAAACATGTTTCTAATTTTTAAAAAATTGCAAAATGGCCCATAAGATGTCCGATAGCTGTCTTCGAGGTTCCGACACAAAACGTTAAGAAATTGAAATTTTCGTCCTACATAGTTCTCCGGGCCAAAATGTAGGAAATAGTTTTATAATAAAATCATTATATACCATCAAATTATTATATTATTAAATATATCCATCATCTGTTTTTATATTTCACAATATCTTTTTTTTTTAGTCCTAAAAATAGATTAATATTCATGGTTATTGCATGCAACTACTCCCTTCATTAATAAAATATGTACACACACATTGTAAAAGTCATATGAATGAATCTTAAGAGAAGGCATATAACAAAGATTAAAATAATCTTAATCATTAAATGAGGTGATAAAAGAGAGCTAATGTGTAAGGCTGTATGAACAAAATGTACACAAACTTATTAATTATTAATTATTGTTGCATACTGAATATTAATTATTTCATATGGAGTTTTATAAAATACAAGTCACACATTACACTATAATAACTCAGTAGAGTGACAACAGTCTTGAAATAAACATTGAAAAACCAACTTATTACATATACCAGCAATGTTTATCACCCTGTACTTGTAACCTCAGGCCTGTAAGGAAAAAAAAAAAGAGGGTGTAAAATGAATTAACTTGATTCACATTGGTTAGTTAATATTGTTTCGAGTTAGAGAAACGAACCATGTAACGGGTTTTGTAGAACTGAACAAGCACTTCAGGAACGCACTTTGTTGGCTTGTAAGCATCAATCTTGTTTATCTCCTGGAGAAGCGTTTATAGATCATTCAAAAATAAAAATCTAGTATATAGATAATGTGATAAGAAATACAAGACAGAATGAAAACCGAAGAAAGAATCGTTCATCATTAGATAGGTTAAAGAGTTCGGTAATAGTAATCAAATTGTTCAGTAGATGATTAATTAATGAAGTACCTCGATCCATTTGGCTAATGCTGGTCTGCCTGATGTGATATCATATTTAAAGAATTCTTGGAAAAGGATATGAAACCTCTCGATAAAAGGAGCATACACAACATCTCCCTGTGTATAGGAAGACATTCACCGCGTAAGAATTAAAATTTGTTCCTCAAAAAACAAGTCGTCTTTAATACTCATTTTCAAGAAATGTTACTTACTTGACTGAACTGGCCAGTGAAGAAAGGTCCGTCTTCAAACTTCTGCAGTGCAGTTTCCACGTAATCAAATTCAGAACCTGGGGCAAAAATACGAATCGTAACACAACAAACGGATTCTCGAAGTAGATTAAAAAAAATGGCAGCTAGATTCTTACCAGCTTGTTTTAAAGGATCTTCTGCTTTGAATGATGTGAAAACATTTTTCAAGAATGTATCGGAGTAGGTTACCAACTCTTCTATAAACTTCTTCTTGGCCGGATCCTAAGTATTTTCGTAAAACAATATCAAATATAAAGACGTAAGAACCGGAGAAAGTAAAAATCCAAATTTCGAAGCTTACTTACATCAGGTAAGAGAGCTGGTCCTTTAAAGTTGGCATCTATGTACTTGACCAAATCAAGACTCTCTCCGATAATTTTTCCGTTGTGCTCCAACGCTGGCACCTACAGAAAACCGATGTACAAAGCATAGTAATTTAGATCAAAGAAATCAATTCGAGATACTCAATTAAGAAATTATACAAATGACCTACCTTATTTTCAGGATAAACTTTCTCCTTGTACCAAGCAGGCCTATTTTGAAGGTCAATTCCAACCAATTTTATCTCGTCGTGTAAACCCTGTGAACAGGGGGGGAAATTAAACAATAAACTCAATTAGCAAAGTACGAAACCCTAATAGGCTTATGCATCTATGATCTATAGATATATTAGACTCGATTAGTATTCGAACATTAAACAAAATGATCGAGATTACAATTCAGATTGTCAAAATGGTGAAGCAAGCAAATATTGATTTAAATTTAATTAAAAAAAATTAAAAAAAAAAAAGGAAAGGGGAAAAGAGGAAATTGAAGAAACCTTATAGTTCCTGACAATCCATACACGCTGAGCATATGGGCACTGATAATTGGTATACAGCCTTGCAGAATTCAAAACAACGGTTTAAGATCATTCACGAGAGAGAGAGAGAGAGAGAGAGAGAGAGAGAGAGAGAGAGAGAGAGAGAGTACCGAGTGGTTCCGTCAAAAAGAGGTGGCGGTTCAGAGGTAGAATCCAGCGATGGAGGAAGAACCTCTTGTACGGCGGCGCTGCGAATTTCAAAATCCAGTACAACACCATTACCGAGTAAAAAAATTCACAAATACATATCACAGTACTAATTAAATCACTGGTTTATAAATATATTAGATGATCGCAATGAATATATAAAAGAAAATAACAATCCACCTACATGAAAAAGGACTGATCCACTGATTCAAAATCACAAAATCAATATTTAAAAAAAAAAAAAAAAAGTGATCCGACTACGAAAACAAAAGGAATCGGTGAATGAAGAACTTACGGGGTAGCCATTAGCGTTTCTGGTCGAGTTCAAAAGCTAAATTATGCAGCTGATTTAAGTATTTTCGATTTTGGAGTGCGATAGCTATATATGGGAAGATCAATGGGAGAGGTGCTTTCGTCAGTGATGACGATTACTAAAAGGAAATTATTCGGCGTTTATTGTATTTCATAATTCATACTCACAAATCACTAGTGTTAAAAATATTAATTTTGCGTTCATTACATATTTTTCAGTTATATCCTTATTAACTCTCTAACAATTACTGTATTAATTAGTAAATAATTGTATTTTGGTTCATTGACATCGATTTTTCTCTAAGATCAAGACATATTTATTGAGATTCTTAAAACTTGCGATGAGGTGGAAAACGACACATGTTTAGAAACATAGGGTACACTAGTGATATGCATAGTTATTCTTTTTTTAGCGCTTCTTCGACACTCTCATACCAACCATGTGTGCTCGAACTAGCGCACACTGGCGGAGCTATGTAGAGTGTTGGATGGGCTGAAAAGCCCACCATCACTCAACTTTTTTTAATATTGTTTAATATAATTAGTCCATTCAATTCATTTTTAACTCACTGAATTGTAGTTTAAAGAATTACAATAATTACATTTTGAGCATTATGTTTACTTATTCTATCATGTATTTTAAGAATAGCTTCTAAAAAAAATCGGGGCACTGTCTCTGAATCACCGTAAAATTTAGCCCGCCCGAGCTACTACTAGCGACTGCTGACAAGAAATTACTAGCGACTGCTGACAAGAAATTCGAACATAGGTCAGTTGACACATCATATATAGATGGAAGGGAGTAAAGAAAAAGGTTTATTACTAGTTGACCTGAAAAGTTGATTGCAGAAGCGATTCTGATTCCCTAGACCAAATGTATGTATTGAGACGCATTTCAGTCTCTATACAACAAGCATCAACATCACTTCCACCAAAAAATATCTTACGTTATTCTGAATAAATGTTTTAATTATATAAATTATATTTTATTTAAGGGGAAGTTTGTAGGGGGGAGAAAAAATAAAAATTTAATGGATATAAAAGTATATTATTTTTTTTACAACTAAATTAAATATCAAGGAGATCTTTTTTTGTCTCCAAAATAATGTCTTGTAAAACAAAAGGAAGTAGAAAAGTGTAGAGAGTCGCATCTTCTTAATCCGACTTCTTCATTAAACTCAGCAGCACCCCACTTATCAGAGAAGTTGCCACAAACCCCAGTGATACCTCAGTAGATACATGAAAACCTGGACAATATTACCCTCGCATTATATTTCTATTTACCACACCTGTGTGTGTGTGTGTGTGTGTGTGTGTGTGTGTGTGTGTGAACAATAGGAGACACTTACCAAAGAAATCTAGTATCATCTTACACCCAACAAATCCCAGAACAACACCGATCGCTGGCTGTTCAATGAAATTCAAAACGGCATTCATTAGTATACGGCAAAAATTTATTGACGGGCGTTGAGCATTTATTTCTCTTATGCTAATAGATGGTTGCCAATTGTGATTCTCATATACTAAGATCCTTCACAGAGCAATCTTACCTGCAAATACTCCAAATCAGCCATGCTTTCGGAAATCAGTGTGTAATACGACCTTAAACCTACAAAACCGAAAATAAATAAATGTATACATTATTTCTGGTTATATTAAACTCGACCTGATACATATAAGTCCCTAAGTCCCTGATTTTTGAAATATCATCTGTTATGCTTCAGTAATCAGCTTTATATATATGTGTGTGTGTGTGTGTGTGTGTGTGTGTGTGTGTGTGTGTGTGTGTGTGTGTGTGTGTGTGTGTGTGAACTAAGGGGAAGATATAAGAGAGCGATTAATGGACGAGAATGAACCTAAAATGGCAAATAGATTTGATGAAATAACTATGAAAGGATCCCGTGTGACACCAAATACTGCTGGTATGGAATCCACCTGACAAGAAGAAAAAAAGAAAGAAAAAAAAAACAATAATACATCAACTTTTAGTTCGTCAAACACATATCTCGGGTTGCTGATTGATAAGATACTTACAGCAAATGCAATGTCGCTGAGTTCAATTACTGCTACTGTCAAAAGCAAAGGTGTAGCCTGCCCAAAAGGTTTCAATCCTGTTAGAGATCAAGCTAATATCAATTCAAAGAATAATTTATTTAAACACTGGATCTATGTTAAGAGTAGGTCTTGGTTGAAAATTTGGCCATGCTTTACAATGAAAAAATAAACCAATCTGAGGCCAGGTCGCTTTAGTTAAAGTTAGGTAGTCTAGTTCAGAACTTACTTTCCATACGCCATCTTGAATAGTTATAAATCGATCGCCATCATAATTTGCTGCAAGTTAGGAAAATCGAAGGAGATAGTCACTTGCAGCATATAAGATTACATCAAATAATTAAAATATGGTTGTACTAGCTGTCAAACAAACAATTTCTTTCAAGTCAAGCCTGCATGATTTGCACAAAGACGCCTTGAATGTAATTTCTTTCGAGATAGAGAAAGAGCATTACAAGTCACAGGGATGAACTTCTGGCATGTCTTTACAATGAAATTATCTGAGAAATCGGTATCTTCATCTTCTTCAGCAAATAACTAAGACAAGTACCAAAGCAATTAGAGTGCAGAAAATCAAGAATGGATTTAATTCCTATACTTAAGAGACCCCATCGATGTGCAAGATTAGTTTTTAATGCATTCCATAAACATAGCGGACTTTTTAATTTCATTTCATGCAAGAGAAGCATTAGAATGAAATGACATCTATTAGCGGTTACATATTCTCAGAGAGGAATGTCACCTTGAACGATGAGTAGAGCAGTATCGATGCCAGAAAGAGGTTAACCGCTTCAAATCTCTAAAAATAAGAGAAATTAGAAGACATTAAGGTTAGTAACGTCTGGAAAAGAATCGAGAATACAAACATTATTTATGTTTCATGTATTAACATGCATGTGCAAGTGACCTGAAGTGTTGCTGTTCCAAGAAGTATCAACGACAATCGAAAGACTACTGCACCAGCAATACCATAAGAAAGCACCCGATTCTGTTTTTTAACATCAACACGTGGATTTCCAAAGATAACATATTAAAAATGGGTGAGTAAATTTAGTTATATTTTGAAGGAAAATGACATATCAGATGCGATTGTTCGTTAGAAGGATTGCATGCTAAACCTGATAGCTGAATGGCACTTTGAAATACTTGAATATTAGGACAAATACAAACAGATTGTCCACCGATAAACTCTGCTCCAGTAAATACCTGAAAACATAAAAATAAATATAATCATGTCTTGAACAAGAATTTCTCAAATTTGCTATTCTGGACTTCCATTTACACGACAAGAAAATAAAAAAATAAAGAAATGATTTATTAGCGAAAATTAAAAAAAAATGCATAAACCGTAAAACTGGTTTGGTTTGCCAGTAAAAGGTCAATGCACTTACCCGGCGAAAAACTCCGACGCCTTCCCAACTCCATCTTTGAAACCCAAACCAACACCAAATGCCACAGCCGAGAATACCTACAGTAAAGATTTACTACATCGCTTTCATTTAGTTAACTCATAATTAGAAAGTCGAAACTCGAAATGAAAATGGTCACAGTTACGGTGAGCACATACACACAAGCCAACAATTCTGAGGGAAGAGGCATAATCTGCAGTCCTCAAAGTCCCCTCTCCTGAAATAGCACCAGAGGTATCATCATCATCAAGTGAGTTCGCATTGTCATCAACGCCATCGAGTGACTGAAACCTAGATGCTTCTTCGGCTGTAATAGTTAGCAAGGAGAACACAATAATCATTAGCAGAATACGCATCAATTTGCACTAAGGGATAAACCAGAAAGTTTCAAGCAAATCTACACCAATGGCCAAATCTTTTGGATATTCAGCAGATATTGAACTATGTTCGAATCATTTTCCTTAGATGTATTCTATCAGCAAAATAAACGAATAACAAGTTTTCTCCGTATTTTCCTTTCAATCAAATCTTCAAATGCCAGATATATCTTCAGATAAAATAACGATTACAGGACTTTCTGCACAAGGAAAAGCTACATTCAACATGAATAACAAGTTTTCACCGTATTTTCCTTACAACCAAATCTTCAAATGGCAGATATATCTTCAGATAAAATAACGATAACAGGACTTTTTGCACAAGGAAAAGCTACATTCAACATGAATAACAAGTTTTCACCGTATTTTCCTTACAACCAAATCTTCAAATGCCAGATATATCTTCAGATAAAATAACGATAACAGGACTTTTGTACAAGGAAAAGCTACATTCAACGTGAATATTCAAAGCATGAATTATTTCAATGGAACGAAATAACCTACAATCAGACCGTCGAAAAACGAAACAAGTGCTAGTAATTTTGGTAATACAACAAACTAATCACAATCTAGCAACCACAAGAAACAGGAGCATGAATTCCTGTAATGCAACTAAATAACCCACAATTTGCACCATCAACAACAAATTTACCGCTATCGTTTTGTGAAGTAGACGCGTCCTGCTCGCTTTCAGTCCTCCTTGCGTGAGTAATTGTTGAATAATTATGCACAATAGGGTTTCTTCTTTCGGCCCTACCGGCTGATGTTGAATGCAAGTACTTCCGACCACAACCACACCCGCCCGAAACTTGCGAAAACACAAAGGCAATATTAAATAAGCGAAAAAACAGCGGAGATTTAGATGTGAATGCACAATTCAGCTGTGATTGTGTTATATATACCTGATGAAACGGGGTAAGCACGGTGAAGAGTGAATCGGCCCGGGTTGCAGGTAGCTGGGGCAGATTTCAGCAAATTGAAATCGAAATTGAAGGGAACTTGGATTGAATTTGTGTGCACTGTGCAAGCCAATTTCATGGCTGATGAATCCTCTCTCTCTCTCTTCTTTCTCTCTCTTGTTTTGAAGTGAAGTGTCTACCGTGAAGCTCTGATGGAGTGAGACGAGCCAGACGACGACCGCCTATAAATCCAGTTGATTATCCACCACCCCAGATTCCCCAATCGGTATTTCTGAAAATATATATATATAAATAAATAAAACAAATATTTTGTTTTTGGCAAAAAAAAAAATGACTAATAATATTTTTGTAAAAAATAATAATAATAATAATTTCAAGTAGATCGGACCGGTCCAACCGCGATCCGACCCTTAGAACCGGAAAAAGAAAACAACTGGGCCAAGTGGGCTTAATTTGTTGGACTAAAGTGCAATTTCCCTGGAAACTGAACTAGGGCTCCGGATTTGGGCTTTACGGTCCAAATAAGATCCAAACCCGCGACCCGTGGAATTGTTATCGTGTTCACGACAAAGGCAGAAACGCAGTGTGTGAAATAAATATCTTCTACCACCACCTACCCCCAAATTTCTCACTCTCGCCGACGGAAAACATCGAATTTTCTAGGAATCCTCTCAGTTTTTACTCCTGCAATGGCGACGGCAGCAGCAGCTAAACTCGAAAACCCTAATATTCCTACAGATCTCAATTCAACCCCGCCGACACCCGAAGATTCGCCGTCGAATCAGCTGCCGCCGTCTTCCGGCGGAGGAGGCGACGAACCGGAGGGTAAACTGGCGGACGGGGTGGAGGCAAAGGCTGCCGATGTGGACGGAGGCGGTGCGGCTACTGATATTCAGAAGAAGATGAAGCGTGCGGAGCGGTTCGGAATGCCGGTAAATCTCTCCGAGCAGGAGAAGCGTAACTCTCGAGCCGAGAGGTAGTCTATTTTTGTTTTTTGTTTCTACTGTGTCTGGTTTGATTTTAGAATTTATGTTTTTAGGGTTAGGGTTTCAAATTAGGGGACTAGATTTGTTTATTGTTTTGAAGTTCAGCGTGCTAGAATGAGGCGTTATATTTACCATACAAATAGTAGAACAAACAAAATATGGTGAAAATCTGTTGAGATATAGCAGATTCAGTAGAAGTAGGGCATATGGTGAACATTTGTTGAGAAATAGCATATTGAGTGTTAATTGTGTAACCTTTTTCAGTTGCATTCAGAGTTGACATTAAATCATGATATTCCAACTCAGTTATTGATTTTTGAGTGAAGGACTATTACTCGATTACTCTTTATGTGCATTTATGGTGTCAGATATTGTCGTACTCTCATCGAATGGTTATAGCTCCAAAACTTGTTCAATATTCTGTTATACATCCTAATTACTATTTCAGTCGATATTTATCTTGCTAAATAAGGTTACTGAGTCAAGTTATCTAAGTATGTCCCTTTTGATGAAGGTTTGGCACTGCTCCTGGTATCGATGTCGTAGATTCATCAAAGTCATCTGAGGAGCTGAAAAGAAAGGCTAGAGCAGAGAGGTTTGTCTTTTGCTATTTGGTTCTTGATGGATGCTTTTATTGAATTAGTATATTGACTCATCTTATTATTCATTAGGTTTGGGATTGTGCAATCTGCCCCAGCTAACGACGATTCAAAGAAGAAGGCTAGACTTGCCAGGTTTGCGCCCGCTCCTCAGGCTGATCCCGCAGAGGAGGACAAAAAGAAAGCAAGAGCACTCAGGTAATTATCATTTTCAGATTTAACTTCTCTTCTTCTTTACATCAAAGTCTAATGTAAAGTATAAGTGACATGTGTTTGTAAGTGTGAGCCATCTTTCTCTATGATGAAATAGAAGAGGAGTCCAAGTAAATTTTGAGTGGTTAAGTTGATGGGTTAGTTCAATACTATTTTGCAGGTTTTCACAGCCGGACTCTAATTCAAAGGCAAATGGGAAGGGGGATATTGAGGTGGTAAGTTATGCAATTCTTTTGTAAGAATGAGATATCTCTTTTCATTATAATTCATGCCTTTTGCTTATACTCTATGTGAAAATCTCAGAAAACAGCTATTGCTGACAAGGCTGGTGGTGGAACCTAGATCAACTATCGTCTACGATCTATTGTAAGAAATTCGTAGAGAATTTATTTGTTCAATTTCCGATGCGCTTCTTTTTATTCAGATTTACGCATCTCAGAGCTCATTGATTCGTAATTCTTTATTAGTAATCCCTCATTGATTTTGTTCTCTTTTTTTCTTTTTCCAGGATGGTAGGTTAGAGTGTTTAACTTCTCAATCCCCCCTTACTTTCATGCTGACTCCCTGATACGGATTACATTATGGCTGTCTTTTTGCGTAACCTTAATTTTCATGTACGAGGAACTATCGTTTGCTCTAGTTGCAGACTCGGTTATGGTTTCCTGGTGAGACCTTGGACAATTGACAGATACCTCCTTTTTGTGCTTCATCTATCTTTCTGTTTCTTCTTTCTGTTGACTTAGCTGCTAATGTAGGTTTGACTGACTTCTTCATGAACTTAGTTTGTGTTTTGAAATCTTTTGGTGCATGTTAGGCCTTAGCTTCAAGTTGTGGTAACCTCATGTATGAGACTAAGCTTCTTAAAAGGCCATGATGATCACTTGTCGTAGATTGTTAATTCTTTTTGTGGTAGAATATTCTGACCTATTTCAAAAAAAAAAAAAATTCGGTTGTGTTTCGATTTTCTCATGGATTAGCTGTCTTCATGGTAAGAATTACATCAAATGGTTAGTTTCCATTGGCAATATACATACTGGAATTGTATAGTTTTTATGCCACAATGAGAAATATGCTGAAAGAAAAAAAAATATATCAGTGTTTTGGTGCCTGTGTTTGATTATTCTAATCTATGTGGTAGTTAAATATTATCGTGAAGTAGTTTAATATTGTTAGTCTTTTGAGATACATTGCTGCTCGGGAGGTGTTTGTCAATTGCTTATGGTCTCACCAGATGAATCTGTTAGGGTTCTGCGACGTTCAGAAATCAATACTCGTACTTTTGACTGGATATACTTTTGCGAGTTCATTTTGTTTATTTGGGTAGTTATATTTTTATGTAGTTCCTGAATTTTGTAAACGTCTAATGAATTGATTTGGAATCCTTATAATCATGAATTGATTGACCTCTATATTTGTATGATGTTTTGCTTTGGATATATTTGAACTGTCAAATTCTATGGTGCTTTAAAATTTACCCCATTTATCAAAATGGTAGATGCAATTTTGAAATTTGCGGCAAGTTAGTACATCATTTTCTGCGTGATTTCTTAATTTGCTGCGTCAAAATACTTGTGTACCATGTGACTTGCCATAGTCTCTTTTGTTTGGTGATTGCCTTTTGAAGCAGCCCGAAACTGTGCAAATTCCAGTTACGTATACTTAACTGGAATACCATACTCGTTTTCTGATTGCGATTTGCACCAGATTGCAGAATGTGGTCCTAAATCACAATTTAATGCTACTAGTCAAGGAAAGCCAAACTCAATACTTTTTCGAGGTTTTTCTGTTTTTTTGGATCGAACTCACTAATGTCTTGTTTGATAGGTTTATTGCCCTCTCGACCTATTACTAATCAATACTAACTTCTTATTTGGTAGACCAGTTTGAATTCCGATAAAGCGTAGCCACAGTTTGGTAGTTGATTGGCTCGTTTGGCTAAGTTTACTTTAAATAGTTGATAAGCTCTAACGTTTGAAAAGTTGTTTTAGGAGATGATAAGTTGTTACGTTTTTTTAGAGTAAATCTTTGAAGTGTCAGAGCAGTGAGCTTATAAGCTATTTTTCTTCATTATAAGATATAAAAAATAGGTACAAGTACATTCTAAAAAATATCTTAAAAGCTCTGTAGTAGCTTAATTTTTTTTAAATTTTAATATCTTTTTATAAAAATTATCAAACACTTTGAAATAGCTTATTAGCTTCTAAACATCTTCCAAGCTTTTTTAGCAACTTATAAGGCTAGTCTAGTGCTCTCTAAGAGTCCGTCTGGCTAAGCTCATATTAGAAAACTGATAAGTTGTTCATCTAACAAGTTATTTAAAGAGTTAATAAGTTGGCTAAGCTCATACTAGACAACTGATAAACTGTTGCATCTAACAAGCTATTTAAAGAGTTAGTAAGTTGGTACATATTCTTAAATAAAAATGATGGGTATTAGGTACTTTTTGAAAAAAATCTTCCATGCTGTGTACCAGATTAAATTTTGAATTTTTGAATTTTTTATTAAAAAAAGTACAAAATGCTTCCAAAATAGCTTAGAAACTTTATAAACTCTTAAACAACTTATAAGCTGTTTTTTAAGAGCTATAAGCTTAGCCGAACGTAAATTTTATATCATATACAATATACTGATATAGCAGCTGACTAAGATTCAGTCAGACTAAAAGAAGAGAGGCTCTTCACCTCTTAAGAGGATCAAAACCCTCACAAATCTATTCTCAGTTCTCACCCCCCACATAAAAATGTCAACGATGGGATTCAGAAAAAATAAAATCAGATTAATAAAAAAAATTAGAATAAAAAATTTAAGCTAGATTATTAAAATTTGCAGATTTAAGGAAAACCACCACCTCCTCTTATAGAAACTGTCGAACTACGAGAGGATGCGGTTTTGATCAAACATTGATCTATAAAAACAACGACAACAGTGATGTCATCGTGGAAATGCCTCCTCACCCCTCTATCGATCTTCTTCAAATCCGTATATCGCATTTCTCTCTTCTTTGCCGCCACTCGAAGACCCGCTTTTACCAGTCTCCTAGCTATTCCCTGCCCAAAACAAAAAAAACGAAAAGCCTATTTCAGTTTATATATACGTACATAATATTTTAGGGGATTAGTATAATTTACGCTCGAAAATTTAAAAAAAAGGAAATAATTAATTACTTGTCGGGGGTAACTGTTAACTATATCAACTGCCTCCTGGTTGCTAAGATGCTCCCACAAACCATCCGAAGCAAAAACGAGAAACTGATCCTCTGCTTGAAGTTTGTGTACAAGTATCGAAGGCTCTGCACTAAGAATCGGCTTGTGGAATGGCTCCGCTACTCTAAATTTCGCCAACAGTGGTTCTCTGTTGAATTCTGATCTCTTTAGATAAGCGTCTCCGATAGATCTCGAAACCTAATACCAAAAATCACGAAAATATATATTATATACACAAATAATATCAATAATAATGCATAGAAAGCGCAGCATTTGAGCTAAAAAAATTAAAAAAACTTGTTACCTGTATAATGCCCTTTACGCGCCAAACTTTGTGCTTTAAAACGACGATCTGAGAATCGTCCGGATGGAGAGACCTTAGCTCGTCTCTAATGGGTTCGAGGTTGGCGTTGTGCTCCGTTGATAATTGGACAGGTGTCACTCCTCTAACGGTCTTATTGGCTCTTCCCAAGACCACACGGGAGTCCCCTGCGTTGGCGATGTAGAGGATCCCGTTGCAGATCAACCCTACCAAACAGCAAGTACCCACCGAAGCAAGCAGTGGCTTTACAGACCATTGCTGCCTCACTAGAGAGAGAAACTCTTCTTCGGTTGCCAAGAACGCCTTTTTAATTACATTCGCGGATATTTCTTGATTCTCCGACGCAAATTCTGTTATTCGAGAAAAAAAGTAAAAAAAAGGGTTGTTAGGCACTAAACTCTGTCTTATTGCCTCATTAAAAGGTAAAGGTTATTTTAGTCATTTTTATGTCTTGCCTAAAATTCGACCATATTTAATAACTTTCTTAATGCGTGTACGAACCTCAAACGATAGTTACTATTGTAACGAAGGGAGTAGTTGATAAAGAATCAATGCGAATAAAACTAACGAGAAGGGTATTTTGGTCACACTATAGATTTTCTCTTAATTCTTTCTTATACTAGTTTTGAATTCCTAACATGGGAATCAATCATCATTCATCCATATGATTCTTTGAAAAAAAAAAGATCGATTCTTGATATTTGAATTTCTGAAATCTAAGGAGAAGAAGAAAACATACTCTTGAGGTTGGTGAATAGGCTTTGATTTACGAACCGAGAAGTTTCAGGTCCACCATGTCCATCGTAAATCCCAACGAAAGTTCCGCAGGGTCCCGCATCAAGCGAACTCAACGGTCCAGATTCGATCTGGCTCTGATCCTCCATCAAGCTATTGGCTTGAATCACAGCCATTGAAAATTCTCCGTCGATATGATTTCCAATATCTTTATACCACAAAAGCCCGTCAACTCTTCCGATCAGATCTCCCCCTTTACGACTCCCGTTTTCTCTTCTCCGATTCCCGTCTCCCTCTACCGAAGGTTTCCAACAAGGCTTCACCATTTTCTTCTTCTTCTTCTCTCTCTCTCTTTTTTTTTGGTTTATTTCAAGAACTCGATATATTGTACTAGTTCACATACAGAAGCTACATGTGCAAAAATGATCCAACAACAATAAATACACAACAGCAACAACAACAACAACTTTTTAAACAATGACCCTAGAAAAAAGAAAAAAAAAAAAAAGATCACAACTTTTCAACAAGAATTTATTTATTTATTTATATATATACACACACTCACAAATCATATCATCCAAAAGAGCCAGCAGACAATATGTTTATGAATGCCAACCTTAACTCCAGCTTTTGCTTATGTTCGAAGCCCACAACCCAAATTCTCAGAACTATATACCTACCAGCACTACAAGGACTAGACACCATTAATATGTAACAATACAAAACAAAAAAAAAAGAACAGAGGATAAAATTTAAAAATGAAAGAAAAACAAGAAAAGACCAAAAGGGTATGGGCAAAAAGTTAACCCAGCAAATAGTTATTATTATTGAGGTAGAGTTTATGGAGGGGGTGGTTGCCCCCCACACTTGCATACCTTGAATCTCCCATGGCTGGTTTTTTGTGTCACCCTTTCAAGAACAGCCTTAGCTGTAAAAACCCATTTAAGATTTGGTTGTGGCAGAGTTTGTTTCCCTGGATCAGAGGAGATTGAAGGCAAAAGAAGCTAATGGATAACAAAATTATAAATAAAAATTGAGTCTTGGAATTTTCTTGGCAGAGAAATCTTTAAAGATTGGTGTCAGAATGAGATCTCAGATTATTATTATTATGGAGGGGTGAGAAGATGCAGGGAACAAATTATAATAATATTAATTTTAAGAGATTGGAGAGAATTTGTTTTCAATTCAAAGAACCAGTTTTTTTTAATAGTGTATTTCTTGGCTGCTTCTCTCTCTCATTTAATCTCTCTCTCTCTCTCTTTCTCTCTCCTATAATCTCTCTCTTGTTCTTTTGTTGGGATTGGTTAGGTTTCCAGGGTTTTTAACTTAGATAGGTGGCCAAAATTTCAGTTTTTGTAACTTTTATGAGCAGTAATCCACCATTTTAGGCAATTTTTTCTCCTCTTATTTTTCACTTATTTATTATTTTTTAATAAATATGAAGCTAAATATGCATAATTGAAGTTAAGAATTTTGAGTTCCCTTCATAGAATTGATTAGGTAACTTGTTTGAAATAATCAATCCCAACTTGCATTATCATAAATAAAAAAATAAAAAAATTAAATACTTTGTCCAATATCAAAATGAGATTAAACTATTTTAGACTTTTCACTCCATTGATCTTGTTTCACAAAGAAATTAGAAGTCGCATCAATGGGTTTAGCGTTTTTCTTGTTAAAAGAGAAAATGACAATATGATTATATCAAGAAGCTACACTACAAAAAGACTTGATTTTTGATTCTAAAATTGACTTCTTTTGCTTAAAGATTCCATCTTTACATTCACATATATATAATTAGTGATAAAACTAGGCAGAATTATTTGTTTATTTTGATGGGGTGGGGTGGGGTGGGGTGGGGTGGGGGTTGGGGGGGGGGGGGGTGGTTAGTTAGTTAGTTAGGTGAGGTGAAGCTGCTGTAATGAATGTGTGAGTCAGTGTCAAGAATGTACTGGAGAGCCTAACACTTGATAGTGATAGACTGTGATCTTTTCTGTATTTGGATAACATATTCACTGCATCATATATACAAATTCATTCCATATGTGTTTATTATAGGGGGTGTGGGGGGGGGGGGGGGGGGGGGGGGGGGGGGGGGGGGGGGGGTAGATTCACTTCAACTGGTAAAATATTTCTGATGATTTTTATTTTTTTTGTTACATAGTCATGAAAAAATTATAATATATTGAACCATTTATTCAATTTAAGCAATCTTGTTATATATATATATGCATCCACGCAATAAATAAATAAATATACATATGCTGTATATATATACTTAGGACAAAATAAATTAAATTTAATCTAGCCAACTTTAATAATAGTGCTGATTCTCTTCCTCTGCATTGAACTTTGAAGTTGTTCCTTAGCATGCCTTAATGCATCCAGCACTTCTTTCACAGTGTGATCGAGAATTTCTGGATCGACGGTCTGATTTTCGTGTGGCGGTGTATCAACCGCAATCAAGGCCATCGAATTATCAATGTGCTCGTACGGATATTCTTGATCATCTTCTTGGCTCAGGCCTTCGATTCTGCGTCACAACCAAGTTTATATATAACTAATTAGTGCAACTTTCTAAGAATGTAATATAAGTTCGAATAGTGCACCTTTGATCATCCGAAAACACTTGTTTCTCGGAAGTTAAAGAATCTTCGTTTCGGTCCGAATTGTTTGATATTGTTGGAAAAATCGGATCTTGGTTCGACCCGGTTTCCGATTCGTTTGCGACGTAGGAAATATTCAAGGATTGAAGCCTATTCATCAAGATTTTCAGCTTTCTCTCAGCTTTGTTTCTTGATTTTGCCTCTTGTTTTAACATCTTCTCCACTTCTAACAACTGGGATTTTTCAGACATTATTAAAAAAGAAATAAATAAAATATCAAAACAAAAAATCAATTTAATCACCACATTCAGACAGACAGACAAACACACACTGTAATAACATACATACCTTGTTCCTCAATTGGTCTGCCTTTTCTGTAGCATTTCTTGAAGCCACTCTCTCTGCTAGCAATCTCCCTCTTAAACAATTCACTGTCTTAATACTATCTTCTCCTTCAATTTTAATTCCACTAATAAAATAAAAAAATATACATAAAATAAAATAAAATAAAAAATAATAATATTGTGGCAATAAAAAAAGAATCCCACCTCCATTTTGCACCTGCATTCTCTGTTTCTGTCATCTTCTAGTTCTTTCTATATATCCTCTGAACTTGCACTGTTTTTATGTGTAAGAAAAAAAACATTGAGAAAAAAAGTAGAAAAAATAATAAAAATAAATTATGATATTCTATAGAGAAAAAAAAAAAAAAAAAAAAAAAAAAAAACATCACCTTGGTATTTGGGAAGTGTACATTGTTAAGTAGATGATTGTGTCATGGATTTGTTTTTTTGCACCACCCCATTATATAAATTAATGGCTTTTAATCTCTATATATAACTCAACCACTTTTACATTAAAGCTTCTTCTATTTGTCATTTTCCATTTCATTCTCAAATTTGGCTAACTCATATATTTTTGTCCAAGCATAGTTTTATATTGCATTGGGATCACAAGGAGTTATCAAAATAGGGTTTTTTTTTGGTCCAAAATTGTTTTTTTTTTAATATAAAAAAATAAACAAATAAAATGACCAACACGACGTCTGAAACCACACATAATATGGGAAAAACAAATTATGACTAAAGAGACAACTTAAAAAGAAACGAAAGCGAGTACTTAGTCACTATATTATATTACAAATAGTTAAAAAAAAATAAAAAAAAATAAAATAAAGGGGCCTTGCAATAATTTATTTGAAATTTGAAAAGAAGACAAATACATTTAACTTACTGCCTAATCTCTATAAATGGGAAGAATACAAATGCTCATTTTAGAAACTCACTGTTTGTCTCACTAACCTGTGTGTGCATTATTGGTATGTAGATATAGAATTGGTTATATATGCAGAAATGGAATTAGAAAGAAATTAATAATACTTTTTAATAGATATATTAAATAAATTTGTAAATGGAATGAAAAAATTGGATCATGAATTGTGACTGTATTTATTCAATCTGTGGCCCTAAATGTTTTTATTTCGTGTGCATAAGGCCAAGAAACGCAATAATTGAGCAGCCCAATTCATGGAATTAGCCCAATAGCCAACTTAAATTTAGTTTGACTGATTTTGACTGTTTAATTCAAACGGTCAGATCTTGACCATCCATCTGATGCTTTATAAGCCAAGATTTGAAAATCTTACACTCCCTTTTGCTTGGACATTTCTCTCTCTATTCTGAATTCTCCCTCTCCTCTCCTGTTGTGCCTCTTTTGCCTTTCTATGTCATTTTTCGACGACTTTCTTCAACGTTCGTCGTTGTACACGGATAACATTAATTTGAAGGCAGTTTTGCTGTCTTTGACCGTTGTTTCGTATGCTATTAAAGCAGACTATAAGAAAGAGAGAGAAGTGAGACACTATTCATTCATCTTCTCTTTTTCTTCTCTGATCTCCGGTGATGGAGTGTGAGTAAGGAAAACTTCGCGACAACAGAAGAATTCCGTGAGTATTTCAACCATTTGAGTGATCGAGTTGATTCTTAGTTGAGTCAACTTAGTGAGTAGGAGGATAGATTTTGGGTTTTAGTTTGGGCATTGTGTCTGATACCAATTTGGTGTTGTGGTTAGAATGGATTTCCGGGCGTGGACTTGGACAATAAGGGGGCTGAGCCGAAAAAACGGCTCCATGTATTTATGTCCATATATTATTACAAACCAAAAGGGTACCCAACAATCTCAATTATTTTAAGTATGATATCATTTGATAATCAATCAAACTCCACTTGATCAAGTGTTGCACAAAAGAACACACAATAATTAAAATTTTAGCAAAAAGAAAAGCACTAAAAAAAAAAAAAAGAGTTCAAATATTCAAGAAATAAAATTTTCAAGAAAGTGACGTGGCTTACATCTAGCCGTTAACGGTTGAACCTTAGGCGTCGTCGTTCCGGCGCCTTCGCTCATATCAATTTCCCCAATTTTCTCCCAATCGAAGCACTGAATCAACGAACCAAGCCCTAACCCTATATTCGAAATCCCCAAATTCTCACCCGGGCAGGCCCTTCGACCCGACCCGAATGGGAAAAACCTAAACCCCAATTCCTTCTTCCCATCCAACCCCTCAAATCTCTCCGGTCTGAACTCCTCCGGGTCGGGCCATATTTCCGGGTTATGATGAATATCCCATATGTTCACCAGCAGTATGGTGTTCGCCGGAATGCGGAATCCGCCGACCGTGCACTCGGCTGAGGAGCGGTGGGGCATCAGTATCGAGACCGGAGGATGCAGACGCAGCGTTTCGAGGACGACGTGGCGGAGGTACGGCAGCGCCGCCACGTCCGTTTCGGTGATGAGGCGGTCGAATCCGACGCGGGCGTCGATTTCGGATTGGGCTTTTTTTAGGGTTTCTGGATTGTCGAGCAGCAGAGTAAATGCCCATTCTAAGGCGATTGTTGAAGTTGATGATCCTCCTTGCAGTAAAACCTGAAATCATTCAATTAAGGTTAGATTATTATTTAAATTTATTATTTGCTTGCGGATATATTTTCTGCTAATCATAATAATTATTCATGAGAATTGTGGAAGCTAATATTCTTTAATTAGAAATGCAATCATCCATTGAAAATTAATATTTAATTAAACTATGCAATCATAATACCATAGCTGTTTTTTTTGGATTGTCTCATACTTTATGATTACTATGTCGTTGTCACAGTTTTATTATATTATCCAGTGTTTAAGAAAAGTGCTGGTTCAATTATTGGAGATGAAGTATAATTATGTTAAAATAATTAGCTAGATCGTTGTCGTAATTAATTCAATTATTTATTATTTCATACGTATGTCGGATCAATAATAAATAACCTTAATCGCCCCTACTCCGACATTGTATAATAAAAATAAAAATTCTCTAATTAATTAATCTTACCAAGAGGAGATTCTTGATGGTTTCGTCTGTGTAGTAATCAGGCTCTGATCTCTGCAAATCCAGCAAAACTTCCACCATGTTCTTCTTCTTCTTCTTCTTCTTCTTCTTCTTCGTCACTTGATCGTCAACTGAAGTAGTAGTATTAGTGCATTCGTTGTTTTCCATCAATAGTACTTCTCGTCGATTTTCGTCTATTACGTTTTGCATGAACTTGTCTCTCTTCTTGTGTATAGAAATCAACTTCTTCTCCAAATCTTTAAAACCGAACCACCTCATCAAAGGCAAGAAATCGACAACGTTTGTCTCGAACGCCACTTTCGATGTCTCGATTGCTATCTCCTCGAGAATCTTGGCTTCTTTCGAGTTCTCCACATTTTTACCATAATATCTGTAGGTTGAATAAAATATATCATGATTAATTAAATCATTATGTCTTATTCTGTGTTTTATTAACTAGTCTAATAATAATAACTTTTCGAGTTGGCTCATAATATAATGCCGAGCAGAAAAATTGCTCTTGTCGGTCCCGTATCTTATATTATTGCATCCCGCATCCCTGTTTTTTCTTTAATTGTTAAAAAAAAAACTCCCGATATTATGTTATTAGCAAAAAACCCCCTATGTTTCAAATTTTTATAGCAAACTGTCCCTAAGAACTCACTGTTTTAGGGAGTTGTGTGCTAAAAAAGAACATTAAACACGGGGAGTTTTTTAGTAATTCGATAAAACACAGGGTAACTAAATGCAATGAAGTCCTCAATAAAATTACAAATATTTTTATCGAGCGAAGATATTAAAACTAACCTCTTCCCCATGATCATCCTAGTCAAGACATTGAAACTAAACTCGAAAAGAGCCGATTTGACTTCCAACACTCTGTCCGGCTCTTCGATGCTGACGTGGACAAGCTTTCTGACAAGGCTCATGGCTTCATCTGCCCTAATGTAAGAAAGCATCTGTATTCTCTGAGAGGACAACAGCTCGAGAGAAGAGATCCTCCGAAGATTCCTCCAATGGTCTCCATACGGGGCCCACGAAAGGCTCGTGTAGTTATATCCGAAATACCTCCCGTTGAGTAGATTCGGCCTGTTGGCAAAGATGATGTCGTTCTTCTTCGTCAGACATTCTTCCGCTAGAGATGGAGACGAGATGAGAAGAACGGGCCTGGATCCGAGCTGGAGGAATATGGCCGGGCCGTACCTTCTAGAAACCTCCGAAAGTCCCCTGTGGAATGGCTTCTTTAGAAGATAGATGTGGCCGACGAAAGGGAGGGCCGGAAACGGGCTCGGAGGAAGGTTTCGGAATTTGTTTAGCAGATGAAGGATTGTGCTGTAAAGGGCTAACAGGATTATGGGTGATAGATACAAACAGAGATTGTTTATCTCCATTTTTGCAGATGAATACTAAATTTTGAATGATCAAAGTCTTTTTGTTGTATATATGATATATATGAATTATGATGATTTTGTTCAGTGTGGTGATGTGGGATTAATAAAGATGTGCAAGTACACATAAAGTCAGACGTCATCTGAATCAGTGCAAAAATAATAAAATCTAATATTTCGAGTATAGTAATTTAATTTATTATTTGTCAATTGTTTAAAAGTATAAGTGGGTGAGTGGTTTTATTTATTTATTTATTTTGGTTTTTCAAATTACTGGCTAATTAGTCTTGGTAATGGTGGGTAGAGACTCTAGAGTTAGCTGTGTGCATGGAAATTTTATGTTTGACCTTTATATATTTATTTTACTAGGTAATTTTCGTTCTCGTGTAAAGGGTTGTCCGTGGGCCGGTTTAGCCCAGTCAGTGTGTTTAAGTTGGGCCGATAATATCAATCAATGGATGGTATAGTTGGGTCGATAATAACTTAGAATATGCTAAAAAGTTGATTGGTTGGATAATATCGACCAACCAATTTTGTTTATTATTTACTTTTTTTTTATATATTAAATTCTCTAGTATTGACTAAACTCAAAAAGTAAACCTAATTCTCTAATTTATGAAATTAACTATTTTGGAGTACATTTTGAATCCTTGTTCCGTTCATGTTGATTGGTGAGAAAAATAGAAAATTAAAATTTTAATATGTCGCGTAGTATTATGGATTTTTTATTATATTTTGAACTAGTTTAATTTTAAGACACAGTGGTCTGAAATATTTGAATTTCATTACAATATTCTAGAACTATTTATGCTTAATTACAACACATAGTATTATTTGTAATATTTTGAATTTTGTATTCAAATATTTTTGCTATAATAATTATGCTTAATTGTAAGAATATAACATTTTTATAACGAAATATTCAAAAATATGACTTGCATTATGGGTCAATCAAAACTCTAACTATTTAAGTTGGGTCGATAATAGTCTTAAAAGTTGGGTTGTTTCATTTAATTGCCGGTAATCAAGTAACTCAACCTAGATATAACCATACTAGTGCAATAACTGGTAAATTGTATCAATTTTTTTAAGCAAATTGCATTTAATTTAATTTTGAATTAGTAGTGTGACAGTTGTCATTTGGATAAGTGTACACCATTACTGTAAACAGTGCCTAAAAGTCAAGTGAAGCAACCAATAGATTTCCCCCATTCACCATACATTTCGACCCTAATTTACCGCTATAGGGACATACTAATATATTCCGGGAAGGCAATGTATATTATAATACATCGGGTGAAATACACTGTATGAATTTTTATCATTCAAAAACACTCAAAAAATGCATACATTCATAATAGTTTGTGTAAATCAACGGTAAAAATCCACTTGATAAACCTTCTTCGTACCTAATATAGAAAAAGTCGTTCGTGGGTTTGTGGGTAAGAGTGTAAGTCAAACTTTATTTACTATTAATATATTTTATATATGTATAAATATGTAATCTTTCATAAAGTTATATTCCCAATATTCATACATATTCAATGTACTAAACTTATCGAATTTCATAAATTGGGTTCTAAAAATTGAAATTTAAACATTAATCAAATAAGCTCGAGTAAACATTATATTTTTATTAAATGAAGAAAGAAAATGTTAATTTTGAAAAATACATTGAGCTAAAAAAATGTTATAAAATTAAGGGGCATTTGCGTCAACATCAATGTTGTCAGAACCGAACCGGCCATGGAACCGGACGACCATTTGGGTCACGGTTTTATAGGGTTGAACCGGTTCAACCTGGTTTTTGATTTTTTTTAATATATCATTATTTTATTAATTTTAATATTTTAAAAATATTATTTTCTTTACATTTTTAAACTTCCACCTATTATTTTCAATTTTATCAATCTCACACCACTTTTTACAATATTTCTTTTGCTTATATTCTATACTTTTCCATTCTTTATTCTTCTAATGAGGCAATTCACCACCGCTATTCGATCACCCATGACCGAATCCGGCAATTCTTCGACCACTCATGACTAGATCTGGCCACCCATCATTAAGTCCCGTGAAGATTCACTCAAATCTAGTCATAAATAACCAACTTAGCGGTGATTTGAGATGTTTTGGCCGAAAACCGGGTTTTTTGACTGACTCGCCGGTTCTCGGGTTTTACCCGGTCGAACCGGATTTTGGTCATTTGGCCCCGGTTTTCATTTTTTCCGGTTTTAGAGGTCAGACCGGACTGCTTCGAAGCCGGGTCACGGTCGAACCGGTCTGACCGGCCGGTTCGGTTCGGTTCTAACAACATTGGTCAACATTAGCGCCTTATAGGGCTCAGAATATTGACGTACCCATTTTCCAGAAATAGTCAACATGTTGTTTTCTTGGATTGGTTCATGATGGGAGCATCTATTTTCAAATTTGGGTAAATTACAACCACCTCCCTTAGTTAAACTATAATTATAAAAAAAACCCTTATGTTTTAGAAATTCCATTAAACCCCCTACAGTTTGTAAATTTCTTACATCCACCCTCCTCAAAAGGGTGTTAGTGTAAAATTTACAAATTACAATGGGTGAATATAATTATGAAAAATTTAGGGATTGTTTTGTTAATAGACCTTACCTTAGAGGATAATTGTAATTTACCCTTCAAATTTTTAAAGAATCGAAAAAAATTATTTGATTTTGGTTGCAGAGAAATATATATATATATATATATATATATATATATATATATATATATATATATATATATATATATATATATATATATATATATATATATATATATATATATATATATATATATATATATATTAAAGAAATCCCTTATTTTTATTTTTATTTTGGTTCAATTGGGATTTGTTTGATTTTACACTCACGAATTTCATCGAGTAAAATTTCACCGTACACGTTTTTGGTAAGAACACCTTCCTATCAAAGCATAAACATGGCATTATTTAGTAATATTGACTATGGTAAATTATGAAAACAAATTTGAAAATATATTGAGAAAATATAATTTATAATGTGATAACAGTCACATTATTTATAGTTGAACCTCGATAAATTAATAATCTTTCTCTCGATTCCAACTCGTCGTAAACGTATTAAATTATTAGTTCGATAATCTAATATCTCACGAAATTAATAGAATTTTGTTAATTCCAACTTTATTAATTTATAAACGTTTAACTGTAAAAAATTAGTGGGGTAAAAAAATCAAATTGAAAGTAAAATAATATTTTCCGTAGCAGTCAAATCATAATGCGTAACGTTGCAATATGACACAAAATAGTCCATTTAAAACGGGCTAAACTCTCGGGCCTTGAGCCCGACACACGCTTAACGGGCCGAAACAACCCTTTTTGTTATATTATCTAATTTGAAAACGCGACTTTAATAATTAAAAATATCAAACACGCTTTTCTTTAGTTGCTACTGGCAAGTGAACTTGTTAAACCGTTTGGTGGCCATTTCTCGAACTCTGCGGCCATTGAATTTTGATGAACTGCAGAAGCTGACAATCCAGGTTTTCTTTCTCTCTCTCTCTCTCTCTTTTTTTCCTCAAATAAATAATTTGTTTGTGATTAATGTTGATACTAACTGCAATTGTGAAGCGCGATTGTTGATTATTTTTGAAAAATTCTTAATTTTTGAGTATATTCTAGTTCTCAATTTGTTAGATTGTTTATTGATTTTGGGAGATGAAAATTCAGCATTCTCCGGCGAAGTTCTGTTTAGAATGGCTACTGTGTCGTCTTTGTGCCGTCGATCTTTTGCTTAGGCTTCAGAACTTCAGACTCCGTTTAAATCTGTTAGGGTTTTTTTTTTTTTTTGAGTTGAGTTTCTGGAATTATGTTGAGGAATGGAATAAATGCATATGGATTTTATTTAATTATTTTTTTTATCTTTTTGAATGCTTGGTGAATGCATGTGGATGAAGAATTGAGAAATGCAGTTGTTGATTTATTGAAAAAAAATCGCATTTTTTTGTGTTGTTTGACTATTGTGGAAAGTGGAAACCTTTAGGAATTCAGATTTGTTTTATTTTGTTTTCTGAAATACTCGAATGCTAAATTTTTGCTGACTTTCAATTTTTACGATAAAGTAATATTTAGGATTTTCCGGTGGTTTACTTTTTGATGATTTTCACTTTCTACGATAAATTAGATTTAAAATTATTTTTTTTCGTGTAATTCTGTTTAGGGAATATTTCTTCCTTGAAATGTCAAAATGCCAATCTATATTCGATATTTTTTTTTCATTTTGTCGTGCTCGTGTTGCATGTGCATATGTTAGTATCTAAAAATCCAGTTACGACGTACGATTGACTTTAATTGCAAAGTTCTTGAATATGGCAACAAATGTCAATCTCGTAATTAGTTGCATCTTTTTTTCGATATATTATTAATTCCATTCTCCACTCTTTGATTTGTAGGTCTTAATATTTCTAATAGATTGAAAAGAAAAAAAAGGAATTAGACAAATGGAGAACAAAAACAATGAAGACTTAATGGACTATTCAATGACCGAAATCTTCGAGATTTCTGGCGAACCAGCCATTGTAATAAACGGCCTGCCCCCTCCATTATCATCATCATCGAGTGAAACCAATCTCATTCATTGTGCTGTTAGTGATTCGAAACCGCAAAATATTCCTGGATTTGGGGAATGGATGGAAGGAAGAGAAGTTCGAAAATCGTTTGGCGAAGAATTCTTCAATGGCAAAGTAACTCAGTTTGATGAGGAAGAGGGGTGGTATAGGGTCGTGTACGAAGACGGTGACTTTGAAGATTTAGAGTGGCAAGAATTGATGGAAGTGTTGGTGCCGTTAGATGTTAACATCCCTCTGAAAACACTCGCGATGAAGATTATCAAGAAGAGACAGAAATCGTCTGTTCAAAAGTCTGCAAAAAATAAGGTCAGAAGTCGAAACGATGGTTCGTTTGATGGTAAGGGCAAAGGGAAAGAAAGTGACGTTTCTTTATGAGTAAGTCTGCCTTATATGTTCTTGAAATATCCGTTTCATATATAGTTAGCACATTACAAATTACCGTTTTAACCTCATACCGAACTCCACGAATGGAGATATCGTTGTTATCGTATTGTATTGCTAATGGTTGTGTAGATGCTACACTTTCACAATACGTTCGAGTTATTAAACACTTGGACTTGATCATGATTTTGCGAGTTCGTATAGTTTAACAAGATTATATCATTTATACCTCGAAAAACGGGGAAAACGAATACAATAAATTTTAAAATCCTATTGCCTAGAAAAAAAAATTAGTAGATTAACGAAAAAAGGGATGTCCCGTTTATTACTGCATATATATTTATATATATATAAAAGGGTACTATTTTAATTTTAATGCTCAAAATAATATCCTAGAACCGTTGAACGGGTTGATACCCGGGATCAACCCGGGTGGGTCATATTCGCAGACAACATAAACACCGTTCTGATTATCGCAATAAACGGCGCCGCTGCACCCGACCCGGGTGGTGGTGCTCCAGACGATATTCAAGTAATGCCCGCATTCGCACCCGGCCCGCTCCGGCTGGCAAGTGCAGCTAAGCGTCTCGTTGTCGTACAGCTTGTACTCGTTGAACCACCACTGGACCACGTCGGTCGGCGTGAACTCGTTGTAGCTCTCCCAGTAAATGTTCTCGCCGAACTGGTACGGCGAGTGGCTCCGGTAGTTGCAGTCGACGCGGCGGTGCTCCGCCCATGCATGCGCGTGCTTCGTCAGAGCAGGGCTCCAGACTAGCGGCGGCACGCCGACCTTCTGGCGGAGGTCGTTGTGGGCCTTGAGGTACTCCTGCTGCTCCCAGTTGAAGACGGGCACGAACGCCGGCGCCGGAGGCGGGTGCTTGCTGGCGTGGCGCTTCTTCAGCTTGCCTACGGGGGTGGAGTGGTTCACCCCCGCCGCCGGAGCGATGGCCGACACGGCCGCGAAGATCAAGAAACATAAAAGTTTAGCCGGAGGCGGCATTTTTTTTTTTAGTTTTTTTTAATATTTTTTTTCTTGATTTGGTTTTTTGTTTTTTTTGGGTGGATTGGAATATAGGTTTGGACGCTGCTCCGGGAAAGGAAGAGGAGGAGCAGCGTCGAAAGAGGAGTGGTCGGAGGTGGAAATTAAATTGGTTTTATGCACTAATTTTTTTTATTTTTTTTTACTGAATTTTTGATTGGTTGGTTGGTAAATTATTTTTTTTACTGAATTTTGAAACGGTCAACGCCTGGCACAACAGATTTAAAGCCCGGCCCGTGATTAATTATGAAATTATTTACTCCGTTGATTTAAAAAAGACTTTTAGTCCACATATTAATTAATATATATATATATATATATAAACTTTAGATAGAAATTAATGATTTGAAAAAATCATGTGCTGTAGTATAAGATTTTTTTTTTTCTGATTTTGCTTGACTATTAAAAAATTAAAACGATTTGTCGTATTTCAGCTATTTTTATTAAAAAGTGTGTGTTGTTGATGTATACGAGTTTTTGTGATTTTTGCTCGATTGCGTAAATATTTGTGAAACAATTTTTAGATGAAATATTATTAGTTGCTTATGTATAAATGTCTCCTACATAACACATTTGAGTATTAAAAAGTTATTACAAATGATTTGAATATTTAGCAATTTTAAGCAAAAAACGTGTGTTATATTGTATACGACTTTTTGTGATTTTTGCTCGATTTTCAAAACTTGGTGAAATAATTTGAGATGAACTATTTTTGACTACTTGTGGATAAAAATCTTATATTTGAAGCGATTAATAATATTAAAGAGAATATTTAAACATTTCGACTATTTTTCACAAAAAAGTCACATATACATTTTTTTTTTTGTGATTTTGCTCGACTAATAAAAACATCATTGAAATCATTTTTAGATAAACTATTTCTTGACTTTTTATAAAATAAACATCTTCTATATTATATATTTGAGAGTTAAAAAATTATAATTTTTTTTAATATTCCTACTATTTTTAGCAAAAAGCGTGTGCTATATATAGTATACATTTTTTTGTGATTTTGCTCGATTATTCAAAAACTAGTTAAAAAATTTTAGATGAACAAATTCTTGAGAAATTACGATAAACATCTTACTTTGTTTCATTCATGAGAAAATAAAAGGTCCCATTACTAAAATTACATGAACAAACATCAGAAAGAAACAACAACCAAGCAAGTAAAAAATCAGCATATACATAAAGAACAAAATACAGTTTGTTACTCAGAACCGGACCAGTCACCGAAGATTCTTTCGTATAAATCGGTCTCTTCCAAATCACCCCAGCTCGTATTAGTGTCACGCAAATCGTGAAAGCCCAAACCATCTGGTCCGGCCCGATATTCATTTTCCGGCCCGTTTTGCGCTCCACCATCATAAAGGGAACCGTCTTGTTTCTCTGAGTCGTTTTCTTCTTCTCCACAATAGCTACTTAAGTAGGAAGATAACTCTCCAAACCAAGTACCACTGCAGTAATCTTGATTTGTCTCTTTGTTTGTGAACCAAGATCGGCTTGAGTAATCGCCCACTTCTTCGTATGTTAAGTAATATGAATCATCGTAAGATTCTTCTTGGTCAGAAGAAATCGGCTCCCCATAGTAGCTGCTGTTGTTCCAATCCCGATAGGACTCGTAGTCAAAAAAATCGGGGCTATTGTATAATACAAGGCTCAAGTCTTCCATTACGTATAGGCTGTAATAACAACCAGACTTCAAGTTGTTCGGAGAATTATTTTTTTAATATTTCTGAAAATGTAGGAGGTGGTGAGATCACAAAAGGCAATAGGTATATTTTCAAGTGGCATCGGCAAAAGCATCTTATGCTAAAAGCAATACCACAAATGACAAAACGGGGAATACGAAATCACTTTGGATTCCATTATTCGTCACTCTTTCAATTTCATCGAGCAACCGTGCAAAAATAACCTTGCCACTTGTAGATAATAAGAAATTTAACTAGGTTGGTAAAGAATTTTACCACTATTTCGAGTATTTCGTGTGGTGCAATTGTTTACTCTTATAAAAACAAAATTGGCAATATATCTCCACCCATTGTAGATTTCTTCATCACAGCTTCCATACCAAATGTCCACAAGAAAAAAGAATAAAAATAAAATAAAGAAACGGCAAAAAGGCTCGGAAAAAAGCATCGGTCACAGACTAAAGATACATTTAGTTTAGAAAAGGAATGCTTTAGTTCACAAAGTCATTTTCTAAAACACAGATAGAAAGCTAAGGATTAGTACCATCATCCTCAATTCATAATAAATAAAGCGCAAGCTAAAAAAAAGTCTCGATAGAGTTTATAAAATTTAAAAAAAAAAAAACACCCCTTTGATTACAAGTCCAAACTTATGATATTTTCTCAAGGAGATTGGCTGGCCCGGGGAGAGGGTGCAACAGGTTCGTCGTCATCATCAACAGGGCTCCTATCATCCTTCGGGCTAGGGCTTCTGCCATTAGGGCTGATGTCATCATACCTCTTAGGGCTGACAGGGCTTCTGCTTCTCTCCTTAAGAGTAGGAGAAGGGCTTCTCTCTCTTATATCTCTATCAGGTGTCGGACTAAGTTTCCTCACTGGGCTTTCTCGACGAGGGCTTCTTGATGTTCTTCTCTCTTTATAATCTGCCCCGCGCCCTCTTCTTGCAGCTGGTGACCTGGACCTGCTGCAAAACACAAAACCAAATTCCCGAATCAGCCAAGAAATTCAAATGAATTGCAATTTCCAGAACACGAAACTTTTAACGGTGAAAGGCTAACCTGTAGCTACGGCTTCTGCTGAAACTCCGACTCCTACTGCGACCACCGCGACGAGGAGAGCGCGACCTCACAGGTGACCTCACCGGTGAACGCGAATAACTTCGACCACGTCCACTGAAACATATGACAATCGGAATAGTTATTAGGATTGAGTATAAATTAAGATATATAAACAAGAAAGTGAAACTAAAGCTAGAATATACTTACCTTAGTTTCTTAGGGCTGTTCTGGCAACTCCTTTCAATGTGACCTCTTTCACCACAACGGTAACACTTATTTTTCCAGTCTCCAGCTTTGCAGTCGCGGGCCCAGTGTCCATCGAGGCCACAATTGAAGCAGCGCCCCGAACCTGGAGCAGGATCTCTACCTGCACCTGCATACTCTCTAGCCCCTCCAGAGCCACGTGGCACCTGTATAACAATGGAGTATCAGAAATAGTGTTTGTATAAATAAGAAAAATAAATCATTTTGCATCCACATAGCATATGTAGCAAGACCATCGAAACATATCTCATATGATAATTGTTTCAATTGCAAAATTTTCTTCTTGTAAACAAATCTCATATGATAAAGTAACTTACACCCTTGGCAAATTCCACTATTATACGGCGTCCATCAACATCTCTTCCATCCATGCTATATCTTGCATCGTCAGCATCCCGTGGATCACTAAATTCCTGTATAATTGCGAAGGAACCAAAAAAAAACCAAACACACAAAACCCATGACGTAGCCATATCATACAATAAGAGGTATACGATCTTTTAAACTCGTAAGCATTAAGAAAAGGGTTAAGAGTAACGTACAACAAAGGCGTAGTCTCGCTTCATGTCCACATCGCGTACTCTGCGGAAATGTTTTCCAGGAAACAGTAAGGCCAT
Source organism: Erythranthe guttata (assembly GCF_056151865.1). Taxonomy (NCBI): domain Eukaryota; kingdom Viridiplantae; phylum Streptophyta; class Magnoliopsida; order Lamiales; family Phrymaceae; genus Erythranthe; species Erythranthe guttata. The sequence continues at coordinate 2,026,855 of NC_142542.1, read as the reverse complement.
CAAAACTAGTTATGTACTGCAGTGCATGAAACTTGGTGCCACCAAGAGACGAAGAACTAAACACCAGTTTTTGATTTGTTGCAAATCCATAAAAAATGTAAACACAAGACAGAAAATCGTCAAAGGCTTCTAAGAATCGGCAAGATATTCCACCGAGTCCACCCCTCTCACCATGGACCACCAACAGAGACAGGGAAACTCCACCCTCCCACCATTGACCACCAGGTCAGGAAAGGCTCAGAAACCTTCAATAGAACCATTAAAGTCAAACTCAAACGATACCTAGGGCATATTGTTCCTTCACATATAAAGTTGCAAAGATGCCCACGAAAGACCATGCCTGGAAAGCAACTATTTTCTTACTAAGGTTCGAATTTGGTAACACTGACAGATCTTTGACGTAGAACCATGTTATGGAAATTGTTACAATGCCCAGCAAATTTTATAAAGTTTAAAATCGCTAATCATGGTCTACCGGTATCAACCAAAAAATTAATAAAACCATAGAGGCCAAAGCTTTCTTTCTGTGACCGAAGGGTATGGAATCTATCACTATATAAATTTTAGACTAGAGACTACTCTTTTAAAACGCATATCACCTTCCTAGTCCCACGTGCCAAAGTACCAAAAAGGGATATCAGCAAATATTTTAAGAAGTAACTATGGAACAAACAGCCTTACACTCCGTAAATAAGAGAGGCTCAGTTACACCCATAAACCGTGGTCACGGTGAAGACGGGGATGTATCAAAATTATATGGCAAAGCAGAGGAGGAAGGTAGACGGCAATAAAAATTAATATTACACCATTGATCAAAGCGAGTAGTAAAAATTTACAGACTTCAACCATTGATAATGAATGACGCATGATCATGTGGATGAGACATAAATTAAGTATTCAAGAAGAAACAAAAGGCAGAGCAAAACGGTAAAAACAGAGAGACATTCTGATTATTACCTTCCATATCTGCTGAAAACATGCTCCAAATCCCGAGAACGGGTCCTTGAAGACAGGTGACCAACATAGAGGCGAGTAGTGCTGCCATACCTATCTTCGTAACGAGGCATTCTTTAAGCTGCATGATAAAATTATAAAACCAACAATCAGAAAAATAAACCAAGACAGGAAGGTCAAATATTTAAGGAAAAATGAAAAGAGGGATTAGACAATGCATTACAATTTTTAAACAAATTAGGGCAATAAATCCAATTTTGGTGACACAAAAATATTAAGCAACCATAAACAAAGAACTTCCCCAACGTAACATTGTCCCCAAAAGGTTCCGTTTTTTCTTCTTTCTCTGGGGTGGGTGGCTAAAAGGATTGAAAAAATCATTTTTTTCATTTGTTCATGCATGAAAATTGGGAATATGCGAAGGGGAGCAAAAAGTAACCCTAATTTTCAAACAAAATCAATTTTGAACTACACCTCCGAATTTTTCTAAAAACGAAATCGACAGACGAACAAGACAAAATTCCATTCACCGGCGAAGATAAATCATAAAAACAAAGCCATAACAAATTAGTACAATACGTCAGAGAGGTACAGAGATCTGAAATCCTTACATAATCTATTCAGACGGAATCCCCAAATTCGAACTGCAACCCTAATTCTCACGGACAGCGTGAAAAGAGCCAGCGGTGAGATCTCGTTGGCATTATATATGACCACCGACATATTTGACGGTTGAGATTTTGCGTGTCGAATCCAAGGGTGTAAATCAACACTTGGTGGGCCGGGCCGGGCCGGATAACTAGTTATGTAAGCCCAATTAATATTACCTTGGTTCTAACCAATTGGGCTGTTCAATTATTTATTTAGTTATGTATATTATTTTCTTAATTTACTTTTGTATAATTAAATTTTCTTATTAAGTAAAGAAATAAATAAATGGTAAATTTCGGGCACCCCTGAGGTAAGGTTAAATTACGAAAAAAACCTCTTATTTTGGGTAATTACAATCACTCTCATCAACTATGAATTTTCTTGCACGTCTATCTTTGCGTTGTTAAATTTAGTGGAATCTTTTAGATTATGTGGAATATTCTCCAGAAAATAGTTTTACTCCATACGAACTCCACATTTTGAAATAAGATGAACATAATATGTGTTTTTTGGCTTGTAAATATCAGATTGTGGTGCTTCAAAAACTGCATTTCATACAAAACGAATAAAAACTAGAGAACGATTCGAAATCTAGATAATTCTATTGAATTTTACACCATTTAAAGGGAATGGTCGTAATAACTCAAAATATTAGTGGGTTTTTTTCGTACTTTAACTTTATCTGAGACGTTGTGGTAATTTACCCCAATAAATAAAATAAAAAATCTCTTTGCAACTACAATCAGCAACAAACAAACACAAGAAAACACACCACTTAAATTCTTTATTAAACAACTGAATTAGTTAATACATGATAATCTTGATGAACCCTAAGTATACATATCCTTCTTCACTTCCTCTTATTCTTGCTTCCAATCATCAAGGCAAAGTAAAACAAAACCCTAAACAAAAACCCTAAACCAATGGTAATCAACAAGCAACTCCATTTATCCACATCACTAACCCCAGCCCTCTTCAATATATCCGATCCGTTCGTCAGACACGTGGACGCCGTAATATTCATCCCCAAAGTCCCGCTCATCGATTTCAGCATCTTCAACTTGACGGAGTGAGGAACACCGGCCAACGGTGTACCGTCGAACACCTGAACACCTCTCATGAAGCACCTCTTCGAATCGTCGAACTCGTTTTGCATCACCCCTTGGTAAGGGTACTTCACAAGAGAAGCGTAATGGAACCAAATCCAATACGAAGGAATCCGATCCCTCGTTATGAAGAAGCCACTAAAGAGCACAAAGTATGCCAAGATAGCTACAACAACCGTGTAAGCCATCATTAGGTTAAATATAACGCCGGATAAGAACGTGACGAACGAGCTTCCCGCCCAAAATGATGCCAACACGAATGTGTAGAAGAAGAAGAATCCGCCGGATAATCCGACCGCCCAGTAAGTAGTGGCGGCAAAAGCCGCCGACAGGATCAACAGAGCAGGGATAGAGATTACTGCATGGGAGATTACGTAGGAGGATCTACGGTAAGCATTGTACGCAGTTTCTCTCATGAAGATGTACCTTTCTAGAAGGAATACGGGGATTGCCTCCGCGCACGTGTAGAATGTTGTGGACATTGCGAAGGCGAAAAACCCTAATCTTTCTTGAACCCCTTTGGGGGAATCTTCGAGCTTCCGGAAGATTGTTGCGAGTATGATTCCGGTTATGAGAACCGCTCCGAATCTTGCTCCGAATAGCTCGGGTGATCTAGTGGAATTTAGGATCGATCTTTTCGAAATTACGATCATTTCTTTCCAGAAGGGGTTTGCGTATTTCGGGATGGAAGATTCGAGATTGTTGTTATTATTTGGTCCGGAAACAAGTTTCCCCATCGAAATGCTTGCACTTATGGCATTTTTTAGGGATATTCTTGGACCAATTGTATTAGGGTTTCTTGGAGGGTTGTTTTTCTTTTGCCATTTCTTGTTGAAGTCGGACAAATTATCGGTTCCGCCTGGATTACATTCGAGCTCCCGAATGTAATCGAGGGCGAATTCGATCTTATCGTCGTTTGTCGGGATAGGGTTGCCGAATTCTTGGAAGAACTGAGGGAGGAGAGATGGTGATCCGGTGAAAACGGTTTGTCCATGGGAGAGAATGATGAGCCGGTTCAGTAAGCCGAGTATTCTGTAACTCGGCTGGTGAATGGACATGACGACAATGCTGCCGGTCTGTGCGATTCTCTGCAGAACCTTGACCACCATGTGGGCGCTGGTGGAGTCCAGGCCGGAGGTGGGCTCGTCGAGGAAGAGGACGATTGGGTCGTGGATGATGTCGGCGCCGATGGATACGCGCCGCCGTTCGCCGCCGGAGACGCCGCGGCGGGACTCGTCGCCGATTACTGTGGCGGCGGCGCTGCGGAGGCCGAGCTGGTCGATCAGGGCTTGGACGCGGGATTTCTTTCTGGATCTGGGCATGGTCGCCGGCAGCCGGAACTCCGCCGCGAAGGTGAGGGTCTCCTCGACGGTGAGCATGGGGAAGAGGAGGTCGTCCTGCATGACGTAGGCGGAGATTACTTTGAGGAGCTTCGATTCCAGGGCTTCGCCGTTCATGGTGACGGCGCCGGTGAGGCTGTCTCCGGCGATGCGGTTGGCCAACGCGTCGATCAGGGTTGATTTTCCGGACCCGCTGGCGCCGAGAACCGCCGTGATTTCGCCTTCCCTGGCCTCGCCGGAGATCCCATTCAGCAGAATTTTCACCGGAGACTTCTCAGAGCTCCGGCGAGCCCTGCTGAAACACGCCGGCAGAATCCTCCGGCGAACTTTGACGCTGTACGTGAGGTTATGGAAGGAAAGAACAAAGGGGACTGATGCCGGCCGGAAAGGAGATTCATGGACGCAGAGGACTTGGTGGTGCTCCGACGGCGACCCGGCGAGCTGGAAAAGCTGGCGGAGAGTCTGGGAGGAGTTACGCTTGGGCTTCCGGCAGAATTCTTGGAGCTCCATAGATTGAGGAGGGCCTAAAAATGGAAGATCACTAGCTATGGATATATTATCACACTCACCACTCTGCATGTTTGTGCTTTCTTCTAAGGTTTGTATAATCAAGTAAACAAGAAAAGGGGTTTCTTGTTCAGTTTATATTTCGATGTCGGGTGGGGCCCGGCGGGGTGTTTCGTGTAGGGATGGCAAAAAAATCCGAACCGCTAGCTATCCGCGGGTATCCGCTCCGTTTAAAACCCATTACCGAAACCATTAGGGTTTGGTAATGGTTTTGGTAAAAGAAAAGAAAACCGTCATGGTTTTGGTATGGTTCTGGTTTTACCTTTATGGTCATGGGTACCCGACCATTTAATATATATATATATATATATATATATATATATATATATATATATATATATATATATATATATATATATATTAATTCAACATAATATGAATAAAAATAATAATTTGGCAAAAAATTTAATAAAATATTAAATAATTTAGGGAGGATATATTTGTATCATTTACTTTTTTTTTCTTCCACTTTTCTGAGAGTTACTTAAACGTTATCGGACCCAAAGTTATTTTTATTAGAACAATTTAAATGGTAAAAGGGTACCCGTGGGTATTCGGATATTCGTGGTAATGGTTCTGGTATTTCCATTGATTTTTTAAATGGGTTTGGTATGGTCATGGTTTGAGCTATATTAAATGGTAATGGTTCTGGTATTGCACTTTTTCGAGGGTACCCGCTCCGCTGCCATCCCTAGTTTCGTGTGGAGATTGAGGTTGTTTTTATGGGCAGGAGATTAGGTGAGGGAGTTACACTGCCTTTCTTAACACTTCTACTTTTCCATATATACATGCATGTATATATGTATGTGTGCAGCTACTGAAATTCACCTGGAGTTTCTATTTTGATTTATATATGCAGCTCCGCGTAAAAATATATATATATATATATTTGAATCTATACACGAGCATTAGCAGAGCCAGAATTTTGAGTCTGAAGGGGGGCCGTTAAATGTTAATCCTAGCGTAGGGCATGGCCCCCTTGGGCCTTGGCCTAATGTACACGTGTAAAATATGATATATAAATCCTGGGTTTTTAGTCTTTGAGGAATAGAGAAATGGAACAACGTCACAGGTTCTACCAAGTCTACGCAGAATGATGTTTCTTGTTGAGGATCTTTTTTCCTTTTTGTTTTGGAGATTGTGTGAGGGAATCAACTTTTAACCACTCCCAATATATATTATATAGCAGCAGCTATCAACTAATAAAGAATTTATATATAACAAAATGTACTATTATATTGATTCATCAAGATTTCTCATGAATTATTCAAGGTGGTTGTTTCACACCAAATACAGCGTAAAAACTGCTACGACATCGAAATTTAATTTATTCGATAATCAACTATGGAAAAATTCGTCCGAACCAACGACATCTACATGGAAAAAAGAAAATAAAAAGATCGGAAAAGAAAAGAAAACTGCACTAGACAACATCAGAATTTTAGATATTGCAGATTATGTATACAGCTAGTTTTCGGATGAATTCAAAACTAACACAACAATGAAAAGTCAGAACACTGGCCTAAGCATTCGTTCTTTCGATTATTCTGTGCACGGCACAATTTGTGACCATACCCCTGATGAATGTAAAGTGTCACTAATTAGGTATTAGTCTCTATGTTCCAAAACATAGTACCGGCAGAGTCTTACTGTATATTAATTCTGGGGCTGCTAATGTGGTCACCAAATTTTTCCTACTTGCATATATCTTTTGCAACACAACGCCTTGAACGAAACCCAACTTTCAAATGACGCGTGCAGAATGTCAATTGATGCCTTTTTAATCATACAGTTAAGCTAATTTCAACTCGAGAGCGATTGCTAAGCCTTGGGGCAAAAACTTGTTATCAACCATCAACCATTGGGTAAGAAAAAGATCCTTCGTACCCGAAAATATATTAGAATTTCCCTCTGATATTACTGTCACAACAGCTATAGTATTCTAATTGATCAAGAATTCTATAATCAAATAGAGGGGAGCTTACACAATACCATGATCTAAACCTAATCAAACAACATGTCATCCTGAGTTTTTGTTAAGATCATTACGAATTGACAAGATAACATCCTAAACAGAAAAAACTCGATTTTCAACAATATAGCTGTACAGAAAGTTAGCTCCCCAGTCAGTCCATGCAAGACTTCGTAACTGACGTATCGTGTAGTCGTATAAATCACAGAATACAAATTAACCAAACCGATAAAAGATATATACTAATGAATATTATCGACAATGAATAATATACTTGTATAGATCAAATGACATTCGAGCAATCCATCATAAAGCATAGAATTAAATATTAAATCACATTTTCTGCTTCTGAAAAGATGTATTCTTCAATTTCAAAGAGACAATCAAGAAGAACGCAATCAAAAAGAGGAAATCACAAAAAATCCAACGGAACTTAAGCAAAACCCTGAAAACAGAAGATACCCAAAGTTTGTTTCAGTGATCGCAGGCTGCACTGTGTGCTGAATTACCAACGGCTTGCATAAACGACATAAGAAAACTGAACTTCATGCTAGTATAGGCAGAATATTTCTTCAATACAAAAGCTAACAGAAAAGATGCACAGATATAAAGCATGTCCATACAAAAGAACACAAGAAATTCTCGATTCCTAATAGTGATAACTCAATTTAATAATGGCCCAATGAAAAGGTAAAACTACTCGATAGTAAATTCAGCATGAATGGCAAACCACAACAATGGCATTATGGATGGAGAAAAATAAGACAAATCGATAAGACAACTGAATAGCCAACTATTTCCAGCTCGGCAACAATGCACTCAACAAAGAGTGATGACATTTGTAAAATGAAATAACATTTTCCGTGATAGAGAATTGAAAGCCAATAGTCAGATAAAACTCATTGTACCTCTAAGAGAATTTAAAAGGTAAGAAAAATAAACGGAACAAGTACACAATCAGAACTTTGCAGCAAACCTATCCATATAATCGCTATATAAACTCACAATCTGTAGATGTGAGGCCGCTATAGTATCAAAAAGGAGCAGCATTTCGGATTTCCATCTTCAAAGCTCGAATTCCTCGTCTCGAAGAGCCAACTCCGCAGCCTCTTCCTCCTCGTCATCAAGTGCAAAGTACTCATTCTTCTCAACTGGCCTAAACATGTAAAAGATTATGGCATAAAAGGCAAGGCTCGCAATCTCCTCAGCTGCACTAGCCACCCACTGGTACTTATAAGCAGCAATAGTCCTAAGAGCAAACACCACGATCCTCGTGAAGTACAAGTACCCAATAACAACGATGTAGAACTGCCTAAAAAGGGTAAGCTTTGCCAGATTCCTAGCAGCCTTCCCGTCAGTCTTCGAAGTCTCCCTCAATGACCTAATAGACCACACAATGGGAAAAATAATCGCGCAGCAGCAAATAATATCCACCAACAGGAAAACCTGATTCCATGTCACCCAATCCTTGATAAACGGCCCCGTTTCACCGATCACGATAGACGCAATATTTGCCAAGACCTGAAGAGGGATCACAATCATCAAGACCTTCTTCTCCTTCTCCTGCAAAAACGGCTTCAAAAACGACCACCCCGTACCGATCAAAACAATCACAGTAAACAACAGAACAACCCTAATAAACTGGAATATGTAAAACAACACATCCCATCCGTGTGGGGTCCCCGTAACCTTCACGTAATGTTTATCCTCTGCTGCACAGAGCAAATTCAAAGCCTTCATAACAACCAGAAGTCCCATCAACAAATGGATCCGATGAACCGACTTCTTATTTTGGAAACAGATAAAAAACCAGTATGCCAGAAATCCGAAATAAAGGACGGAGAAACAGAAATACAACGACGGCAATTGAGTTAGCCCGGCGGACAAGAAGTCCTTCTCTCTTCCACGGCCGTCGAGATTGTAAAGCTCGGTGCGCACATTCATGGAGACGGCAGATTCAGGGGCGCAATTGGCGAAGAAGAGGGAATACTCGTTCGGAGAAGCGATCGGGTAGGATTGGTTGAAGGAGGAGTGCGGCGGAGGGGAGAGATCCCGGAAGGTGAAGAGGCGATTGATGTTATTGGAGTCGAGCACGCAGAAGGAAGGGTTGCCCTGGAGTTCGAGGAGGACCTGAATTAGGGATTCTTCGGAGAGGAGGAAGAAACCTAATCGGGAGGGGTCGGGGGAGCCGACGTTGGACATCACCGACACGGAGGAGACGGCGATGGTGGTTCGGCCGGTGTGCGTGAATCCGAATCGCTCGAAGAGGATCATGGGCCGTGAATCGGCGGAGATTTTTAGGCTTTTGATCTCCGCGGAGGCGAGCGGCAGGAGGACGAGGAGGAGAGGGAGGAGAGAGAGTAGGTTCCTCATTTCGATTGGGCGGCGGAGCGACGGAAGGGGGTGGTGGTGGTGGTGGTGCGGCGGAGGAGATTGGATCGGATTTGGGGAAATGGGGAAATCGAGAGAGAGAGAGAGAGAGAGAAAAAAAGAAGTGCCGGTGGAGTGAATTTCACAACTGTAATATTTTTTATTCCACAAATGCCCTTAGATCTGGCTCGATTGGATCGAGGGGGGCATAAGTGTTGAAAATGTGACCGCTGACCAGAATGGAAGTAATGAAAAGTTACCTAAAATAAAAGTGAAGTTTTTCATATTTGCATCTCTGGTCCCTTAACTTTTTAAAATGTTGCTTCGGACCCCTTTATTCTATACAAATCAAATAGTATGTTTGATCCGGGCTTATCTCGGCATTCAGCCCATTTGGCACAAACCAGCCCAAAGAAAATTAAGGCCCACCACGGGATGTCATGAGATTCACTCGATCGGCTCACTCGTGAGACGGTTGACGAATAGGACTCACTGAGATGCTTTAGACGACAACAATTTAACACAAATTCAATCATATATTCGGTTCATAGAATGTTTTCTACTTTTTAGCAGTTGGGGGCAGTACGTGAAGCCTGTTCACAATGAAGGTGCTCAACGGTGAGCTACCATATATACCTGGTTCAGCCAACTGCGGAGCTCTACAATAAGCAAATTCAACCAACTCAGTGCCGATTTCCTAGATCATTTCGCGAGCTGTTTTTGGTGTGCATGATGAACAAGGGATACGACAATCATATATCGACGCTCTGGTGATCACGACCACGATACATAAGATACTATTAACATATAATTAATAATTATTATGTGATGATGCTAAAATGTAGATCACCTGGGGTAGTGTAGAAAATGAACTGGGAGAGCAAAGCAGATCAGTAGCTTGACAACTTGATGATCCTGAGGTACCTGCGAAATGAACACACGTGAACTACGCCGGGGGTTGATCCGGCGGAAACCCCTCCGACGCTCAAGTCAGACGTGCTGATCATAGAAATAGTCCAGAGAATACAGTTGATAGTATTACTCAGTTAATAGGACGTACCTTAATAAAATGAGTAAAACCTCTATTTATATGTCGTTTATTGGGTTGGGTTTGCTTTGTTGGGCCCAAACCTTACTTGAAGGTGTTTGAGCCTCGGTGATATTAGTCTTCGATATTGGGCTCGTAGCCCAGTAGGTAAAGAAATTGTAGGCCCATTGGGTTGGCCCAATTAGGCATATCATTAAGCCCCCCACTCTCGAGTCGATGTGGGGGCCATGTTGTGATGGGTCTCAAATCGTGTCGAGAGTAAAAATTGTAGAAGTCGATCGTTGGCGTATGGCCTAAATGGTATGCGAAAACGCGTTGGAGTGTAACACCCCGTAAATGTGTAAGTTGTTCAAGTTTGGGGATAATTGAATTTATTTAGTTGATATGTGTCGATATGGAATTATAATATATTTCGAATTTGATGGGAAGTGTAGAAATTGTAATTATCTAAAGTTATGGCATCTATTTGGTAATTAAGAAAACTATTTGGCCTTATAGCCAATTTTCATAACTTATAGTTGAGATAGGAATTGACGTGTATATCGTCAATTCACAATCCTCCTTTGGCAGCCACGTTTCTTCTCTTCACCCCAGCTCTTCTCTCACCGTCTCTCTCTTTCTCTCTATCTTCCTCCCTCTCTCTCTATATTCCTCTCTTCCTCTATCGGCTCTTGGGCTGGAATTGCAGAAATTTTACAGCAAAACTCGAGTAATATGAGAGGATTTTTAATTCACCAAGTTTAGGTCTGGAGAATTGAAATATTTAAAGAAGAAAGCCCCAAATTAATTATTCAATGGAAGTGGCGTCTGATTGGGAGGTGCCGTTGGAAATCTCAAGATGCAGCTTCCTTGTGGTGATGGATTTCATCGGCGATGACGCGCGGTGGTGGTCGGAAAGGGTCGAAGAAGACGAGCAGTCCAGAACCCGAATTTCAGCGGTTGGTCGTTCAAAGAATTAATTGAACGGAGGCCTTAAGGGTAGAATCTCGAAGATCAGGTCCCATCATTAGAAACCTTACGATGTTACCTTTCTGTTGGTGGTGAAGCTCGATGGCTTGCACCGACGTTGGTCGCCGGAGTTTGGTGAGAAGTCGGCCTGCTCGCTGCGATTTTGGGGAAGCAAAATCTGCTGCCGCACCTGTTTTCGGAGCCGAAATCGAAGGGTTTCGAATGCGAATTTGGAATCGGTTCTTTCAGGAAACTCGTAGAGGACATCGTAAAATATAAGTAAGTGTTCAATTGTATCGAATTAGAATATTTAATATACGTGTTTTAGAGGTCGGAATCCGATAACAGTAATCTGCCGGAAACAGGGCAGTTTTGAGTATCTTCTTGCGGGACTGTTTTCGATATGTTGGGATCGTAATTTGGGCTACGTGCCTTCATGAAACTTGTAGATTAAACTTCCAGGTTTAATTTGATGTATTATTTGGACAATTTGGATAACCGTGCAATTTGTTATGATTTTTCAAACGGGCTGTGACAGTAAACGAAATTATCCGAAAATCTGGCAGGTTTATGTATTCATCTTTCGGGGTTGTTATTGACGGGTTATGTTGTTAATTTGGGATTAAAGTCTTTAGTAAAATTGTAGATACAAATGTTATCTTTAACTATATATATCATTTAGGTCATTCGGATAAGTACGACGATCGCAGTGATTATTTGAATAGAGTGCCACGAGAAGCAATTCTTAGTATATGTTTAAGAAATTGACTGTCATATAGTTAATGGTAATATGGCTATATTACTGTTTCGAATCTTATTTAGTTCTAATATTTGCATAGGTGTTGAGTGTAGTAAAGCTCTGACTCAAGGTTTAAGCTTAAAGATGCTTCTATAGCACTTCTATAGCACTAGCTTTGCACTAGCGTTGGACTCCAGGTGAGAAACTATGACCCCTTATCCGATTTCTTTCCTGCGCTTAATATCTCCTTTGTTTGAACCAAATATATTCTCCATCTTGAATCCTTTGATGCATTGATTATATTTTTTCTTGGAATATGACCTTTAATGTTCTGTGAGCATATTCGTTTCCTTGGCTCGAACTTCGAACCTTGATCTTGTTCTTGAAATCTTGAACTTGTCAATTCTCTTGGTTGCTATGTTCACGGCTAATTCCTATACTTGATTCCCTGGCCTGAACATTTTCCTTGAATCGATATTGAACTATATTTATTCTCAAAATCTTGTCTTGAATGCTTTCCGAGAATAAATATTTTGTTGGCTCGAACTTGAATCTCATGTTTATTGAATTCATTGAGATCTTGATATACTCGTTCTTGGAACCTGACATGGAACTTATTGTTGTTCTTGAATTCCATATTCACGACAATTCTTCATTGGCTTGAATTGAAATCTGAACATGTTCATTATCCTGAGACTTGATATTCAGTTATCATGATCGTGACTTATCTTGTGAATGATTGACTTGATTCTTGAATTGATTCTTGAAATGAATGACTTGATATTCCTAAAAGGAATGATATTGATTCTTGAACCTATTGTCCCCACCCTTGAGGACGCTCTTGGGGGAGCTGGGCCCTAGGACCATTTCGGCAAGACGATCGGGCAGTATTGGGCTGACGATGACTTGTCTCCCGAATGGTACCTCCTGATGGTTCGGACTCACGTTCGTTTGGAGTTAAACGTTCCTGAGCCGGATCGGCACGTTCCGGTCGTGCCTCTTGCCTGTTTCCGACCGAGTGGCCACTCGGGACGGATTGGAGGGATAAGGATGTGATATGATTTTATTTGTTGGGAGTTACAAGGTTGGAGACCCCACCAAATATTGAACTCAAGCCGTACATGTTACACTCTTGTACATGTTACACTTCTGTTAATGAAATTCTTGTAAAGTCTCTCGTTATATGTTCTGTTCTATTGATTCTCATCATACTCATGGATCATATGTTTTTCACTAAGTCATTCGGACTTATTCGTTTCTCCTTTCTGATATTAATGCGCAGGTAAAAGAAAGACTTAGACCTAAATTTTCATACTAAGAGTTAAAGCTCGTGTATGCCTCCGATTAGTCTCGTCGAGAGGTATCTCTATTTATGTTCCGTATAGGAATCCTTTGATCGAGAATTTTGTAATAGAGTAAGTGGTGTCGAAGTCGACTTGTAATAGAACCTCCTTTTGTAAACACGATGGGATAGATATTGCGGTTTAACATTTTGATCATCGAAATTTTGAGGAGCATATTTGGGGTGATTGAATGTACTGCATGTTGAGTGGTGTTCCGCCACGAGGTGCCTGCTACTCGGGGCGGGGCGCTACAGGTGGTATCAGAGCTTTGGTAGCTTTGGGTTGGATGTCCGGGCGATGATGGAAAAAGGGATTTTTTGATAATTGTAGAGGTATGAATTGAATCTTGGGAAATTGAGAAGATTGGTAGTAATCGAGTATTAGAGGCGTTGAGATAATACTTTAGCGTCTATTACTGATATAGATAGTGAAGAATACCCCGTACAAATATCTGTCATACACGATGGGATTCTTGGTTCTTTTTGTTACTTCAATTGGCTTCCAATTCTCCGATGTTGTTTGTCACGAGTGAGGTTCCTAGTCTCACTTGAATTTGGTAATACCTTTTTTGCAGATATCCCATTCCTTTTTACTTCATAACTTGACTTCCTTATCCAAACCCTATTATCTGGTTTTGAGTATTGAATTACGGTGAACCAAATATTCGGGAGTTCTTTTGTTCACTCCTTATCATTCCACTGAATTCGATTTTGCTTCGTTCGCCTATATTGTCTAATTTCATTTGTTGTTTGTAATCGATTCTGTTATCTCATTTTAATACCTCATAGTCTTAGTTACAAATTTTATGAGGTTTCGTACCCCTTTAAATACCGTGTGGATTGGATTATCCCTTGTTTTGAAGCCCTTACCTTATTGTGCTACCATCTCCACCTTCTTTCCTTTTTAAATATTCTATGGTTTTGGCTTATCTATTTGCCGAGACTTCTTATCAGTTCACTCCATCTTTAGTGTTCCAATTATTTTGAATACGTCATGACTTTCGTCATGTTCTTCTGAGGCTTCTTACTTTATTCTGTTACCATCTGCTTTGATCATCTACGATTGTGAGGTTTTGTATCTCTTTGAACACTCTATAGTTTCGGCTAATCTATTTGTCGAGACTTTTTATTTCCTTGAATATTGCTTTTCTTAATCAATATATACTACTCCATTTTCAATGTTCCAATTTTCTTGAATATCTCGTGATTTTGGTCACGTACCTTTGAGGTCCCTATTCTCGCTTGATTTGGTTATACCATTTGTTATGATTCTGATATCGGGTCAATCTTTCTACCTATTTTGAGGTTCTTGTTCTTTTGGCCTCAAAAATTCAATTCTTGTACATGTATTGTTCCATTGTTATTATTGATCACAATGAAAATCCCATATCTCATTTCAAAACTCCATATCTCATTTCAATACTTCGGCATCTCGGTTACCTACCTTTTCAGGTTTCTGATTCTTTGAATACAATATTGCTTGACTATCTTACTTCCTTCCCACTATTGATCACGAGTGAGGTATTTGATCTCGTTTGAATGCCTCGATTTCCTTGTTCCGTTCCTTTTATGAGATTCCTCATCTCATTTAATACTTCTCGATATATCCTATTATGTGAGGTTTCTTATCCATTTGAAACCTTGTGATCCGACTTCTTCATATCGCTTCTTATTGTTCCCTCTCACTCATAGGTCATGATTATTGATAATTCAGGGTAAACGTATGGACCTTGTATGGGTAATGTCGTGTCATATGACTACGGTTGTATGCATCTATTGTTATATCATCTTATGGATCTTACTCAACGGAAAAAGGTTATGTAGTTATCCCGACTTAGAAATTCTATAGAGTTTGTTGACTCTTAAAGTATCTTGAGCATTTTGAATTCTTGATTCTAATCGTCAGGGTACAGGGAGATAAGTGCTATGTAGGGCAAAATGCTACACAATGGGAGTCACCTCTTAATCTTGCATGAGCCACCTCTAGAGTCCCTAGTATCCGATAAGTCAGCTATATCTTAACATTGGATTATCAGTTTTTGCAATTCTATTTGGTTAATATCAAGAGCTAAGTGCTATGTGGAGAAGGTGTTTAATGTACAACACCTATGTCAATAACACCGTAGAGAGTTCCACTTTTCCTCGTAAGATGTGAACGAGCAACTACAAGAATTTGGCCTTCATGAGCAACTTGCTATAAATAAGTTTTGCCCGTCTTGTAGTTTGGTTGAAGTAATTCACCATCGACATTAATAGACATAATGTATATAATGTTCCGTACATGATTAAAGCGTGCTTAGTGTCGAAGAATGACATTAGACAAGTTGATCTATGTTGAAATAGTGGTGAATTGAATGAATTAAGGCTACTCAATTGTCGGATATTCTGAGTCATGACTTCTCTACGATAAGTATTTATTAGGCATGCGGTTGCGAAACCACGGGAAGATTGTATCAACCGTTGCCATTTTTGATTACTCTTGATTTTAGAAGTAAAGCTCTCTTCCATCAACCGTTGCCTGGTCGATCTACTGTTCGAAAACCTTTTCCTTGGGAACGCCATCTATAATCAAGCTCTTCTAGTGTCCAATGTTGATACCATAAGTAAATTAGGCTTCGCCGTCCTCTTTGATTGTAATTGTGGTGCATTCAATTCCACTTTATGTAGACCAAAGAGAAGAGAAATTTTGTGGACCGGGAAAGTAGTTGCCTCTTTGTGTCCTGAAGATAATTTAGATCCGAAATCTATCTCTTGTAGCTAACTCACATTATCTTGATATAGATTATACATCATCTCGTTGTTATGGAAGCAACTATCCGCAATATGGGACAAAATTTCAGCTCGGTACGAGAAACGTTCTCAAAACTAACTCTCGTGTGAGTGGATGACTGAAAACATTGAAGGAACCTTGTGAACGTATAACACGAATTATCGTGATGACTTAGGACAGCTATCAAGCAAGCGACAATACAAACAGTTTCGCAGTAGTTCTTGGGATAAAGTATCAATCGAGCTTGCAATTCAAGACTAGATGAGCGACGAACAACTAACGACGGCAAACGTAAGGGCTTGGAGATTGATACCAGGTGCTATCGGTAAAGTTCGACTTATCAAATTAAGATCAAAGCCTGCACAAGATTGTCAAAAGAGTTATACATATGTGGAGCTAGATAAATAATTCTAATTACCACAAAGATTCGACCGAAACGGAGGAGAAGAAACACGTTCTCTTGAAGAATATGACACGGATAAGTAGGGAGAGATTTAAAGATTCGAACGATATCAGACCCTTATTAATCCCTTTCATTCCTCTCATCAGACCATTTATAGCACTCCTAGCTACAACCCTAACTCGATTGTTTCCTCGTAGTTGATGTACCTCACAAGTCCCATTAATTGGTTGACGAACCGTATCTCGGCCTTCAACTTCTAGAACATTATAAATATTGAGCATCTTGCTCAACAGTAAGGCTACATCGAGTATGAGACCGATGA
Source organism: Erythranthe guttata (assembly GCF_056151865.1). Taxonomy (NCBI): domain Eukaryota; kingdom Viridiplantae; phylum Streptophyta; class Magnoliopsida; order Lamiales; family Phrymaceae; genus Erythranthe; species Erythranthe guttata. Next base: position 2,010,323 of record NC_142542.1, on the reverse strand, counting down.
ACTGTAACGGTATTGCTAATGGTGCCGCGGATATTAGGGTTCCATGAGCAGTACTTCCTATTATTACTACCTCATATTGTATTTGAAGTAGTGTTTCTGAATTCGTTACGATAATAGTTTGACTCGTTATCCAAGTCAATTCTAAGTTTGGGAAGATACAGATTGTCATGGAAATAATTCGTAGAGGTTTGAAGGACTAAGTTAACACTATTTCGATCAATCTCAGATATTCTTCCTTGAAGAAACCGTAGCTTGGGAATAACTTATCATATAAATAGGGATTGATCCCTATTTCGGAACCAACCTCCTATAGACTAACCGCATAACCGTATTCCTCTTGATAACGAATTCCTTGATCAAGACTTGAAGGTATTATGGAGAAACCACTAAGTTGAAGAAGCGACGGATGAGCAAGAAGATAATTTTAGGAAATTGTATTTCCATGTTCGAATAATAGTTGAGAATCTGGGGACCAGATTCTTTTAAGGAGGGAAGAGTGTAACACCCCGTAAATGTGTAAGTTGTTCAAGTTTGGGGATAATTGAATTTATTTAGTTGATATGTGTCGATATGGAATTATAATATATTTCGAATTTGATGGGAAGTGTAGAAATTGTAATTATCTAAAGTTATGGCATCTATTTGGTAATTAAGAAAACTATTTGGCCTTATAGCCAATTTTCATAACTTATAGTTGAGATAGGAATTGACGTGTATATCGTCAATTCACAATCCTCCTTTGGCAGCCACGTTTCTTCTCTTCACCCCAGCTCTTCTCTCACCGTCTCTCTCTTTCTCTCTATCTTCCTCCCTCTCTCTCTATATTCCTCTCTTCCTCTATCGGCTCTTGGGCTGGAATTGCAGAAATTTTACAGCAAAACTCGAGTAATATGAGAGGATTTTTAATTCACCAAGTTTAGGTCTGGAGAATTGAAATATTTAAAGAAGAAAGCCCCAAATTAATTATTCAATGGAAGTGGCGTCTGATTGGGAGGTGCCGTTGGAAATCTCAAGATGCAGCTTCCTTGTGGTGATGGATTTCATCGGCGATGACGCGCGGTGGTGGTCGGAAAGGGTCGAAGAAGACGAGCAGTCCAGAACCCGAATTTCAGCGGTTGGTCGTTCAAAGAATTAATTGAACGGAGGCCTTAAGGGTAGAATCTCGAAGATCAGGTCCCATCATTAGAAACCTTACGATGTTACCTTTCTGTTGGTGGTGAAGCTCGATGGCTTGCACCGACGTTGGTCGCCGGAGTTTGGTGAGAAGTCGGCCTGCTCGCTGCGATTTTGGGGAAGCAAAATCTGCTGCCGCACCTGTTTTCGGAGCCGAAATCGAAGGGTTTCGAATGCGAATTTGGAATCGGTTCTTTCAGGAAACTCGTAGAGGACATCGTAAAATATAAGTAAGTGTTCAATTGTATCGAATTAGAATATTTAATATACGTGTTTTAGAGGTCGGAATCCGATAACAGTAATCTGCCGGAAACAGGGCAGTTTTGAGTATCTTCTTGCGGGACTGTTTTCGATATGTTGGGATCGTAATTTGGGCTACGTGCCTTCATGAAACTTGTAGATTAAACTTCCAGGTTTAATTTGATGTATTATTTGGACAATTTGGATAACCGTGCAATTTGTTATGATTTTTCAAACGGGCTGTGACAGTAAACGAAATTATCCGAAAATCTGGCAGGTTTATGTATTCATCTTTCGGGGTTGTTATTGACGGGTTATGTTGTTAATTTGGGATTAAAGTCTTTAGTAAAATTGTAGATACAAATGTTATCTTTAACTATATATATCATTTAGGTCATTCGGATAAGTACGACGATCGCAGTGATTATTTGAATAGAGTGCCACGAGAAGCAATTCTTAGTATATGTTTAAGAAATTGACTGTCATATAGTTAATGGTAATATGGCTATATTACTGTTTCGAATCTTATTTAGTTCTAATATTTGCATAGGTGTTGAGTGTAGTAAAGCTCTGACTCAAGGTTTAAGCTTAAAGATGCTTCTATAGCACTTCTATAGCACTAGCTTTGCACTAGCGTTGGACTCCAGGTGAGAAACTATGACCCCTTATCCGATTTCTTTCCTGCGCTTAATATCTCCTTTGTTTGAACCAAATATATTCTCCATCTTGAATCCTTTGATGCATTGATTATATTTTTTCTTGGAATATGACCTTTAATGTTCTGTGAGCATATTCGTTTCCTTGGCTCGAACTTCGAACCTTGATCTTGTTCTTGAAATCTTGAACTTGTCAATTCTCTTGGTTGCTATGTTCACGGCTAATTCCTATACTTGATTCCCTGGCCTGAACATTTTCCTTGAATCGATATTGAACTATATTTATTCTCAAAATCTTGTCTTGAATGCTTTCCGAGAATAAATATTTTGTTGGCTCGAACTTGAATCTCATGTTTATTGAATTCATTGAGATCTTGATATACTCGTTCTTGGAACCTGACATGGAACTTATTGTTGTTCTTGAATTCCATATTCACGACAATTCTTCATTGGCTTGAATTGAAATCTGAACATGTTCATTATCCTGAGACTTGATATTCAGTTATCATGATCGTGACTTATCTTGTGAATGATTGACTTGATTCTTGAATTGATTCTTGAAATGAATGACTTGATATTCCTAAAAGGAATGATATTGATTCTTGAACCTATTGTCCCCACCCTTGAGGACGCTCTTGGGGGAGCTGGGCCCTAGGACCATTTCGGCAAGACGATCGGGCAGTATTGGGCTGACGATGACTTGTCTCCCGAATGGTACCTCCTGATGGTTCGGACTCACGTTCGTTTGGAGTTAAACGTTCCTGAGCCGGATCGGCACGTTCCGGTCGTGCCTCTTGCCTGTTTCCGACCGAGTGGCCACTCGGGACGGATTGGAGGGATAAGGATGTGATATGATTTTATTTGTTGGGAGTTACAAGGTTGGAGACCCCACCAAATATTGAACTCAAGCCGTACATGTTACACTCTTGTACATGTTACACTTCTGTTAATGAAATTCTTGTAAAGTCTCTCGTTATATGTTCTGTTCTATTGATTCTCATCATACTCATGGATCATATGTTTTTCACTAAGTCATTCGGACTTATTCGTTTCTCCTTTCTGATATTAATGCGCAGGTAAAAGAAAGACTTAGACCTAAATTTTCATACTAAGAGTTAAAGCTCGTGTATGCCTCCGATTAGTCTCGTCGAGAGGTATCTCTATTTATGTTCCGTATAGGAATCCTTTGATCGAGAATTTTGTAATAGAGTAAGTGGTGTCGAAGTCGACTTGTAATAGAACCTCCTTTTGTAAACACGATGGGATAGATATTGCGGTTTAACATTTTGATCATCGAAATTTTGAGGAGCATATTTGGGGTGATTGAATGTACTGCATGTTGAGTGGTGTTCCGCCACGAGGTGCCTGCTACTCGGGGCGGGGCGCTACATGGAGCGTGTGTCGGAGGGGCGTGAATGCGCGTTGGCGCATAGCGCGACAAGGTCGTCGCGATGTAAGTTAATTGAGTCGTCGGTTTTGTCCCGCGACGATGTAGTAGCGAATTATCTCCTCGTGGGAGTTGTCTTGTCGCGGGGTAATAGTGCTGATCGAGTTATCTCCTCGTGGGAGTTGTCTCGCGATAATGTAGTAGCACGGATCAAGTAATCTCCTCGTGGGAGTTGTCTATGGGGTAATCGAGTTGATCGAGTTACGTCCTCGTGGAAGTTGTCTCTAGGGTAATCGAGTTGATCGAGTTACGTCCTCGTGGATGTTGTCTCACGATAATGTAGTAGCACGGAGCTAGTATTCTCCTCGTGGGAGTTGTTATTTTTCGACATTGTCAATGTTTTGACGCGTTGCTTATATGTGTTTACATATAGCCTTGTGCGTGATGTACTTGAGGAGGGGATCAGACTCTCAAGATTTTTTTTTATGGGGGTCGTGCCCCTTGTTAGACCTCGTGGGTCTTAAGTATGTTTGGACCGTGGCCACGTTTTAATGAATGACCCATCGAAAACAAGTAGATAAATTTGAGTAATCAAGCTGGCCAGGCTATATAGATTCTCATAATGTCTCTAAGTGCTTCTAGGGTTGTAATCGTGCTAACTTGAGCTTGTGATTATATAGTGAATTTCGGGCGAGTTGTCTCCTCATGGGAGTTGTCTCGCGGTGAGTAATATTATCGAGCGAGGTGGTTGCACGTGAGAGTTATCTTGCAACGGATTTGTAGTGTCGAGCGAGTTGACTCCTCGTGGGAGTTGTCTCGCTGCGGTTTTGAGGCTAGAGGGGGTTAGCTCCTCGTGGGAGTTGTCCCACAACAGGCTATAGGACGGAGCGAATGGTCTCCTCGTGGGAGTTATCTCGCTATGGTTTCGTAGACCCGAGGGAGTTGGCTCCTCGTGGGAGTTGTCTCGCTGCGGGTTGTAGGACGGAGCGAGTTATCTCCTCGTGGGAGTTGTTTCGCTACGGGTTGTAGTTCCGAGCGAGTTGGCTCCTCGTGGGAGTTGTCTCGCAACGAGTGTGTAGGGCCGAGCGAGTTTGCTCCTCGTGGGAGTTATCTCGCTTTGGCGTTGAGACCCGAGGGAGTTGGCTCCTCGTGGGAGTTGCCTCGCAACGGGTTATAGGACAGAGCGAGTAGTCTCCTCGTGGGAGTTAACTCGCTATGGTTTCGTAGGGAGTTGGCTCCTCGTGGGAGTTTCCTTGTAAGAGGTTGTAGGACCGAGCGAGCTGTCTCCTCGCGGGAGTTGTCTCGCTGCGGGTTGTATTACTGCGCGAGTTGGCTCCTCGTGGGAGTTGTTTCGCAGCGAGTCTTATTATCGAGCGAGGTGGTTGCACGTGGGAGTTGTCTTGTAACGGATTTGTAGTATCGAGCGAGTTGGCTCCTCGTGGGACTAATCTCGTTGTGGGTTGTAGTACTCAGCGAGTTGGCTCTTCGTGGGAGATGTCTCGCAAGCCCCCCACTCTCGAGACGATGTGGGAGCCAAGTCGAAAAGGGTACCGGATCGTGTCGAGAGTAGATCGGTGCTGTAGTCTTGCGTTAATCGTTGGCATGGCGTGGAGAAATATATATTTTTTTTTCCGTTTGATAGCGAGCGCGACTTGGTAGGCGCGTTGAATAGCTCGCGCAATTTGGTTAAGCGAGGTGAAACTATCAAGTGATTTGGTGGAGCGCACAAAAATTTTCGCGCGATTTAGTAAAGTGCGTCAAAATCTTCACGTGATTTGATGTAGAATTTTGAGAATTGCGCGCGACCTCATGTATGCGCGCGCTACGAGGTAGGAGAGGCGGCACGCATTGTAGGACGCTGATGTGCTTGAGTTTGCGTGCACTTGGGGTCCATGCTCGCAGTAGCCCACATGGGGGGGGGGGGGGGGGGGGGGGGGGGGCACGCGCGCATGTAGTGCACGGAGAGAGAGAGTGTGGAGCTGTTAAGAATTTTATGAGGAGCTGATAGAGACTTCCTCGAGAGTGACGCAACATGTTGCTTTACTCATTTTTCTTCTCTTTTTTTTTTTGTTTTTTTTTTGTCTCGAGAAGCGTGCCGGATGCGCGCATCGGGAAGCGTGCCGAATGCGGGCCTCGGGAAGCGAGTCGCGCGCGCCTCAATTGCGATCGTTTTTTTTGCCTCGGGAAGCGTGTCGGATGCGCGCCTCGGGATTCGTGCCCGCGCGCGCCACGGGAACCGTGCCCGAGTATTTTCTGCCTCGGTAATCGTGCCCGTTTTTTTTGCATCGGAAAGCGTGCCGAATGCGCGTCTCGGGATTCATGCCCGTGCGCGCCTAAGGAATCGTGCCCAAGTATTTTTTGCCTCGGGAATCGCGCCCTTTTTTTTTTTTTTTTTTTTTTTTTTTGCGGCACAGAGTGCGCGCATGATGGGGCGCGGGGCGCAGGCTAGCTGAGCGCGCGGGGAACGGGGCACAGGCTTGCTGGACAACAGGGGCGCGGGGCGCTAGGGGCGGAGCGGGGCGCGAGGGCGCACCCGGCAAGAGCGTAGGGGGGGCGCGCGTGGGATAGCGGGGCGCGAGCGTGTGCGCGTGTCGGAGGGCGTGGCGCGCGCGACAAGGGGGTCGCGCGCGCGCGTGTTGGAGAGTAGGGCGCGCGCGCGTGTCGGGGAGCAGGGCGCGCGCGCGCGTGTCATGGAGCTGGGGCGCGGGCGTGCGCGCGCGTGGGAGGGCGGGGCGTGCGCGGCAAGGGGGGCGCGGGCGCGCGTGTTGGGGAGCGGGGCGCGCGCGCGCATGTGTCAGGGAGCAGGGCGCGCGCGCGTGTCGGGGAGCAGGGGCGCGCGCGCGCATGTATCGGGGAGCAGGGGCGCGGCGCGCGCGCGGGGCTGCTGGGGCGCGCGCGGCCGGGCGGTCGGGTTGCGGGGTGCTAGGGCGCGGGGCGCGCGCTCGCGGGCTGTTGGGGAGCGGGGAGCGCGCGCGATGGCTGTAGGGGAGCGGGGCGCGCGCCCGCTGGCGGTTAGGGCGCGGGGCGCGCGCTTGCGGGAGGTTGGGGCTCGCGACCGGGTTGGTTTTTTTTTTTTTTTTTTTTTTTTTTTTTTTTTTTCTTATTTCTTCTTTCTTTCTTCTTCTTTTTTCATCTCTCTTATTTTTCTTTTTTCTTCATCTTTTTTCATTTTCTTCTTCTTGTATTTTTTCATCTTCTGTTTTCTTCTTCTTTTTTCTTCTATTTTTTCGTCTTCTTTTTTCTTCTTCTCTTTTTTTTTTTTTTTTTTTTTTGATTGATGTTCACCCCCTTGGGGATGTTCAATTTTTTGAGTAGGGAGATTATCCTTGTTCCTTGAGATGGGATGTGCACCCCTTGGGGATGTTCTATTTTTGAGTAGGGAGATTATCCTCGTTCTTTGAGATGGGATGTGAATCCACTTAGGATGGTGCCCAACCTTAGGATGGGGATAACTGCCCACTGTAGGATGAGGTGCTCGAGACCTATGGTCTGAGGTGGATGCGCACGGTTGTGCCATTGGTTCGCGCGTGCGCGTCTGACCCTTTTTTCTGTTTTTGAAGTAGGGACGTGAAACACTTGCTGGGATGTGAAACCCCTTGGGGTTGAAAGGTAAGTGGATGTACCACCCTTGAGATGAGATGCCCAACTTTAGGATGGGATAGCCCCCCATTTAGGATGAGGCGATCACGAACATCTGGGGTGGGATGCCCAACCTTGGCGATATATGGTGCCACTGATTCAGTGGCAGCACGAGTTGAATCTTCCGTGATCATACGCTGAAGGTCTTCTTCGGTTATCTGAATCGTTAGAAGTAGGTGGAAATTGATCATGTTGAGGACCCAGTGGGGCCTCACGAGGAGGAGCGTTGGCTCCTTCTATGACGAACGAAATATTTTGGGGGCGATGTGAACCCCCAGGGAGTCGATAACCCTTGGCGAACGAAATATTTTGGGGGCAGATGTAAGCCCCCAAGGAGTCAATAACCCTTGGCGAACGAAATATTTTGGGGGCGATGTAAGCCCCCCAGGGAGTCGATAACCCTTGGCGAACGAAATATTTTGGGGGCGATGTAAGCCCCCAGGGAGTCGATAACCCTTGGCGAACGAAATATTTTGGGGGCAGATGTAAGCCCCCAGGGAGTCGATAACCCTTGGCGAGCGAAATATTTTGGGGGCAGATGTAAGCCCCCTTGGGGAGTCGATGACGGTGGTGCCATAGGTGGCTCCACATGTGGAGCAAGTGCTGGTATCGCGTTGGGAGCATCTGCTCCCATCGTGGCGATATATTGGGTCACGGCCTCTGTGACAGCGCGAGTTGAAGCTTCTGCTATCATGCGTTGAAGCGCATCCTCGGTTATTTGAACCATTCGAGGAGCAGGGAGTGGTGGATCGGCGAGTGGTGGGTCCCGAGGGGGGATCACCTGAACCTCGCGAGGCGGATCCATGGGGTGTGGAGGAGGTGGCAAGCCAGAGCCTCCACGAGGTGGGAGGTCGTTAGCTGTGTCATTTTCTCTCAGAGCAGACGCCTCAGGAGGATCTTGTTGGCTACGTGATCTGGTTTGCATCGTTCCCACAGACGGCGCCAAAATGATGATGCTAAAATGTAGATCACCTGGGGTAGTGTAGAAAATGAACTGGGAGAGCAAAGCAGATCAGTAGCTTGACAACTTGATGATCCTGAGGTACCTGCGAAATGAACACACGTGAACTACGCCGGGGGTTGATCCGGCGGAAACCCCTCCGACGCTCAAGTCAGACGTGCTGATCATAGAAATAGTCCAGAGAATACAGTTGATAGTATTACTCAGTTAATAGGACGTACCTTAATAAAATGAGTAAAACCTCTATTTATATGTCGTTTATTGGGTTGGGTTTGCTTTGTTGGGCCCAAACCTTACTTGAAGGTGTTTGAGCCTCGGTGATATTAGTCTTCGATATTGGGCTCGTAGCCCAGTAGGTAAAGAAATTGTAGGCCCATTGGGTTGGCCCAATTAGGCATATCATTATGAAATAAAGAAGAAATAGGAAAATAATTAAGAGCAATTATTGAATGCTTTGTCCACATGGTACAAGAGTGCTGCTTATTGCAAAAATAAAATCGAAGAAATAGTATCGTGCGTGACACAAAATGTGAGTCAAAACTATCAAGGGTATTTATGGTAATAAAATACGGCGAGGCGCGAAACAAATGGCTCAAGACTCGAACTTTTTTTCCTTTCCATAACGCTCATCGTTCTTCTCCATGTTTGTTTCTTTCTCTCTCATCGAAATCTATTCATTCGTGTCTCTCTCTCTCTCTACATCTTCCTCCGCGCAATTAATTCTCTCCGATCAAAACAGCCAATTTGATAAAATGTCGTGGATTCGATCGGCGGTGAGCAAAGCGGTGGAAGTCGGCGGCAACAACAATATCACCCGTACGGTTCGCGGATACGCCGACACCGTCGTCAACCAAGCCGGCCAAGCAGTTGTCGGCGGCGCTAGGCTCATCCAGGATCGCATTGTATTATCCTCTAACATCTCAATATGGAATTTTGTTTTTTGTTTAATTAATTACATTTGATAAAAGCTTATACGTCGTCGTTAATCAACTTTAACATCGGTACTGTTTTTTTTTTTTTTTTTTTTTTTTTTGCTGGATCAATTTCTGCATAAAATGAAAATTTTACCTCTGCTTGTGACCTAAATTATCGTATAAGATCATCAGTTGGGGAAAATTCTCATTTTTTAAAATTTGATATTTTTTTTCATGTTCTGTTTCCTGCCAATATATATGCTGTCTACTATATTAAGGCAAATGGATTAACAAAGAGATGGATTAGTTTTTCACTTGGCTTTTTTCCGGGAAATAACTTAAGCCATGGTTAATATTATTCTCTGATAATGTAGGGATCTCGGAATTTCCAAAATTATAAGCTAGCAGTAAAACGATTAGAAGAAGTTTCGGTTTCGTGTAGAGGGGCGGAAAGAGTTCAGTTACTACGAAGATGGTTAGTTGCCTTGAAAGAGATAGAGAGACTAAACGAACCTGTCAACTCCGAACACAATGACAAGTTCGGTGAATCGAATGGTTCTCCTCACGAAAAGCCAACTATGGTATGTGTTTCGCCAAAGGCGTGCTATATATGTATATATATGTGTGTGTGTGTGTGTGTGTGTGTGTGTGTGTGTGTGTGTGTGTGTGTGTGTGTGTGTGTGTGTGTGTGTGTCCATTGACGCAGCCTTACTATATAAGTACAATGGCTAGGTTATGTATTACGATCACGATCTTGGTGGAGAACCAATGAATTTCCGCGATGTATTCCTTCACAGTCAAGCCCTTGAAGGCATTACGCTGTCTTTGGTAAGTGTAGCCGTTTACTCACAATTCCGTTTATCCATGTGCTCCTTATCGTGGCAGTGGTGACAGTATTTTCCTACTATTCGACATAAGATGAAATACTTATCCTGATAATAAATATTAACGTTGCCTGTTTTTCTTTGTTACGTCTGTCGCAGATTCTTGAAGAACCCGATGAAGAAGAACTTTCGCTGCTTCTGGAGATATACCGGTGATTCTAAATTGTCCCGTTTCCTATATATGTTTATTGTGGTTATCAGATCACCAATCAATTACGAAGATTTTTTGTAATTGAATTTCATATTTCGTTTCCAGGATCTGCCTTAAGGGTGGAAAAGAAGCTCATGATGGGACAACGAGCAGTGTTCGAGGTTTGGCAAAAGCATTCTCAACCTACAATGAAGAAGTACTGGTACAGTACTATAAACCCCGTGAAATTTTGTTACGTCATTCGTTTCATTAATATGGAGATATAGACGAAGATACGAACATTTTATTTTTCCTCTTTCGTTGTCTAATTAATTACAGGCAAAGAGGGAAGAACTGCTGCAATTTGCACAAGAAGCTATAGCTGGACTTAAAGTAAATGCTGAGATAGTAAGGTGGTTAAGGGTATACTTTCCATGTATTATGTATATGAGATTCTTTGGAACAGCTGCTTTTGAATTAACCTTTACTACGTTAATTATTTTTTATGTTTTGTTGTTTTAATTTGCTCTCAGAATAGATTCGGAAGTCTCGGATATACATAAGAAACTAGACGTCATGAAAGACCAGCTGCCTCTGAGTGAAGATATCGGGAGATCGTCTGAATACGGATCCGGGATGTCTACAGAGGTGAGGTGATTTTCAACTGTCTGTAGTTATAACTTAAATCTCCAGTCTGTTCAGGTTTTTAGACGTGCAGTTATGATTCAATCTGCAGAATTTAGAGGAAGCGCTCGAGCATGTTAGACTTTGTTCCCGGTTGGAGGAGCTTCTGTTGCGGAAGAAACTCATGAAGAATGGGGATTCTCCAGCAGCCCATATTCAGAAGGTCTCTCTCTCTCTCTCTCTCTCTCTCTCTCTCTCTCTCTCTCTCTCTCTCTCTCTCTCTCTCTCTCTCTCTCTCTCTCTCTCTCTCTCTCTCTCTCTCTCTCTCTCTCTCTCTCTCTCTCTCTCTCTCTCTCTCTGCTGACATCAATAATGATAATGCCCATATTCAGCACGCTTTTAATTATTGTGCAGATTGATAAGTTGAAGATATTATCGGAATCTCTTGCAAGCTCTGCCTCAAAAGCTGAAAAGCGCATTTCAGAGAATAGGTTCGTAGTTGTGACCTGTCTTTCTTACACGTGTCATCGTTTTTTTTTCCTGCCCTAACACGAAGAGAATACTACACTTAGCAACATTCATAATATGTTTCAAAGACAATAACTTAACGATATCTGGAAAGAAACACCGATCTTTACTTTCAGATGTCTGAACCTCCGGTAACTTCTTTTTCTCGTTCCGCAAACAGAATACAGAAAGAAGAAGCCCTTAAATTCCGTGTAGCTAAAAGCGGCGAAGTCAGCATACTCGAAAAGGTAAAATGTCTTTCAACAGCTGTCGGTGCTTATATATACAATTTAATTATTTCCAAAGAATGGATTGTTTAGTTACTGCATAGTTTCTTAATTCGTATCGTGCTCAGAAGCATAGACTTGATATTGTAACTATTACTCAGGAATTAGTTGCTGAAATCAAAGCTCTTGATATAAGAAAAGACGAGCTCGAGGAAGAGCTAAAAAAGGTTACAACTGCTTTAACTTCTGCGCATGGCCGCCTCCACAACGCGAGGGAAGAAAGAGATCAGTTCGATCAAGCTAGTAATCAGATTGTTCAACATTTCACTTTGAAGGTATAATATCTTTTTTTTTTTTTTATCTGCGTGTAGAATATTCGTTGTACGAATATCAATTTTACGATAAAGTGATTATATAACAATACTCAGGATGATGAGCTGGCCAAATCGATTACTTCGTATAGAGCAGAGGCAGAAGTTTGCAACAGCTTCGTTAATTTTCTCGAAAACACGCATCTTTTCCAGTCATCATACTCTAAACAAAACGAGAAGCTGCTCAAGTAGGTTTTCTCTTTTCCACACTTTATATTTTTCAAATATTCACTCGTAACTATTTTTTTCGAAATTTCTACGTGTAAGTGATGAGCTGGAGAGGCACGAGGAGTACTTCGTTAATCTTGCTATAAGCGTTTTAAGTTCGTACAAGGAGGAGTTGGGACCTTCAATTTCTGCGGTCAAGCATATTGTCCAGAATTTGAAAAGGTAATTTTTTAAAATTATTTTTATTTAATAAATAATCTGACACGAAACACATACCGAAACATCAAATTCTGTCAGGTTAGATGGAATATCCACCACAGACGAAAAGGATAATTCATGGAAATCTCTTGAAGAACAGTACCAAATTTCATCAACCAAGGTGTGCATATGTTATTCTTACATGCATACTAGGTTTTATTTCATTGAAAAAAAAAAGAAAAAAAAAAAGCGCCTTTCGTGCATATTATGGTTTTCTTGTTAATCGATGATTACGTCACAGTTGATCACCACATTCACCATAGTGGAAAGCATCAAGAAACAGTTTTCAAACCAGCAAGACGATAATTCGAGGTAATTTTTTTATTTTTTTATTAATTTATCTTGGTGGTTTTAAAATTTTGAAATGTGGAGGGAAAATGTGACTAACTGTTATAACCAGAAGAAGTGATGGAAAAGTGAAGGAACTATTAGACGAAATCGAAAAGTTCAAATCCGACTTCGAATCGATCGAGAAACCCGGTTTGGAATCCGAAGCAGGTCCGTTTACGAGAGAAGAGACACCAAAGGCAAGAACCCCAAGAATATCGTTCCTCTCTCAAAGACAGAAAAACGAGCAGCTCAGTATCGAATCATCGGAAAACGAGGCACAAGGAGGAGGAGGAGGAGGGATATCATTGTCTTTTACCACTCCAATTTTAACACTGCCTTTGATTCGAAATAGGTCGATGAAAATGGCGGCAACAAATCATACAGAGACGGAACACGTACAACACGTGGAAAACATGGAAGCTCTAGTAATGGTAAATAACCGGAAAAAATCTTCAGATGCAGAGGCACAGTTATCCATGTTGAAACTGGAGTTGGAACTCGAGAATCACAGCAGACGCAGCTCAACGGAGGGGATTATCGACTGGGAATTCGACGAGAAAGAACACGAAAAACTGCTTCATAATAATAATCACACTTTTTAATATTCTTTTACAAATTGTATTACTACCATTGAAACATACACAATCACACAATTCAAATTCTTTGGTTTATTTATTTATTAATTAAAATATTTATAGATGTTGCCTCATGAGTGATTATATATGCATTTATTTGGCCCCTCTCCATAATGTGAAGATTAGTGATTAATTTTTTTAATTAGCAGGCAATTAGATTAAACTAATAACAAGCCAATAGAATACTGCCACATAGGAAAAAAAGATCTAGCAGTCACCTTTTTTTATGTTTGTCAGATGGCATGTGATAAATCTGATGTCGGACTCACAATGGGTCCTCTAATTGCTCTCTTTATATTCAAATAAATAAAATAAGAAACAAATGAAGTTTAAAAGAGTACTTACAAATAAATAATTACAAAAAATTCAAATAAAATTGAACGATTTAATTACTTTTCTTCCGTTATTTTCAAATTCAAATAAAATAATCAATTTGTTACGAATAAATTTGTCCATTATTGAGAACTGATATTATAATTTAAACAAGGGGAAATATGCAATACACCCCTTATTTGGAAAATATTTTGAACTAAACCCAATTGATTTTAAAGAATTTCCCATAACCCATATCCCAATTTAAATTAGTGAGACCCCCCTTACCACCCATGATAAGACTAAAGTGCCCCTATGTGTTAGGTTTTTTAACATAATACAATTTTATTTCTCTCTCTTTCAAAAAAACAATTCCCTTGTTGGTGTGGGGGAACAACTTTTTACAGCTGTGCTTTAACCCTAATTTCTTGCCTGTAAAGCAAAGATTCGGATCTCGCATCAAATTCATTTTTACCCCCTCACCATACCATCCCCATTTATGTATATCCCTCGTTCACCATGACCATCATATACAATACACCATCATCATCACACCATTATAAAAGTCTGCATACATGCTCGCGGTGGTTACGAGCCCGAAAATATCATCACAATATTAATAATAAATCATAATTATTGGGGAGGGGAGTTTAGAGAGAGAAAGTGTGGCATCTCTGGGTTTCTTTTCCTCAGGTTATGCCGTTTCATCCACCGGTAATATTCTCTATATCTCTCTCTCTATCTCTATCTTTCTCTTTGTTCTCGCTCTCTCTCTCTCTCTCTCTTTCGTTCTCTCGTTATTCTGGATTTTATTAATTTTTGTGTTATTTTGCATATTCTGAATGTTTAGATCTGGAAAACCCATTGAAATACGAGATTAGTCGGTTGTAGTGCAGTGTATTTTACAGAGTAGTCATATTTGATAGAGTAGTCATGTTTAATAACTTAGTTATATTTGTCCTTTTCTTTTTGTAGTGCTGCATATGTTCAACATTCAACAGTGTAGTCATATTTAACACACAAGATCAAACGGAAGATTAAGTGCAGTCGGTGCAACCGAGTTGGATACCGCAACAAAAAAACATGTGTCGATGGCCATTGTTGAAAGATCACATTAGTTATTTTTTGTTTTTTTTAGTCATTTTTTTTTTCTTTTTGCAATGTATTTTGCTATTAATATTGCAAGTTTTTTCAAGTGCAGATTACTTGTAGTCACATTGCACAGAACCTAGTCACATAATAGTCATATTCTCACTGTCCTGTTCAGTCACTGTTATACAAACCGTAGTCACATAATAGTCACATTCTCTCTGTTTTTGTTAAGAATCATGCTTCTACTGTCTGTTAATTATAATGTTTTACAAAGCACAGTCACATTCACATAATAGTCATATTCTTACTGTTATCTTAATAATTATACTTCTACAATATGTTAATTACACTGTTATACACTGCGTAGTCACATAATAGCCATATTCAACTATAGTCATATTCGGAGTTATAAATCTGTCGAGAAAAAAAAAAATCAATTTTTTGTTTAAAAAAAATAAAAAAATATATATTTTATTAGAAAAAAATTAAAAATATAAATAAATAAAAAAATCGCTAAAAATCTGAAATAATAAAAAAATAAAAAAATAAAAAAAATCATCTTTTTTTGATTTGGTAGCAAATTTTTAGGAATTTGGAAGCAGATTTTTAGGAATTAGATTATTGTTATGGAAAGAGAGAAAAAAGGAATAATTGAGACTAATTATGGTAATTGACATAAGGGTAGAATTGGAAATACAAATTCTAGGGGTTTATCACAAAGAAAGATTTAAGGGGTGGACATATCACCATTTATTATCTATATGAGGGGTTTATTGCTAATGACCCCTTTAAACAAAATGCAATATTATATTAAATAAAATATCTTACCTCAATGCGATATTTAACCTGAGGGGTCACTTGCACGTGGCAGTGGGTAGGGGGCCCTAAGTGGGGCTCCACATTTTTTGTTTTTGTGTTTAAACATTTGTGGGGTTAATAATAACAATAATAAGGCTAGGGGCTGCACTCTAATTTTGTAGGTTAATTAATTAATTATTTATTATTAATATTCATATTAATACAAAAGTGTGCAAACAAAAAGCCTCGACCTTATTTTTTTCCAATTAACAATATTTCGACAGAGCATTGAAAGTTGTTGAACCCAATGGAGGGTAGTAGTTAGCAGTTGTAATCAACCAGGATAAAAATAGAAAATATTTAATTATGTCTCAAAACAGTATTTCAAACAAGAAGAAAAAAAATCCCCATGTTTGACCAAGTCAACTACTATATTTTTTAAGGGATGGGTTTTTTTTCCACTTCAAGTTTATTTTTGTTTGTGGTAGGGATGAAGACGACTTCAACCGAACGGAACGTAGGGTTTGATAAACTATCGAGTTTAGCTCGAACGATATTTAATCAAACCAATGAGTCGAGCTCGAATGATATTTAATCAAACAAAAATCCAATGGAGCTCAAGCCGAATTGAACCCAACTCAAACAAACTTTCATAACTCTCAATTTCGGATTAATACATAGAATGTAAGTGAATGGACGAATTTATCCCTGCGAATCTCACATGCAACGCACATGTTCACTATTCCAGCCTAATTTGCCTGAAATTAGTTTGGGGCGCAACGTGCAGCGTACTAACGAGTTCAGGTAAAAATATGCAATTTTTTTTTGTTTAGGGGACAAAGTGCAAAACACACTTAGTTTAGGGGGCAAACTGACAAGTTCATTATTGAATTATTAAAAATTGGAAAGAGGTCAAAAATGAAAATAAAATAAGTAAAATTGGCTATAAAAAGAGAGAAAAAAAAAACCTGACAATTACCTTACACCAGTCTCATGCTTTTCTGACTTGGAACCATATCCCTCTTTCAAATAACATTTTGATGCTCTCTCTGCCTTTCTCCCCATAAGCATCTTCACAAATCACACACACACATACACACAAATACACACACACACATACATACACAGAGAGAGAGAGAGAGAGATTTCAAGCTTCCACATTTGATGGAAATGGCTAATAATCTCCCAATGCATGATGATTATGCAGATGAAGATGACTACATAAACATAGAATTCATCACTTCTTCTTCCTCTTCTTCTTCCCCGAAAAGCAGAGAATTCGAGTTCCAATTCACATCTTCTCTCACTAGCAATGAGAGAGAAACCCCGACTTTCTTCCCCGCCGCCGCCGCCGACGACCTCTTCTATAAAGGCCGGCTCCTCCCTCTCTACGTCCCACCTCGCCGCCAGATGCTCAACAACCTCCTCCACACCACCACCACCACCGCCGCCGCCGCAGCATTCGAAATGCCGCCGCTACTCTGCTCCACAGCACCATGCACCAACACATTCAACACCCCCACAGATTCCTGCAACATTTCCCCATCGGAATCTTGCAGGGGGAGCTGCGAGCTCAACCCCGACGACTACTTCTTCGAATGGTCCTCCGAATTAAGCAGTTTCTTACACAACCCCCTCAACAATCACAGTATTGCAAAAAAGTCCAAAAAGCAGAAGCTGATTCAGAAGCTGAAAGCTTCCAGGGCTTTTCTCAAGTCCCTATTCACCAAATCAACTTGCAATGCAGAAGAAGAAGAAGCAGCCGATGAAAAAAAGCTGCCGAAAGCCGATGCCATGAAAATGCCAACAATCGCCACTATTATCAAGAACACCACCGATAATAATATCAATAACAATAACAATAATAATGTGGGAAACGAGGAAGTTCAGAGAAGGTCGTTTTCCGGTGCGATTAAACGGGCGAAATGCATGTCTTCGTCGAACTCTTCTTCGTCGTCGAATTCCTCTTCTTCTTCGTCCTCCTTTTCGATTAATTCGAATAATGGTTTCCATGAGCTGCAGTTTCTGAGGAGGAGCAGTAGTGCCACAGAGATTGAGGGTTCCATTGAAGCAGCCATTGCTCATTGCAAAAAAGACCAGGTCTTTTTTCCATAATTTAAGAGGAAGAAATTTCTAAATATGGGAAAATAAATAAATTTGGTGGTGTTCAATCATTTGATTCTGTTGTACAGCTTGTGACATTTTTTTTTCTTGGTTAAATAATTGTGTTTTTCTTCTTCTAATTACACTCCAAAGACTGCATTTTTATTGCACTCTTTTTGTTCATAGTACCTCAAAATATTGATAGTTTGACCTAATCTTGCATTTTACTACATTTGATGAAATCCTGGCTCTAAGACCAACCAAAAAAGAAAAATAAAATTTTAAAAAATGTAAGAAGACTACAAAATAAAGAGCTTTCCCCACAAACTTTTTGGCCTAGTGGGACTCAACCTTTCCAGTCTCTGCTTGTTTGAGTGCCATATGATTTTATTTATTTATTATTATTATTTAATTACGAAGTAACGCGCACCCGTAGGAAGTGTTGATAAGAGAAATCGAACTAGAATTATTAAAATTATCAAAAAAAAAAAAAAAAAAAGAACTAGAATTATTAAACTAAAAACCTTTCTAGTTTTGCGTACTCGAGTTGTGTTATGATTTTCTGTAGTTGCAAAAGTGTTGTGATTTCGAAATTATATTACTACAGTTAAACCTCTATAAATTAATAGAATTGAGACTAACAAAACTCTATTAATTTAGCGAAATGTTAAATTATAGAACTAATAAGTTAGTACATTTTCTTTTTAACGAGTGCGAAATAAATTATCATTTAAGCGAAATTATTAATTTATCAATATTCTATTGTATCAAGAAAGAGGACCATCTATTATAAGAATGTCTTTTCTTCTACTTTTATTATCTTAGATAAATGTCTAACACATGAACCTCAATAAAAGTGAAAATGTAATAAACTTTTTTCCTTGTCGAAATAAAAGGTGGAGAAAAGTTGTTCAGGGGGAATCTTCCCATTTACTTTTTCAACACAACCTTATTTATCTCTTCTTCTTTATTTTAAAAAATAATTAATAAAAAAAAGGGCAAATGAGGTATGCTCAAATTACAAAAGGATCCCCTTACGTTTGGGTAATTACAACCACCCCTCAACTATGTATTATCTTATACGTCCACCCTTACAGTGTCAAATTTACCTACTAAATGATATTTTTTTTATAAGACAATACATAGTTGAGGGGTGGTTGTAATTATCCAAACAAGAGGGGTTTCTTCGTAATTTAAGCATACCTCTAGGGGCTGGCCGTAATTTGCCCAAAAAATTAATTTCCAGAAAATTGAGAAAGAGTAAAATAATTTCCAGAAACTCTATTAAAATAGCACCATTAACCAAATATAGGAAAAATAAAAAAGAGGCATATAATAAAAACAAATCATCTATGGGCACACATGCTTTATTAGCTGCTGATATAGTCCAAGAATAGTTGCTTGTGACCATGTCATTCTGATTCTTCACAAAGGTGATTCTAAGAAAATCACACACAAAAAAACCGAAAAAGCAAAAATAATGTCGATTACTTTCAAATCAACGCGCAATTATGTCTCCAATGTTAAACCTAACTATTAGCAATCGCAGAACCACCACAGATCTACGTCGGTGACGAACCCCACCAACACTAATTATTATAAAAAAAATCTAATATTAAAAAAAAAAAAATTCTTATGCATATTCCGCGTACTCAAATCTCCATATTCCCAGAGCTGTGTTTCTTCAGAAATGAAATGTTCGACCAAATTATTATCAAATATACGCAGTTTTGCTCCAAATAATCTCGACCGTTCGCTGATTAGGATATCGACACCATGCAAGCTTACAATTTTTTTTTAGTATATACTGTGAAGAACAGTGGGCACATGTATTTCTATCCAAATATAGGACCACCTCCACTATAAACTTGTGAATATTTCCATATTTAGTGCAAATACAAAGAACCACCTATCTTCATCTTCTTGCATATACTGTTACGTGTTTTTTTTCAGCGAAATTCTCTTAATCTTCTACTATTGGTGACGCCTTCACAGTATATGTATCAAGAAATAAATAATTGTCTAACTCTCTAAAGGCTGAGGCTATCCCACATCGTATCTCCCTAAATTAAATATATATATATTACTTATGGATTTCTCGAGAAGATGGGTCGACTAGGAATGTGATGGGTCACTATGGAAATAATTTAATTGATACGAAATTTGCTAATTGCCAAAGGAAAGAAGAGCCAAAATGGGGGATAAGGTCAAACTTGATAGTTCCAAACAAATAGAGAGCCAAGAGTTGGTTGTGGTAGCAGGACCATGTAAGCCAATTACCGCCCCTAGTGTTGTTTCGGCACTTTTGGATCGACCCACTTTTTGTTGTTGTTTTCACATTTTGCTAATGTTTGAAAGCGAAAACTCGGGTATTTCTTTTTATAATCCTATTTAATTCCTCAAAAAAGGACAGGTGTGACTTCTGTTCACTTAGTAATGATCCTAAACTAAACCAACAAGTACTGGTAGAGACAAGTTTTCATAAACTGAACCAGGAAACTAAAACTAACATAGTTAATAATACTCCTTCAAACTTTCAAGACAGATAATTTTATGTGTTTTTGGAAGAGGAGAAGCTTTTTATGTAAATTCGCAGGGAGCAAATTCAGTATTATGTTTCTTTATGTTACAACTTCAGATGGACTGAATATCACTGAGGGAGCTTTTATATGTTTTCCTCTCCTCAATAAACTCATCCTTAAAACCCCACCAAATTAGTCGATTTCAAGAACCTATTTTCAAATTTACAGACTAACTGGAGAAAAAAAAGGTCCAGTCAAAACTCATACCTTTTTCTTTTCCGCGTCAAATAGCATATATAGGGTTGACTTCTGTATCAGTATCCGAGTGCCTCCACGAGTTAGTCCCGCTTCTCGCGTACTTATCTTTCTTCCGCACCTTCCTGAACCTTCTAGATTTTACCACGTAATATGTCATAGCACTCAAAACCCCTGCCATAGTAGCCCCACCAATCACAGTCACAAGAATCGCCGCCCACTTATTATGCCGCCCCACAACTATATAAGACGAAGCAATAAAAGCCACAGTAGTGCAGACAGAGGCCAACCACATCAACTTATTGATCACCTCCACAACCCTCCTCTCCGATTTTATTTCACCCCTCACAACCGTGATCTGCACTACAACGACAGCCAGTGACGTAAAAAGGGCCACAGCGTTAGATATAAAGAAGACCTTGAAAGCTGGGCTGGTCACAGCCACAGCCATCCCGCTGTTGTTGTCGCCTCCAGGAACTGTAAAAATTGCGGCGAAGGCAACTGTAGCGAACAGGACAGCCACCACTGTGACCGAATTGGTGGCATTGTTTATTCCTTCTCTGTGGAGTTTTCTGAGCTCCTTCGCTATTCCGTTGACATTTTTGTTCGTTCTGCGAGCTTGTTCGAGCTGGATGTGTACGTCTTTCTTGATTTCCGAGACGGTTTTTCGTAGCTCGTCTCTTGGCTGGTTCAGTTCGTTGGCTCTCAGAGCACCGTAGCGAGTCAAGCACTCTTTGATTTCCACGGTTTCTTCGGATAGAGGGAGAGATTCGGCTATGTCGAGAGCGGTTTTGTGGTCTCTTGTCAGTGCATTAACATTTGTATCTCGAAGCAGTAAGAGTTCATGCACAATCTGCAATTGCATTTAGTACCCGTGATCAAATTGCTAAAAAAAACCATTGAAAGTGAGTTTTGAGGGGGTAGTTCGCTAAAAAAAATTGAATCATGGGGGGTGGGGGGTGGGGTGGGGTGGGGTGTTGGAGGTTTGTCAATTAAATAACATGGGGAGTTTTTTTTTTAATAATTAGAGAAAATAGAGGGGGGGGTGCCGAATGCAACAAACCCCACTGACGACACTAATGACCGACAACTCTGAACGTCCAATTGCAAAATCTGCTCAAATTCTTTTAAGACCAAAAAGTACTACATATGGGAGACAAACATAGTGTAATTGATATCAGCTTCATAATTAGGAACAGAATGGTGATAAACAATACCTCAGCACGCTTTTTCCGGGTGGCTATATGCAATGCAGTGTTACCAAATTTATCCGGGAGCATCACAATGGCTGCATCTGCTTGCAGAAGCAACTTAACAACTGAGGAACTAACGCCTTTAGCAGCCATGTGTAGTGCAGTTT
Organism: Erythranthe guttata; assembly: GCF_056151865.1. NCBI lineage: Eukaryota > Viridiplantae > Streptophyta > Magnoliopsida > Lamiales > Phrymaceae > Erythranthe > Erythranthe guttata. Next base: position 1,988,777 of record NC_142542.1, on the reverse strand, counting down.
GTCCCTTCTTATCGGTCCTTCTAGCCAGTTGAGGGTCCTTTTCCAGCAATGCTTTGACAATAGCTACATGGCCTTGGCGGGCGGATAAATGTAATGCGTTTTTGCCGTTGGATCTTGATATCTCTAGCAAACTAGAGTCCTTTGAAAGCAATATATTGACAACTGCCAGGTGTCCTTTTGTTGCTGCTGATATGAGAGGAGTCGCATTTGATTGAGCCACTGTTTTGCTTAGCTGAGGATCGTGTTCTAACAACATCTGGACAATATCTGTAAGAGCAAACGAAATATACGGTTACTTATGTACAGTAACTCAATATATTGGAAGTCTAAGATATGCAGGATGCAAAAATATCAATAAACCTGAACGACTATTCAGGTTCATACTCAATATCCTAGGAAATTCACATCTTATGACCAATGATCACACACAAGAAACGATATGTCAATTTAAACAGACTTCATAAACACGGATCAACCATTCGAGCACAAGTTAAGAAAGAGTGAAATTACCATGATGGCCTCGACTTGCTGCAATGTGTAACGGGTCAAAACCTGACCTGTTCTTCATCCTAATCCCCTCATTCGTCGAATAAGGCAACAATTCCTTCACTACATCAATATACCCCTTTTCCGACGCTGTGAAAAGTGCAGTCTCCCCCAATTCATTGACCTCGTTCACTACAACGGACCTGATCTCTGCCACCTCAGCATCGAAATCAGCCCCGTTTGATGTCTTCAGCATCTGCTCATCAATCTCCCCTAAAATCTGCCTCACTACCGCTACGTCACCCTTCTGAGCGGCCAAATGGAGCTCTGTATCGTTGTGCCGACCCGTCACCTGCTTCACGTACTTCTTCTTTCCTGATTGGTCCATTCTTTTGCCGGAATTCGAAACTACCAATGCTTTACCGGAGTTTGAAACAAACAAGGCCTTTCCGGAATTCGAGGCGGCCAAGGACTTGCTGGAATTGGATACCACCAAAACAGCCGCTCGAGGCGAAGGCGATGGTGAAGGTGAAGGCAAATCTAGGGTTGATGAGCCCATTTCGAGATCCCTTTCGCCTGTTTAACAAGATTATCATCATCCTCATTCCAGAACACAACAGGTAAATGACGAAATGATGAATACTTCTCGTCGATTTTTAGAACGACGTGAAAAATGATGCAAAATTGATCAGAATGTGGACCAACGTATTCCAAATTACAAATCTGAGCTGGTTTAGCATATCAACGAATTGTTCAAAATCAGAATATGAAACCAAAACCCCTCCAAATTCCAATCAATTTACATACGTTTCGAGCCCCATTTAAATTCTAATGAATTCATCCTCATTTCAGAACTCAAAGAGGTAAATGATTAAATAATAAAAACTTCTCGTTGATGTTTAGAATGACTTGAAAAATGATTGAAAATGATGAAAAAATGATAAATAAAAAAAAATTTGGACGAAAGTATTCCTAATTTACAAAATCTGAGACGGTTTTGGTATATCAAGGAATTGTGACCTAGTAATTAGAATATGTTATATGAAACCAAAACCCTTGCAATCAATTTGCATACATTTTAAGCCCCAATCAAATTCTAATGAATTCATCTCTACAATTCCAAATGCAACCGATTCTCATTAAGAAATCGCCAATTTTTACTTTTTTTTTTTTGTCTCACGTTGCTAATTTTTGGTGCGTACCTTCTTCATTGACGGAAACCATTGTGAGAAAAACCCTGTTCTGCTGATAATTTTTTATTTATTTGCCTGCTAATTAAACATTAATTATATGTTGTTTATCGGATTGTAAGGAATGTATGTAGAATTGTACGCTGAAAAAGGAAGGAGAAAGCAGCATAGGAAACAGCGGAGAAGGTGGTGGGAGAACAGGCGGAGGTGGTGGTGGTGGTGGTGGTGGTGGTTGCGGTGGAAAGTGAATGTAAAAAAGTCGGTGAGGAATAGCACGTGTTGACGCCGCCGGGGCCTACCACTATTAAAGCCATAAAATTAATTAATTAATTTAATAAATGTGGATTAAGACTTTTAAGTATTTTATCGAGTTTTATAAATGACAAGTCAAGCCAGCGGATTTATATTTTAAAAAGGGATTATTTGACAAACACCCCTCATTAGACTCCTCCAATTACAATAAGTCCAATTTTTTTTTTCATTTTTAAGTTAAATCCAAAACAATTTTAATTAATAAAAATTAATATAGTTTCACAATTATACCCTTCTTTCTATTTTACTTTTATTTAATATTAATATATAATAATTGAATTGTAATTCCATCTAATCTCCCAACCTATAACCACGACCCTAATATTTAATACATCGGCTATTCATTTTTTTTTCTTTTTGATTTCTTCCAAACCCTATCGGTTTTATCTATCCTACACCCGGTGAAGGTTACACCGGGTGATTTTTCACCGTTGATCTACACACACCAATGTGGGTGTGTGTGTATTTGTGTGTATATGAATGGTAAAGATCTACCCGATGTATTTCACCCGGTGTAGGATCTCAAAAGCCAACCCTATCCTCTATCACCGCCGCCCCTCCCTCTTTCTTCACCCTTCATCGCCGCCTAAATCTAAGGGATTTTCGCTTAAATCCCAGTGTTTATCTTCAAAATTGAAGCACTGCAGCTCGCCGACTTTCTCAAATGCTTCGTCGCTGGTGCGAGGTTTCTTCGACGCCTCTTGTTCTTCACGAATAAAGCCTAAATTAGTTAGGGTACGCTCGGAATTCGACGGCAAAGTTAACGGCGCTCTCTCCGCCGATTTTGACTCTCGTTTTCTTCGACCGGGTAAACAAGCACACTTCCCAAACATATATGTTCTATGCTTTGTTACTATTTCTTCAATTATAGTGACTGGCACACTTTGTGGGGTTAATTGAAACCTGGCTTAGTTAGGGCATACAATCTGCTGTCTGAATTTTGTTGCAAACTTTTGTTTAATGTTAATGTAATTGTTGGCTAGGTGAATGCTTGTAACTGAATAACTTGTTTCCTGCAACAGTAAAAGATGAAATTGATGATGCCCAACGTTTTTGGTTTAGAGAGGTGGTGTTGTACAGAAGATAGATGCATTAGTTTGGTCTTCTGTTGGATTATTGTAATGATTTAGTTTCTTTTTTTTTCTTTTTTCTTAAATGGCTGATTTTTGTTTTTTTTTTTTTATTTTGGTAATGTTTTTGTTCTTGATGATTTTGTTGACGAAATTGCCTATGGGAGAGAAGATGATGGTTTTTTCAAATAGTGGTTTACGTTTCAAATAACGAGAGGAAGAAGATTACACGGACTATGTTCTAGGGTTCATTGGAGAGAAGATGGTGTCTTTTATAGTGGTTTTATAGCTTTTTTTTTTTCGCAGAATTTTTGATGTTTTCTTGTTAAAAATTATAGTGATTTTCGATGTATTTATATAGATGTGTATATATAGTAGTTTTCATGTTTATATAGTTGTTTTATACATAGTGGTTTTTATGTTTATATAGTTGTTTATACAGAGTGGTTTTCAATAATGTTGTACAAATTTTTATATAACTGTATATAAGCGTGGTTTTTATATTGACATAGCTGTTATACTAAGTGGTTTTCAAGTTTACATAGATGTTATACAGAGTGGTTTTCATGTTATATAGTTGTTATACAGAGTGGTTTTCATTATATAGTTGTTTATACAGAGTGGTTTTTCATGTTTAAAAAAACTGAAAAGAAAAAAAAAACCATTTTAAAAAAAAATTGAAATTAAGAAAAAAGAAAAACTTTAAAAAATGAAAATAAAAATAAAACCACTTTTTTAAATTAAAATAAAAGACATGAAAAATATAAATAAGAAAAAAAAATAATTTAAAATAAAATACCGAAAATAAAAAAAATAAAAAAAATAAAATTATTACAAAATTTTCTTTTAAATTAAAATAAAGAAAACCATTAAACAAAATAAAAAAGAAAAGAAAAAAAATTGAATTGGCGTGAATTGGGGGAATAATTTTTGGAGATGATTTGGGTATAGATTATGAGAATAATTTATTTAAAATTAAATAATTATAATAATTAATAATTAGTGGGGGTATATATGGTTTTTCAGGCCCATTGGATTTATCTCAAATATCAATTATAAATAAAGGATTTATCAAGAATTAAAATTCCAATGAAGGGTGTTTGGCATATTGCCCCTTTTAAAAAAGGAATGACTATAACGGATTCTAAATTCTTCTTACTTCAATATCAAAAAAATAAAAATTGAATAATAAATACGTAATGACATAAATACCCTTAATGAAAATAAATGTTATATAAACATTAAAAATCTCATTTTTCTTTCTTCAGTACAACCACACAAAACCCCTCAAACTCATCTTCTTCTTCACAAATCTCTCAACCTCTTCCTTCTTCTTCCTCACAACAAACCCTTCTAAAAAATCTCAAAACTAAAGAAATTAAAACCTCACAAAATGGAGTTATAAGACAATAATATGGTAGTATATATGGAAAGAGAACACATAAAGGTAAGTATCGATGTCTTCTTTGAGCTTCGAAGTCGATTTTGAAGTTTTATTTAAACCCGCCAGCAATTTTCGACACATACAAGTCGATTTTTTGGTAAATTTTCGACACCAACGTGTCGAGAAATATATTTAGAAAAAAGAAAATCGACACATACCTGTCGAAATAACACTGTTGGTAAAAAAATTAAAAAATTAATTTTTTTTTTTCCTAAATATATTTTTCGACACGTTGGTATCGAAAATGGACTAAAAAGTCGACAAGTATGTGTCCAAAATTGCCGGCGGGTTTCAAAAAAAAAACTTCAAAATCGACTTCGAAGTTAATAAAAAACATGGATACATACCTTAATGGGTTCTCCTTCCATATATACTACCACATTATTGTCTTATAACTCCATTTTATAAGTTTTGTGAGGTTTTGATTTTTTTGAATTTGTAGATGTTTTGGAGGATTTAAGAAAATGAAGAAGATAGGGTTTAAGGGTTTTAGTTTGGGGAGAAGAAGAGAGAATTTGTTTTTTTTTTTCCTTGGTATTAAAATGAGGAATAAAAAATTTGTTTGTGTAAATTGTATTTTGTTTGATGAAGGGCATTTTTGTACTTTGCTAATAATTTTTTTTATTTATGGTTTTGAACTAAGAAAAAGTGGTAAAAACTTCTATAAAAAATGTTTTAAACTTGGAGGTACTGATGTGAGAAAAAATTGGGATTTGTTTTAATTGTCCCCTTTAGAAAAGGGTAAATTACATATAAGAACTCTGAGATAATGTCAAACTATAAAAAGTCTCATTACAATCATTCTTCAACTGCAAATTTTCTCATTTTATCTAATTCGTGCTCTTTATTTCAAAATAAGATGATCATAAGATGAGTCTCTTGGCTTGTAAATATCAGATTCTGGTGCATCAGAAACTTTAATTTTGCATAAAACGAGAACAAACTAAAGAACATTTTAGCGAATTTAAAAGATTATGTTGAATTTGACAACGTAGAGTATACCTATAAGAATATTTATACTTTATAGTTCATGGGATTCGATTGTACATTTTTCAAACAAAAGGGTTTTTTCGTAATTTTCTTTTATCAATAGTTTTTTGGTAATTTGACTTTACCTCAATGTTGACCATAACTTACTTTATATTTTCTCATAAATAAATGGACCAAAACAAGGTGACAGAGCCCAATTTATTCTGGCCCAATAATATTGCAAACATTGGGCCAAACCAAGCTTATATAAATGCTCCTAAGTTTTCATTACATAAAATAAATTATTTTATTAGTGGAATTTTATTCATTGTATAAAACGGTAAACCTAGAATATAAACATTAAACTATTATATATATATATATATATATATATATATATATATATATATATATATATATATATATATATATATATATATAAATACAAATGTAATAAAATTTATAATAATAAAAAAAAAACTTGTTTATTCATTTTGAGCTCAAGATCCCTAATTTAATATATATTTTTTGTTCGATAAACTACGAACATGTTGGATTTTGGCCCAAATATGTTCTGGGCCATAAAGCCCGATTGCCATCATTTTATATAAACCACCATACTGAGTTAAGCCCAAGTTATTATAAGTGAGTCCAGTCTATTTCAGAGCCAGATCCATCCGTTGGATTTTAGGCTTAATCTGGATCGTTCAGTATCTCACTTAAATAGCATTTTCTCTCTCTTCGTTTCTCTCACTCTGAAACCCTAACTCTTACCCTTTCTTCTCCGCCGCTCCTGCTTCTGTCTTCTTCCTCCCTTGTACTGCATTGGGCCCTTGACTGAGTTATGGCTGGAGGTCAAAGTGCACGGTACAGTGCTGACTTTGACCCTCCGGTACAGCCTTCACCGGCTCTCTTTGACTTCAGTCCCTATATATGTTGGCATGAAGGCTGGAAAAGGATAAGATACAGATAAACCCTAATCCGACCTAAATCCCTCCGTTTTCTTCTTTGTGAGTTCAGAAATTGGGGTTTTGGTGAGTGGGTTAGCTTGAGTGCTTGATCTGTTCTTCCTTCGTGGTTTCTGGGTAATTTAGGGTTTGAGTGTTGTGAGAGAGAGAAAGGAGATCTGTTCTCCTGGAGGTACTCTGGTGGTGTATATTTGAAAGTGTGAATCTCTGGTGTGAAATTGGAAGACTGAGCTGAAAATCTCAATCTATTTGTTTTCCCAATTTATTCATACCTTGTATTCCTTTTCTTTCTTTTATATTTTCATACCTATATATATCTATTCTCCTTGGCAGTAATTAATACTGCACAAGGTGAATACATATAATTTTCAGTAGGTTGTGAATGGAGCTTGGCAATTTGATACCCTACGGAACATCATTTAAAAAGATTGTATAAAAAATCAAGTTGTTCTAGTTCGATTCATCTTCGCCACCGCTGCATTAAAGCTCGCTTCATTCGATTAAATCAAATTTAAAAATAATATATATAAAAACTAATTCCAAACGTAATTTTAGAAGCTCAATTAAAATTAAAATTAAAATAAATAAATAAATAAATAAACAAGTAACTATGTATTGGGCTTCGTCCCCTTCACTTGTCGGAATAAACGTATCCGTTAGAAAGTCAAAGGCGTTGACTAATGCGGACAAGCAAAAACTGTCGGTAAGTTTCATCTTCCACCTGTACAATTAAGCTTCATTTAATTGCACCCCCCTCCATAAATATCGGAATCGCCATTTCCGTTTCTTGAGCCCCAGCTAAAATCCCCACCCTATAAATACAAACCACAATATTCTGAAAATTCTGCAACCAGTAAACCCCAACCCCACAATTCTAGGATACTCAGACATGGGTTTGCATTTTCCGTACTGCCACGTCGATTCCACCCTGCGTGCTCTCGCCCGCCAAGCTGAGGGCTTCGGCCGTTCCGCCGTCGGCGGCCTTCACGGCGCCGTCTACTGCGTCACCACCCTCTCCGGTAAACAAACAAACCCCCACCAAGATCGTTGCTTTTTTTTTTTTTTAATTGTCTGATTGTTTAATTTGATTTCTTCTTCGGACAACCCTGTTAATTAATGGGAAATTGCAGTTTTCACTCCTCAAATTTGCATAGATTTCACACTTAGTCCCCATGTTCACGATAAAACACATTTGGTCCCTGGTGTTTCAATAGTTTTTGGTTATTTTCGTCAATTTACTGTCTGTCAGTTGAGTAAATGAGTAAAATAGTTCCCTGGTGCTTAATTAATTTAGTTATTACTAACAAAAAATTAACGGAAATGAGTAAAATTGTTGAATTTTTCAAAAAACACGGGCCCAAATGTATTTTCTGTGAACACGGCGGATCAAATATGAAATCGGTTCAAACTCGAGGGTGGTTAATTAATCCAGTTAATCAAACTAATCTTTATTAACAACCTGATAATTAATTTCTACTTATAGATGACGGGCCGGGCTCACTCCGTGATGGATGCCGTAAGCAAGAACCACTCTGGATCAAATTCGAAATCTCAGGCACAATTAAACTCTCATCTTACTTAACCATATCTTCTCACAAGACAATCGACGGGCGTGGTCAACGGATTAAGATCACGGGCAAAGGATTAAGGTTGAAAGAATGCGAACACGTAATTATCTGCAACCTCGAAATCGAAGGTGGGAGAGGGCACGACGTCGACGGGATCCAAATCAAACCGAATTCGAAGCACATTTGGATCGATCGGTGCAGTTTGAGTGATTTCGGCGATGGAATGATCGATATCACTCGAGAAAGCACCGATATCACTATTTCTCGGTTCGCGTTACTATTATCGAATTTAATTTTGTTATAGCGAATGAAATGTAATTGGATCGTTTTTTTTTTGTTTTTTTTGTTTTTTTAGATGCCATTTTGCGAATCATAATAAAACGATACTAATTGGCGCGGACGCTTCTAATACGGGCGATAGATGCATTAGGGTTACGATTCACCATTGTTTCTTCGACGGGACTAAACAGAGGCACCCGCGTGTTCGGTTTGGGAAGGTGCATTTGTATAATAACTACACCACTAATTGGGGGGTTTATGCTGTTTGTGCTAGTATGGAATCTCAGGTGATTTTTTAATTTTTCTTTTTAATTTTTTTATATAAATAAATATTTTTTAAATTTATGTTGATTAATATATTTTGGTGATATATTGATGTATTTTTTTATTTTTCGTAGATATACTCGCAGTGCAACATATACGAAGCTGGGCAAAAGAAGGTGGCCTTCAAATACTACATGGAAAAGGTGTAATGTCGCGAACTTTTATTTCGACGAATTTCAAGAAAATATTTAAAGAAAATTATTCTAATTATTTGCATCGAATTTTGATTTATAGGCAGCTGACAAGGAAGAAGAATGCACCGGCTGCATTAAATCCGAAGGTGATTTATTTGTGTGTGGAACTGATTCGGGGCTAACGCCCCTACCGGAAGAAAATTCCGTTTTTAACCCTAGCGAGTATTACGAGAAGTGGACGGTCGAAGCACCGACCGATGATTTGAAGCATTTTCTTCAACACTGCACGGGATGGCAGGACGTTCCACTGCCCGCTGATATATAACAGCGCGTATAGATACATAATAAATATATACGTATACGTATACCTACACTTCTGCCGTGATATTATCATGTTCATTTTATTTTGTTTTTTGAATTGATGTTTATGAACGGAATGTAATAAGGATGTGTAACTTTTGGGTGTGTGATGAATGGTGAAAACATTTCTGTTCTTTATGTAAAACTTAAAATCAAATCAAAATTATTCGATATTCGATTCAAGTTCGTTCTTTAAAAGTTAAAATTTCGTTTGAGCTTCGTTAAGAAAAAAAAAAATCAAATGTGTAAAAAGGAAAAAAATATTCAATCTCGATCACAACTTTGAAAATTCGATAAAAAAATTGATCAAATATGCACAACTTGGTAAATTCGATAAAAGTTTTGATGTACTCGGTCTAGAAACGTGGATTGATTTAAGCATCAGAGAGTTTTCGCCGACGACCTAACGTGAGTTTTTACGCATGAAACGCCTCGTTTTTCCCAATTGACGAAGATTATCGAATGATTATTTTCGGTATTCTTGAATAATTTACTTCAGATTCGAGTTAATTAATTGTTCACCACATCAAATTTGAATAAAAGTAATTTAACTTTTAATTTTTTTTTTTTTTGGGCAAAATTTATTTAAAATAAAAAAAATGAAAAAAAAGGGTGAACAAACATTCATTTTGGTTTCCTTAAATTCGAGTAATACAAAATAATTTTTAAATTAATTTGCGGCAAAATTGGAACACACACACACACAAACACACACACACAGATGAGATGAGATACCTCCACTCCACCTTCTTCCCATCATCTTCTTCATCTCACCTCTCCCATTTCTTAACAGAGTAACCATGGCCTGAAAACCCTAACTCAATTTTTTCATTTCTCCGAGAACCAAAGAAATTCAATCAGCCATGAAGCAATTGCACAAGCAATCATCAATGCCAATCTCCCACGCATCCCAGCTCTACTCCCCCAAATCCCTCAAACACCCCAGATCCCTCCCCAGATCCATAACCTACCTCCTCAGAGAGCAGCGCCTCCTCTTCATCCTCGTCGGCGTTTTCATCGGCTTCACCTTCTTCCTCCTCCAGCCCTCCCTCTCCCCCGCCGATCCCCGCCCCCACCTCTTCTCCGCCACCCGCGACTCGCTAACTACCGACCCCGATCCCGCCGCCGCCGCCACTTACGCGAATAGCAACCCGGTGGCTCGTAATAACCCCAGGTACTCCAATGGCGTCGGCAGAGTGCCGGTTGGGATAGGAACGAAGAGGCGGAGGATTGTTGTCACCGGCGGCGCGGGATTCGTCGGGAGTCATCTGGTGGATAAGCTGATTGCCAGAGGCGATGACGTCATTGCGGTTGATAATTTCTTCACTGGGAGGAAAGAGAATGTGGTGCATCTGTTTGGGAATCCGAGGTTTGAATTGATTCGGCACGATGTTGTCGAGCCGATTTTGCTGGAGGTCGATCAGATATACCATTTGGCTTGCCCTGCTTCGCCCGTGCATTATAAATACAATCCAATCAAGACTATCATATCCTTTTGTTTCGCGTGTTTTTTCCGCCATGAATGTGTGCTCATTGTAGATGTATGTCAACGTAATATTCTTGCTTAGTTTCATGTTTATCCGTTGATTGATATGCATTTGATGTTTCCGAAGTTTTACGATAATGCTTATATGTTTGTGTGCTAATTATAAGTTGCTATCATGATATAGTATATGTACGTTTATCGAGGAAACAAACACAAAATTTCTTGCACTAATTACATTGGAGGTGTTTTTTTTTTTCCCTCGTTTTTGTTCTGAATTGGTTGAGACCCTTAACTTTTGATTACAAGACGAATGTGATGGGTACGCTTAATATGTTGGGCCTCGCAAAGAGAATTGGTGCGAGGTTCCTTCTCACTAGCACAAGTGAGGTTTACGGCGACCCTCTCGAGCATCCACAAAAGGAGACGTATTGGGGACATGTGAATCCAATCGGTGAGTGATAATCTTCTCGAAATGTTATTTATTTTTTCGTAGTGGATTATGCTATCTTGATTAGGAGTTTATGATTGAATTATTTCATATAATTAGGGGTAAGGAGTTGCTACGACGAAGGGAAACGAACAGCAGAAACCTTGGCTATGGACTATCACCGTGGTGCGGGTGTTGAGGTAATATGTCTACTTAAACACTGCCCCTTGTTAGTTTCGAAGTTATGTAATTAGATAATT